>NC_138203.1:14822184-15508642 GCF_964194415.1 Vipera berus
ATAGAATCCACTCCAAATCTTGTAATACAAGGGAAAGAGAGAGTGAGAGGAGGAGGAAGAGGAGGAGGAGGAGGAGGAGGAGAGGAGAGAGAGAGAGAGAGAGAGAGAGAGAGAGAGAGAGAGAGAGAGAGAGAGAGAGAGAGAGAGAGAGAGAGAGAGAGAGCTTCCATACAAATTACTGGTTTTCTAAAATCCTAGTGAGAAACTAGAGATATCACTTAAGAAAATCCTTCTGTACTTCTTGTCACAGGAGAATGTGTTAGTTTTTTCAGGTTAAAAAAAATGTCTCTATTTTTCTCCTTTTGTACCTTTATGTCACTCTTAAGCTTAAAAATACTACTACCATTTCATGGCAGTAAAGATGTGATTCAATGTGATATAACTAACACCTTATCTAAATAGGTGCCAAATTATTCCAGGTAAAGCTGGGTTTATTTTACCTTCAGTCATTGATACTTATTTGGGTAGTTTGGGGCCAATAACTATCATTCATTTCAATTTATCCTAGAGGTTTGTTTTTATGGGTGTGTGTGTATGGAACAGAAAGAGTGCTTTATATGCCACCATAAAGAGGAGGAGGAGAAGGAGAGGAAGAGGAAGAGGAAGAAGAGAAATAAAATAATTAAATAAAACAAATTTTAAAAAATCAACTCTGTTCAATTCGACATCCAGGATTTATCAAATCCAGTGCATACTCGTTTTTCTAAATTTCATTCCTTTGCATGTATAAATAAGAACAAATCTTTATTTTATGATATATGTAGTTTGAATAATCCACTTTTATTTGATTTTTTTTAAAAAAATCTCATTTTGTTGATAGAAAATGGAGGAATCATTACAGATGGGTGAACAGGTTTCTGAGAAGTTCTGCAAATCTGATTGAAACATGTTTAGCTTTTTTTAAAATAATAATAATAATTCTGTATCTATGTCACCTAAAGAAGACTTTCCAAATTTATGTCAAAATGTTGTTCTTCCCAGTTCTTAAACAAGTTAAGTGCTTTGGACAAACGACTGTTAACTATAATAATAGTGTGCAGTATGTGGAGAAAAGGGCTTTTTAGACATAAGAGCTGAAGCATTTTTCAAAATAAGCAATATATCATATCAAAATATCATCATTTTCCAGTTTTCCCCCCCAGTGAGGGTCTCTGAAATTGATCACTGTGGTCTTCATCCAGCACGAAAGCCAACTTTAATATAGCCAGAGTGAGAATACTCTACTGAGTATCAAAGGGCGGTTGGGGCGGCCTGAAGAAATGGCCTGTCTCCAGATTGCCATCCATTTTGTTCCGAGAAATTAAGAATTATTAAGCTCTGCTTTTAGCTTCCGAGGTAGTCAAAGTTACAATGACCTGCCAATGTATTATTTTGGAAGTGCTGATCAGATCAGGCACAGATGGGCCGCACAGAACTCTGATATTCAGCTTGGAATTGGAAGTGTTATCCCTGGGATGGTAAACAAGTTCATAAGGACTGTAATGAGGCAAAAATTGCTATGGTAACAGACAAAGAACAGTCTGGAAATCAAAGTGGAGTCTGCACATGGTGCTGCAAAGGTACTGGAGTGTTGTGTTCTGGTATAATACTTTGGCTTGGCAGGAGAAGGTTTAAATCCACATGTCCTTCACTTACATTGTATAGCGAACCTTAAATCTATCTTGATGAGATTGCCCCACATTTACATAATATGCAAAATTTCTTTATTATTGACTTGAACATTTTCATGTATTGCTATTACTACTGCATTAGTATCGGGAGCACTGAAGCGCTTCTAGGTTGGAAGGATAGAATGGTGACACCACCATTACTCTGGGGACATCCAGTTGGGGGTTCCTTTCACCAAGTTGCCCACCAAAGTGGTACCGATTATCTACGTGTGATCTCTCACTTTCGAACTACTGGGTCTACAGCAGCAAACAGGTCTCAAACATAAGCCTGTCGATGGTCAGCCCAATGTCCTAACATCGTAAGCCACTGCCCTCCTTTATTTATTCCTTAATCTCACCTTTCAAAACATGTGATGTCACGAAGGAGCTGATGGGATTCCAAAATGCATGAAGTTACCACTGAAGGCATCCATGGGGTTTTCTCAAGAGTGGAAAGAGCAGGTCTTCTATCAAGGGAATGTAGGCAATGACCGTTGTACCAGAATATTTGCAGAGATCCTTTCTGTCTGTCAATTCCAGCAAGTTTGAAATTTGAAGTTTGAGAGCCAGTTTGGTCTAGTGCTAAGTTCCCCAACCAGAGAGGGATAGGGAGGAAAAGAGAGGATAGTTTTGTGGGAGGGAAGAGCAGGTGTGCACATATGCACGTGTGCAAGCACAAGCATCCATTGCTCATGCTAGTGAGGTCGAGAGCACTCATTTGAGCAAATGGGGCTGTGAGTGCCCATGATGCTCACACAAATGGGGCTGCAAGCACCTGTGGCACTTGCATGAGTGGGGCCCTGAGTGCCCATGACACTCACGTGAGTAGGGCTGTGCACACAAGCCAGCCACTCACATGGACCAGTTGCAGATAGGCCACAGACCGGTAGTGGGCCCTTTTTATTCTGAGAAATTAAGAATTATTAAGCTATGCATTTAGCTTATGAGGTAGACAGGTTGGGGATCCCTTTTCTAGTGTTTAAGGCACTAGGATAGAAATCGGCAGGCTGTGAGTTCTAGTGCTGCCTTAGCCATGAAAGCCAGCTGGTTGATTTTGGGCCAGTCACTTTCTCTCAGCCCAACCCACCTCACAGGATTGTTGTAGTGGGGAAAATAGAAAGAGGAAGGAGTATTATATATGTTCACTGTCTTGAATTTGTCATAAAAATAAAAAGGAGGAAAATAAATAATACATACAAACTTGTGAAAATAAGAAAAGGAAGACACCTATTTGCAAAATGTCTGGCCTGACTGTCAACAGAGCAGTTTGTTTAAAAAAGTTAAACAAAGCTGGAAGAGACCCTTTAATTAATCTGTGCATTTTTAAAAGAGCAAAGGCAACAACCCTCCCTTGCCCACCCAGGTTCCTTTGTAGATTTTTTCCCCCTTTAATTTAAAAGAAGGATAAAAGCAAGCCATATTTTACTTGTGGCTAGCATCTTTCTTGCGTGCAGGGATAGAGGAATTCCTTTATGTCCTGACATCTGTAAATTGACTCTTGAATTCAGTGACTGAGAAATCTTTGTGAATTGAAGTCCGCACATCTTCAACGTCATTGAAGTTGATAAACGCTGTTCTACAAGTTGAAAACTAGAACATGAAACATAAAGTCAACAGTCTGGTTTAAAACATGTTAAGATTTAGATGCAGGAATACGAGGTATTGAATTCTGTGTCACAGTAGACATAGTTATGACACACCTGAGTTTGAAAGGCATAGTTTTCACTGTTAGGACCCAGGGCTCTCTACCTTGTGTTGATTCCTGTGAGGAAAAACCACCTCCATCAAAGGAACAGGACTCTACTGTTAACTTACAGCTTAGATCTGAGTAAACTGTATGGTTAACTGCCTCCAATCAAAGGCAGTTTATAATGTAACTGCCTTAAAGGCCAAAAATCTTCCAACAAATGTGGCTATGTTGGGCCAATGTCCCACTGCACCAAATGGAGATCATCCAGGGCTCAAAGCAAAATTTGCAAAGATGTTCAGTTACAAACATTTGCTTTTCTGCTACACTTGATATATAAGCATCATCCCATTTTCTCCTGTGCCCGAGTGTATGAGGAGAGAGGTTTTTTTCCCCCTTTTATACAGAATAACAGAGTTAGAAGGGATCTTGGAGGTCTTCTAGTCCAACCCCCTGCTCAAACAGGAAACCCTATACCACTTCAGACAAATGGTTGTCCAATCGCTTCTTAAAACCTCCAGGTTTTATGCTTCTAAATTATTATTATTAATCTTTAGAACAGCACTTGGTTTGCAATAAGCTTTATTGAAGATAATCTAGGTTATGAATGAGAAAAAAAATAATACAAATGTATTCATTTTATAGATTATAGGGAGAATTGTGAATGAAAATTAACATTGAATCCATGTCACCCAGTCCAGTCATGAAAATACTAAAGCAGTGATCCCTGTCTATCATTGTTTGACATTGTCTCTTTTAACATGTTTATTAGAAGTGCACTTGGCTTGGTTTCCACCACCTTCGTATGATCATCACATGGCTTGAGTTGCAGTTGATCAGACATGGTGTGGCATATCTTGACCTTACCCAGGGTGAATGCGCATCTCACCCTTCAGTTAAATGTTGACTCATGGCTGCCATGGTAAATCTTACCATCTGACAATGGTTTGGAGCTCCTATGATCCAAATTCAGTCCCATCTGTGCCTTTGGCTTGCTTTGTACAGTCATAATACACAGTATTGTGAAGCATGGTGAATTGAAGACAGTGAAGAGAGAGAGAGAGAGAGAGAGAGGGAGGGAGGGAGAAAGTGCTTAAATTATCTCGTTTATAGCATCAAATGCAATGGAACTCATTTCCAGATCAATGGAAGGGGATTTAACCAGGCAAAGCAAACTATTGCTTTTTTGGAGTGTTTTAAAATTGGAGTGCTATGTCAAGCCCTAAAGCTTTGATAGCTTTCAGACTGACAGGGCACAAGCACAGAAGGGAAATATTCACTGCATTTCAAGGCTTAAGGAGAGGGGGAAAAATGGAAAAGAACTCTCTGCCTTTCCATACTGCACTCAGTGGAAGGGAATAAAATTTGAGCAGCTCTCTATCTTTTTTTCCCTTTTAGAGAGTTATATTCCTTTCTCTACAATTTATCCAGCTCTACAATGTCCCTTTACTCACTTTCCCAGTCAGATATTTGGTCTTCTCAGCCCTTTGTGGTAGGCATAGCCAAGAAATACAAACAGGAACAAGAACAGGAGCAGGCTTCATTGCTTTAGGGCATAGAACATAAAAATCACAGGGCTGGAAGGGACCTCGGAGGTCTTCCAGTCCACCCCCCCTCTCAAGGCAGGAGCCTTACACTATCCCAATCAAATAGTTGTCCAATCTATTTTTGAAAACTTCCGGTTGTAGAGTACCACAGCTCCAGGGGGCAAGTTATTCTATTGATTAATTGTTCTCACTGTCAGAAGATTTCTCCTTACTTCTAGGCTGGATCTCACTTTAACAAGCTTCCAACTATTACTTCTTGTCCTGCCCTCTGTTGCTTTGGATCAGGGGTCTTCAAACTTGGCCCTTTATGACTTGTAGACTTCAACTCCCAGAATTCTTCAGCCAGCATGCCTGGCTGAGGAATTCTGGGAGTTGAAGTTCACAAGTCATAAAAGGTCCAAGTTTGAAAACCCCTGCCCTGGAAAATAAGTCAATTCCTTCTTGTTCCAAATGTGTTTTTTTAGGAGACTTTGTTTTTCTTTGAAGACGTTTTGCTTCTCATCCAAGAAGCTTCTTCAACTCTGACTAGGTGGTAGGGAATGGAAGGATTTATATTCCTTGCAGACAGTTGGTCATTTGCATTCTTTTAGAGAATCATTGAGGCCAAGTGGAAGTTTACCTGTGTCCTCAGGGTCACCTGAGTAGTGCAAGCGTGTGTGGAGCCTTCTTGGCTGCAGAATGTTTTCTGCCCTGTGTCCCTTCACTGTTGAAGACAGGTGCAGGCTGTTGGGGATGAGTCTGTGTCAATTCCTTCTTCTTTGTGGCAATCCTCAAATACTAGAAGACAGTTATCATGTCCCCTCTAATCCTTTTTAAATTGGTTTTAACTTTTGTATGTTTTGATTTTTAATTCCCTGTAAACCGCCCTGAGTCCTCAGGGAAAGGGCGGTATACAAATGCAAATATTAAATTAAATTAATTCTCTTTGATAGGCTAGACCAGGGGTGTCAAACCACCGGCCTGTGGGCCGGATGCATCAGGCAGAAGCCGCACCCACCCCATTGCCGATATGTTGTGTGATGTCACGAGATGTTGCAAGTTTGACATGTCTGGGCTAGACATACCTAGCTCCCTCAACCACCCATCAAATGATTTAGCCTCTAAACTATGTCCCCAGCCCCTGGTTTGTGGACCAGTCCCAGGCTGAAACTGGTGTGCACAAACAAGCAAAGCCCCATCCACAGGATGCAGGCAGCACACAAAACTATGCCTCCTCTGGTCCACAGAAAATTTTTTCTCCATGGAACTGGACCCTGGTGCCCAAAAGGTTGGGGACCTCTACTCTAAACCCCTTATCATCTTTGTGCCTATTATCTGCACTCTTTCTAGGGTCTCAATGTCTTTTTTATTTCATGGACGCAATATTCCAAGTGTATAAAATGGTACTATCACTTCTTGTGATCCCGATGCTATCTCTCTCTTGATGCAGTCCAGGACTGCATTGATTTTTGGGGAGTAACTACAGCACATTACTGGCTCATACTTAATGGTGAGTTCACTAGGTACTTTCTTATGCTTTCTTCTTTCCCAGGAGTGAGTAATCTTTCTCTGTTCCTCTTCTTCCCTTAATAGTTTGTTTATCTCTTGCCCATTCTATTACCCTGCTGGCAAAAGACAGCAGGAGGAAAAATTAAATGCCAAATTTCTCCTCCTAAGAATGTGACCATCCTTGACCTTAAGAGGAAAAATCTAAACCTCAGTATTGTTCCTGGGATGCTTTCTCACAAGCCATAGGGTTGTAAAAGAGTCTCTCCAATTGTAACATTCCGTATCAAACATAGCCATTGCTGCTTTAGGTTTCCTACTACCTGTGCTGGGCAGTCTTTCCATAAAGTATGAAATCATGTTAAGGATGAGGAACCACACACATCCTTAGGTATTGCAAAAAGGCAGCACAGACCATTGATCTTCTTGTCCACACCATTCTTTCTAAATCAGATTTGTAGTGCCCAGCAAAATTATTGTTGGGAACACAAATATAATGCTTTTTTTTGAACTGTGCTGCTGATGAAATGTGGAATTGACATTACGTGGAGGGAATTTTCTCTCTCTCTCTCTCTCTATCTATCTTTTGGATAGACAATTTGACCACTGACATATTTAATTTGAGATTTACTCTGTTAAGAGAATTAGTATTGTCTGCTCCTCTATTTAGTTAGCAGAAGAGCTAAAGTATTGTGATGGGAGCCTTTAAAATATCCTCAATGAAATTAGAGGTCAATATTTTATAGGAAGGACAGTTGCAACAATCCTGCTCAGATTCCAAACTGCTGGCAAATGCTTTGATTGCAATGAGATTTCTGCAAAAGAGGAAAGAGTGTACATTCAAAGCAGAGAGTCATTTCTGTCTTTCTCTTGAAACTAAGCTAAACTGCATGTGTGTACATGCCGCTATTTAGCATGCATGCCAACATATTTTCAGCGCAATTCAAATGGCTGTACTATTTATTCCTTTTCCTGATGTCTCATTCTGATCCACTCATGATGAGATGGCAGACAAGTTCCTGGATGAAGTACCTATCGAATCCTAGGAGATTCTATTTATTACTGCGTCCCAAATAAATTGCCCAACTTGTACTGAACCATATGGAAATGTCTCTGTTGAATTTGGCAGCACATTTGGGTGGAAACCAGGTTGATTTTTGTCCCTCTTTTTTCTTTTTTTTTCTTTTTTCATATCCTAGATTGGCTCAGGCAGAAAGCTCTAACTGGGCAAAGCAATCAGCCCTCAGGACCATAACATTGATTCAGAGGACGCTAACTGGCACAGCACTGCTGTGTGTTAAAAACACCAAGAAGATCCCAAATGTTGGTGAACTCCATTGATTCCTGATGCCCAGGGCTAAAGTCTTCTCTGCAAAAGAGCCAGTCATTTGTTGAGTGTTTAAGAACAAAATGGGCTCTGTGACCATTATGTGAGTGGGTTGCTTGCATCTCAGAATTTAAGATTGTAATGAACCATCTCATTCTTCAAATTAAAATCTTGAACCTCCTGTTTCTAAAATTCATTTTTGGATCTGTGTTTGTTCTTTGCAGAGACATTTTTCTTTGCAATGGAACTCATGCCAGAACATTTAAAATAGTTCAGTGATATAGAACAAACAAACCAAAACAAAACCAAGTAAGGATGGTTACTATGTGCCCTGGCTGAAGAAGAAAAGCAGGTGGATGGGTGGAGTTAAACATGTCATCAGCTCAGAATCCCTATGTTGTCACAAATGGTCCCTGTTGAATTCTATTGATCCTTATCTGGCATCAATTTAGTACTGAACTTTAGTTGACTAGATTCTTGTATATAGAGGTTCAGCAATAAATCTTCTGAAATACAATTTAACTTAAAAGTCCTGATCCTTTGTGCCTGACAGTGAGTGGATTTTAATGTGCGACTGAAAAATGAATGGAAAATTTAACAGTGAAGTTTACAAAAGTACCTAAAACAACTGTTGTGATTCAGTTCAATTCAATTTCATTGCAGTCATAGACCTGTACAGATAATGAACAAAATGAAATTAAAGCAGAGTTAAAATACATTTGTAAAACAACCTAACTAGTATCTATAAATGTATACAGAATACAACCTATATTAAAGTATAATGTAAACACTAAAATTATATCGGATATAATAACATCTAAAATTACAGCAAAATTAATGTATCTAAAACAGATGTAAAAATAAGAACCAAGTTGGGTCAATGGGCGAGGTAGAAGATAATTGCTGGGGTTAGACAGAAGACACAATCTTGGGATGTAGAGAGAAAAACTGGGTCATCAAAAAAGCAACAACAAAAGACAACTCTAATATGTTAATAAAAAGCAACCATTTTGTGGTTTTTTATGATTGAAATGAGAGGTAGTGATAATGTCCCATGCCCATTCAGAAATTGTAGACCTCACCCAAAAAACACCATACAGTCTTAACATTAGTGACCTAGTGTTTGTATTGTTTATATGATGTTTAAATTCATTTAGAGAGACTGAAACATTTAATTTTCTTCATTTTTCCTGTAATGAACTGCAGGAAAAAAACATAGTTATATAATTCAACTATAGTTTCTGACAATCTCTGCACAAAACCTGCAAAAGAAGAGGCATTCTTCTCTGCTTTCCTCAAATAATTTTATCGAGATTTGTTTGACTCCAGTGGTAATTGAGAAGCTGTGCAATTCTCATGGGACAATTCTCCAAATGGTTTCAGAGTTCAAGCATGGAGGGTCAACTGGCAGCATTTGGGTCAAGCTGTTCTATGAAGCAATTACATTTGGTATAAAGAAGCATCCTTATCAGACAGGAACTGTGAGGTCACAATTGCAAGTGACAGTTTGTCAAAAAAGTAACTCCTGATCCTTGACATAGTCTAGGTTGGTCATTGGACTTTACTAGACAGGAAGGAAAATAATTGTTTAAGACCTGTTTGACCAGCTATGTATTTTTTTTAGTGTTTGTGTGTTTTACAGCCCCAAATTTCTCCTACTTTTTGCCCTGCTCTTCAGTTCCAGCTTCTGGAAAATTCTTTTTTCTTTCTTTCTTTCTTTCTTTCTTTCTTTCTTTCTTTCTTTCTTTCTTTCTTTCTTTCTTCCTTCCTTCCTTCCTTCCTTCCTTCCTTCCTTCCTTCCTTCCTTCCTTCCTTCCTTCCTTCCTTCCCTCCTTCTTTCCTTCCTCCTCTAATGTTCCTTATTCTTCTGAATCCCCTCAGATTGCAATCCATGATATAGCCTCTACGCTTTTAAACACTGGAATACAGTATTTTTTTTAATGGAGGGATTAGAATTAGCTATACTTTGATTCTGCTTAGAAAGCTAGTATTTGTAACTCAAAACTCTGCAGCCCATTGTAGGTGAGAATTTCAGAGGTATCATTAATGATAAAGTATTCCACAAGAATCCTAACTCTCTCTGGGTTCCAAATCAGACTGTTTAGTGGATGAACTCAATACTCATGCTTGGTGCACAATGCATTTACCTACCTAATTTTTCTCCAATGAAAGGACATTGATGGTAGCATTCACATTGCAGACACTAGGGAAAAGTATTCAGGTTTCCCCTTTAAACAAATTAATCTTAATATAAATCCCCAGACTAATATTAGAATCAGAATACTATCCTTCAGTTTTCATATATTTCCAAATTTCAGTGTTCCTACTTCAAAAAAGTAGAAATGCACTTTTCCTTTACAAGAGCAATTTATGAATTGCTTCAGAGTGGAAATAACCTAGTCTGCTCACCTTAATTTGCATCAAGTGTTTAGCATGGTTTGTTGCTGCAGGATCTGACATAAGTAGTTTCCAACTGTCAAAGATGAGCAACTCAATGCTATCCATGCACATACTTGAAGGAAGGAAAAGAAAGAGTTTTGGAGGCAAGCAAGCTCACATATGTCATCCTGAAATAACTAGCAAAACTTTCTTTTTAAAATTTGAACTCATTGTAACTCAGTAAAAGAGAACACAGGATGTCCAAGGCTGTTTAAAATGCTAAATGTGAATTTTGCCTCTGGAGGTTGAATGCATGATCCAAGGAGAAGCTGCATTGTGGATGATAAGATCCGGTCAAAAAGCTGAGTGCCAGAATGAGACAGTAATTCATCCACTTCTGCCAACACTGGCAACTGGGCTCCACTTCTAATACCAGTTCAGCCACAGCCACCTTTGGCACTTCTAAACTGCTGCTCTAGCTAGCCCTTGCCTAAAACAGCTGTGCTTTGAAAGAGACTGTGGAATTCTGCCAAAGTTGGGGAAAGTTCAAGTTCGCTCTCCCATCTTTTTTGATAGCAATCCATGTGTCCTTCTGTCTCACAGGAGCTGCAAAACCTAGAGGTCCTGAGTTGCCTGGCTGGTGAATTGGCTGAGCAGTTCATTTGCTTAGATTCACAACATCATGTTGACTTACAATAATTGTTCAGCCTTGGATACAAACAGGGGATAGAGGATGTTCTTGTTTTTATTTCTATGCCTGGATTCCAGTGATGGCCCAGTTACCTATTGTCAACTCTATTTATGACCGCTTTTTTGATTGGTGATAAGTTCTTATTTCCTAGCTGGGGATCTGGAGATGTCTACTCATGCGTCAAGAGTTGATTGCTACAATACAAACACTAGGTCACTAATGTTAAGACTGTATGGTGGTTTTTGGGTGAGGTCTACAATTTCTGAATGGGCATGGGACATTATGAGAATGTTGCATTAGTACTTTACTATCTGAATTGGCTTTGTATTTGTGTTTTAGAACAGAAACCAAAATTTCAACTCAAATATACCTTTAAAAGACCAATCCTGTAATTTCTCTTTGTGATACTTGGCTTCAAAGGAGAAAAATGCCAGGTGAATGACCTATTCAATAAAATAGGAATGCTGCTTAAAAGCTTCATGTAATCCACCCAGTTCTCTTTGTTCATTTTGTGGTTTTTTTATGATTGAAATGAGAGGTAGTGATAAAGAACTTGTGTATGATAGAATCTAGTGACAGTTTTGGGGGAAATTTTGGACCTAAAACTAGTCAATGACTCTCCATCTTTTTCTTAGTGAAATTTATTTATGACTTTTTTTTGAGACAAATTCTTTCAATACACTTCTATTTATTTCCAATTTAATTTACTTTGGAATAACGGTGTTTAGGACTACAGCCTTAATCTAATTGAATTTATTCTTTAATTCTCTCTTAATGGCATGTTTCGAGACATTTACCCTCCTGTTCTCTAGGCATACAGAGCAGTTACCTGCTCTGAAGTTTTATAATAATAAAGCAAGCTGGCTCTTAATCAAAATTAATGTTCAGCACTCTGCATTTATGGAACCCTGAACATTTATGACATCCATAATCTTACAAGATCAAACTCTTTTTTCCCCAGTGAGATAGAAGGGAGGCATGGAGCACAGTCTTATATCTATTTTATCAGAAATAAAACCCATGGAAATTTTAAGAACTTATTACAAGGTGCAAAGGTTGCAGGATCCAATCTGGGTCAGTCCCCAAAGGTTTAGTCTTCTGAGCTTTCAGACTTGTGCTGGATGGAGCCCCATCCTCAGGGTGCTTCTGTCTACCAGAATGGTAGTGAAAACCACTTCCCTCTCCTACATTCTGGTGAGAGAGAAGTTCCTTGAGGATGGGCTCCAGCATGAGTCTAAAAGCTCAGAAGACTAAACCTCTGGGGACTGACCCAGAATGGATCCGGCAACATTATCCTGGGACATGTATATTTGCCTTCGTTCGTATGGTGCATAGGTGTATACTGGAAAGATCAAACTACATCATCGGAAACATGGGTTATAGCAATACCCAGAATTGTGTCATTTCTGATTTCACATGAAGAATTATTATTTTTTTCTTCTAACAATGAGTCAAACAATCAGGTTCAGTGCCTCTGCCTTCCTTATTTCCCATTTGTAACTTCAGTTCATTCTGTTAGTATTGTAGGGTTGTTGTTGTTGTTTTTTTTCTAAAAGAAAAATCACACTAAAATCTTGTTTCACGACCAAGCACTCACATTTTTATTTACTGTTTTACAGGACATGCCCTATTTTTACAATCTGATTTCCAATATATTTTTCTTGTGTATATGATGTATGTTTGTACAGATTATATTGCAAGTGTCTACTTTAAATCCAAATTCAGAATACAGATTTTAAAATATAATGACATTTCAATTTGTGTATCAGTTCAAAAATGTGACAGTAAATAGGATTCCATTCAAACAGACACGAAATAATATTTCTCCCACCCTAACTCCCTACACAAAAATAGCTGCACACAGAAAATTTAAGTCTTAGGGAGGAGCGGTTTAGTGTATAATTGACACCCTATCTTCTTTCAGTTTAGAATAGTTCTTCCAATCTGAAATGATAGAGCATCAAAACATATTGTATTACATGACACATATATATTTATGAACACGTTGATTGATGTGTAAAGAAAGTTAGGATTTGTTGCCTATCAATTGATGTAAAACAATCTTCCCTATCCTGTGGCTTACATTTGTTTGCTTAATATAATTTATATAGCCGCCTACTTGCTCACAGTGACTCTAGGTTGCTTACAGATAATAAAAACACAATGTAGGAAAAAAAATTAAAAAAAAGTAATAAACCCCACCCCGCTCTCCATCAGTGAAAACATACATTTAAATCAAGCATTTAATGGGTCCCATCCCACTCTGGGTTCCTTAGGCCTGCTGGCAGAACCAAGTCTTCTGAAAGAGTGTCAGAGTAGGGGCCAGTCTAATTTCCTGAGGGATGATGTTCTAGTCTAGAGGGAAGGACCCACCATGGAGAAGGCCCTCATTCTGGGTCCCACCAGATGTATTTCCTTAGGGGACGGGACCCGCAACATTCCTTGCCTCCCTGCTTAGTGGGTTGGGTGGATGTCACCAGCAAGAGACAATCCCTCAGATAACCTGGTCCCAAGCCATGAAAGGCTTTACAGTAAAGCTGACAACCAGCCCCTTGAACTGCACCCAGAACCAAATTGGCAATCAACGGAGGAAATTATGCTAGAAAAATTCCAAAATATTCAGATACCTTTTCCAAAAACACTTAGATGTACGCTCAGTGTTTGTAGAGGAAACACTTTTCTAATATATAATTTCTCCCTTTTCTTCCTATTATTAGTGCATATTAGTCCAACCGATTGGGATATTCATTTGAAAGAGTCTCAGGTATATGAGATGGGCAGCTATACATATTGAATAAATCCCATCCTGGAGGTGGATAGTAGATTACTGTAGATGCATTTATGCATTGATTCTTTTACATAGTTTGTTGTTATTATGGTAAGGTAAGCTTTTCCAGAGGCACTTGATAGTGAAATGGGCAGGAGACAATTTTAGCAAATATAAATGAATGAATGAATGAATGAATGAATGAATGAATGAATGCATACATGCATACATGCATACTTGTATAAATAAATAAGTAAATATATACACATACATACATACATACATACATACATACATACATACATAAAGGTAAAGGTTCCCCCACACATGCGTTTCCAACTCTAGGGGCCGGTGCTCATCTCCGTTTCAAAGCCGAAGAGCCAGTGCTTGTCCGAGGACATCTCTGTGGTCATGTGGCCGGCATGACTAGACGCCAAAGGCGCACGGAACGCTGTTACCTTCCCATCGTAGTGGTCCCTATTTTTCTACTTGCATTTTTACGTGCTTTAGAACTGCTAGGTTGGAAGAAGCTGGGACGAGTAACAGGCGCTCACTCTGCTACGCGGCACTTGGGATTCAACCCGCCAAACTGCCGACCTTCTGATCGACAAGCTCAGTGTCCTAACCCACTGAGCCGCCACGTCCCCTCATACATACATACATGTATACAATAGGTGGCAATAATTCTTGGCTCAACTCCTGGTTCTAAAAAGACACCTTTGTCTTTTTTAGATATATATTCTGCACATGCCCAAGATGGCGGACGTGCTCGGCTGAGCTCCGTGGAGAGTTCTGGCTATTCTGGTGTCCCTGGAGTTTTCGGGAGTCCGCAGAGGTGCTGATGCTGGTGCTTTGCCCTCTGTGTTGGGGCTAGGTGGGATGGACAGAAGAAAGGCTGTCGACGCCGTTCTTAGCGATGTAGCCCTCCATTTTTGAAAACGGGCCTTGTGAGTTCCGGCGTCCTTCGGAGGGTCTCTGTTAAGGCGGGAGGAGCCGCGGCTTGCAGGGCTCCGAACAGCTGACTTTTGGAGCCGATAGAGCTGCGGCCTAGAGCTGCTTCCGGAGCGGCGGAAGATCGTTAAATGGAGGAAGAATGGCGTTGTTGCTTGGAGCGGCTGGTGGGGAGGTGAGCTGGAGTGTTGCGGCTGCTTTGCGGCCGTTCCGTGGCCGTTCCGACATGGGGAGCCACGGCCTGGAGTTGGAGAGCTGGCGGTTCATGTCGCTGACCGTTGGGCAGCACAGGTTACCTTTGTGTCACCCGTGTTTTGTGGGGCCAGCTGGACTCGAGCTGTTGGAACTTTGCCAGCTGGTGTTGGACCCGTTTGTTACCTAACCTTTCTTGTTATGGAGAAGGATTTTTGCAGCCGGAACATCTTTCATCATGTCATTCTGCAGGCTTTTTATGCCTTGGTTAATTGCTGCTCAACTCCTCTCTTCTTCCATGTCCCCATAGGACTCAGAAGGTCCTGGGGTTGAGTCACTGTGAGAGAGTGGCTCAGTTATACTATCTGCTACCCTCCCTAGAGGTGAGAGATCTATGGGGGGTATGCCTTACCCGGGGTATGTATCTCATTCCACTCTCTGATAGGCCCGGGACTGCCGTGAGAGGGCAGTGGCCGACATGTTTCATAGGTTACCCAGGAGGTTACCCAGCTCAAGTGGCAGAGGAGCTGGCGGACTGGATATTTATTGATCTGTTTTTAGATCCTCCTTATTAACTATGGGACTGCCTTGCTGGACCTACTTGGACAATGGCTCGCCTATTTTATTCCAGCACGAACTTATTCGCTCTCAGGGGTGCCCTCCCTTCCTGGGCGCAACCCGCCTCTGTTTTTACCTCTCCTCTTGATGACGGGCCCAATTATTGGGACCCTGTGAGATGGTCGGGCAGGGATGGGAGCCTTCGTTATAAATTCAATAAGAGGCCTGTGGTTTGTTATTTATCCAAATATTTTAAAGGGTTAGGGAGGGGGGTGGGATTGCAGGTTTGGTCGGAAATTGGGGGGTATCCACCAACCGTTATTCAGGCCAGGCCTGGGACAGATCACGATGGGATGGGGCTTGGGCTGGGTGCCTCCGGGGCCCCGGAGCGGGGTGTGGGATTATCTATCCCCACGACATTAGGGAATGGCAGCAGGCATTCGAACAGAGGGCAGTATCAACACCCGGGAGTGCGTCCCCGCTGTCTTCAAGCAGTGATGTGCTCTGACCATCTGGTTTCGACCCGTGGTTCCGGGAGCGAGGATGAGCAGCCACCTGAGCTCAGGCTTGTGTATTTTAATGCCAGGTCTGTAGTTAATAAGGCTCCTCTCATCCGAGATCTGGTTGAGGAGCAGCGTGTGGACCTGGCTTGCATTACGGAGACCTGGTTGGGTCCAGAGGGTGGTGTCCCTCTGGTTGATCTCTGCCCACCAGGTTTCTGGGTGCTTCACCGGCCTCGGGCTCAGGGTAGGGGTGGGGGTGTGGTGGTAGTTGTGAGGGAGACCTTATGTCCGCGGGAGGCCACCGTTGGCCAAATATCCGGGTGTGAGTCTCTCCTCCTGAGATGTGGCCCTAGGGCTCAGTTGGGCCTGCTGCTGGTGTACCTTTTGCCTACTCACGTAGCAGCAGCCCTGCCTGAGCTTCTCGATATCCTCTCGGGGTTGGTGATTGAGTTCCCCAAATTTATGATTTTGGGTGACTTCAATCTGCCATCCCTGGGGGGATCATCTGAGTTGGCTCGGGAGTTCATGGCTTCCATGACGGCCATGGACCTGATGCAAGTAATTCAGGGCCCGACTTATGGGGGGCTCATGGGTGGGGGTTCTCCAATTGTTATGCCCCTGTCATGGACCGATCATCATCTCCTGCGGCTGGTCTTCCGTTTCGCCACTCCCCGTCGTGGGGTTACGGAACCAACAAGATGGTTCCGCCCTAGGCGCTTAATGGACCCTGAGCAGTTCCAGGTGGTGCTTGGGTCCCCACCTGCTGCCTTCGCTCACAGCTCGGCCGATGCCCTGGTGGAAGCCTGGGAAAAGGCAGCCACGGAGGCACTCGACCGAGTTGTACCCATGCGGCCCCTGACCCGGCGCAGATCCCAGTGGGCTCCATGGTTCTCCGTGGAGCTCCGGGAGATAAAGCGTCAGAGACAGGGCCTAGAGAGCTGTTGGAGATCCAGCCAGTCTGAATCTGACCGATTGTGACTAAGGTCCTCTATGAGGTCTTATCTCGCAGCGATGAGGATGGCAAGGTCTAATTACTTTGCTACCCTCATCGAGTCTGCAGATAATCACCCAGCCACCCTGTTTAGGGTGACCCGCTCCCTCCTTAATCAGGAGGTGAGGGAGGAGCCCTTGCAGGGTTGTGCCGAGGAGTTTAGCCAACATTTGTCACACAAAATTGCTCGGATCCGGACCGGTCTGGACTTCAACTGGGCAGAGTCTGACGGTGATGACATGGGCGGTCTTGGTGATGTTATCTGGGAAGAGTTCGATCCTGTGACTCCAGAAGATGTGGACAGGATCATGGGGAGGCTGAGCTCCACCACGTGTTTATTGGACCCGTGCCCCTCCTGGCTAGTTTATGCGGCTAGGGAGGGGACACGAGGCTGGGTCCAGGCAGTGATAACTGCTTCTTTGAGTGAGGGTAGTTTTCCCGCCGGCTTGAAGGAGGCGGTGGTGAGACCCCTCCTCAAGAAGCCTGCCCTGGACCCAGCTGTTTTAAACAACTATCATCTGGTCTCCAACCTTCGCTTTCTTGCGAAGGTTTTTGAGAGCATGGTGGCGCATCAGCTCCCTTTGTTCCTGGAAAAAGCTGATTATCTGGACCCGTACCAATCGGGCTTTAGGCCTGGGTACAGCACGGAGACGGCATTGGTCATGCTGGTGAATGATCTCTGGCGGGCTCAGGACAGGGGTTGTTCCTCTGTCCTAGTCCTATTAGACCTCTCAGTGGCTTTCGATACCATCGACCATGGTATCTTACTGCGGCGTCTCAGGGGGTTGGGAGTGGGAGGCACTGTTTTGCAGTGGTTCTCCTCCTACCTCCTGGGATGTTCGCAGTCAGTGTTGGCAGGAGGGCAGAGGTCGGCCTCGAGGCCTCTCATTTGTGGAGTTCCTCAGGGGTTGGTCCTCTCGCCTCTCCTGTTCAACATCTATATGAAGCCACTGGGTGAGATCATTCGTGGTTTTGGGGTCGGGTATCATCAGTATGCTGATGATACCCAGCTTTTCATCTCCACCCCAAACCACCCCAGTGATGCCCTCGATGTGATGTCCCGTTGCCTGGAGGTGGTTCGGGTCTGTATGGGGAGGAACAGGCTTAGGCTCAATCCCGACAAGACTGAGTGGTTGTACGTGCCGTCATCTCGGGAAATTCAGGTTATTCCATCTTTAACCATGGGGGGTGAGGTATTACCCCCCGTAGATAGGGCCCGCAACTTGGGTGTCTTCCTGGATTCACAGCTCTCCCTGGAAGATCATATAGGAGCTGTGACTAGGGGCGCCTTTGACCAGGTTCGCCTGGTGCGCCAGTTGCAACCCTATTTGGACCGGGATGCCTTGTGTACAGTCATTCATGCGCTTGTGACCTCTCATTTAGACTACTGCAATGCTCTGTACATGGGGCTGCCCTTGAGGACCACCCGGAGGCTTCAACTGGTACAGAATGCAGCCGCACGAGTTGTGTTGGGGGTCTCCCGATACTCCCATGTAACACCTCTACTCCGTGAGCTGCATTGGTATCCAGTTGCCCTCCGGGTAAGATTCAAGGTGCTGGTGATGACATATAAAGCCCTAAATGGCATGGGTCCGGATTACTTACGGGAGCACCTGCTGCCGGCGTCAACTTCCCTTCGTCCAGTGCACTCCCACAGAGAGGGCCTCCTCAGGGTGCCGTCGGTCAGAGAGTGTCAGCTGGTGGCCCCCAAGGGGAGGGCGTTCTCTGTGGGCACACCAGACCTTTGGAATCATTTACCTGTTGAGCTCCGGACGGCTCCTGACCTTCACTCCTTCCGCCGTGACTTGAAAACTCACCTATTTGAACAAGCCGGCCTGGTCTGATGGGTTTGGGGTATTTTAATTTTAATTGTAAATTTAATTAATTTTATTGCAATTGGGCTTTTCTATTTAATTCTTATCTTAACTTTTGTATATTGTATTTTTATTGCATTTTATTGCCCTGTACACCGCCCTGAGTCCTTCGGGAGAAGGGCGGTATAGAAATTAAATAAATAAATCATCCAATAAAACAATTCAAATTATTATGTCCCATTATTTGTTTGTTTGTTTTTTATTTGTATCTCACCTTTATTATTTTTACAGATAACTCAAGTTGGTGAACATATCCAGTACCCTTTCCTCCTCCGATTTCCCCAAAACAACAACCCTGTGAGATGGATTGGGCTAAGAGAGGGTGACTGGCCCAAGGTCACCCCACCTGGCTTTCATGGCTAAGGCAGAACTAGAATTCCCAATCTCCTGCTTTCTAGCCTTGGTGCCTTAACCACTAGACCAAACTGGCTCTCATCTTGTAGTCTGTTGGTGGAGCACATATAAACATTTGCTGACAAATCTTGAACATGCCTGTGATTGATCACCTGAAATTCTACATTTTGGAAATAAATGGTGACCCTCTGCTGAGCTGCCTCTCTGAATCACCAAAAAATAGAGGAAAAGCCTAATTAGTATTAGTATATTAGAGAGGAAGCCAAACACATTGCTCGACCACTGCCAAATAAAATTAAGCCCCAATTATTGATAAATGAAGAGTGGATTGTGCTGGAGCCTGGCCTGCAGTCGGAGGAAATACATCTGTCATTTGGCCTGCACAGGAGTCATTCATGTGTGGCATAACATCCTGTGCATCTATCGTGCATCTGCAGATTTTTGTTGAAATTCACTTAGCTGTCTAACTAGATTCGATCTTCAGTGCTTTGTACGTTGCGAGGATTTGGACTGACAGATGCAATGCTGGGCTGAAATGGTGTGTGACATGACTAGCTGTCCTGCATATTAATTATTATCGAACCCATCACAGCTGAAGCTTCAAAACTAATGGGCTGTTGGACCTATATGGGGTTTTGTGTGCAGGCACATGTGTACATTTGAACAAATCTTGTACATTTAGCAATTGCTCTCTTGCTCCAGGGCAAACTAGGAGGCAAACTACAGATCAATGGTCCATTGTTACCGAGGGCATTTACTATTAATGAGAAAATTAAAATAGAGGCATTTGAAGCCGTGCAGCAGGCAAAGAAGTTGGCCCTTCTTTTAGCTTTCTGCAAATTGCAAGTTCTGTAAATTGAACACACACACACACACACACACACACACACACACACACAGAGAGACAAAGGGGGGGGGTTTGTCAGGAACTAAAGGAGAGGGAATGGAAACGGTGTAGACCATTTCATAAATCTTAAATTGGTAAAATAGTGTATTAATTCTATTGTCAAATGCAAATGGAAAACAAACATTTGTTAAGATGATAAAATTGTAATGCCTACCTGATTGTTTTGAAGCTGGCTCAAACCCGTCATCTGCAAGACTTATTCATTCTGGTGCACTAAAGTTTGATTTAAAGTTCATGTAATTTCATCATCTTATTGTACAGAGAATTGAAAATAAATGTCACCTTCAAAGAAGAGAGCTAATGGAGTTTTCACTGGCTCCCCCACCTCCAACAATATTTAAGACAATATTCTGCAAGCAAGGGCTTCGTGGAATCTTTTTTTTTTCTGAGCAATTTCCTTCCTATCCTTCCTTCCTTCCTTTAACTGGATCGCCTGTTTGTTTATGACTCCTCAAAGTTTTTAAAAAGATCATTTGGATTTATTCCATTTATTTGTTTTATTGTTTTAGGTATAATAAATGTGACTCTAATATAGAAGTGCTCTTTTTCTTCACATCTCCTGGAAATGCTATTATTCTATTATTTTGCCACTTATTAGATATTATGTACCGAGAACGCTAATGGTTAAGTAAGATCACAAAACTGTAAAGCCAAAAATGACTGTGATTGTTCCTTGTCAGAGAAGAACTTGTTTTAAGCTCTATCTCAGCCCTATAATTGGGTGGCCTTGAGCATAATATATTATCTGCTTTATATCTGCTACTTATAAAATGGAAGCAATGGGGAACCAACTTAGCCGAGTTGAGAAATGTTATCATAATGTGGAAAGAAAAATCTTCAGGTCCCGTTCGAGCCAGGAATAAACAAAATTGAGACTGTTTGGAAAGAAGGTTCTGTTTATTGAACAACAGAACCAACAGCATGTGGTTCTGGGAAAGCTGACAAAATGGAGTTGGGATAGGTGGGATTTTATATCTTCTTTGGGCTTTGTATTTGAGGTTCTTCCTGTTCCTGTGGCTTTGTATTTGAGGTACCGTACTCCCTGTTCCTGTGCCATATACTTTGATCTGAGTGGGCCCTTTTGGAATTCAAATGGTGATGGGTTAATCCTATTATGTCTTAAAGTTCATGTCCTGCTTCTCTCGGGCTGTGGCTGAAGGCATTTTGCTTATGAATAGGTGGCCCAGTCTTTCTGAATAGGATTATCAAATCTGCATTTCTACACAGTTGGCCTGCTCAGTTTCTGCCTGGGGGGAGACTGGGCTGTTTCTGCCTCCTCTAAGATTTTTCAATTATTCCTTTGGGGAATTTTAATATTCTGCCTTTTTTATTATTCACCAAAATATTTCCTTCTCTAGGAGGGCTGACTTTCAGCAATAGGTAAAACCCTTGATATGAATAGAAATTACATGTGATGTTAGGTCTACTTCAAGAATAATGCACAACTTTTGGTTGCTTTCTGTTGGACTAAAGAAGGTATAGATGTAAAATGATTTTATCCAGAGACTGAAGCTGAACTTGTGAGCAATAACTCAAACTATGTTCACTGTATCTATCACTATCATGTTTAAAGGTAAAGGTAAAGGTTCCCCCGCACATGCATGCTAGTCGTTTCTGACTCTAGGGGCCGGTGCTCATCTCCGTTTCAAAGCCGAAGAGCCAGCGCTTGTCCGAGGACATCTCCATGGTCATGTGGCCGGCATGACTAGACGTCAAAGGCACACGGAATGCTGTTACCTTCCCACCGTAGTGGTCCCTATTTTTCTACTTGCATTTTTATGTGCTTTTGAACTGCTAGGTTGGCAGAAGCTGGGATGTGTAACAGCACTTGGGATTCGACCCGCCAAACTGCTGACCTTCTGATCGACAAGCTCAGCATCCTAACCCACTGAGCCACCGCATCCCTATCATGTTTACATATATAGAATCATTGGTTCTTTCCAATTTCTGCATAAATTCATCATGCATTTCATTTTTTTAAATATTCAATTTTCCTCCAAATAAAACTTTGGCACCCAACTGTCCATAGTGCTGTATTATGTTATGAAGATTCTCTGGTTCTTACTGCATCTCAAAATCTAGACAAGTGTGCAAATGGAAGGATTACTATATTCTAAATATTAACCAGAGAATTTGTTAGCCAAACTGGATTTTTCTGCACTCTTAGTTGAGCTGACATCAGCTGATAATGCTAATTTCTCTCTTCAATCTTACCTCTCTAAGGGTGGGAAAGTACTAAAAACATGAGCTCCTCCTGGTTGGTATATTCTAGCCATATTTTGACACAGGACCAGGCTCCTTTGGGTTGAGCCCAATCTAAAATAGGCATTGGACTCTGAATTAAAATGGGATGCTTTGCCATTTCATCACTGTTACTGATGATCATCTGAAGAGGAAAAGTTGGAGGACAGATGATATCCAAGAATCAGCCAGGAGAATCCTTCAAAGAGGCACTTTCTTATGTACAGACCAAGAGAAGCACCACCAATGGAAGTGGCCTCTGACTTTTTCCATATTCCCCTTCTCACAAGTAAATGTTTCTTCTTTAATGAATTAGGCAATCACATGTATGAGGAGACTGTAAGTTCTAGTCCTGCCTTAGGAAGAAAAGCCAGCTAGATGACTTTGAGCCAATCACTAGGATACTGTGACTTCTAGTTTCTGTCTTAGTCATGAAAGCCAGCTGGGTGACTTCAGGCCAGTCATTCTCTCTCAGACCAACCTAGCTCACAAGATTGTTGTTTGGGGGGTGGAAATTGGAGGAGGAAGGAGCATTGAGTTATTTATAAAAAATAATAAAGGTGGGATAAAAAAAATCTTAAACAATATTTTTAATGATTTGAGTGCTGTAAAGTCTTTTCAAGGATTTTTCAAATGTTCTACTTTAACCCTGAAAAATACCAATTGATATTTAGGTTGATGAGAGTAGGTACTTATATATTCTTATAGATTTTTGTTGACTCAAATGTAAATGCAATTATATTCCTAAAAGAATTAGGTAATAAAATTCTCATATGCCAGTTCTCAAATTTTGAATGATTACCATATCTAAGCTTTGCTATGAATCTTGAACCATATTTAGATTTCTTTGATTTAAATTTCATGGAATTTGGGTTTCTTGTTTTATTTGATAAAGATAGGAAAGCAAAATTGATTTTCTAAAAAAACCCAAACACCTAGCATATCTACGTGCTATATCAGGATCTTTTAGGTGCATTGGAAGCAAAACTGTTTCACTTTCCATTTTATTTTACCCACCATCATTCTCACCCTCTTTATTTTCATCTGAGAAGACACATTGTTGTTTATTACATAGCTACAGTATGTATAGAGGAGAAATTGCACTATGCAGTTCTGCTGAATGATTCTTGGATTTTGACAATGATATACATCAATACAAATGAGTCAGCTCTTTCAGACTGATTCTACAACATTTCTACCACCGTTTGGTGTCAAGGAGAAGGAGAAGGAAGAAAAATCCAAAAGGAACAGACTGCCATAAAATTTTATAGGCATTATTGTGAATGCAGAAATGAATTCTGTACTTTCAATAAAAAAATACATCTCATTGTTAAATAGGAATGCAGCACATCTCATTCCTAACTTTGCAAAGGACATACAAAATTGGTCATTGCTAGAAAGCTCACCCTCCTAGTTTCCAAAGATAAAAGAGAATACCATATATATTATGTTATATGGCTTCATGAGTGACAGCTGACTCTTGGTGATATGACAGATAAAAGTCTCCAAGCCATCCTGCCCTTGCCACATTGCCCAACCTCAGCAGCTGCACCCTGATAGCTTCCAATACTCCATCGATTCATTTCATGCACTGTTAGCCTTTTTTCACATCCACTTGTCCAGCACCATCATCTTTTCTATAGACGCTTCAGCCCACATTATGTATCCAAAGAATGATAATTTTTGTTTTATGATTCCTGTTTCCAAAGAGCAACCAGGCCTGATTTTCTCTAGTATTGAATGATTGATTGTCTAAGGTCCCAGTTAGCATATAATTTGTATATTTGTAGATATAATTTGAGAGCTAGTTTGGTATAATGTTTTAAGGCACCAGCCTAGAAACTAGTAAGTTCTAGTCCCACCTTAGGTACAAATCCAGGATTGAGTCATCTCTAGGAAGAAAGTAAACCACTTTTAAAAATGTTGGAATGGGGGGGATCTATAATCCACCAAACTAGGAGGAGGAGGAGGAGGGGAGGAGGAGGAGGAGGAGGAGGAGGAGGAGGAGGAGGAGGAGGAGGAGGAGGAGGAGGAGGAGGAGGAGAAAAGAAAGAGAGAGAGAGAGAGAAAAAGAGAGAGAGAGAGAAAGAGAGAGAGAGAGAGAGAGAGAGAGAGAGAGAGAGAGAGAGAGAGAGAGAGAGAGAGAGAGAGAGAGAGAGAGAGAGAGAGAGAGAGAATAAATTTAGATATTTGAAAAATGTAAATTTCACTCGAGAAAGCAATTACGTTTGGAATAAATAGAGGTAAAAGAAAACCAGTCCTTCAAAGAACATGATGGCTGGACATCATCAAAGCCAGAGCATAGAAAAACTCAAAGAAGCAATGCAAGATTAGCAGAGGTAGAGAGACCTGGCCCACAGAATTGCTAAGTTTTGGACTTGACTGAATGGACATCATCATAAATAAAGATAATGATTATTTTTTTTAAAAAAAGCATGATTTTTTTTAAAAAATCAGGAAGTTCAGTAAAGTGCCATCTGGAATTTGTTTTCTTTTCTTTTTAATAATTTCCTAAAGGAAAATTATTTCTTGGAAGAGCCTAATGCTGGGAAAGATTGACGGCAAGAGAAGAAGGGGACGACAGAGAATGAGGTGGCTGGATGGAGTCACTGAAGCAGTAGGCATGAGCTTAAATGGACTCCAGAAGATGGTAGAGGACAGGAAGGCCTGGAGGAACGTTGTCCGTAGGGTCGCGATGGGTCGGACAGGACTTCGCAGCTAACAACAACAAAGGAAAATTATTTCTTGGAAGAGGCAGTTCTAATCTCCAAGGGAAGGCCCTTTCAGAGCAATCACATGGCTATAGAAGAACAGTGTTACCTAACCTTAGGTGCCCTAACCTGGAAGCATGGATCCACTAGTAATTCTTCCTATAGCTGTTAAGGCTGGAGGTAGTCTTTGACTTACAACCATTTGCTTAGTACTGTTAGAAGTTACAATGGCACTGAAAAATAGGATTTTTGACCATTTTTCATACTTTCAGTCATTGCAGAATCCCCCTGGTCACAGGATCAAAATTCAGAAGCTTAGCAACTGGCATGTATTTACAATAGTTGCAATGTCCCTGGGTCATGTGACCCCCTTTTTGTGACCTTCTGAGAAGCAAAATCAATGGGGAAGCCAGTTTCACTTAAACAACCATGTTACTAACTTAACAAGTGATTCACTTAACTATGGCAAGAAAGCTTGTTAAATGGGGCAAAACTTACTTAGCAACTGTTTTGCTTAGCATTGGAAATTTTGGACTCAATTTTGGTTGTAAGTGAAGGACTACCTGTACAAGGCTGGTCAGAATTTTTCTTTTCTTCCTCATACAGTATATTAGGACCTTGATCTATTGATTGCTGAAATCACCCTACAATGGTAGAAAGAACTGTGAGAATGCCTCCTGATTTACCTAACATAAAAATGCAGTTTTGACTAGCAACAAAATACTATACAATAGATAAGGGCTACTAAATCCCTATTTTTCTCAGGGGCAAAACTGGATGCGACACTATTTATGGATGGAAATTACCTGAATGAGTGTTTTTCTCATGAACTACAGAGACTTCCATTTCCATAATGAGAAAGCTACTTCTTCCCTGCTGTTCTCATTAGGAGCAAAGTCCTGGTAGATACCTATGGACTTTTCTTCAAGCTGTAGATATCTGGACAGCTTAATGTCTCTTTTACTCTCCCCTTCAGTGACTGAATCTGGATGAAGGATCAGCATTCTGGTGCCTGCAATTCAATTTGAATAAAACATTTGGGCAATTTTGAATTGTTTGAAAGATGTCCTATATAGTGTTATTCATCCTGATAGGACCAAAGAGATTGCATCTTTCTGCATGGGTGTCTGAAGAAAGACACTCATGCAAGTTGTACTGTAGAGTGTGGCTGGGCAGAACATCTGAAAGAGGTGCTTCTCAAAGTCTGTTGACAACAACGAAGAATCTGTCTGTCTGTCTGTCTGTCTATCTATCTATCTATCTATCTATCTATCTATCTATCTATCTATCTATCTATCTATCTATCTCTATCTCTATCTCTATCTGTATCTCTATCTCTATCATCTCTATCTCTATCTCTGTCTGTATACACACACACATATACATGCATACATACACATATACACACATACATATATACAGTACATTGTTTAAGTTAACGTATTTGATTCAAAAATTGCTATGATATAAGGCTCCAGGAACAAAAGTGACTTCCAACTTCCTGTTGGCTTCCCCATTGATTTTGCTTGTGGGAAGCTGGAAGGGAGGGTTAGAAGTCACAATCACATGACTGCAACTAACTGTGGCAGTGCTGCAATTAGATCTTTGAAATGTCAGCTCCATAGATGTAATGGATCCTGGATTTTGTAGGCATTCCTTAAGTTAGTGCATTTGAGCTATATTGATTTAAAAATGCTTGCCTTATGATGCACCATTTCATTTCATTTGTTTGTTCATTTGTTTAACCCTTGCATTTATGGCATTCATGTAAAGCAAAGGTAAGCTGAAGTCAGGAAAAAAACAAAGAAAATCTAGTTGCCTTTTGAAAAAGCACCTTTGGAACAATCCGAGAACCTCACATAGAATCTCCATAGATATTCAGGCTACATAGTCTTCAGATTTGATTCCAAAAAAGTAGCATCAGTCATACATTTTTATGACTTACACAACAGCTGTTTTGTTCACCCACCCTGTGTGCTTCTGGGCCCTTTTTTTTGGAGGTGAATTGAACACTA
The DNA here is from genome assembly GCF_964194415.1 of Vipera berus. Classification (NCBI taxonomy): domain Eukaryota; kingdom Metazoa; phylum Chordata; class Lepidosauria; order Squamata; family Viperidae; genus Vipera; species Vipera berus. The sequence goes on from NC_138203.1 coordinate 14,849,014, forward strand.
TGCAACCATATTGAAACTTTGAAGATGGTGGAAGAAGATAAATAAATAAATTATAGGTAAGACATTGCCTTATTTAATGAATTAACATTTCTTACTTGGGATGTGGTTTCTGATAGTTACTCATGTGTATCAGAATGCACTATACAGTCCACCTTCCCTTTAGCCTTCAGAAACGTATAGTTACATTATGCCAAGCCCTGTTTATAGATAGTTCTTGCTTAATGACCAGTTGTTTTATGATAGTTCCTAGTTATGATGGCCATAGAACAGGTGCTTTACAGCCCATAAAGCACCCCTGGCCATCATAGATGGCCATGACCCCGTGGTCATATGACCACATGTTGGAAAATTCAGCTTTACAACAAGTTGTGGTAATCTGTGGTCACATGACCATGATTTGCAACTTTTTTGCTGATTTCTGAGAAAAACACACCCCTATTTAGATGAATGGATTCCCTTATTAATTGTGATGTTTGCTTAAAAACTGGTGAAAAAAAGGCCAGAAAATTATTTCCATTACTTCCATGGGTGCCTTTTTTATGACCGCAACAAATTACACCCATTATTCCAAGCTATTGTCATAAATTGAGGACTACCTGAATGAGGTTGTTCATGGCTTCCACCATTGTGGACTTTTTACCCCATGTACAAATAATTGTAAATCCTTGCCCTGAAAAGATGCTTTTGAAAACTTTGCTTTCAAGTTGTCCAGCTTCCTTTGTTTCTGGACCTGGAAAGAAAGCAATATTGAAATTGGACAAAATTCTAATCCAAATTCATTTAGATTGGTTAACAATCTGGGCACTTTTTAAAGTCAAATCTACTTTGGAAAGTTGCCTCCCCCCCAACACATACATTTGAAGCAGACACCAGCTGTCTAACCTACCAAAGAAATAGCTCTTTAATGTATTAACGAAAAAAATAATCAGTAATGTTTACTCCAAACAAACAGTATGCGATATGTAAAATTCTCTTGAGCAATTTGATGAAAGCTCAGAAGTTATTTCTAACCTGCACTAGTGGATATTAATTTATGGACAACACTTAAAGCATCACAGTATTATTTATTTATTTATTTATTTATTTATTTATTTATTTATTTATTTATTTATTTATTTATTTATTTATTTATTTAATAGCATATGTCACCCATCCCAATCCATAAAGACCTTGGGCAGTTGACAACAAAGAGCAATAAAAAAGCACTAACAAAGCACAGAATAAATACATCTAACTAAAAAGATCACTCAAAATCAATTAATCAATCAATCAAACCAACAAACCAATGTAAGCAGCTTGCAGAATTCAAACAGAAAAGGGGATGAATGTACTTTTGGAGAAAGCATATTCTGAAGCTTTTTGGGCACCCACTGAAAAGGTTTTGTGATCTGGTCCATGCTCTGTGACCTCATGAAGTTAGGAAATTTTTAACAGAGTTTCCCTAAATGTTTGGAGCAGATATGTATAAAAAGTATTGGTAATTATTCTAGACCAGTGCTTCTCAACATTTTCTTCACCACCTTTAAACCCCGTTTAAATGCCTTTTGTGGCCATGGACCACCAAGACTAAATTCAAGATTTAAATCATAACATTTCTTCCAGCCTTTCTTCAAGCCCTGTGATAATATTGCAAACCCCACCCCCCATGGTCCATCGACCTCAGCTTGAGAGCCACTGTTCTGGACTTTTTTTGAAAATACCTTTTGCAGAAGTAATTTAGAAATTATTTCACATTTTGTTTTTAAACACTGAAACTTACCTTTAAAGTGGGGGTGGAGTGTTTCATGATGGTGGAATAAATTTCTTGGTCTGAGCTGCAGATTATTGAAGTCACTGATTAGTAAAGTTGACCCCATTTTTTTCTTGATTTTTTTTAAAAAAACAACCACATCAAATTGCAGATATTTAGCTTTCCCCAGATGTTCCCAAAGATATGTATAATAAGTAGACTAATTTCTTGTAGCTGTTCAGGAGCGGGTAGATCTTTCTGTTATCTTGATTAATCTGTTTGTAAAGCAAGGGCTGCTTCAGGAAGGGGGAAAGGTTGTAGCAAGCTGCCTGCAAGAACATTATAGAAGGACTGCTACCTCCTCAAATGCTATAATGTGTTATGACATAGATCAGCTGTTGTTTTCCAGGCTCAGGAAACTTTGTGGAATCTCATTTCTTTGACTGTATTAAATTATCTGTAAGTGTTGTCGTTTAAAATGACACTCTCCACCTCTTTTCTTTTATTGAAATGTCAGGATGGAGATGTCTTTGGAGAATTTTTGGATGCACTTTTATGTTTTCTTCAAAGTTCATTAATCAGCAAACTTAATAAATATAAGGTTGGGGGTAAAAAACAGTTACTATAGCAATCCCCATAGTAACACTGGAATTGTACAAATGTTCGTCATTCCTTAGCTCCTAACCCTAGTTCTACAGAAACCATAGTTTCAACCTCCCAGAGGAAGTTGGAAGAATCGGTGTTTGTCCTTCAAAAAATTAGCAAGTCAATTTGATCATGATACTTGGTCTAGAAAGCAGGTAGGATCAGATTACAGAATGATTTCTTTCTGTGGGATACTTGGTGCTCTCTGGGCTTGGTTATTTTCTTGCAGTTGTTTCATTTCCAAACTAGGTAACATGATCAGTGCACCGAAGGGTCCTTTATCAACATTTGAATGCCCCATGCTTCAAAGGCTGTGTTTTGAATCCTCCCAACAAAATACATTCATTTCTATATATTAATGTATATTTGAAAAACACCTACATTATCCATAGAAGAGAATATTTAGATTAATTGAGGATCCCTGGTGGTGCAATGGTTAGAAGACTGCAGGTGAACTCTGCTCACTGCCTGGAGTTCAATCCTGACTGGATCAAGGTTGGCTCAGCCTTCTATCCTTCCGAGATGAGTAAAATAAGGACCCAGATTGTTGGGGAAAATATGCTGACTCTGTAAATCACTTAGAGAGGGCTAACAAACACTGTGAAGCAGTGTATAATTCTAAGTGCCATTGCTATCCAGCAAGACTACTCCCACTGACAGGGCAAGCCACTAATATATACGGTAAAATGAGAGCAAACCATGAATCCTACTAGGACAGATGATGTTACTCAGTTGAGTAATGAAATGTTTGCAAGAAAATAACCAATCTCAGAGAGCACCAAGAACCTTCAGAATAATCTGAAGGACTATATAGTTCTACTGGATACGAACAAAAAGGTGACCCCTCCTCCTCCCACCCCTTTCAATAAATCTAAAATGAATAACTGCCCTTGGGGGACACTGCAACTAAGAGTCCTGCATTTCCTGTTTCCAGTCTTTTAAAGCTGTGTGAAATACTGTAATTCGGTGACTTCTTTTTTTCAGATGTATCATACTCACTTTAAGAAAGTAGCTAGTGCACTGTATAACAATGCATTGTATTTTTAGAATTGTCCAAGAAACAATTATAGGTTCCAGTGACTGGAGGGGGGGAACCCACTAAATATCTTGTAGAGAGACATTGATTTATAAGAGGCTACTGGGAGTTGCAAGTCTTTCAAAAGGAGGGAGGGACAGAGAAACAAACAGCGAGATATGCCAAGACAGCCTTAAGGATGGCGAGGGAGGGGCGGTGAGTGGTAGGAAAAGTTCAGTTCCCCACACCAGGCAGTAAGAATGAAATCCAAAGAAAGCTGAAATATGTGTGTGCTACAGTCAGGGCTTTTTTTTCCTCATAGAACGCTCAGAACGGAGTTCCGGCACCTTTTTTGGATGGAACCTTGTAGGGTAGGCAAGGCGGGTTGTATGACATGTGTGAGTTCCGGCACCTTTTTCTTTTACAAAAAAAGCACTGGCTACAGTCCATTAAATCTTCCCAGTGCATTTGTGTGTGTCAGAGGCTGAGAAAGAAAGAGAAGCCACTGAACGGGGAGACAAAATTTGCCATAAACAGTATATCCATCTATCAGTGTTGAGTTACGATATTGAATAGACTTGAGCAACCTTTTCAGGTGGTGATAAGTCCATTCTTTGCTTCATTTTTGGTCTTGTGGAAGGAAGGGACAGAAGTCAGGTTCAAATCATTGAACCTCGAGCCACTGCTGGTTTGTTTGATGGTCTGTTTGATTTCATATCTTCATTCTGATCTTCTTTGTAGACCAAAAATCCAGAAGATCCCAGAAATGTCGGTGGCTTGTTTATGTAAACCATCAAGGAAGATAGCTTCAATACACCAGTGTATAACTCTAAATAACTTGCTGGAAGCTTCAAATGGTTCATTGTACAACAGCCCATCAAGTAGCAAATTTAGCTACTTATACTACCTCCGTGTTATGTTGCTGCAGTGGTTATTGATTTCTTTCTTAGTCCAATTCAAATGATGCTACCTCTAAAGTCCAACATGGCTTTTATGCAATTTCTGGCCCATCTTATGTTTCTTTGCAGGGAGAGTCTCTACATTATTTGAGGCCAAGGATTTAGGAACCCTATGATAAGCCCTTTTTGTTGCTGCGCCACTGATCTGGAGGACCTTTCCTCATGAGATATGAAATTTGTAAACAGTCTTGGTTTTGGCAAATTACTTAAAACTTAGTGGTTCCATTGAATTAATGGTGCATTAATGCTCCTGTTCTTAGTATATGCATGTCTGTGTAAACTGCCTTAGATCCTATGGAAATTGGGGCCCATATAAACAAACCTCCCCCATCCTACACAAGTGTACCTGTATACTCTTTGCATAAAATATCAAGTAGCTGTTTTCTTCCATTCGCTCATTGAGATTTTAATCTCTCCTTCAGTCTGTTTGTCTCTCTCTCTGCTCCTCCTTTTCGATCCATTCCTTGTCAAACTTCACTGGTGAAACGTCTATCATATTACTGTTGGGATAACACCCAAGAAGGTGTTCTGTACCAGCCTGCTACCGGCCTTGCAGAAAGGCAACCCCTGTACAAACGGCAGAGGCTGGAATACGTCTGCCAAATTTATTACACAAACAAACAAAACATGAAACAAGATACCGGAGCTTGATCCTCTATCGGAGCGGTTGCTTTCAGCAAACCAGCCCTTCCCCAAACACTCCCTTTATAAGAGTTCAGGGTGTGGCCTCTCTTTGCCTCCTTCCGAGAAGTCCCACAGCCTTTCTCTGCTTGCTCCTACTTGACTGCCTCCTGCGTCGGGCGTCCTTGAACAGGGCCAGCTGTGGGTCATCTTCATCCACACTGTCGAGCTCACGCAGCTGGGTCTCCACCAAGTAAGAGGGGCCTGGCTGAGGGCTCTGCGGAGCCTCCAAGCCATCATCAGCAAGTTCTTCTTCAACACCCCCCTCCTCCCCCTCATCTGAGTCATCCGAGTCATCCAACCCAACTGCCGAACCCACAGGCTGACCCTGAATCACAACAGAAGGACATAGAACAATCCAGTCAAAGTCCAGTTCTCCGGACCGCCCCTGATCTGCGTTTATTTCGCCGGGACCTGAAAACCTGGCTTTTCGATTTATCAGGCCGGGACCTGAAAACCTGGCTTTTCGATTTATCAGGCCTGGACTGAAGGGGTTTTAGCTTTTTAAATATTGTTTTAATTGTTGGGCTTAATTAATTTAATTTATTTTAATTTTATATTATCTTTTATATTGTATTTTATGCTGCCCTGTAAACCGCCCTGAGTCCTTCGGGAATAGGGCGGTATAGAAATCTAATTAAATTAAATAAATAAATAAATAAATAAATTGATAGAATCTTGCCAGACTAAAACTTTGCTACTCTCACCCTAATGGATATACCCTGAGAGATTCTAAGGAGTGACCATCCCAACTTTCTTCTTCTGGCTCCTAGTTAGCTCCGGGCTGTGCTGCTGCTTGTCTGGCCCCTCTTTTGGGAATGTGCCCCTTTCTTCCTGGGAAACTGACTCTTCACACCAGCTAACCCTCTGTGGAGACCATGTCTCACACTTACATCCATATTGCCTAAGAAGCCAACTATTGCTATGTAATTATCCCTTCTGTCTTGTTTACTCATGAACAGTCTTTCTAATAGTGATGGTAGGGATTTTTTACCTGCTGGTTCCAAGCAGCTTTTTTGTCCTTTCTTCATCCCCCCTTTGCCTCTTTTGCCTTGCCACACTTAATGTTGAGGTCCTAGAGATGATTTTGACTTGGTTCCAGTCTCCTCCCCCAGTTTTCTCTTTACGTTCTCCCTTTGCTTGTTCTGTCTCTCTGCATTATGTTATTACAGTCTTGATGAAAACTAGTTTTAGTGGTGTATTGAAAAAAGAAGCCTTTCCTCATATCAGTAAGTTTCTTCCCACCTGACACTGCCATGTCCTGGAGAGCTGTTTTCAGCAATACGGCATTTCTGTTTTCATTGGCAGAACAAACTGAATTGTAAACATAGGGCATCATGTCAAAGTAGAATGTGGTTGGGTAGTTGTGGTCATGAATGCAGCCCATGAATGGCTGCCTGGATGAATGGGACCAGTTCTTTGCTCAAAGTAAGCATGCACCTCAGAGTCCTTTGCAATATCTCACCAAGTTTTAAGGCTAGATTTCCATTTTCTGTAGCTCTTCCTTCACCGTTTGCATTAAAAAAAGGCAAACAAATGCAATGACAGAATCCTTGAATGCATCCAGCTTCAACATGCCTTGTCTTGTTCTCTCTTTCAGACAAGTTGTGTTGTGGACAACTACACCTTATGTAGGCAGGGTGATTAAAGGATAGAGGGGGGTTTCCTTGTATGTAGAAAGGGCTGTCTTGGGGCAGTGGTTTTGCATTTAACAATGCCCTGTTCTCTGCCATTGCAGCAAGACTCTGATTCTCATATTACTTGCATTAGTTAGGGATTAATGGTTCCATTCCAGGTTAATTGCATATAGATTTAGGAACCTGATCTTACACTAAGTAGTGGCTGGAACAGCTGTGTCTGAAAGTAGGCAAAATGTTAGCAGGTGCCTTGCAAACTCCGATATATATGGCTCCAATAAACCAACCTCTGTTCTGAGTGGCATTCTCTAAAACAACTCTGCTATTCAAGATCAGGGCCTCACCTCATCAAGAGGAGCATACAGGGTGTGCAAAATTGAGAAGCAGTGCTAATTTTGTTTTCTTTCCTCTTCATACAGGAAATGTGAGATTAGGTCTTGTCACTTAGGCCTGGAAAATGAAACTATTATTTATGTTCCGGGAAGGGGGATAGCATGGGTGGGAGGGGGGGAATAGAAGCATTTATAGGTTAATGACAACAACTATTCCTTCTAACTCCTTTGCTCTCTGACCAGGCACCTTAGAACTGTTTGTGCAGGCAACCTTCCAACTGACATCACCCACAAGTGCTATTTCTTTGCCCATTTATTCCATTCATCCTAGGAACAAAGGCTCTGTGATGAATTCATATAACTCACAGTATCCTTACTTGTATTTAGAAGTTTGCCACCGATTCATACTTAGATGCTGGCCAAAATTCCAGAAAGTCACTAAGTCACTGAAGAGGACTCTGGGATATGATCCAGCAAGCACTGCAAGACCAAAATAACACGAAGGCCAATGAATATTATTGTTAACCTTACATTCACAAACCACAGAGCTCAGGTTTTGTGTTCAATCCATAGCATCTCTTATTGAAAAAGAAGTTTGTAGGCGATCATGGAAAAAAAGCCAAAAGAGGCATTTGTCCCTCTTTATACAGCCCAGGTCTTTATTATCAAATGCACAGGTATAGTATAGGTGGTACCTTGCTCAATAGGTAGCAACTGTGAGAGAGATCTCGGGGTCCTAGTGGACAATCACTTCAATATGAGCCAGCAGTGTGCTGCAGCTGCCAAAAAAGCCAACACAGTGCTAGGTTGCATTAACAGAGGGATAGAATCAAGATCAAGTGAAGTACTAATACCACTTTACAATGCTTTGGTAAGGCCACACCTGGAATACTGCATCCAGTTTTGGTCACCACGATGTAAAAAAGATGTCGAGACTCTAGAAAGGGTACAGAGAAGAGCAACAAAGAAGATTGGGGGACTGGAGGCTAAAACATATAGGGAAGGGTTGCTGGAATTGGGCATGTGTAGTTTAACGAAGAGAAGGGTTAGGGGGGACATGATAGCAGTGTTCCAATATCTCAGGGGCTGGCACAAAGAAGAGGGAGTCAAGCTATTCTCCAAAGCGCCTGAAAGCAGGACAAGAAGCAACGGATGGAAACTAGTCAAGGAGAGAAGCCACCTAGAACTAAGGAAAAACTTCCTGACAGTTAGAACAATTAACCAGTGGAACAACCTGCCTCCAGAAGTGGTGAATGCTCCAACACTGGAAGTTTTTAAGAAGAGACTGGCCAGCCACTTGTCTGCAATGGTATAGGGTTTCCTGCCTGAGCAGGAGGTTGGACTAGATGACCTCCAAGGTATCATCTTCTTCTTCTTCTTCTTCTTCTTCTTCTTCTTCTTCTTCTTCTTCTTCTTCTTCTTCTTCTTCTTCTTCTTCTTCTTCTTCTTCTTCTTCTTCTTCTTCTTCTTCTTCTTATTATTATTATTATTATTATTATTATTATTATTATTATTATTATTATTATTATTATTATTATTATTATTATTATTTAGATTGGGGTAGGCAACCTTGGCTCTTTCATGACTCGTGGACTTCAACTCCCAGAATTCCTGAGCCAGCTGGCTCAGGAATTCTGGGAGTTGAAGTCTACACGTCATAAAAGAGCCAAGGTTGCCTACCCCTGATTTACATTAAGGAAAATCTTTCTGCCCAATAGAGTACTTTTAGGGCAACAAAGCTAACATTGCTTTGGGCTTCATTCACTTTTTGAGCTCTGAACTTCTTGAAGGTGGCCATCCATGAGCTTTAATTTTGCTCTCGCTTGTGCTAATAGGATATTACACTACTCACTGAGTGTTGCCATCACAACTAGGAGATTCATTCAACTTTCAGCATTTTGAATATTGGTTTAAGGCTAACCAGTCCATTTCTTACACTTGGATCTGCATGACTGGAAGAGAATTAAGTCTCAAGAGGGTGTTAACATTTACACACCCAAACATTTAACTGGTTTTAAGAACAGAAGGTGGCAAGTTTATGAATGCTGCTTTTAGGTGTGTACTAGCTTCTTTCTCTGCCTATTTCTGGAGCTTTGTGTGACTGTGCCAGCCTGCTTCTGCTCTTTATATTAACTTGATAGCAAGCCACAAACTTGACCTAATTACATGTTACCCAGAAGAGGCCAAACTGTTATAAACTGCTTTGTCTGTCTGGCACTATACCCAAATCAGTGCTGAAGGAGTCCTGAGAGAACTGAAGCTTGTCAACCAGCTTCTCTTCTTCATCATCTGCAACCTTTGAAACAAGAAAGAAAGGCAACAGTCCACTAGGACAAGTAAGTCAATGAACATACTTTGGTATCACACCAAATCTTGCATCCTATAGAAGCAAGAGGAAAAACGAGAGTTTGGATTTTGGCACTTGGAGGCATTTCAATTTTTAAGTTGATGTTGGATCTATCATTGATCCTTTCAACACAACATAGACTCTTGGCTGGACAATTTGCAGGCTGCTGTGGTGTCCCCATGACTGCAATCTCCGCCTTACAAGGGATGCAGAAGGACAAGTTTCAAAACGGAATTGTGTGGAAAACCTGAAGGGTATTTGACCTGACAGGATATGTATCTTCAAGCGTCATTTATATTATTTACCTTCCATTCTGCTCCTCAAATGAAGCAGTCACAGGCATTTTGAGGGGTGACTGTTATAATTCTTAGACCACAGCATTTAAACAAAAACAGCTATCCCAAAGCTGGTGGAACTGAACTGGTTTCCCTTCACATTTCAAAGTGCAATGAAGTCATAAGTTTGTTTTTTTAAAAAAAACAAAAAACAAAAAACAAAACTCCAGTTTAAATACTGGCTGATTCACATAGGTCTGCTCATTGTGTACTGAAATGAATCGGCTGCTGAAAGTTCTACCTTCAGATGGCCTGAGATTAAATAGGAGAGTTAACGATATTCTTGACCACAGGAAATGAGAGTGACTTACATTTCTTGTATTCCTGCTTATCATAGTTAAATCCTGAAACCGCTTTTCCCCTGCAGACTGCTGCAAGGGTCAATCCTGGGTAAGAACTGATGTTCTGCACCTCAGCATCCGTTCAGGGATAAATTTGGCTCCTAATCAGGGCTGACAATTAGACCATACAGTTAATATTTTTACAGCTGTTTTATTAATCACACATATAGTGCACCCAGCCAGGATTTGTTGGAGATACCTCAGGAAAATGAATGATGTAAATAACAGATGGAGGCAGAATTTTCTTACAAACAGGCATGAAGCTATTCCCATCTTATTTAGAAGGAATTTAAATAGACAGATTGCAGATAAACAGGCAGACCAAAAAGAAAAAGGGGAAGGAGAGAAGGAATCCCATAAGAGGATGGGGAAGATAGGTGGGAGAAGAAGCAGATTTGAATATAGATGGAGCCCCCATATAGAGAACAGCTCTTTTTATGTAATTTCAGCAGAAGATGAAAAATCGGTCGCACTTGAAAAATGCTCAAATTAATAGCTGCAATTGAAAAGACAGCCATGCCAAAAGTTGCCACATCACCTCCTTTTCCTGCCCAGTGGGGCTTTTTCAAAACAGATGGCACAGAGGAGACAATGCTTACGCTAACGTTCATTGCAAATACCTCGTTCTAGCCCAGGCTCTTTGTCAGCGCAGGCCTGCTCTCTGCCTCCTTCTTAGCCTCATTGACTTTTTCCAGGAAAGAGGATATGGAGCGTTTTGCACAGATTGAGGCCCTGAAGTGCTTTGGCAGATCTTGGAGACAAAGCCATTTCTGAAGCTTGGGAAGAAGAAGCAGATTTGACGGGAGGGGAGGTGTACCCATTTCATGAATGGCTGAGTGGGTGGGAGACTAACTGGGAAACAGGGCAAGACACATCCACTTCCTCTGTTGCATTAAATGGCTCTGTTATGTTGCACTTTCTGGAACTATTTTGAGAAATATTGTTTATGAAGAAGAAAGGCACAACTTTTATTGCTTGAAGACCAGTCAAGGATAGGGTTTCCTGCCTGAGCAGGGGGTTGAACTATTCTATTCTATTCTATTCTATTCTATTCTATTCTGTTCTGTTCTGTTCTGTTCTGTTCTGTTCTGTTCTGTTCCATTCCATTCCATTCCATTCCATTCCATTCCATTCCATTCCATTCCATTCCATTCCATTCTATTCTATTCTATTCTATTCTATTCTATTCTATTCTATTCTATTCTATTCTATTCTATTCTATTCTATTCTATTCTATTCTATGTTTCAAGCTAGACATCACAGCCTGGTTTGCAAATGTGTGAGTAGCCTAGCTGTATTTGGGAGATGTTTTGAAAGGGTCTTGAAAGTCAAGTGGATGCCTTAAGCTTAATTACCCAGTTTATCTCTTAACCACCCTGCACCACTCAAACTCTCTCCATTCCCTCCGAAAAAGCTGGAATGTGGGCCCCATTCAATTTGGAATGTTCTAGAGGCTTCATATCGAAATAAATAATAACCATTCCCAGATTCTAAAGTACATGGAAGTATGAATTTTGGGGTAATCCAGGTAATCCCAGTATCTCTTTAAAAACAGCTCCCAATATGAACCATTTTCATTTTCTCAGGGGTTAGTTTGGAGGATAAATTTCATTGAATGCTATTGATAACATTCTCCTTAGATTGAATGAATCATCAATAGAGCTGGTGATTTTGAAACTCCAAGCATCCAACCTGACTTTAATAGACCTTTTGAGATCTAAAAGGCTTTCTTTCAAATTTAAAAGAGGTAAGGTCAAAATAGCTGTATCAAACTCAAAATAGGATGTTTTGAGGTCAACATGGAACTTGAAATGCTTTGCATATCACTCCAATTTTAAAAAAAAATATTGCAAAAAAAATATTCTCTAATTTTATTCTACCTATGTGAATCTCCAATAGAAAGCAACCGTTCCTATTAATAGTTGCTACTAGTTGCTACTATGCCTTCCAGAATACTGCTTTAAATTGTTTTTATGTCTATATTTCATTAAAAATTATCTTGGGCATCCATATTGAAATGTTGGGTATAAATAATATTTAATGAATTTATTATTCTTTTTTAATCTTTGAATTTGTGCCATATCTTTCTATTAGTACAAGCATTCCAGGAAACCTACAACAGTTTAAACATGATAAAACTAATGCAGTTAAAATCAAAAGAACAAATTAAAATTATATCATTAAAATATTCATCTTTGTATACAATACCAATATTATATCTAGTTGAGGAATTCAAAAGATGCTAAAAAGGAGTGGTACAATGCAACTCCAAAAGTTGATTTTGATTAACTCCATTGAGGTACATATTTTGCCAACATTTGTCTATAATAAGCTATGATATTACAAAAGCTATGGTAATTCTACCACCTATATCAGTGATGGTGAACCTTTTAGAGACCGAGTGTCCAAACTGCAACCCCAAACCCACTTATGTATAGTCGGGTGCCGGGTGGGTGTGGCCCATTGGGTGGGTGTGGCCAATTGGGTGGGAGTGGCCCATTGGGTGGGCATGGCTGCGGTGGTAATGGCAGACTGGGTGGGACTAAAAAGTTCAACTAATCAATTCCAACTTTGTGAGATCTTTTTTTCCCCATGAGAAGTTTAAACTGATTGATTGAACCTTTTTTTTTTGCACACGGCAGCAGAGGCCTAAAGCAAAAAGGTTTTATAAAACCCAGCTGAAGGCCTAGGACTGGGGCAATGGCACACGTGCCCACAGAGAGGGCTCTCTGTGCCACCTGTGGCACGCGTGCCATAGGTTCGCCACCACGGACCTATATCATAATGGAGGACTCAAGCAGAGATTTAATTTTAAATGAGAAGTGATTCATATATATGATAAATGATGTCATCCTGCTAATGATATCTTTCCCAATGCATGGTATGGGATCATTTCTGAACATGGTACCTAGCAATCAATCCAGATTTCACATTCCTTATGCAGATCCCTTTAAGAGTTTGGTTGGCCACCAGCAAAATGTCCATTTGAACTCTCATACACACTGCTGCTCAGAACCAGCAGTGTGTAATTCCTACCTCAAAGTCAATCTTTTCTCCATAGCCCAGGGGTAGGCAACCTTGGCTCTTTTATGACTTGTGGATTTCAACTCCCAGAATTCCTGAGCCAGCATGGCTCAGCTTGGAAATCTCTCCCTTCCCCTCAGCATGGTTGGCTCAGGAATTCTGGGAGTTGAAGTTCACAAATCATAAAAGAGCCAAGGTTGCCTACCCCTGCCATAGCCTTTTGTCCTGTGAAGACAATAGCTCAATAAAAGGAATCACTCTTCTTGTTATATTTAAACTGATTAGTTTTGCTGTCTAAAATAAAAAGTAGGACTCCATCTGATGATTTCAAATGCTCTATTATAATTAACGAGTGGCCTGCTCCACGTATGTGGCCTAAGCAAAGGTATCTTGGAGAAGTCATGGTAAGATCACACAGGACATGATGTCATCCTGCAAATGATGTAATTTGGACCATTTGCAGGATGACTGTGATGTTTAGTGGACTATTGAAACACATCCTACATGGGGCTATAGTACCCTTGAAGAATATTCAGAAGCTACATCTGACAGAAAATGCAGCTACATGGACAATTCCTGCAGCCATGTAACATCCCTGTTGCATAAGCTGCCCTGGTTTCCAGTTTGCTTCTGGGTCCATGCAAGTTGGTGGTTCTCATGTTTAAAGACATTTATGGCATGGGTTACCTGAGAAACATTTCACCCAGTGGGATTGGCAAACTATTCATGCTGACAGAAGGGACATGCTGTGGACTTCATCAGACAAGGATTTCCACCTGATAGGATCCAGATGAAGAGCCTTTTCTGCCCTGGCTCCTACTTCAGAACATGAGGTGAGATCTACCCCCATCCTCTTGGTTTTCCAAAACAGCCTTAAAACTGGCTCTGCCAATTGACCTGGAGTCCTGACCGGGGTGGGGTGGGGGAGTGTTCCATACTGGAGATGGTTAGTGGAGAAAAAAGAATCCACTTCTACCCTGTGGTACATGGTTTCCTTCCTGAGCTAGTCTTTGGTAAGTATGTTAATATTTATTATTTTAATGTTTATGTTGTTATTTTTATCTTGCTGAAAGCCACCTAGACTCACTTGATGGTATGGTATGGTATGGTATGGTATGGTATGGTATGGTATGGTATGGTATGGTATGGTATGGTATGGTGTGGTGTGGTGTGGTGTGGTGTGGTGTGGTGTGGTGTGGTGTGGTGTGGTGTGGTGTGGTGTGGTGTGATAGATAGATAGATAGATAGATAGATAGATAGATAGATAGATAGATAGATAGATAGATAGATAGATAGATAGATAGATCTAGATGTACACAATGTCATTCACCTTCCTTCTAGTCCTGCAACTATTCCTGGATCTGTGGCAATGGCTTCCCCTTTAAAAATCTCTATGCAAAATGATTCTTAATGAAGATAAGAATCCATTTTCTCTCAGCTTTCTATAATGTTATTTCAGCTCTTAAAGCCTTCACTTTGAAAAGTGTTGAATAAATGGATGAAAGGTGCGGCAGATCACCTCTGCCCCAAAGGATGTGATGCAGATATTTGTGTGGAATATATATTTTTAAGTTTTGTGATTCCACTTCCACCCCCAGAACCAAAGAGCAGAACAAAACAGGATATTCAAATCAAGCCTGGATCCTCTTGCATTGTACAGTCACCTTCTGTTGTTTGGGTACGGCTGTTCCTTTGAGGAAGAGAACTGCAAACCCCAATTTCAGCACAATACTAATGTAATTGAACAATGGCAGAGATGAAGGTTTTGCAGTAAACAGGAAGCTTTCTGTCATGCAAAGGGTGGTGATGTGTTGCGTTTGAAAGAAAGGGAGTCTGGTCACTGAGGGTGAGGCATGTGTAAAATATTTGATTTCTGTTACATTGTGGTTAGACTGAAAAAACCACAAGTGAGCATTTAGCAGCTTCAGCTGTGTCTGTTGTTAACCCTCAGAAAGATCAGTTAGATAGTAACAGGCAGAGAACCTCTTTGTCCTTGTCAGTCAAGGTTTGGTCCTGAAACTCTTACAATGAATGGGGGCAGGAATCAAGAACACAGAACATGCTTCAGAGACGAAGATCCTGACTTGGATGACATTAAGGCAAGGTGTTGACTGTAAAGCCTACACATTTAATGTGATAGCTGAGAACAGGATTGTGTGAAAGGTTTTGTTTTTTCCAAATAGCTGTGTTCACCTGTGTACATGAAATCCTATGAATTTTCATAGGATTCCTTATTGGATATGACCATATTCCACTTAAACTGGCCTGGATCCTTCATAGGTTTCAAAGTTCAACTGCTATTATTGACCATTTCCCATGGTGCTGAGTTAAAAGGATACTTGAATGCATCTGGAGAAAACAAAATTGGGGAATACTGAGCCAACTTTTCCATCATTATTTCCCCAATATTGGCTAGTTGATGTCTCAAGAAGCAGTGGATGAGTTCAGTGGCTCATTTCAAGTTGCTTATTTACAATACAATGCGGCTTTCCCTCTAGAGCAGGGCTCTTCAAACTTGGCCCTTTTATGACTTGTGGACTTTAATTCCCAGAATTCCTCAGCCAGTGTGCCTGGCTGAGGAATTCTGGGAGTTGAAGTCCACAAGTCATAAAAGGGCCAAGTTTGAAGACCCCTGATCTAGAGGTTCCATTTGCCTATCATGTTACCAGTTCTAACAAAAGATATGTTCTTCAAATGTATTGGGATAGCAATTCCTAGAAGGTCACGCTGGTGGGAAATTCTGAGGATGACAATGTCAACGTATCTAGAGGACTATACTGGAGGGAAGCCTAGTATTTTAAGGGGAGTGGGCTGTGTCAGTCACCCTAGCCTAAGGAATAAATCATAGATAACTTCTTTTTCCTTTCATTCAATTGTGTCTGATTCTCATATAGACTGCCTGGACAAGTTTTGCAATTTTCTTGGCAAGTGGTTTGCCACTGCCTCTTTCCTAAGGCTGAAAGGTTGTGCTTAATATGGGACTAGAACTCATGGTCTCCTGGTTTCTAGCCCTATGCCTTAGAACTACACCAAAATGATGGATCCATAGATTAGGTCAGTTCCTTGGTTGGGCATAGTAGAAGATTCACAGACACTATCCAGCTAGATTAGAAGTTTTAGTGCAGGCAAGAATTGTCATATACATACTACCAATGAGAAGATGCAAAATACTTGTATAGCATTGGGGTTTAAACTCTTCCCTTCTCCTCTTGTCTTTCCAAACAATGCAATGCTTCATATGACACTGGGTGGCCAACAAAACAAGCTGAATGATTTATTTATGTACATATATGATGTGCAACTCTGGCTTGAAAACATCTGATTCACACCTTAAATCTTTCAAGATGAGCTGATTACAATACTCAAGATCCCTTTCAAATCAGCAATTTGTTAGCTACATAACTGGGATTGATAACAGAAGCCTTTCATAATTAACCAAAGCTGGCAAACAGTTTGTTAAATGTCTGTGGAGATTCTCAGTCATCAAGGTCATGATTGTCCCAAAGGTGCTTTTCAGGAGGCAACTGGACTTTCTTGTTTTTCTTTGAAGACATTACGCTTCTCATCCAAGGATGAGGAGGAATATAAATGCTTTCATTCCCCACCATCCAGTCAGAGATGAAGAAGCTTCAGTTGCCTCCTGAAAAAGCACCTTTGGGACAATCTGTTAGGAAAATTCCAAAAGGAATTTTACCTTTGCTTTTCACAAAACCTCTTTTGTTAAGAAACTGCAAATTTTTTGAGATGGACAAAGTTACAGTTGGGAAAGACTTAGACAAGTTCAAGATATGAGTATCAGGTTTACACAAACTCTTCAGAGAACCATGGACATTTTGGAAATTGAATAGAACAAAATTTGTTAACCCTGTAAATCTCTGTTTGCATTTGTTTAAAAATCAAGTCAAGTATTGTTGATTTCATGAACCCTATATGCATGCGGTGGGAATATCAAAGTGATCTGTCATAACTTCTTCCATGTAGTTTCTCAACTCAACCAAAATACTACAACCTTAGAATTTCTTAATGCGACCCCAAATGGTGGATGTCTTCAATAACTCTTTCCCAAGAAATAAAAGTCTTTAACAATTTCACTCTTATTCTCCAGACAATTCAGGTGTAAAGCTCAGTTGAGATGTGAGATATCCACAAAACAAAGTAGCACATTATAGAAAGCTCAGTTGAGGTGTGAGCTATCACAAAACAATGTAGTATGTTAAAGAAAGTTGTCACAAAGCTAGAGTTCATGTTACATATGTATGTGCATCACAGTCCCCTTTCATTTCTTTCTTTTTTTTAATAGGAAGCAGTATTAGAAATTTCAGCAAAGGAAGGACATAAAACCAGAATTTTCACTCTTTCCCCTTTTTCCCCACTCAGATTTTTTCTCCTCCAGCTGCTTTTCCAGCTGTGAGGTTTTCCATAGATGCAAAAGGAGCTCAGAGAATATTGTGTGCTGTGTAACATTAAGATTGGCTGCGAAGCAAGTGGTAATCACCATATCTTATGGCAGCACAAGAGACTTCCATAAGTTAATTACACATAGTGTGAAAAAGTATTTCCTCTTTGCCATTTCTGACAAAACTGCCAACTATTTCCATTGGGTGATCCCAGTTGTAACAGGATGAGGGTGGAGAAACCAACAATCTTTTGCTTCCATTCATAATTTTATCTGTCTCACCAAAGTCCTCCCATTGTTACATTATTCTCTCTTCTAAACTAAGACACTGAGAAGCCATTTTAGGAAATTTTAACCCAATAGGTTCTTTTTCTAAAGCACAGTTGAATCATGTAAGCATCTGGGATGACTTCACACACAAATCACTTAAGCTAAGCCAGCTTGGCACACACACTTTTGTTTGGTCTCTGGAAATGTTCCTTTGCTGAAGAGAGACTGAAACACGACCTGGATGCCTTAAAGATCACTTTTAAAACTGAGCACATAATTTGCTCCTGGCCCTTCACTTGGTTTTCTTATGACCCTGGCTGCCAAATATTTGTGCACAAATTACAGGATGTTAAAGATCATTCTCATTCAGTATGCTGGTGCTTTGTGTATTAAACAGGAAGACAAACTCATCTGGCACCAGCAGCCATGAAACTGTATGGAGTTGCTATTGTATTTGTAGACTGGGATTTCGGTGGTCTCTCGCACAGGTTGGATAGATAGCAGAGGGGGCTGATTTTCAAGGCTGGAGACTAGCTTCGCCACCAAAGGAGACAGAAGTTGTGGGTGCTTCAACACTGGAGGCTTCTAAGAAAAGACCTGACAGCCACTATTCAGAAATGGTATAGGACAGGGATCTGCAACCTTGTCAACATTAAGACTTATGGACTTCAGCTCCCAGAATTCCTCAGCCAGCTAGCTGAGGAATTCTGGGAGCTGAAGTCCACAAGTCTTAAAGTTGACAAGGTTGCAGACCCCCTGGTATAGGATCTCCTGCTTGAACAGGGAGTTGGACTAGAAGACCTCCAAGGTCCCTTCCAACTCTATTATTTTGTATTCTGAAAGTGGGGGGAGGGGGAGGAAAGCAAGGGGGAGGAGCATCTTGATGATGCCAAGATCTAACAGTGGAAACCTAGGGAGAAGACCGCTTCACTCACGCTCTGATTATTTCTCTTGGGAGTGATTTGCAAAAGATAAAGGATATAACTACCTTCTAGCTGCCTGTATTGGGGGAAAAAGGCTATCCAAGAATAAATAATTCGGCATTGGTCTTTGTGCCTTATTAATACCTAAACAGGAGCCCTGCAATACCTCAGTTGGATACACTTGTAAAAAGGGTTCAAAACTATTTGTTCAGCTTTGGAATTGCATGATTGAATAGACTGCATTAGACTACAATTGTTCGAGGCTGATTTGTTTCCAGGACCCATTTCTAGGGTTGGTGCTCAAGATGTTAGCTGATCCTGAGATTCCTCAGATGTGTTCAAATATGTTTAGCACAGAAATCTCTGCACCTGTTTGTCTGGAGTTTGGTATGTTTCATTTTCTCCGAGGAGTTTGCGGTTCCTTAAAAATGCATCCAATCCCATCAAGCAGGAAGTAGCTACAGCTGTTTGTTGAACTGCCAGCCAAGTGAGTGGAACATAGCTGAGATTCCAAGTGGTGATCTGAGATACAAATTTTCAGTCCAATCACAGAACCCACAAATGGGCCAAACTGAACTGGGTAGTTTCCAAATTGTTGAACTGGTTCTGGTCTGACTTGGTGATGTGTGCGTGTTTGCCTAATTTCCATTTTCAAGCCCCAAGGGATCCTACCAAGCATTTTGTTAGAGGTAGAACAATTTCTTAAGCTCTCAAAACACGGTAACTCTAAAAATAATCGAGGTGAAATGTTTTGTATTTTCGAAATGTGCTTTATAATGGCAACTATTATTATTGTTATAGACATATTTCCAGACACAGATTCAGTTAGGTATTTAATCTGGGGGAAGCGGGGGGGGGGCAGATCTTGGCACAGAAAGACAATTTCCTATTAATGTTAGCAGATGGTGCTATGGCACAGTTTGAACTGGCTAGGGTAAATGTAACCTTTAGTAACAGTTTGAGGTAGTTTATATCTGCAAAATAATAGCTTTGATTCACCTAAAATAGTTGGGCACTTAATTCTATTGATGCAACCTAAAAGAAATCTAAAGAATGTCTTTTCTGCCATCTGATGGCTGGCTGCTCAATTTCAGAACAACTCCAAGAAACTGCCGGATGGCCAGACAGACTTCAAAATGATAGATTTATTCCAGGGTGATCAGCAGTTCCAAACATAGAAGCATGGAGCATCTCACCTCAGTGGGATTGGCCCATCCCACCCTTTCTGTCAGAAGGGGGCAAGGTGTACACCCCCATCGGCCAAAGAATTCCAACTGGTGGGATCCAGGAGAAGAAAACCTTTTCTGCCATGGCTCCTTCCCTCAGAAACATTGTGCCCTCAAGATGAGATCCATCCCATCCCACCCTTTTGACCTTCAGGTATGCCGCCTTAAATCCTGGCTCTGCCAATCGGCCTGATGACCTAGTGGGTGCCTGGAGGCGGTTAGTGGATTAAGAGAAGACTTTGCCTCTAGCCCATTGCATATGGGTTCCTTCCTTAGCTAGCCTGTTAACATTAGTGTTAATATTTATTGTGTTAATGTTTTTATATTGTCATTTTTATCTTGTTGTAATCTGTCTAACATCTCTTGATGGTGAGATGGTCAACCTAGACATTTAACAAATCAGTAAATAAATCACTTTTGATTGATTGATTGATCTAGATTTCAACCAGCTTTGGATGGGATGGAACTCACTTGTACCTCTCACTCTTGAAAGGTAAGGATCATTAGACTGATGAAATGAGCTTTAAAATGTCAGAAATCATTTGTTGATGTGTGTTGCAGCATCACAAACACACATCCAAATGGGGCAGAGATTCCTAGTCTGACTACAGCAGCAGGACCATGTTAACGTTGCCGGTTCTCACCAGTTCTCAGTGTAGCTTATCACATAGTCAGAGAACTGGGGCTCAGCCAGACTGATTTTTTTTTTCCTAATGCTTTCTTTGTTTTTCAGGCTTAAAGCATTTTTATTTATAGATTGACTGATTATTGATTTTAATTAATTTATTTAATTGACATATGGCTGCCCAACTCAGACAGAGGTAACACCAGGCGACTTACAACATTTTGTACATGGAGTTGTAATTGTCTCTGCACAATTTCTCCAAGGTCATTTCTGTGGCTTTCTACACAGCATCCTATCTAGGTGGTACATTTACCTACTGCTTCATTAAGTTCAGTGGCCTTCTTTACTGGTGTTGCAAAAGCCCACATGTGTCAAAGCACATTTCCTACAATGTTTTTCTTTGAGCAGTGTATTGCCTCTGATGTTCAAAGTGAAGTACTGAAGTTGTGGTCGCACACTCCTAGTATGCAGAGGAGCAAGGAAAAGGACTGCTTGCGTGCAAGATGAAAAAAAAAATAAAAATTATTTTTCTCTCCTTGCTGTCTCCCCCCATTGCTGATTATTTTTTTAAAAAAAACCTCTCTAGCATGGTATCTTTGCCAGGCATCCCTCATGAAAACTTCAAAAGATTTTTATAATGAATGCACAATTAACTATTCATGGGGCAATGATCTGAAGAATGAGGAAGCAAATGGGGGACAATATTGTAACTGATAAACACAAGAGAAAAGTTTTCGATCAGTGTGTGCTACCTGCTCTAATGTATGCTGGTAAAATATGGACACCAACCTGACAATTAATACAAAAGCTACGAGTGGCACAAAGAGCCATGGAAATATACATGCTCAGCATCACAAGACAAGATAGAAAGACCTGCACATGGATCAGAGAACAAATGAAAGTATATGATGCCATCAAGAGAGTAAAAGAATGGAAATGGAAATGGGCTGGTCACAGAGCAAGAAGAACTGATGGCAGGTGGGCCAAGGCAGTCATGGAATGGATCCCACTTGATAAAAAACATCCACAAAAGAGACCTAAAACAAGATGGATTGACATCAGCAAGTATTGCGGGCCCAATTGGCAAAAGAAAACTCAGGGCCTTATTGGTTGAAAACATAAGGAAGAGGCCTTCATCTTGCAGTGGATAGACAATGGCTAGAATGATGATGAGGAAATTCAGAACAGGATCTGATGATTGATAAGAAGCAATCAAATAAATACGTGCCAACACTGGAGTAGAAGAGTCCAGAATGTAATTGAGACTTAAGGACACTTCAAATGCAGGATTTCCAGTCTCATGGAATGCTTTTTTTTTTTCTCTCCTTCAAATAGCAGAAATGCATGAAGTATCTGAACAAATATAGGTTACCATGAAGCACCAATCTAGATATGCAAAGCCAATTTGGGGCAGTAAATCTTTGGATTTAGCAATGAAGATAAAAGTT
The DNA here is from genome assembly GCF_964194415.1 of Vipera berus. Lineage (NCBI taxonomy): Eukaryota > Metazoa > Chordata > Lepidosauria > Squamata > Viperidae > Vipera > Vipera berus. Next base: position 14,870,947 of record NC_138203.1, read on the forward strand.
TTCCATAACTTCAAACACATCCGTTAGAAAGCTCTGAGATAAGGCTGAAATTCTAACCTCTTTGTGAATCTTGGCATGTCTGTCTTCCTTACTTATCATAGCTATTTGAATCCCAAGGCTTTACTGATGTTTGTTGTCTAACATGAGACTCAGCAGGCGCTCTTGAGCAATTGGAAAATATGTTTTCTTCTTTTTTTTTAAGGAGTATCTTCTGCTGGGATGTCTGAGCTAATTAAATTGATAGGAAGTTGTTCAAAATCAACTTTTGTGTAATTCCCATTAGTCAGATTTTGACATACGTTCCAGATGCACTCAACATTTCCTACAGAAGCACATGGGCCTTGTGCTTCTATCTAAAATAGAAGAACATTGAAATTTGCCACTCATAGATATTATGGTCAGGAAATTTCAGATAATAATATTTCTGTCCAGCTCTTCCTCTGGATAAAGATCAGAGCAGATTTGGCAGTAGATGTATTAAATGTAATCATCTAACTAATAGATCACAAGGCCCTTGTTATATATTTAATTTCTAGGGGAGTAGAATGTCAGTGAGCAATTCACAGCTAAAATTGGTACATGCAGTGATGCAAAACTGGATTCAGTTTACCCAAGAAAGTCAGTCAAGCTACAAGCTACAAACTTTTTGATTCAGAAAAAAAATGCTGAATATCAAACAAAGAAAACATGATAATCTGCAGAATATCACTGACTGATTATATGCCATCAGGCTAGTATCACCTCTTAAGCACTACGTAGATAGATTTTTTTTACAGGAACAGAAGATCACATAGGGTGCCAAATATAATCCTTCATATATAACCATGATAAAGCCATGGTATTTTGAAAAGACCATAGTTGCCCATGTCAGATATAAAGAGAAGCTCTAAGAATGAATTTACATATTCATTAGAATGTAGGTCTATACATAGGTTGTATATAGTATGTTTAAATGTGTGTTATGTACGTTTACACCTTGAGAGCAAGCAACTAAATTTCATTTTTAATGTGTCCCATTGTGCCCACAGTAAAAAAAGGACAATAAAGGTTATCTATCTATCTATCTCCCCTTCATGGATTACTGCCTTGTCGTTGTGAAGGGGCTTGCATAATTCAATGAAGCTATGAGCTATGCCGTGCAGGGCCACCCAAGATGGACAGGTCATAGCAGAGAGTTCTGACAAAACGTGATCCACTGGAGAAGGAAATAGCAACCCACTCCAGTATCTTTGCCATGAAAACCCCATGGACAGTACCAAAAGAAAAAAAAAAGATAAGATGCTGGAAAATGAGCCTCTCAGGTCAGAAGGCATCCAATATGCTACTGGGGAAGAGCAGAGGGCTAGTACTAGTAGCGCCAGAAAGAATGAAGCGACTGGGCCAAACCGAAAGGATGCTCAGCTGTGGATGTATCTGGTGGTGAAAGGAAAGTCTGATGCTGTAAAGATTTTTTTTCTCCATAGGAACTTGGAATGTAAGAGCCATGAATCAAGGCAAGCTGGACATGGTCAAAAAAGATATGACAAGACTGAACATTGACATCTTAGGAATCAGCGAACTAAAATGGACAGGAATGGGTGAATTTAATTCAGATGACCATAAGGTATACTACTGCAGGCAAGAATCCCTCAGAAGAAATGGAGTAGCCTTCATAGTCAATAAAAGAGTAGGAAAAGCAATACTGGGATACAGTCCCCAAAATGACAGAATGATCTCAGTTCAAATCCAAGGCAAACCATTCAATATCACAGTAGTCCAAGTCTATGCCCCAACCACCAGTGCTGAAGAGGGTGAAATTGACTGGTTCTATGAAGCCCAACAGCACCTTATAGAACTAACACCAAAAAAAGATGTCCTTATCATCATGGGAGATTGGAATGCTAAAGTAGGAAGCCAAAAGATAACTGGAATAACAGGCAAGTTTGGCCTTGGAATACAAAATGAAGCAGGACACAGGCTGATAGAATTTTGTCAAGAGAATACGATGGTCATAGCAAACACTCTTTTCCAACAACCCAAGAGATGGCTCTACACATGGACATCACCAGACGGTCAACACAGAAATCAGATTAACTATGTGCTCTACAGCCAAAGATGGAGAAGCTCTATACAGTCAGTAAAAACAAGACCAGGAGCTGACTGTGGCTCAGACCATGAGCTTCTCATTGCAAAGTTTAGGCTTAAACTGAAGAAAGTAGGGTAAAGCACTAGTCCACTCAGGTATGAATTAAATCATATCCCTGTTGAATATACAGTAGAGGTGACAAATAGATTTAAGGAATTAGATCTGATAGAGTGCCTGAAGAATTATGGACAGAGGTTTGCAATATTGTACAAGAGGTAGCAACTAAAACCATCCCAAAAAAAGAAATCCAAGAAAGCAAAATGGCTGTCTGAGGAAGCTTTGCAAATAGCTGAGGAAAGGAGGGAAGCAAAAGGCAAGGGAGAAAAAGAAAGATACGCCCAATTGAATGCAGAACTCCAGAGAATAGCTAGAAGAGATAAGAATGCCTTCTTAAATGAACAGTGCAAAAAAATAGAAGAAAACAATAGAATAGGGAGGACCAGAGATCTCTTCAAGAAAATTGGAGAGATGAAGGAAATGTTTCATGCAAAAATGGGCATGATAAAGGACCAAAATGGCAGGGACCTAACAGAGGCAGAAGAGATTAAGAAGAGGTGGAAAAATTACACAGAAAAACTATACAAGAATGAGCTTAACGTCCCTGATAACCATGATGAGGTCATCACTGACCTTGAGCCAGACATCCTAGAATGTGAAGTGAAGTGGGCCTTAGAAAAGCTGAGCAACAACAAAGCTACTGGAGGTGACAGTATTCCAGCTGAGCTATTCAAAATGTTAAAAGACGATGCAGTAAAAGTGCTACACTCAATTTGCCAGCAAATTTGGAAAACTCAACAGTGGCCACAGGATTGGAAAAGATCAGTTTACATTCCAATTCCAAAGAAAGACAGTGCCAAAGAATGTTCAAACTATCGCACCATAGCACTCATTTCACATGCTAGTAAGGTTATGCTTAAAATCCTATAAGCTAGACTCCAGCAGTATATGGATCGAGAACTACCAGAAGTACAGGCAGGATTTTGAAGAGTCAGAGGAACTAGAGATCAAATTGCCAACATATGCTGGATCATGGAGAAAACTAGGGAGTTCCAGAAAAACATCTACTTCTGCTTCATTGACTATGCCAAAGCCTTTGATTGTGTGGATCACAACAAACTGTGGCAAGTTCTTAAAAAGATGGGAGTACCAGACCATCTTATTTGTCTCTTGAGAAATCTATGTGCGGGTCAAGAAGCAACAGTGAGAACTGGACCCTGAAACACTGATTGGTTCAAAATTGGGAAAGGAGTCCGGCAAGACTGTATACCATCACCCTGCCTATTTAACTTATATGCAGAGCACATCATGAGAAAGGCAGGGCTAGATGAATCAAAAGTTGGAATTAAGATTGCTGGAAGAAATATCAACAACCTAAGATACGCAGATGATACCACTCCAATGGCAGAAAGTGAAGAAGAACTAAAGAGCCTCTTGTTGTGGTTGAAGAAGGAGAGTGCAAAACTTGGGTTGAAACTTAACATTAAGAAAACAAAGATCATGGCATCCGGCCCTCTCAATTCCTGGCAAATAGATGGGGAAGAAATGGAGGTAGTGACAGATTTTATTTTCCTGGGCTCCAAGATCACTGCAGATGGGGACTGTAGCCAAGAAATTAAAAGACGCTTGCTCCTCGGGAGGAAAGCCATGGCAAATCTAGACAGCACACTAAAAAGCAGAGACATCACCCTGTCAACAAAAGTGCGTATAGTCAAGGCTATGGTCTTCCCAGTTGCAATGTATGGCAGTGAAATTTGGACCATAAAAAAGGCTGAGCGCCAAAGAATTGAGGCCTTTGAACTGTGCTGCTGGAGAAGACTCCTGCGAGTCCCTTGGACTGCAAGGCGATCAAACTGGTCAGTGCTAGAGGAGATCAACCCTGACTGCTCTTTAGAAGGCCAGATCCTGAAGCTAAAACTCAAATACTTTGGCCACCTAATGAGAAGGAAGGACTCACTGGAGAAGAGCCTAATGCTGGGAAAGATTGAGGGCAAGAGAAGAAGGGGACGACAGAGAATGAGGTGGCTGGATGGAGTCACTGAAGCAGTAGGCGTGAGCTTAAATGGACTCCAGCAGATGGTAGAGGACAGGAAGACCTGGAGGAACGTTGTCCATGGGGTTGCGATGGGTCGGACATGACTTCGCAGCTAACAACAACAACAATCTATGTATCTATCTATCTACACACCAAAACCAGAATTATTAACTGTGGTACTGGTTCATGGTGGTAGGTACAATAGTGAAGAAGATGTTAAAAGTTCTTCATTTGTCTTTAACTGAATAATTAAAGATGCTGCCTCAGTGCATTCCAAAAGACCAAGGAAAGGTTTCCCTTATGGTCAAGATGTTCTCCACTGTTTGAATTCCCTTTCAAGAAGACCAATGCATTTAATCTGCAACTGTGTATTGTAGAAAAAAAAGCTGTGTGTCTGGGGAAGGGGGGAAACTGACGTGGTTTTATAAAAGTCTTCTGCCCAGCTTCCAAAGGCAGGTTCGCAACTCACAATACAGGAGCTACTTTGTATGTAGATAAGCCCAACTGATCAGTTTTAGTGGGGAATCTTGTGCCTGAAGCTTTCAACATTAAGGAGATGGCATTTCAACATGCTTGCTGAATTAAAAAGGATGCTCTTATTATGGTGTTTCTTTTTTTGAGTTTGTGTGGGACTGCCTGGGTTCAAGTTGCACATTTTGTGTTGGATGGTGCATTAGGGAAATCCTTCTGAAGGGAGGAGGAGAAGGAGGAGGATTCTGATATGGCTAATGTTTTATTATATTTTAAAACATATTCAAAAAATTGAATACTTTGCAGGAAGACAGACAAACACTGCACGGACATTGCAGATTATAAGGATACTCAGTGTTCATATTGCTTGGAGCTTCCTCTGATTATTCCCATTGTCCAACTGCCATGCAAATCTTCACAAGCTCTCAGGTGGAGCCTTTTTGATGGGGACTAGGTTGGACTGGAAAAATGAAGAAAAAATAGTTGAAAGAAGGGAGGAGAGGAGGGGGGGAGGGAAAGGAAGGGAAAGGGAGGAGAGGAAAGGGAAATGGGAGTGGGAAGGGAGGCGAGAAGGGAGGGAGGGAGGGAGGGAGGGAGGGAGGGAGGGAGAGAGAGAGAGAGAGAGAGAGAGAGAGAGAGAGAGAGAGAGAGAGAGAGAGAGAGAGAGAGAGAGAGAGAGAGAGAGAGAGTGTTAGTTTAAAAATAAACCGCAAGTGGCATCAGACTGGAGATGTATCTGCTTCTGTTTTATCAATGCATGGTACAAACTCTGTCTCCCAGGCTATCTGTGGCATGCAAGATAAGATCACAAGCGTCTTTTTCAACTGGCTGTTCAACATAGCGCAGAGACTGTGCTATCAAATCATAAAAGATCATCTAAGGGTTCAGTGCAATTGATTTGAAGGCCTCTAAGGAGAGAAGTAAACAAACAGCAATTAGCAGCAACCTTAACATTATCACCATACCTTCTAATGCTGATCAACATGGCATGCGAGGGAAATAACAGAATGGGAAAAATAGTGGTTTAAGGATTAAAAGTTGAAACATAGCAGCAATGGCTGTTACAGCCACCCGTTGTTTCTTTTCTTGCCTTCTGGTGCTTTGGAAAAACTGACCCCCTCCTCCTTGTGGCAGCCCCTCAAATACTGGAATACTGCTATCGTGTCACCCCTAGTCTTTCTTTTTCTCTAGGCTGGCAATATCCAATTCCTGCAACCGTTCGTCATGCATTTTTGTCTCCAGGCCCTTGATCATCTTACGTGCTCTTCTTGGCACTGTTTCCAAAGTCTTAACATCTTTTTTGTAATGTGCTTACCAAAACTTGATACACTATTCCAGGTGTGGTCTTACTAAGGATTTATAAAATGGTACTAATTCTTCACACCATTTTGATTCTATGCCTCTGTTTATACAACCAAGGATTGTATTAGCTTTTTTGGCTGCTGCCGCACATTGCTGGCTTATATTCAAGTGATCATCCACTAGGACTCCAAGGTCCCTCTCGCAGTAACTGTTTTTGAGCCAGGTTTCTCCTAATCTGTACTTGTACCTTTCATTTTTCCTGCCTAGGTGTAAAACTGTGCTATTTTCCACATTAATTTTCATATTCTTGGATTGGGCTCATTGTTCAAGTCTGTCAAGGTCTTTTTGGATTCTGAGCTTGTTTTCTGGATTGCTGGCTATTCCTGCCAGCTTAGTTATTCTTAGGCATAAATGCATTACTTTCTATAGATTTCTTTGAATGATATTACTAACATCCCAGCTTAAACATTATTATTGTCTGTAATATGTTTACTGCTCATTAGAACCACGTCTTTCTGGGTAGGCTCCATAATTAAATTTTGTAAACCATTAAACAGAAGAATACAAGGCTCAGTGAGCTTCAAAGCCACACTGTGGGTTCCACAGTAGCGAAAGCGAGCATGGCAATGTGGGTCAACAGTGCATTCCTGAAATAAACAAGCATTTTAGCAGTGATGATTAAAGAATAGGATGCAAATGAAAAAGGTTGTCTGCACTTAGTTCTTAGGCTTGCACAGATATACTGTACAATCATCTTGACACTTAAATTGCCCAATGATTGTTGTGTTGCCCTTTTCCAAGAAAGGTTAAAGAAGATTTGTAGGAGCGCTTAACACATGTAAATGCATATCTCTTCAAACTAAACTAGCATGTTAAATGGCCCATAAATTTCATAGGAATTCTCTTACATGGGGAAAAAAATCTTTTCAACCTGTAGTCCACCATACCTTCTTGCTTCTGTTACTCTGTTTCTCCGTTCCTCCCTCCCCAATTTTTCTCTTGGCATAATTAAATGCACCAATAATTCAGTTACAATTGGAAAGCCTTTTCTTACAGAATAACCACATATTTATATATGTGTGTATGCATATTTATATGTATATACATGTGTGTGTAAGTATATACACTGTGTGCATATAAATATACAGTATGTACATAAGTATATATGTATTTGTATTATCTATCTGTTTATAATGTGTATAATCAGTTTACTATGTGGCTTGAGTTGATGAATACCACTGACAAACTGAAAACAGACCAGATTCATAAAGCAGATAAATACCACTGACAAACTGAGCTTTATAATTATGCCACCAAAATATACGTTTGCTTGATGTCCACATCCTTGTCATAATCCTGAAGTCCTCCAGGATTATCAGTGTGTACGTGGCTACAAAGGGTCCTTTGTCAGCAGTCAACAGCTTCAAAAGCTGTGTTTGTTTTAAATCCTCCACTCAAAATTCACTTATATTTATATTTTAATGTATTGTTGAATGAAAAGTCACCATCAGGGTCCAGTCCAAGCTGGGAATAAACAACATGGTGATTGCTTTAGAAAGAAGGTTGCAGTTCATTGAAGAGGAGAGCCAGACAGGAAGATGGCTCTGGAAGAAAAGAGAGAGAGAGAGCACATGTAGGGAGTAGGTTTTTATACCCTCTGGGGCTCTTGAGGTTGTTTCCTGTTCCTGTTTGAGGCTCTGTATTTCCTGTGTCATGTACTTTGACCTGAGTCTTGAGTGTGCCTTTCTGGCATTCTGGTGGTGATTGGTTAATCCTATTATGTCCTGATACCACTCTAATGGCAGAAAGTGAAGAAGAACTAAAGAACCTCGTGTTGCGGGTGAAGAAGGAGAGTGCAAAACCTGGGTTGAAACTAAACATTAAGAAAACCAAGATCATGGCATCCAGCCCTCTCAATTCCTGGCAAATAGATGGGGAAGAAATGGATGTAGTGACAGATTTTATTTTCCTGGGCTCCAAGATCACTGCAGATGGGGACTGTAGCCAAGAAATTAAAAGACGCTTGCTCCTCGGGAGGAAAGCCATGGCAAATCTAGACAGCACACTATAAAGCAGATACTGTACATCACCCTGTCAACAAAAGTGTGTATAGTCAAGGCTATGGTTTTCCCATTTGCAATGTATGGCAGTGAAAGTTGGACCATAAAAAAGGCTGAGCACCAAAGAATTGAGGCCTTTGAACTATGGGGCTGGAGAAGACTCCTGCAAGTCCCTTGGACTGCAAGGCGATCAAACCGGTCAGTCCTAGAGGAGATCAACCCTGACTGCTCTTTAGAAGGCCAGATCCTGAAGCTAAAACTCAAATACTTTGGCCACCTAATGAGAAGGAAGGACTCACTGGAGAAGAGCCTAATGCTGGGAAAGATTGAGGGCAATAGAAGAAGGGGACAACAGAGAATGAGGTGGCTGGATGGAGTCACTGAAGCAGTAGGCGTGAGCTTAAATGGACTCCAGAAGATGGTAGAGGACAGGAAGGCCTGGAGGAATGTTGTCCATAGGGTCGCGATGGGTCGGACACAACTTCGCAGCTAACAACAACATTATGTCCTGTTTTAGAGTTTGGGTGGGGTATGTAGATTTTAGGCGGCTTTGTCTTCCTAAGCTTGTAGCTGCAGGGCTCCAACCTTCCTGAATGGATTATCACATCTGCATTTCTACAGAGCTGGTTTCTGCTTGGGAGAGGGAGACTAGGGGCTATTAAGAAAAGCTGGGCATGCTTTTCTGCCTCTTTAAGATCCTTTGAGGAAATATAATATTCTGTCCTTTTAATATTTCCTTCTCTGGGGGGTGACTTCCCACAGTATATATTAAAAACATACCTAGATTATTGATAGAACAGAATATTTATATCAATCAAAGCACCAAGACTATTCCCACTGACAGGGCAAGCCACCAATATATACTGTAAAATGAGAGCAAACTGTGAGCCTACTAGTACTGATGAAGTTAGATAGTTTGGTAATGAAACATCTGCAAGAAAACAATCAAGTTCAGAGAGTACCAAGGATCCTACAAATTGACATTATTATTATTTTCTCTTTGAATGAGAGATTTTCCTACAGGTAAACTCCTAGAAGCAGTTGCACTACAGCAGAGTGAGTGGCCTGAAGTCACTCAAAGAGTGCTGTGAACTTAAACATGAATCTCTTGGTCCAAAACCTGTATCCAACTGCTATAATATACTATCTCCTTGTTTTCTTTCATTGGGGCTATTACCACCTAATAAGAAGGGATAGAGAAGTTCACTATTGGAGCTGATGGGTGGGATAGCAAGGAATCATAGAACGATAGAAGGCAATGAATCCATGGATTCATTTTTCTTACTGTCAGGAAATTCCTCTTTGGTTTCAGGTTGGGTCTCCCTCTGATGAGCCTCCTTCCATCTCATCCTATCCTCAGGTGCTATGAAGAATAAATCAATGTCCTCTTCCCTATAACAGCCCTTCAAGTATTGAAAGATTTGCACAATGCAACATGGCATGACAGCTCCTCACACACAGTGAGTTGATGTCTGATGTGAAGAATCATCTTCCAAAAATCATCTCTGAAGTATTAGTACCGCTCTATAAAGGTACTGGAGAAGACTCCTGCGAGTCCCTTGGACTGCAAGGCGATCAAACCGGTCAGTCCTAGAGGAGAGGAGATCAACCCTGACTGCTCTTTAGAAGGCCAGATCCTGAAGCTAAAACTCAAATACTTTGGCCACCTAATGAGAAGGAAGGACTCACTGGAGAAGAGCCTAATGCTGGGAAAGATTGAGGTCAAGAGAAGAAGGGGACGACAGAGAATGAGGTGGCTGGATGGAGTCACTGAAGCAGGAGGTGTGAGCTTAAAGGGACTCCAGCAGATGGTAGAGGACAGGAAGGCCTGGAGGAATGTTGTCCACAGGGTCGCAATGGGTCGGACATGACTTTGCAGCTAACAACAACAACAACATAAAGCCTTAGTAAGGCCACACCTGGAATACTGCATCCAGTTTTGGCCACCACATTACAAAAATGATGTTGAGACTTTGGAAAAAGTGCAAAGAAGAGCAACTAAGATGATTAAAGGCCTGGAGACTAAAACATGTGAAGAACGGTTGCAGGGAATGGCATTTGGGAATGGCCAGTCTAGAGAAAAGAAGGACCAGGAGGGACATGATAGCAGTATTCCAGTATTTGATAGGCTGCCACAAGGAGGAGGAGGTCAATTTATTTTCCAAAGCACCAGAAGGCAAGAAAAGAAACAATGGGTGCAAACTAATCAAGGAGAGAAGCAACCTGGAATGAAGGAGAAACTTCCTAACAGTGAGGACAATTAACCAGTGGAACAGCTTGCCTTCAGATGTAATGGGTGCTTCATCACTCTAGGTTTTTAAGGAGACTGGACAACCACTTGTCTGAAATTATATAGGGACTCCTGCTTGAACAGGGGGCTGGACTAGAAGACCTCCAAGGTCCCTTCCATTATTATTATTATTATTATTATTATTATTATTATTATTATTATTATTATTATTATTATTATTATTATTATTATTATTATTATTATTATTATTATTATTATTATTATTTCACCCTAAATACTATGTTTTCCTTTCTCCTGATTTCTGTCCTGGGTTCCCTCTCACAAAATTCTCATTAGACCTATTTGTGTGGCACAAAAGATACCACTTCCCAGTCAACTGACTCATTTTTGTCTACCATTTTTTCACTCAGTAGTGCAATCGGAGTCTGCATGATCACAAACAGATTTCAGGATCCCACTCATTTTTCCAAGGGGACTGAAGCCACCCGATCAGACCCTTTCTGCTTATTTTCTATTGGTTTGTGCAAGGCTATTAGAAATGGAAAAAGAGAAAAAGTATACGTTGCTGGAAAGATCCAATTTTTGTGGGTCTCTCTAAAATGTCCCAGTTTCAAGAAAGGCACAAGATAGGTACAATCTTTAACACAATATGGTTGACTGTGGAACAACCGTAGTCCCTCTTTGAGAGTAAAACTAATCTGTATGGGTTTAATTGGCTGAGTAAATTAACTTTGCCTTCCTCTTTGTACACCATGCACTCTACCTTCACTTCCATCACCCAAACACACTATGCAGATGTAGCCAGTTAAAGAAGACTCATCAGTTCAGTCTGATGACCCAAACAAAATTGGCAAAAGGACCAGCAGTAAAATATAGGACCAATTGTGGGTTTGTAGAAGTGACATCTTTGCAGGAGTAGGAATCAAAGATTTGAGAAGACTTGGGGCCCCAATGGAGATGTCCCACTTTGGAGGTGGATTAGTAGATTAGAATAAGACCCCCACTTCCATTCTGCTTATGGATTGGTTGGTCCCTTTTTATCTAGTCTCTTGTTACTTTTTTAACATTTTAATCTTAATGCTGAATGTTTTTAATATTCCGATTGTTTTATATTGTGTTTTTATGAAGTTGTAAGCTGTCCAAAGTCACTGGGCAGTGATACAGGTGTCATATACATTTAATAAATAATAGTAATAATTATATAATAAAGGTTCCACCTGTGTAACAAAGCCCTGTTCATTTGTCAATGTCATGCACTTGTATAAAGGGTGGGACATTGATTGCCCTGCCATAACTAGCACCATTTTGATTTCACACACACACACACACACACACACACACAGAGAGAGAGAGAGAGAGAGAGAGAGAGAGAGAGAGAGAGAGAGAGAGAGAGAGAGAGAGAGAGAGAGAGAGAGAGAGAGAGAGAGTGCACGTGAGACTGCACCCGATGCTTTGTGCATTACTGCACATGTCTGCTTTCTGCAGAAATTCTCCATCCTAGTTTAGGCCCAGCATACCTGCTTTAATCATCAGGAAGTTTCTGCTTACCAATTTGCATCCTTTTCTGGTGCAATCACATGCTTTGTCTAAGGCTTTAGCAAAGTTCTCAGCGAGTGTGTCTGATGTAGGATTGCTCTGTTTTTATTTCCACTCCTGGCAGAACTCTTTACTTTATTTGCGCATGCCCACGATGGCGGAGGTGCTGGGCTGAGCTCCGTGGAGCGTTTCCAGTTTTGGCGTCCTTACCGGTCCTTTGGGGTTCCTCCGAGCCCGCGGAGATGTTTTTCCTCTTTGTCGTGGCTCGGAGAGTTGATTGAACCGAGAGAGAAGGAGAGTCGGCATGCAGTTGGAGTTGCAGCCCTCCATTTTTCTACTAAGCTTCGGTGTCTTCATCTCGGAGGCCCTGGTGGAGCTGGGAGGAGCCGCGGCTTGGAGGGCTCCGAATGGTGGATCCTCGGGGCCGATAGAGCCGCGGCCTAGAGTGGCCTCCGATTTTCCTGTTTGCTTAGTAATGGAGGTTGACTCGGCCTCAGAATAGAACGGTGGAGTGATCGACTGCGAGCGGAATGGGGAGCGTTTTGCTGGCTCGTGGCCCCTGTGCGGTCTGTGGAGGTCTGTTTGAAGTCACTCTTGTTTGCTCTCGACCGAGGAGGCCTGCGGCTGGCGTGGAACTGCCTGACTTCTGGTGCTGTGTGTGGCTGGCTGGGCGACGGGCTGTTTGCCTCCGGCTTTCAGCCCCCTGCATCGGGGTCCATCGATCTTCTATCCTGCGTCTCCTGCTCTCCCCGCTTTGTGTTTCCCGCCTTGAGATGAACTCTGCTCTCCAACTTAACTATGGTTACCCTCAGGTTAATCCTGATAACTGCTGCTCTTCTTTTTCTCTCTCTATGGTCCCCACTGAAGCAAGAAGGTCTTGGACGAGCCTCTGTGAGAGGGCGGCTCGTATATGTTATCATCGATACCAACCAATTACCATCTGCTGCCTCCCTAGAGGTGAGAGATCTAGGGAGGTATGCCCTTTTGAGTTGGCAATTGTCCATCCCATCGTAGATCTGGGCCCTTCGTGAGAGGGAGGTGCCTGTTCTATCCTGGAGTCATCTGACTGGTACCCAGCTCAGTGGCAGGGAGCTGGTGAATTGGACACTTTTGACTTTCAGCTTCCCAACTTTTGACTGATGGACTGCCTGACTGGACTCCCCCGGACTAATGGTTTTATCTTACTCCAGCACAGCCTTATTGGCGCTCAGGGGTGCCCCCCTCTCCTGGGTGCGACCCGCCTGCTTTTCCATCGTGCCTCCTGATGACGGACCCAATTATTGGGACCCCGAGAGATGGCTGGGCAGGGACAGGAGCCTCTTTTCCAAATTTAATAAGAGGCCCCTGGTGTGTTTTTTAGCTAAATGTTTTGAGGGGTTAGGGAGGGGGGTGGGCTCATCGGCTCGGTTGGAAACTAGGGGGGTTCCACCAACCGTTTCTCAGACCAGGTCAGGGACTGATCGCGCCGTGGTAGGGGCCGGGCTGGGGGTTTACGGGGCCCCGGAGCAGGGTGTGGGATTATCTATTCCCACGGCGGTTGGGAATGGCCGCAGGTGTAGGAACAGAGGGCCACATCAATACCCGGGGGTGCGTCCCCGCTGTCTTCAAGCGGTGATGCGCTCCGACCCTCTGATTTCAGCACGTGGTACCGGGAGCGAGGATGAACAGCCACCTGAGCTCAGGCTCGTGTATTTTAATGCCAGGTCTGTAATGAATAAAGCACCTCTCATTCACGATCTGATTGAGGAGGAGCATGCGGACCTGGCTTGCATTACGGAGACCTGGTTGGGCCCAGAGGGCGGGGTCCCCCTGGTTGATCTTAGCCCATCAGGTTTCCGGGTGCTGCACCAGCCTAGGGCTCAAGGTAGGGGCGGTGGAGTGGCAGTTGTTCTGAGGGAGACCTTATGTCCGCGGGAGGCCACCATAGTCCAGATAGCCGGGTGTGAGTCCCTCCTCCTGAGATGTGGTCCCAGAGCTCAGTTGGGCTTGCTGTTGGTGTATATTTCACCTAGACACGTGGCAGCAGCCCTGCCTGAGCTTCTCGATATCCTCTCAGGGTTGGTGGTTGAGTTCCCCAAACTTATAGTTTTGGGTGACTTCAACCTACCATCCCTGGGGGGATCATCTGAGTTAGCTCGGGAGTTCATGGCTTCCATGACAGCCATGGACCTGAAGCAGATTATTCTGGGCCCAACTCACGGAGGGGGTCACACGCTCGATCTGGTTTTTCTATCTGGACGGTGGTTAGATGATCTTGGGGGGGGTTCCCCAATTAATTTACCCCTGTCATGGACCGATCATCATCTCCTGCGGATGGTCTTCCGTTTTGCCACTCCCTGTCGTGGGGTTGCTGAGCCAACAAGATGGTTCCGCCCTAGGCGCCTTATGGACCCTGAGCGGTTCCAAACGGCGCTTGGGCCCCCACCTGCCTCCTTTGCTCACAGCTCGGTCGATGCCCTGGTGGAAGCCTGGGAAAGGGCAGCCACAGAGGCACTCGACCAAGTTGTACCCATGCGGCCCTTGACCCGACGCAGATCCCAATGGGCCCCATGGTTCTCCATGGAGCTCCGCGAGATGAAGCGTCGGAGACGGGGCCTAGAGAGCTGTTGGAGGTCCAGCCGATCCGAATCCGACCGGTTACGACTAAGGTCGTTTACGAGAACTTATCTCGCAGCATTGAGGGTGGCTAGGTCTAACCACTTTGCCACCCTCATTGCGTCCGCAGAGAATCGCCCGGCCGCCCTGTTTAGGGTGACTCGCTCTCTCCTTAATCAGGAGGTGAGGGAGGAACCCTTGCAGGGTCGAGCCGAGGAGTTTAGTCGATTTCTGTCGGACAAAATCGCTCGGATCCGGACCGGTTTGGACTCCGACTGGGCAGAGTCTGTCGAAGAGGATACGGGCGGTCTTGTCGATTTAATCTGGGAAGAGTTCGATCCTGTGACCCCTGAAGAAGTGGACAAGATCATGGGGAAGCTGAGCTCCACCACGTGTTTGTTGGACCCGTGCCCCTCCTGGCTGACTTATGCAGCCCGGGATGGGACACGAGGCTGGCTCCAGGCAGTGATTACTGCTTCTTTGAGTCAGGGTAGTTTTCCCGCCGCCTTGAAGGAGGCGGTGGTGAGACCCCTCCTCAAGAAGCCGGCCTTGGACCCAGCAATTTTAAACAACTATCGTCCGGTCTCCAACCTTCGGTTTTTGGCGAAGGTTGTTGAGAGCGTGGTGGCGCATCAGCTCCCTTTGTTCTTGGAGGAAGCTGACTACCTAGACCCGTACCAATCGGGTTTCAGGCCCGGGTACAGCACGGAGACGGCATTGGTCGCGCTGGTGAATGATCTCTGGCGGGCTCGGGACAGGGGTTGTTCCTCTGTCCTAGTCCTTTTAGACCTCTCAGCGGCTTTTGATACCATCGACCATGGTATCCTGCTGCGACGTCTCAGGGGGTTAGGAGTGGGAGGCACGGTTCTCCAGTGGTTCTCCTCTTACCTCCTGGGACGTTCGCAGTCGGTGTTGGCAGGGGGGCAGAGATCGACCCTGAGACCTCTCATTTGTGGAGTTCCTCAGGGATCGGTTCTCTCGCCTCTCCTGTTCAACATCTATATGAAGCCGCTGGGTGAGATCATTCGTGGTTTTGGAGTTGGGTATCACCAATATGCTGATGATACCCAACTTTTTATTTCCACCCCAAACCACCCCAGCGATGCCCTCGACGTGATGTCCCGTTGCCTGGAGGCGGTCCGGGTCTGGATGGGGAGGAACAGGCTTCGACTCAACCCTGACAAGACTGAGTGGCTGTTCGTGCCGGCATCCCGGGAAATTCCGATTATCCCATCATTGGCCATGGGGGGTGAGCTATTACCCCCCGTAGATAGGGCTCGCAACTTGGGGGTCCTTCTAGATTCACAGCTCTCTTTGGAAGAGCATATTGGAGCTGTGACTAGGGGGGCCTTTGCCCAGGTTCGCCTGGTGCGCCAGTTGCGGCCCTATCTAGACCGGGATGCCTTGCGCACAGTCACTCATGCGCTCGTGACCTCTCGTCTAGACTACTGTAATGCTCTCTACATGGGGCTGCCCTTGAGGTCCACCCGGAGACTCCAGCTGGTGCAGAATGCAGCCGCGCGAGTTGTCTTGGGAGTTTCCCGATACTCCCATGTTACACCTCTGCTCCGCGAGCTGCATTGGCTACCGGTTGCTCTCCGGGTGAGGTTCAAGGTGTTAGTTATGACGTACAAAGCCCTTCATGGCATGGGTCCGGATTACCTACGGCAACACCTGCGACCAGCGTCAACGTCCCTCCGTCCAGTGCGCTCCCACAGAGAGGGCCTCCTCAGGGTGCCGCCGATCAAAGAATGCCGATTGGCGACCCCCAGGGGGAGAGCGTTCTCTGTGGGCGCGCCAGACCTTTGGAACAGCTTACCGGTTGAGCTCCGGACGGCCCCCGACCTTCGCTCCTTCCGGCGCGATCTTAAAACATTTTTTTTCAAACAAGCTGGCCTGGTCTGACGGGGTGGGGTTGGGTTTTTTAAAATTAGTTTTTAACTTAATATGTATTGATTTTATGGGCATGATGTTTAATTGGTTTTTAATGGTTTTTTAATTTTTGTATCTGATTTTTATTGTGTATTGCCCTGTTCACCGCCCTGAGTCCTTCGGGAGAAGGGCGGTATAGAAATCAAATTATTAAATTAAATATTAAATTAAATTAAGAAATTAATCATATAAAGGACACCCAATATGCAGTTTAGGGTATGTTACAATTATTGCATAATATCATTTGGATTATTCCATAAAACCACCATGGCAAATTAATTAGGTTGGGCAGCCCTTAAATCTTGCCTGCTTGAGTCAAGGTTCCTTTGCCACATTGCCACTTTTATGAATTCCATCATCCCTTTGTGGTGTCACCTCGCTACCAAAGGAATGACAGTTTTACCGCTGGTGAGAAATAAAACTGAAAATTGGCATTTGGCGTTTTTAATCAGATAATTATTTAAAAATAAAACAAAAACAGCACGAATGTGAAATATACTTTTCTGTGGTTTATTTATTTATTTATTTATTTATTTTTACCCTTCTCCGCCATCTGTTCCAAATGAGGTGTACTATAAGAGATGCCAGTTACAAGTCTGCTCTTGTGAATATACCTTTAACGGATATTTCAACATTGTTTGGGGACACAAGATGTATAGGTGATACCCGCTCTGTTGGACATCTGGCTGCAACATGAGCCTCATTAAACTACATCTGTAAGTGTGGGGTTACTTTTTTACACAAGAGTGATAATAATGAAAGAGTTGGTGAACAGAGTTATTAATAGTGCCAGGTGCTAGGTGCTGTCAGTTCTGTATATTGAACAAACACCTATAATAAATTGGTTAATGGCTATCATGCCAAGGTGCCAAGCAGGCTTAGACAAAGAGAACAGTGAAATGGCTATTTATAGAATTTGTTTTTCATCACAGGCATACCATATGTATCAATGCTAAATGATTAGATGGGGAAGAAAAAAAACTGGGGGTGGGTGAGAGCGGGTTTGGAAGAAGGGAAAATGTAAGTCATCAAAGAGTCATAGCTGTGAAAACTGACATTTTCCAAAATACAAAGATCTGAACTGGAGTGTGTAATCTAGCCAACATTAAGTTCTATTGATCCCATTGGGATATTTAAAAGCATACCTTCAATATTTCTCTACTAAAATCACAGGAATCTAAGATGACTCACTTTAGCAGGTGCCAGGAATGGTCTATTGTGTGGACACATTCAAAATCAAGTCAAACCAACATATTTAAGGATAAGAGTTGGCATCCTGAAGTCCTCAAAGCCACAGGTGGCCTTCAGCTTCATTTCAGGTGGACATCACCCTGTCCAGGAAACCAGCTCAGACTTTAGTAAGGAATAACAGGTTTTTTTTCGGCCACTTGTCTATGGAGATTTTCAGTCATTCAGGTCATGGTTATAATAATAATAATAAAGTTGGAAGGGACCTTGGAGGTCATCTAGTCCAACCCCCTGCTCAGGCAGGAAACCCTATACCATTTCAGGCAAATGGCTGTCCAGTCTCTTCTTAAAAACTTCCAGTGTTGGAGCAGTCACCACTTCTGGAGGCAGGTTGTTCCACTGGTTAATTGTTCTAACTGTCAGGAAGCTTGTCCCAAAGGTGTTTTTTTTTTTCAAAAGGCAACTGAACTTTTTTTTTTCTTGAAGACATTTCGCTTGTCATCCAGGAAGCTTTTCAGTTCATTGCTTCTCAACTGAAGAAACTTCTTGGATATGAAGTGAAATGTCTTCAGGGAAAAACCAAGTCCAGTTGCCTTTTGAAAAAGCACCTTTGGGTTTTCTGCCACTTACTGCTTGAGAAAGAAGATGACAGAAAAAGGAGAAAAACGAGGAACATAAAGACAGGAAGGCTTTCTACATCTACATTTGGTTCTGCCACTGTTTGTTTTTT
The DNA here is from genome assembly GCF_964194415.1 of Vipera berus. Classification (NCBI taxonomy): domain Eukaryota; kingdom Metazoa; phylum Chordata; class Lepidosauria; order Squamata; family Viperidae; genus Vipera; species Vipera berus. The sequence goes on from NC_138203.1 coordinate 14,889,169, forward strand.
CCCCCTATCAACAAGCCTATCATATGATCTCAAACACCGGAGTTTTAGAAGAACATGGCTCTGATTTTATAGGCTTTGGTAAAACTGTGACTTTGGGAATCATTTCCCTATATTTATAAACATGAGGAAAAGATATTCATCATTTAATTACTTTGCCTGTCTTCATGCAGCTTTCCCCAACTAGCTCTGGTGGGAATGAAATCGTTTCACCAAGCTGGCTGGGAAATTAGGTCATTATAGTCCCAGGCTATCTGGAGAACATCATCTTGCAGAAGAGTGGTCTACTGGTTTAAAACCAGGCTAGATGAAGGAAAGTCACCTCACCTATAAATAGACTTTTGGCCTGAGATCTATTTTGCAAGATTTGCAAGCAAGGAGTTCTATGTACCTAAATTTTCTCTGGCTGAGTGATTCCTCCCCAATGAATTAACCACATGGGAAATAGAAGAAGTGGCAGGAGACGATTGTGTAGCTTCTCAGCCTAAAGTTCTCTTAGTGCTGAGTTCAAGAAAAATGTTTATCTACCTTATTCTACTTGCTAGAGAAGGAGTTTCAGACTGAGGGAGAAAAGGACAGAAGGACAGAAGACCCATTTTTGATAATTTTCCCTTTATTGGCATGCTGGTTCACCTACAGCAGGGGTGTCAAACTCAATTTCATTGAGGGCCGCATCAGCATTGCGGTTGCCCTCAGGGGGCCGGGTGAGTATGGCCAGGGTGGGCGTGGCCTACTGGCTGGGCGTGGCTAGAGTGCGTATGGCCTACTGGGTGGGCGTGGCCAGCTCTACATCATTCGCATCAAGGGTGCCTATGGGGGCCTGGGCAGGAGTGGGACAGATCTAAGGGTCTCTGGTGGAAGGAGGGTCTCTGGGCCAGGGCCAAGGCAGTGGGGGCCGTTCCCTCACTGTTTCCAGGGTGGCTTCGGGGGCCATATGAAACCACTTCGTGGGACGGATCTGGCCCCCGGGCCTTGTGTTTGACATGTCTGACCTACAGCCATGTTTCTGAATCTCAGCAACTAAAACATATGAAAAAAGGTTACAGGAACTGTGTGTAGAGAAAATAAGAACTAGGGGTGACATGATAGCAGTATTCCAGTATTGGAGGGGCTGCCACAAGGAAGAGGGTGTCAACTTATTTTCCAAAGCACCAGAAGGCAACATGAGAAACAATGGATGGAAACTAACCAAACAATTAACTAGTGGAACAGCTTGCCTTCAGAAGTTGTTGGGTGCTTCATCACTGGAGGTTTTTAAGAAGAAACTGGACAGCCTCTTGTCTGAAATTGTATAGGATCTCCTGCTTGAGCTCTATTCTCATTGAACTGTTTGAAGATGTGGGGATTTCAATCCCCTAGAATTCCCCAACCAGAATGCTGAAAATGCTTAAAGTTGCTGAGATTCAGAAACACTGACCTACATAGTATTCAATGTTGTCTGGATGTGAGTCAAACAGCTACTTAATTTCGGCTACTACTACCTACATTTGTGTTGGAAGCACCAATTCTGAGTTGAAAGAATTAGCCGGTGGCATCACCATTGCCCAAGGGATGCCCAAGTAGTCTCCTTTCATATCCCTGTTATTTCCTTACCCAAGTGGTACCTATATCTACTTGCATTTGCATGGTTTCGAACTGTAGATTGTCAGGAGCTCGGGCAAATTAACAGGAGCTCATTCTGTCCCCTGGCTCACTCTTGGGTTTCAAACTGCTGATTTCACAACCTCTCAATGGTCTTTTGACTCAGTGTCCTAATACATGAACCACCATCAGCTACTGCCAAGCACTGATTACCTGAAAAGTTCCCAATGAAATATTTGATATCTTTGTGTTGTGACTGACAGGTCTGCCAATAAATCAGTGACGTTCATGTTCAGACTATGAAATGTTCTCTAAGAGGACTTGAAGGTAATTCTTCTCTAAAGTTTTTGCCCCTCCCCCCGAGGATTCTCCTTTCTCTATTCCCCAAATTAAAAGGCTGTATGGTTGTTTTATCTTTTGGTTCATCTCAGGATGATATTTTCTTTTAGGGAAAAATATAATTTATTTTATTTTATTTTAATTCCATTTATATCCCGCCCTTCTCCGAAGACTCAGGGCGGCTTACAAGCTTAGCAATAATGAGCTAGTCTCTTAAAATTCTCTCTATGCTTCATTCCCAACAGCTAACTAGCACATTCAGAACAGGGCATCAGTCTTCTTTGCCATCACACCTTGTTGCACAAAACAACAATCTCTTTCCCTGAAGTTTGTCACAGATATTCCTCATTGTACGCTCAGTTTTTCTATATATTTCATTTTTGTCACCAAAACATACATATATACATATGTTTTATTTTATTTATTTATTTATTTAAATTTATATACCGCCCTTTCCCGAAGGACTCAGGGCGGTTTACAGGGTATTTAAAAGAAAATCAATACAAAAGTTAAAAACAAATTAAAAAAGATTAAATGAGACCCTGAGAAAAATAAAAACCCAGTTAAAATTAAAAATTAAAAAATTCTCAGCCTGGGCCAGAGAGCTCGAAGAGCCAGGTCTTCAGGTCCCGGCGGAATGAACGGAGGTCGGGGGCAGTCCTAAGCTCCGCGGGCAGCTGGTTCCAAAGGGCAGGCGCGCCCACTGAGAAGGCCCTACCCCTGGGTGTTACCCGCCGGCAATCTTTAACCGGCGGCACCCTGAGAAGACCCTCCCTGTGGGAGCGCACTGGACGAAGGGAGCTTGATGCTGGCAGCAGGTGTTCCCTCAAATATCCCGGACCCTCGCCATTTACATATATACATATATACATATATACATATATACGTATATACGTATATACATATATACATATATACATATATACATATATACATATATACATATATACATATATACATATATACATATATACATATATACATATATACATATATACATATATACATATATACATATATACATATATACATATATACATATATACATATATACATATATACATATGCTTTGAAAATCCCCAAATGTTCCTTCATTTAACAGTGTTCTAGTCTTTCTATAAATTTTGTTTTGTTGTGGTGAAAATCAAGGCAGTTATGAGCACTCTGAAAGGAAAAAAAAATCCCTCCCTAACAGCCTTATTTTGAAGGAATCCAGCACCTGCACCATTTGCTAGGAAATTTGGACCATTTCCTTCATTATAACACTCTAACGTTTTTGCATAATTCATCCTATTCTGGTTGAAAAATATATTGTAGCTGTTTATTTATACTTTCCCAGGCTAGGAGATGGAAAGGCTATGCTCCATATTTTTCCATTTCATGCTTGGATGGCTAACATGGATCATCCAAAGTGGTTGATCTCCGGTTGGAGCCAAGGTGCAGCTGTGGTTTGGTTGGTTCTTGTGCATCATCGTCCTTAAAGTCCATCTGGTTTCAATAATTTCAAAATAAAATAGTGTTTGGGGGCCCTACACAGACCTGAAGCTACAAACTGCAAACCGTCCAGAGAACTGATTATTGGAATGATTTCCAGACTTGATAAAGGGGGAGAGTATATTTGGGGTGTGATTTTAAGACAGAAACCTTTGGCACATCATGTCTCTGCTATGATTGTGCATTTTCTAGTGATATTGGATCTACAGCCACAAGATAGGCAGCAAATAAATTTAATAATAGTAATAATTGCCAGAAGTTTGGATATTGATTGCTTATAAAGATTGAATATAAAAGTAATTAAGATATAATAATAATAATAATAATAATAATAATAATAATAATAATAATAATAATAATAATAATAATAATAATAATAATAATAATAAAGTTGGAAGGGACCTTGGAGGTCATCTAGTCCAACCCCTTGCCCAGGCAGGAAACCCTATACCATTTCGGACAAATGTAATAAACATGTCTTTATGTACAGTAGTTGACAAAATAAGAACTGTATTAGTTTAAATATGAGATAGTAGATATTAAGAGAAAAAGAGAGGAAGTATTTCATGCTGAAATAAGGGAAATTTTGGTCATCAAATTTATGACATTTGGAAATTAGTAGAAAATAAGAATGTTATATTGTATTATCAATTAGATGATGTAAGATGGTGAGAAATAGAATATATTCAAATAGATAGGACATGTAGCCTGAACATTAGATTTTGTGATGAATTGTGGTAAAGGAAACTTTGGTTACCTAAAACTTGGAAATTATAAATATTAAATATTAAATTTGATGGGAAATTAAAACTTGGGAAAAACTAATTACAGGATATTGATTGTCTATAAAGATTGATTGTTAAAGCAATTAGGATATGTATAAGCTAAAAACTATTGATAAATGTAATAATGTTATTTTTACTTAATTGATATAATAAGAATTTTATTAGCTTAAACAGGACAGTAAATACTAAGGGAAAAAGGAAATATTTAATGTGGTAGTTTGAGATTTGTACTAAAGACACTTGTATGTTATTAAATTATTGATTAACCCAGCCGCCATGTTGTTTTTTAAATACTTAAAGGTAAAACTAGAAATCAATAAAACTTTTTTTTTAAAAGAAACATCAGAAACTTTGTGCAAAGATCAATGGTACAATGGAAGTCACAACTGCAGGTCAGTGACGAGAGACTGGGTGAGGTTAATATCAAAAGAGGACTATTTCAAGGAGATTCACTCTCACTACTACTATTCGTCATTGCACTGTTTCCTCTCTCAATGATACTGAATAACTCAGAACATGGCTATCAAACATCAAAAACATCTGCCAGACTATCCCACCTCCTTTACACAGACAATCTGAACCTGTATGGAAAAACTCCATCTGAAATAGAATTGCTGCTCAACACTGTCCAAACATATAGCCAAGATATTGTAATGGAGTTTGGCTTGGACAAATATGTCACTATCAGTCAAGGAAAAATAGTGAAAACTGAAAGAATCAAGATGCCCCATGAAAATAACATTAAGAGTCTGGATGAAGATATAATTACAAATACCTGGGTATCCTTCAAGCTGACAACATCATGTACACTGATGTCAAGAAAAAAAAGATTAGAGGTGAATACATCAAGAGATTGAAGAAGATCTTAAAGTCCAAACTCAACGGAGGAAATACCATCAAGGGCAATTCCAGCCATTAGATCCACAGCTGGAAAAGTGTACTGGACTGAAACAGAACTAAAAGCAGTGGATAGGAAGACCAAAAAAAATAATAATGACAATGAATCATGCCCTTCATCCACGCAGTGACATTGACAGACTCTACTTACCAAGACAAATAGGTAGGTGTGAAATGTTGCAAGTACATCAGTTGGTTGAAGAAGAAAAAAAGGGCTTTGGAAGAATATTTGAAGGACAATGAAGAAGATGCACTGAAGTATGCCAGGAAGGCTTACTGACTACTGGAGAGACCAAACTGACCTACAAGAAAGACCAAATGAAGAACAGAATGGAGGCATAGGAAGACAAAGCACTACATGGCTAGTACATTAAAAAAAATAGCAGGGAAAGTAGGTAATAACAAGTCCTGGCAATGGCCAAGAGCAGGAAAGTTGAAGAAAGAGATCAAGGGACTAATTCTAACTGCACAAGACCAAGCCTTAAGGACAAATGCATACAAAGCCAGAATTGAGAAGACAGCAGCAGACAGTAAGTGCCACCTATGCAAAGAAGCTGAAGAAACAGTGGGCCACCTGGTAAGCTGTTGCAAGAAGATCGCACAGACTGACTACAAGCAGTGGCATGACAAAGTAGCAACAATGGTGCATTAGAAGATCTGCAAGAAATATCATTTGCTTGCAAGCAAGAACTGGTCTGACCATAAAATAGAGAAAATCATGGAAAATGAAGAAGTTAAATTGCTCTGGGACTTCAGAATTCAAACAGACAGGCACCTGTGACATAACACCCCAGACTTAACAATTGTTAATAGGAAAGACAAAGAAGTCTGGATAGAGGATGTGGCAGTGCCTGGAGACAGCAGAATAGAAGAGAGAACTGGAGAAGATAACAAAATACAAAGACTTACAAACAGAAATAGAATGGCTGTGGCAAAGGCAGGCAAGGGTAGTACAAATAGTAATAGGTGCCTTGGGTGCAATCCCAAAACAACTGGAGCACCACTTGAACACCATTGGCATTGACAAATTAGCCATCAGTCAATTGCAAAAGACGGCTTTACTGGGAACAGCTTCCATCCTGCGACAATATCTATAACACCATCAAACATCCAGATCCACCTATCCCAGGTCCTTCATAAGGACTTGATAGGTAGACAAAAATGTCAAATACAGTCTGAACATCTGGCTGACTGTGTGATGATCAATAATAATAATAATAATAATAATAATAATAATAATAATAATAATAATAATAATAATAATAATAATAATAATAATAATAATAATAATAATAATAATATAGCAAACCTCACATTTCAGAAGACTTTGATCAAAAAAACTAACCCTGAGCAATTAAGTGCCTGTGACTGAAGGTCAATATAAAGTTATATTATCAATTAATTTTATTTATATTAAATTTCATGTTGCCTTGGTGCTCTTTGCCACTGAAAGTATAAATTTAAAGATATAAAGCAAGTTCACAAAAATGCAAACTGTTAATTTCCCAGTTGAACCATCCACCATGGAGAAAATGTGATGTTTAATAGCAGCGTTAGAGGTTCATCTTTGCATTCCTCTGATCATTGAGAGAGATGCCTTGCTGTTTCTAAAGGATATAGCTTCATGGTGTTTGCTTTAGTTTAATGCTCAACCCATCACACAGGACTAAGCTTCTTTTTAGCTATTCCAGTTTTAAACAGTTTGACGCAAATTACTTACTGTGTAAATAATTTGTAGTAATTTGTTGAAAATATTGCTAACAATGAGGATCTAAGGCTGGGATCTGCACATGTCTGGTTGGCCATGTCAGGCTACTGTTGGAACCACCTTTCCCCTCCAGCTAGTGAGCATTGTCCTCCCTGCTACTTTTGTCTGGGCTGTCAAAATAACCAGCCCCTTGCCTTCTGCAGATCTACATGGACTCCTTATATAGCCAAGTTAAATATTCTTCTGGAAGAGCACTGAACCAGTTTCTAAACATGAGTTTAATAGTCTTTTGAATGATAAACCTATCTTTAAATAAAAGGAGTGATGCTCTTGTCAATCTAAGTGGAAAAAGAGTCAGATTCTGTCAATTGTAGGCTGTTGGTTCTAGTACCACTGAGTCACCTACAATGTTCTGCTGACAAAAGTGATTGTAGTTTGTCCTGTTTCTCTTACTTTTCATGGATGTTGTCCTTTTGCTCACTTCAGTGTCACTGTATGTACCCTGCTGTCTACTTCTGGATATATGTGGTCACTCACTGCCAATACAACCTCTCCCCTGGCAGATATGGACCTGGCTGTAGGAGAGTCAGAGCAAAATTGGCAAAGATTCTACTTGCTTCCCTTGTTAAGCTCAAGTGACATGTCCCAAGGGCAGGAGAGGGGAGGGAAGAGGAGAGGATAAATTGGGAAGGAGATTGCTCAATATTCCCCATAATCCCTCCATGGAATTGGAAGGCTTTAAACCAGGGATGGGAAACCATCACCCTTTTATGACTTGTGAACTTCAAGTCCCAGAATTCCTGAGCCAGCACAGGCCATGGTTCCCCACCCCTACTTTAAACCCATGTCCAAAACTAAATAATCTTACTGACAGGTTTGCAGAGCAGAGGAGTAGTGCAATAAGAAACAGGTAGGAAAGTCCCCATCCCACTTGATGTAGCCCTTCTTTTTACTCCACTAACATGTCATCCAGGCAATTTTTGGACTGTGGTTAGATCAAGGGTCTTCAAACTTGGCCCTTTTATGACTTGTGGACTTCAACTCCCAGAATTCCTCAGCCAGCATGCCTGGCTGAGGAATTCTGGGAGTTGAAGTCCACAAGTCATAAAAGGGCCAAGTTTGAAGACCCCTGGGTTAGATGGTCTTCCCTTCCCAAAGATTGCTAGACCCATATTCAGAAATAGCTTGACTGTTAGGTCACTGGTGAAGATAACAATTATGCCCACAACTGGTCATTTGAGTAACTTGAAAGGTGCTAGCACCTTTATCCTAAGCACCCATCAGAGTTGCTTGCTCTACCACATGTTAAGTGATTGGTGGTTATTTATCCTATGGGCCAAAATTGCCAGATTTGAAGAGAAAGGCAAGTGAGAATCAACCAATCACTGTCCATAATTTGTCCCACATTAAAACATTAGAACAGCACTAGTAAGTAGCCTTATCACTGAAGCAGTCTAGAACCTGGCCATCAGAGGAATAAAAATGATGCCATCAAGCTTTTGTATCATCTCCAGAAGACACAGATGCAGCCATGATGAATAGCTGTAAGACTTTACAGCAAGATGTAAACTAATAAGAAGAAAAGCACATTCTGAGTTTCTGATAGGCTCAGCAGATGTATAGATTATGCAGATGTTTGGAATGAACCAAGGTGTCAGAGATGGGGTGCCTTTAATTTTTAAGGGGGAGGGGGTTAATCTGTCCTGGGCAATGATGCAGTTGCTATAGCAATTGATTAAAGAATAACTTTTTAAGTCTAAATCCTAATTGTACTGACAACAATCTAAATGCGGTTAGAACACCGAGTCACACTCCAGATTATGCGTCTCAATAAGGGCTTAATTTAAACTTAACAAGGCAGTTATTATACAGTATGTTAATTCAATGCCATTTGATTAACATCCCCACTTGGAGAAAGAAAACCCTTGTTGCTTTAGCATTAGCACCACCATTATTAAGTTAGATCTGTAACCACTGAATGCCAAAATGTTGGTTGTGTACCTAGTGATCACAATTAACACACAGTAGTTGCTTTAAATTGACACATTTTAAAGACAGAGTTTCTGGGGTTTATTATGATGTGTGATATTGATTCAAAGACATGACATTTCTAAAATGTTATACAGGAAGATCTGGGGAACATACTGTACATGAGCATTTAAATTTTCTTTCCTTGAAGTAAGAGTCAAACTAACTTTGAAGCTTTAACTTATTGAATTGAGAAAAGTAACTTATGCCGGGTTTCACGTTGCAGCATCCCCTGTGGTCACGTGATCAGAATTCAGATACTTAGCAACTGGCATGTATTTATGGCAGTTGCACTGTCCTGGGGTCATGTGATCACTATTGGTAACCTTCCCAACTAGCTTCCGATAAGCAAAATCAATGGAGGAAGCCAGATTCACTTTATAAGCATACGATTCATTTAACAACTCCAATGATTGGGTTAACAACTATGCAAAAAAGGTTGTAAAGTGGGGCAAATCTCATTTAACAACTGCCTTGCTTAGCAATAGAAATTTTGGGTTTAACCTTTGCTTGTGGCTTCTTCTCAATGTTGTTGCTTAACAGCAATTTTTATGGGACAGTATGGGGAAATTAAAGATTAGTGAGTAGTAATAATTATAGTACATAGTAGTTATAATAATAACAACACTTACTACTTTGGGCTGGAATTTACTTTCACTGATATTCAAAACTCCTTTGTTATGCTTGGGCTCAAAAGGGTATATAATTCTGAACTAGGTAATATGATGGCATGTTGAATATCAATAAAATCTTATTGTTAATATAAATAGGCAGTTATATTAGAAGTAATGTCAATGATTTTCTACATTACTTGTAACAGAAGTAAAAAAAAAATCTTTTTCTGTACATTTACAAAATGTGCCTTGAACATTTAGCATCTACCTTGTGAAAAATCTTTTCAAAGCTTTTCTCATTCATGGCATATTTATTAACTGATTATGGAAAAATGCTGTAACATAGTAAATATGCCATATTTTATTATAAAATGTATTTAATGCACAATTGTCTTTGACTTTTTAACAGGTAATTGAGTTATATAAATTACCCACCTAACATAACCAGGAGCTGTACAGTATTACAAAATTAATCATGTAACATAATAATAGGAATGATTTAATTTGTTTATCTTTCTATTAACCTTTTTTTACCAACCTTAGCAACACAGACACACACACACACACACACACACACAGATATCCACACCAAAATATTTCTGCTTAAAATGATAGAACCTGATAGCCAAATAACATTACTCCAAATATATAATATTCTAAAATTACAAATAATGGAAGAAGTAAACTAGGCACATAGATATGCAAGAAAGATTCACCATCACCACAACAATAAATTAAAGGAGAGTTTACTATTTTTTTTAAAAAAAATGTCTACATTAACTAAAAAGGTATGAGGTTGCTTTTTCTATACTTGATCAAAATGAATTCACTTCCATTTTACATCCCATCCAGTATAAACTATGCTGGAGATATGTAAGAAATCTTTAACGCTGTATGCGGGTCTCCATTTCCACAAATATCCACAGCACACACTCATATACATTCAAACACAACAAAGAAAACAACAGGTTTGCTTGTGCTTGATCTACCTACAACAAGTCAAGGGGTTCAAACAAGTCATTTACATGACCCCAATTCATTTTTCTGACATTTACTGCTGAGCTCTGTTCTGACCTCAGCCCACTTGCTCAGGCCTTCTGTGGGGAGGGGGAAAACATTCTGGGTGTGCAATTAATCCTATGCAGCAAAGTTTGCAAATCACACACTCAGATCCTTTTTAGTTGCCTGTTCTCCCTTAACATAACAGATTGGATAAGAGAACCAAAGGAAAATAAACTCATTAAAGCCAACCTACTAAAGATCACTTTTAAAAAGTAGAATGATTTCCATCAAGCTGATCCGCAGAAGACGGCTTGCTGTCTCTCTGTCTGATTCTGCTTTCATCTTGCAATCTTGAAATTAACCCATTTGGCATTTTGATAATGAATAGAATTGGATCACTCAATTCAGCAAAAAATGCAGCTAACTAATCAGTGTTTCATGGGAGCTTCCTCAGTGGATTTCAGACATGCAATAAAGTCACTGTTTTTGGGTGTAGAGAGTTGCGTAGCCCATTTCTAAATCGATGAATCAATTTATTGTGCAAATCCAGAAAACGGGTTAAATTCATAACCAAGTTGCATGTTGTGCGATCACAATCTTTAAGGCTCAATATATCTCAATTGAAAACAAATCAGGAAAATAATAATAATTAGACTACTTTCAAGCTGAAAATGAAAAGTAGATGCCTATGTCCTGAGTATATGTAATCCATAACATTTATCTCAATATATTCTGGCTCTTGATTATTTAGCCCTTTAAGATTAAAAAGAAATTCAGTTGAAATACGTTTCAACTGAAAAATGTTTCAGCTGAAAAGCTTGTGAAAAATAAGTGTGAAATAGGAAAGTGTTTCAACTGAACTGAGAAATAAAATGGCAAGTAGGGGCACTGAGAAAAGAGGAGTATCATCTAATCAATTTAGGAAGGGAGATGGGTAGTTATGAAGTATGAAATGTAAACGAACAAAAGCTTTAATTAAGGCTCCACTAGCCAAATGGAAGTTTCTTTTCTGCCTTCAAGAGCAGACCCAAATAAAATGTATTCAATCTTCAGATTAAAGCAATGTAAATGCTTAGAATTTCAATGGAATCTATCCACAGCATTTGACTCAGATCCTGGATATGTCCATGATGTCTTCTTTGAATCTAGCCCACCTATCCAGTAAGATCTGGAGAGAGACCTTGTAGGGGTCCTAACCACCAAGGGAACGTATCCTCACGAATTTTAACCTCAAACCATTCCTTTGGAACAGCTGACTTACAGATATCACTCTCTCCACCGCATGCGTGCATACACACACACACACACACACACACACACACACACACACAAACTTTAATTACATTTTCAGATAGGGACACAATCTGGCTTTTCAAAAAGGCATTTTGGGTTAAGTAAGCTCATGCAATTGTAGAATGCCGGTTATAATTATTATTTATGTGTTTGTTAATTAAATGTACATGCTGCCCATCTCACTACTGAAGTGATGTTCGGTGGCTTACAAATATAAAAATAAAAACAGTTAAGATAATAAAATTTAAATAGAGACTAGAAAGACCAAGGGGGTGGATGGCACCGGGGGGGGGGGAGGTCTTCCCTCTTATCCTGTCAACCAACTGTCAAGCCCAATTGGGGCCACAGATGTGGTGGAATCTCCAGTTAGAGTGGGGGGAGAAGTGTGAAGAAGGGGGCAAACTTAGAGTCCTTGCCCAGAAGAAAGCAGAACCTAACTTCCTCTGAAGCCTTACCTCACCTTTCCCAGAAAAATGCAGCCAATCTGGCAAAGTACTTGTAAATAGGCACTGCAATAATGAAGAAGCAGTTTTGATCAATCCATAGTGTGGACGTGGATCCTTATGTTGTGTAGTGGGTTCTGGAGAGTAGGAAGGACGCCAGGCTGATGAGTACAGCATAACAGCTCTTTATTAGGTGGAAGTGACCGTACTGGGGAATAGGGGTTACCTGCACTCCTTCTATACCTGGCCAGTACCTGCCAGATACACAACCAACCAATCGGATTGAACCTCTGTTTCCCGCCAACTGCTTCCCGCCAAAACAGTTACAGTTCAACGCCTCCTGGTGGTGACTCTTATACAATTGCTTTAGGTGTTCCTTAAAGCCTAATACATAACACCTTATGCCAGTCAAAACAGGTTTTAAGAGCTTTCTGGAAGACCAAAACAGTGGACTTCCCTTCCAGTGGTGGGATTCAGCCAGTTCGCACCACTTTGGCAGAACCAGTAGCTAATTTTTCATTGCCCAGGACCAGAATGGACTTCTGGAAGTGGCATCCACACAGAGAACCAGTTGTTCACATATTTGAATCCTGCCACTGACCTCACCTCTGGCAGCAAATGTTCCAAAGGACAGGGACCACCAGGGAGAAAGTTCTTCTCCTCAATCCCGCCAACTGAAATTCCTTGACAGACGGCTGGAGCGAGTGAGGTGGGCCAAACCCATTGGGGCAAGGCTGCTCCTCAGATACCCTGGTGTTTGAGTATCAGATACTCCTCAGGTACCCTTCCGATGCAATCAAGTTCTATTCGCTTTTAATTTTATGACATTTAATACTGTAAACCCTCAGAGTCTCCAAAAGTGAAGTGGTATAGCAGCAGCAATAATAATAATCACAACAATTCCATGGTAAATCTCTATGCTGAAGAATAGGCATTTAAATGATAATGGGAGTTCAGGAATCTTCTCTGCATGATATTTCTACAAGATTGAATGCTTAAAAAAAGAGACCAAAACATCAAAATCAGGACATGAGAGAGATATGCACTTAAACACCACTTCTCTCCATGTAATTATAGTAAGAGAATAGCTTTCAAACTTCAAAATCAGTTATAATTTAATCACAAAGTAATTATAAATTTAAGGCAATTAATTAGACTAAGATTGTTTGAGAAAAATCTGAGGGGGGGAGAGAGATTTTTGGCAGATTTCTTTATGATGAGGAATTCCATTCTTAAAAATGGAATTGCTGCTATTGTTGCATAGGGTTTAATGCTCTTCTTTAAAAAAAAGAGGGGAGAATGATTTAAAAATATGTGTGTGGGAAACTTGGGATGGTTTCTCTTTGTACATTTCGTTATATTTCCTAACAGAAGGAAAAACCCCATAAAACTCTGGAATGAAACTTCAAAATTTCCCAAGGACCTTGGAGAATATGAATCCATTGTTGCCATGGGAAGAGCAATAGTTCCCTAGCGCCACCTTCTGGAAATGTGTAAAACTGAAATAGTGTCCTCTTTTTAAATCTTGACACAAAACTATGTTTTCTGCTACTAAAAATTTGATGAGAGCTTCCCAAAAAATTGACAAGGACATATTTCCCAAACTCCCTGTATCCCCATGTTTATATTTTGACATACTCCATTTGCAATGCTGGATAAAAAATGAATTGATAAAGAGTAATATTGGTAGCTCAGGGTTAAAATAGGAAGTCCTTGGTGCACTTTGAGGTTGATTGTGCATTGATAATGTTACCTAGTTTGGGCAATGAAGCATCTGCAAGAAAACAACCAATCTCAGAGAGCATCATAAAACCGATGTCCTTCAAACTCTTTGTGATCCAGCCACAGGGCTGACTCTCTCACTGCCTCAGTTGACTAGTTAAACTAAAAAAACAGAAGTTCTACCCACTGAAGAAGGTATTTATGAGCAGCTACTGGAGGGAAGATTTCATGGGACTCCTTATTTTCAAAAAATAAATCCTTATGCATCCAGGGAGGTAAAAATTTTCATCCATGGCCTCATATAGTGCCTTTTCTGTGATGCCCCAAGGTGTGCTCTGATCAGCCCAATATTTACAAATTTATGATAATCATTTATTATTATTATTATTATTATTATTATTATTATTATTATTATTATTATTATTATTATTATTATTATTATTATTATTATTATTATTATTTAGATTTATATACCGCCCCTCTCCCGAAGGACTCGGGGCGGTGTACAGGGCAAATAAAACACTATATACAACACATAATATACAAAAATTAAAATAAATTAAACCAAGATGATTATTAATAAATTATTATTAATAAATTAAACCATTTATGATTATTATTTTTTAAAGGATGCTAACCCAACACTCACATACCAGATGTCTACCACTAGATAGCATTTTTAATTGGCTATGCTGTTTTATTGCTCTATTATTATTTTTTCTGTTCCCCAATAACAACTTGCTGTATTCATTCATTCATACAAATCATTTCCACATTCTATAGGTAAAACAGGGATCATGGGAAGTACCGCTCATGGGAATTGAAAGCTATCAAAGGGTTCTTAAGGGTGCCTTTGGGTCTATCAGTTTCTTTGAGTTATGATAAAAGTTGTTTAATTTTGTTATCTTGGGAACAGTATTGTGCATCTGGAAAAGGCGGCTTCATTTCGGTCTTGTAGTAAGTATAGGGATAGTCCTTCTGTTATGAAAATGCTCATTAGATTTTTACCAGGGAGAAATATATGAATAATGTCTCACAAGTATTCCTGGTTATTTATTTTTATTCTCATCCAGCCTTTATTGTTTTTACAAACCAAAGTGGCAAATATATCCAACACACCTTCATCCTCCTATTTTTCCCCACAACAACAACCCTGGGAGGTGGGTTGGGCTGAGAGAGAGTGACTGGCCCAAGGTCACCCAGCGGACTCTCGTGGTTAAGGCAGAAGTAGAATTCAAGGACTCCTTGCTTTCTAGCATGGTGACTTAACCACTAGACCAGGGGTAGGCAGCCTTGGCTCTTTTATGACTCATGGACTTCAACTCCCAGAATTCCTGAGCCAGCCATTGTTGTTGTTAGCTGCGAAGTCGTGTCCGACCCATCGCGACCCTATGGACAACATTCCTCCAGGCCTTTCTGTCCTCTACCATCTTCTGGAGTCCATTTAAGCTCACGCCTACTGCTTCAGTGACTCCATCCAGCCACCTCATTCTCTGTCGTCCCCTTCTTCTATTGCCCTCGATCTTTCCCAGCATTAGGCTTTTCTCCAGTGAGTCCTTCCTTCTCATTAGGTGGCCAAAGTATTTGAGTTTTAGCTTCAGGATCTGGCCTTCTAAAGAGCAGTCAGGATTGATCTCCTCTAGGACTGACCGGTTTGATCGCCTTGCAGTCCAAGGGACTCGCAGGAGTCTTCTCCAGCACCATAGTTCAAAGGCCTCAATTCTTTGGCGCTCAGCCTTTCTTATGGTCCAACTTTCACTGCCATACATTGCAACTGGGAAGACCATAGCCTTGACTATACGCACTTTTGTTGACAGGGTGATGTCTCTGCTTTTTAGTGTGCTGTCTAGATTTGTCATGGCTTTCCTCCCCAGGAGCAAGCGTCTTTTAATTTCTTGGCTACAGTCCCCATCTGCAGTGATCTTGGAGCCCAGGAAAATAAAATCTGTCACTACCTCCATTTCTTCCCCATCTATTTGCCAGGAATTGAGAGGGCCAGATGCCATGATCTTGGTTTTCTTAATGTTAAGTTTCAACCCAAGTTTTGCACTCTCCTTCTTCACCCGCAACAAGAGGCTCTTTAGTTCTTCTTCACTTTCTGCCATTAGAGTGGTATCATCTGCGTATCTTAGGTTGTTGATATTTCTTCCGGCAATCTTAATTCCAACTTTTGATTCATCTAGCCCTGCCTTTCTCATGATGTGCTCTGCATATAAGTTAAATAGGCAGGGCGACAGTATACAGCCTTGCCGGACTCCTTTCCCAATTTTGAACCAATCAGTGGTTCCGTGTCCAGTTCTCACTGTTGCTTCTTGGCCCGCATATAGGTTTCTCAAGAGACAAATAAGATGGTCTGGTACTCCCATCTCTTTAAGAACTTGCCACAGTTTGTTATGATCCACACAATCAAAGGCTTTAGCATAGTCAATGAAGCAGAAGTAGATGTTTTTCTGGAACTCCCTAGCTTTCTCCATGATCCAGCGTATGTTGGCAATTTGATCTCTAGTTCCTCTGCCTCTTCGAAATCCTGCCTGTACTTCTGGTAGTTCTCGATCCACATACTGCTGAAGTCTAGCTTGTAGGATTTTAAGCATGACTTTACTAGCATGAGAAATGAGTGCAATGGTGCGATAGTTTGAACATTCTTTGGCACTGCCTTTCTTTGGAATTGGAATGTAAACTGATCTTTTCCAATCCTGTGGCCACTGTTGAGTTTTCCAAATTTGCTGGCAAATTGAGTGTAGCACTTTTACTGCACTGTCTTTTAAGATTTTGAATAGCTCAGCTGGAATACTGTCACCTCCACTAGCTTTGTTGTTGCTCAGCTTTTCTAAGGCCCACTTCACTTCACATTCTAGGATGTCTGGCTCGAGGTCAGTGACCACCTCATTGTGATTATCAGGGACATTAAGCTCATTCTTGTATAGTTCTTCTGTGTAATTTTGCCACCTCTTCTTAATCTCTTCTGCCTCTGTTAGGTCCCTGCCATTTTGGTCCTTTATCATGCCCATTTTTGCATTAAACGTTCCCTTCATCTCTCCAATTTTCTTGAAAAGATCTCTGGTCCTCCCTATTCTATTGTTTTCTTCTATTTCTTTGCACTGTTCATTTAAGAAGGCATTCTTATCTCTTCTAGCTATTCTCTGGAATTCTGCATTCAATTGGGCATATCTATGTTTTTCTCCCTTGCCTTTCGCTTCCCTCCTTTCCTTAGCTATTTGCAAAGCTTCCTCAGACAGCCATTTTGCTTTCTTGCATTTCTTTTTCTTTGGGATGGTTTTGGTTGCTACCTGTTGTACAATGTCGCGAACCTCTGTCCATAGTTCTTCAGGCACTCTGTCTATCAGATCTAATTCCTTAAATCTATTTGTCACCTCTACTGTATATTCAACAGGGATATGATTTAATTCATACCTGAGTGGCCTAGTGCTTTTCCCTACTTTCTTCAGTTTAAGCTTAAACTTTGCAAGGAGAAGCTCATGGTCTGAGCCACAGTCAGCTCCTGGTCTTGTTTTTACTGACTGTATAGAGCTTCTCCATCTTTGGCTGCAGAGCATATAGTCAATCTGATTTCTGTGATGACCGTCTGGTGATGTCCATGTGTAGAGCCGTCTCTTGGGTTGTTGGAAAAGAGTGTTTGCTATGACCATCGTATTCTCTTGACAAAATTCTATCAGCCTGTGCCCTGCTTCATTTTGTACTCCAAGGCCAAACTTGCCTGTTATTCCGGTTATCTTTTGGCTTCCTACTTTAGCATTCCAATCCCCCATGATGATAAGGACATCATTTTTTAGTGTTAGTTCTATAAGGTGCTGTAGGGCTTCATAGAACCGGTCAATTTCATCCTCTTCAGCACTGGTGGTTGGGGCATAGACTTGGACTACTGTGATATTGAATGGTTTGCCTTGGATTCGAACTGAGATCATTCTGTCATTTTGAGGATTGTATCCCAGTATTGATTTTCCTACTCTTTTATTGACTATGAAGGCTACTCCATTTCTTCTGAGGGATTCTTGCCCGCAGTAGTATACCTGGTGGTCATCTGAATTAAATTCACCCATTCCTGTCCATTTTAGTTCGCTGATACCTAAGATGTCGATGTTCAGTCTTGTCATCTCTTGTTTGACCACGTCCAGCTTTCCTTGATTCATGGATCTTACATTCCAGGTTCCTATGGAGAAAAAATCTTTACAGCATCGGACTTTCCTTTCACCACCAGACACATCCACAGCTGAGCGTCCTTTCGGCTTTGGCCCAGTCGCTTCATTCTTTCTGGCGCTACTAGTACTAGCCCTCTGCTCTTCCCCAGTAGCATATTGGACGCCTTCCGACCTGAGGGGCTCATCTTCCAGCGTCATATCGTTTTGCCTTTTGGTACTGTCCATAGGGTTTTCATGGCAAAGATACTGGAGTGGGTTGCCATTTCCTTCTCCAGTGGATCACGTTTTGTCAGAACTCTCAGCTATGACCTGTCCGTCTTGGGTGGCCCTGCACGGCATAGCTCATAGCTTCATTGAATTACGCAAGCCCCTTCGCCACGACAAGGCAGTAATCCATGAAGGGGGAGCCAGCCATGCTGGCTCAGGAATTCTGGGAATTGAAGTCCACGAGTCATAAAAGAGCCAAGGTTGCCTACCGCTACACTAGACCAAACTGGCTCTCATTTCTTTCGTCATCTCAACTGTTCTGCCCTTATTTTTTTTAACACTTGAAGTGCTACAGATTTTGTATTAACATGATAGCCAGAGACATACTGGCTTATGTGCTTTTATTGTTGTTGTTGTTCAAGCCAGAGAGAGAAAAAAAGTAAAACCATTTATAATTTATTTAACTTCAACAAAGTAATAGATTTAGTAGTAAGGTCTCTTCTGCTCTTATTTGTCTGAATGAGAGTAAAATTCTCTTGGGATCACAAATCTAACTTTAGAGTCTGTGTTTGCAGACTCTACAGAACACCAAAACAGAATTCTACTTATATTTAACAAACACAAGCAGAATTACTATCACAACATGCTCTGATTTGACCAGGCGTGGGCTTGGAGAATACAGGAAGCAGGCTTTACGTGGATGACTATATCTTTCTGCCCCTCAAACGTTCTCCAGGTAAGACATACCTGGATTGTTTCTGTTTTCCTTGTTTCAATTTTTCTCCCTAATCTTCCTTCTTACATCTCATAACACCATAATTAGGGATATCTATATTTTTGCTAGGAAAGCTGGCATACAGACAGATCATTTAGACAGATCTAATTTCTCTCCATGATATCCGTTTCTTATTTAAAGACTAATTTCCTCCTAAATTCTATGTGCTGTTTTATGCCCAGTGATTGATCTAAAGCACATTAATTGTGTCACACCTCCCCTGTTCCATTTTTAGGCACATGGATGTATGTGTGCATACACATGTACTGCACCATTTTAACTAAATCCTTTTATTTTAAGAATAAAATTCTTTTTTAAAAAAACAAAACAAAACTTTCCAATTCTGCTATCTTCTAAAGGCGTAATTCCAATGAAAGAAAGTATGCTGGGACATAACTTTTGCCTAACATACCTAAACAGTATGCATCATTTCCAATTAATCCCATACCTTACAGGGGAAAAAAAATCAAGGATAGAGTTCTCCAATCCAAAGAAGGATTGATGGACCAAAGAAATCTAGGTGCAAAGAAATCTGGGCAATACTTAGAACAACAGCCATTAGTCCAGAATGATATAGGGTCTCCTGCTTGAGCAGGCAATTGGCCTAGAAGACCTCTAAGGTCCCTTTCCAACTCTTATTCTGTCAAAATGTCTTCCTGTCTTAGAATGTAAGCAAGCAGGATCAGTAACAAACTGGGAAAAGTGTATGATTATAAGGCAACCATGAGAATCAGAGCAGCATGTGATGTGATGGAGGTACACATGTCCTTGAGATGAATACCAGCTTCATGAAAATTATTTGTCATGCCCTCCTCATGGGATGTTCTTTGATTCCCCAGTCTAGACTAGAGCTGTGGCGTTCCCTGAAGATCTGCCATATAATAATTAACCAGGCCTGATCCTTCTCATCTTCCAAGCCCAGAAAAGGGTGTCCACATAATGCTGTCTGCTAGGACCACTGATAGCAATCTTAGTACACCTTTAGGACCTTCTAAATCTAGCTCTTGAACAGGAAGCCAGTGGAGCTACGAAGGTGTTGCAATTCTTGGCTGATTGCTGCACATATCTTTCCGAGAGTGCTTTACATCCCACGTTTGTGTGCAGGTTACAGTTTGAGCTTGTGACTTTCGCATAACTTGCAGACCCGTTTCAAGAAAGTTGCCAATGTTGAAAATTACATTTTGCAAATGGTTTCAGCAAGCAACAAATGTAAGAGGAAACTACTTGAGAATGAAAGTTGTTCTATAGATTTAGCCATATTTTTTCTTCCTCTTGTGCTTCAAGAAAGAACATCCATTATTGGAAGCTTTAATATAGGAAAATAATTTCATTTGCTAGTTTCTCATTCCCCCCCCCCTTTCCTTTCCACCTTCTGCAATTCCTTTTAGAAGGAATGATTATTCCACCGCATAAGCACTTTTTAAACATCCCTTTTGGTAGTAAATGCCAAATCACAAGCTCCTTTGCAACTGGCTCATTAGTTATTAATGAAGCAACATATTTGTTCAAAATTTATGATAGTTGATTTGCTTCCATTGCCATATGAAATATTAACATTGCATTTGTACTTGCAACCATTTTGCAGGCATTAGATTGAGAATGTTGCATATTCATGAACACTCATAAATGTTTAAGAAGACAACGTAGAAAACATGCGAGCTGTCAGCCAGCCAGTAAAAAAAGGCATATTTACAGTGCTAATAAGCATTTGAGTTTATAGGATAAAATGGCAAGTTACAAATTAAATGAATTTCAGTTTGCCCATTGCAGCCATCGGTCACAATCTTCCTCTTTCACTTCCAAAGCTTAAGTCAATTTAGGAAGCTGCCTGCCAGTTGAAACTTCCCCTAGGCAATAACAAACTCTTTCTGGTAGCTTAGTTCCTATAACTTGATCTACCCAGAATTATGTTGGATATATTATATAAGAAGTCCATAGAATTGTTGGCACAGTGGGAAAGAAGATTATTTGCAATTCTAAACTTTTCCAACTCCTAACATTTTTTTTTCTGTCATTGCTGCCATAAAGTTGTATATCTGAGGTGAAGCAAAAATGAGAAACTGGAGCCCATTCAACAGTCAGGATAAAAGAGCTATTTTTAAAAAAAAAATAGGACCCGCTATGAAGCAGAATCAGTAATCAAGTGACTACATTGAGCAAGGATACATAGGGATAGAAAGCTGGTTTTCTTGGAATCAGTAATCAGGCTACCTAAGGGCAGTCAGACTAGGATTGAAATTTTTAAAAAACAACAACTTAACATTCAGAAGGTCCCATGAAGAAACATGCAGTTTCTGTTCAACATCTGGAGAAGCTGCATATTTCTTCATGTGATATTCTAAATAAAGGCACAAGGAAAGAAGTAGAGCTTGGTGTCAAATCCAAGATTTAATTCTTGGTGTTTCTGGGTATGGCTCCTGCCTAAAGCTTGATTTAGACTTGTCTGCAACTGTGCATAGGCATCAATGCATACCTACACTTTGAAGGAGTTGATGGGTAAGTGTAGGTGGGGGAATAGGCTGATGCATACAACTCCCAAATCTAAACTATGTGTTGTGTGGATATGAGCATCCTGTATGCTGATTGGTTGATCCAACTTCCTGTCCTGTGCTTTGTTGTTTGAGCAACCCCTTGCCAAAGCATTAACATTCAGAGAAATATAAATGCAACAGCTATGCAATTCTCAAAGGGACATGGTGGCTCAGTGGGTTAGGACGCTGAGCTTGTCGTTCAGAAGGTCAGCAGTTTGACAGGTTGAATCCCGAGTGCTGCATAACAGAGTGAGCGCCTGTTACTCGTCCCATCTTCTGCCAACCTAGCAGTTCGAAAGCACGTAAAAATGCAAGTAGAAAAATAGGGACCACTACGTTGGGAAGGTAACAGCGTTCTGTGCATCTTTGGCATCTAGTCATGCCGGCCACATGACCACGGAGATGTCCTCGGACAAGCACTGGCTCTTTGGCTTTGAAACGGAGATGAGCACCGGCCCCTAGAGTTGGAAACGACTAGCACGCAGAATGAGGTGGCTGGATGGAGTCACTGAAGCAGTAGGCGTGAGCTTAAATGGACTCCAGAAGATGGTAGAGGACAGGAAGGCCTGGAGGAATGTTGTCCATAGGGTCGCGATGGGTCGGACACGACTTCGCAGCTAACAACAACAGCACGCATGTGCGGGGGAACCTTTACCTTTACTTTTATGCAATTCTCTCTGAATGAAAAAAGCACACATTCCCTGATGTTCAGTAACACAGAAATCTAATCCAGCCTTAAGTCTCTGGAGACAGTCCTGGTTAAGCAAACCAAAGTTCCGGTTCAGCAAAACCATGTGAGGATTTTTTTAGAGGAGGAGAGAGAAGATGCAGTTTCAGTGAAGAATCAGGTTCACTACTTGAGAGACTTAGCAGCTTTTATCCTGGAGACTAAGTGGCAACTGTAGGCAAAATTACATTTGCAAAGCATCAATTGTTAATCCAGATTTATTCCTTGATAGGGAAGGATACCTGCCAAAGAGTACATATGCCTCAGTTATATCAGGATTAGATTACTCATAGTTGTAATGGATTTAATGATTCTTCAGAAACTTTATTTTCTTTAAAAATGTGTTGCTCTTGTTTCAAATTATGAGTTTACAACTCATTTCAAGCCACAGGTTGTCGCCTTTACCATGGAGAAGGGCAGAAAGATAGGATTTAAACAAAGCATACATCAAGGAAAAATATTCTATGAAAAAGTCACTGTTGCTGCTGATAAATAAAAGAGATTGGAGAGTATAAATTACAACCTCTATAAAAATATTTTGTAGCACTTTCCTTCTTCCTTTATCTCCCATCTATATTATAATATAAGTTTAGCAAATTTGAGGCTTAATAGTACAGTTTACTTTAATCTATAGAGAGAAAGCAGAACTATTTAACTTCTTGTTTTTTTTTTCATCTGTCTTTACAGAAAGGGGAAAAAACAGTCCAACCTATCAAAAATGGTACCATAAAAAACAGATTAGAAACACAAGTTGAGATAGGCAAGAAAATGGTAAGTGAGCACCTGTCCAGTCTAGACAAGTTCAAATCACCAGGACCAGATGGATTACACCCCAAGGTTCTGAAGGAAGTGGCAGATGAGACCTCAGAACCACTGAACTATATTTTTCAACTATATTTTCCTGGAGCACTGGGGAAATACCAGAGGACTGGAAAAGAGCTGATGTAGTTCCCATCTTCAAAAAAGGGGAAAAAATAGATCCAGGAAACCACAGACTTATCAGCTTGACCTCAATACCTGGGAAGTTTCTGGAAAAGATAAACAAAAAACAAATCAGTGAACACCTAGAGGGAAACAAAGTCATCACAAAATGCCAACATGGATTTGTCAAAAACAGATCATACCAATCTTTGACCAAATAACAAAATTAGTGGACCAGAGGAATGCTGTGGATATAATTTGGACTTCAGTAAGGCATTTGATAAAGTAGATCACAACCTACTGGTTGATAAGATAGAAAAATGTGGGTTAGACAGCATCAACACCGGATGGATTCATAGCTGGCTGACCGGCGATACTCAGCATGTGGTACTCAATGGAACTGCATCTACATGGAGGGAAGTGTGTAGTGGGGTGCTCCAGGGCTCTGTTCTAGGCCCAGTGCTCTTCAACATCTTCATCAATGATTTGGATGAGGGGATAGATGGGGAACTCATCGAATTTGCAGATGACACCAAGCTGGCAGGAATAGCCAACACTCCAGAAGACAGGCTTAAGATATAGAAGGATCTTGTCAGACCTGAACACTGGGCGCTATCTAACAAAATGAAATTCAACTGCAAAAAAACTAAGGTTCTACATTTCGGAAAGAAAAACCAAATGCACAGGTATAGTATAGGTAGTACCTTGCTCAATAGTAGTAACTGTGAGAGGGATCTTGGAGTCCTAATGGACAACACAGTGCTAGGCTGTATTAACAGAGGGATAAAATCAAGATCACATGAAGTATTAATACCACTTTACAATGCCTTGGTAAGGCCACATTTGGAATACTGCTTCCAGTTTTGGTCACCACGATGTAAAAAGGATGTTGAGACTCTAGAAAGAGTACAGAGAAAAGCAACAAAGATGATTAGGGGACTGGAGGCTAAAACATTAACGTTGCTGGAATTGAGTATGTCTAATATAATGAAGAGAAGGATGAGGGGTGACATGATAGCAGTGTTCCAATATCTCAGGGGCTGCCACAAAGAAGAGAGAGTCAAGCTATTCTCCAAAGCACCTGAAGGCAGGATAAGAAGCAATGGATGGAAATTAATCGAGGAGAGAAGCAACCTAGAACTAAGGAGAAATTTTCTGACATTTAGAACATTTAACCAGTGGAACAACCTGCCTCAAGAAACTGTGAATGCTCCAACAATGAAAGTTTTTAAGAAGAGACTGGGTTATTATTATTATTATTATTATTATTATTATTATTATTATTATTATTATTATTATTATTATTATTATTATTATTAATTATAAAACTTTTATTCATAAAACATGAAACTCAGTGCCCCAATGACAATGGGTATCACTGTTACACGTTTCATCCATAATCGTGCAGTTTCGATGGCCAGGTCGCAGTATTTTGTAATTTTTTCCAGTTCTTTTTCTTTGACTCTGGCATCTCCTGGTACAGCGATATCAATCAGCTGTACGCTTCGGTTCTCTACAACTGTGATATCTGGCATGTTGTGTTCCAAATGGCGATCTGTCTGTATTCGGAAGTCCCACAAGATCTTCACCCTCTCATTCTCAACAACTTTTTCCACCCTATGTTCCCATAACTTTTTGGACACAGGTAAGTCATATTTTTTACACAATGCCCAGTGGATTAGTTTAGCAACTCGGTCATGTCTAGCTTTGTAATCAGTTTGCATGATTTTGTTGCACTCACATATTAAATGTGAAACAGTTTCAGCTTTGTTGTTGCAAAGTCAGCAATTTGGATTGTCAGTAGATTTTTTTTATCTTCGCTTTCATGGCATTAGTTTGTAGTGCTTGTTCTTGAGCAGCCAGTATTAAGCCTTCTGTTTCTTTCTTGATGGTTCCTGTCTTAAGCCATGCCCATGTCAAGTTGTTATCACATTTTCCTTCAATGTTTTTCAAACGTTGTCCATGCAAAGCTTTGGTTTTCCATCTATTTAATCTATCATCCAGCCGTTTTTCCTTATATTCTGCCTTTGTTTCTGTTATTTTGATAATGCTCTCTATTTTCACAGCCTGCAATTTTTCTGTACTTTGATTCATATAGTCATTCAAACTTCATTTTTCTTCTTCTACAGTTTGGTGGATTTGCAGTAGCCCTCTGCCCCCTATTTTTCTTGGTAGGTACAATCTGTTGACACTTTGTGGATGTAAAGCATGGTGCATGTTCAAAAGTTTATGTGTTTTCTGGTCTAGGTGTTCCAATTTGGCCAATGTCCAGTTGATAATTCCAGCTGGGTAGCGTATCACTGGGACTGTCCATGTATTAATGGCTTTAATTATATTTCCACCATTCAGCTTTGATTTTAGTATTTTACGGACTCTTCTGATGTATTCCTTTTGTGTTGACTCTTTGACTTTTCCATTCAAGATGTTATCTGCTTCCAATATGCCTAGGTATTTGTAACCGTCATCCTTTGCTAGTGCTTTCATAATACTTCCATTTCCCAGTTCTATTCCTTCTATTTTTCCCACTTTTCCTCATTACATTGATAATATAGCACATTTTCCAAGTCCAAAGTCCATTCTGATGTCGCTGCTAAACAGTTGAACTGCGTTGAGTATTGATTCAAGTTCAGTGTGGCTTTTTGCATACAGTTTTAAGGTCATCCATGTACAGTAGATAGTTTATCTTGCCATGCTGGCTTGAGATGTGGTATCCCAGTTTTGTGTTTCATAATAATATTGTCAGTGGAATTAATGCGATGTTGAACATTAGTGGTGAAAGTGAGTCCCCTTGGAAGATTCCTTGTCTGATGTTGATTTCACCAATGTTCCCCCCATTTGCTGTTAGAACTGTTTTCCATTTTTGCATATTTGCTTTCAAAACTGTTCAGATATTTTTGCTGATTCCAAAGTTTTCCAAACATGCATTAATCCAACTGTGGGGTAATGAATCAAACGCTTTCTTGTAATCAATCCATGCTATATTTAAATTTGTTTTTCATCATTTTGCATTTTTAAGTACCATTTTGTCAATGAGCAACTGATCTTTTGTTCCTCTTGATTTTTTATAATTTCCTTTTTGTTCTGTTGGATACAAATTGTTTTCCATCAGATGACTGAATACTGAATTTGCCAGTATTCTTGTAAAAAGTTTGAACGTTGTTGGCAGACAAGTAATAGGGCAGTAGTTGCTTGGTTCTGTGCTCTTTTCAGGGTCTTTCATTATCAAGTATGTTTGACCAGCTGTTAACCATTCTTCACTTGTGGCATTTTGAAGCATTTCATCAAACTGAGTGGCCATGCAGTGATGGAGCCTGGTGAGGTGTTTCAACCAGTATCCATGCAGCTCATCCAGGCCAGGTGCAGTCCAGTTCTTGACCTTCTTTACTTGTTTTGCAACCAAGAGACTGGATTATTATTATTATTATTATTATTATTATTATTATTATTATTATTATTATTATTATTGTTGTTGTTGTTGTTGTTGTTATTATTATTACTACTACTACTACTACTATTGATCATCGCACAGTCAGCCAGATGTTCAGACTGGATTTGGCATTTTTGTCTACCTTTCGAGGCCTTACCTAGACCTGGGATAGGCAGATGTGGAAGTTTGATGGTATTATAAATATCGTCGCAGGATGGAAGCAGTTCCTAGTAAGGCCACCTTTTGCAATTGACTAATGGTGAATTTGTCAATGCCAGTGGTGTTCAAGTGGTGCTCCAGTTGTTTTGGGATTGCACCCAAGGTGCCTATTACTATTGGTACTACCCTTGCTTGCCTTTGCCACAGTCTTTCTATTTCTATTTGTAGGTCTTTCTATTTTGTTATCTTCTCCAATTCTTTATATTATTATTATTATTATTATTATTATTATTATTATTATTATTATTATTATTATTATTATTATTATTATTATTATTATTATTATTATTATTATTAACAATAACAATAACAATAACAATAATCTAGTACATTCTGGATTTGTTAAATTATATCTTTCATAATCCCTCATCTAACACGACCAATTTACTAAATCAGCTTTTTTCAGGTTCATTAGATGACAAATAGTTCCCAACTAGCCAGGCCAGAATGATGGAAATTATAATCTGAGACATTTAAGGAGTGCTCAATCTCTAAGATGAGTACAGCTAGTCCTCGATTTTACAACAGTTCATTTAGTGACTGTTCAAAGTTACAATGGCATTGAAAAAGTGACTTATGACCATTTTTCACACTTACGAATGTTGCAGCATCCCAAGGTCATGTGATCAAAATTCAGATGCTTGGCAATTGACTGGTATTTATGACGGTTGCAGTGTCCCAGGGTTATCCGAGCACCTTTTACAACCCTCTGACAAGCAAAGTTAATAGGGAAGCCAAATTCACTCGGCAACTGTGTTACTTGCTTAGCAATTTAACTACAGTGTCAAGAAAGGTCATACATGGGGTTATATCTCACTTAGCAACAGACACTTTGGGCGCAATTGTGGTGAAGACTACCTGTACGAGAATCTGTAAGAAAATCACCTGTGAAAGGCAACTTTCTCTCTTCTAGTGCTGCACGGTGGGAATAAGTGAAACCCAAGCAAGGGGAAATAAAACCATATCTCTTGCTAAAGCTCCTTTGTCTACAGAGTGGTTCTCAAGTTGTTTGAAACTGTTCCACATATTTATAAAGAATGCAATATGGTGAAATGTTCTGGTAAACATATCAAGTTTGAATTTTACAACTTTACATCCAAGAGAAGTAAGGGGGGGAAAAAGAAGAAAGCTGAAATTCTTTTTCAAATTACATTCCTGCTTTGGACTCCAGTTTCTCTTATCTATCTATTGTCTCTTGGTTATGGTTCTTCCTTTTATTCAAAGTTATTCCTACAGCCGATGATGCATACTCACTATATGCTATTACCCTATTTAGCCAAACTGAATATAGACCACTATGCAATTTCATAGGGAATAAGTGCAGCAAATATGAAGAAAATATTAAAATGGTTACATTTTATGCAGTGCTGCCATAAGGAGAAAACAAACCCATTAGGCACCAAGGAAATGTTTGCAATAAATGGCTAAATTAATTTTATTAAATTGCATCTTTTATATTTATGGGTGCTCAAGGAAGGAAGTTAATGGCCATAAGGCATTCGCTTGTAATTCAATATTTTTTTAAAGTTAAAAATAAAATATATCTCCACTGTGGTGTACTGTCCACATTTCAAGAAGCTGCTCAGTATTTTAATTTCATGTGCTCTTTATAATAAATGTCTTTTGTGTATTGTTTTATAATGTGCTTTTGTGACCTGAGGAAAAAACATACTTAAGGAGGCAAGAGTAAAAAGTTGATTAGTGGTTGCCAAAATAACAAAAGTAAAATGAAGTTGGTTAACATTTTCTTTGAATAAGAAATAAGAAATCTTCCCAAATACTGTTTAGACAGGATTCTATAAAAATAAATTTGAGAGGTCTTGGAATGCTGAATCACAATGAACTTCAAACCAATTAAAAAAGAAAATCAACTATAGGTAGTCCTTGATGTATGACCAAAACTGAGCCCCAAATTTCTGCTGCTAAATGAGATAGTTGTTAAATGAACTTTGCCTCCTTTAATGACCTTTCTTGCCACTGTTGTTAAGTGAATCACTACAGTTGTTAAGTTAGTAACTCAGTTGCTAAGTGAATCTGGCTTCCCCCATTGACTGTGCTTGTCAGAAGATCACAAAAGCTGATCAGGACACCACAACCTGTCATCATCATCATCATCATCATCATCATCATCATCAGAAGAAGAAGAAGAAGAAGAAGAAGAAGAAGAAGAAGAAGAAGAAGAAGAAGAAGAAGAAGAAGAAGAAGAAGAAGAAGAAGAAGAAGTAGTTGGAAGGGACCTTGGAGGTCATCTAGTCCAACCCCCTGCTAAGGCAGGAAACCCTATACCATTTCAGACAAATGGCTGGCCAGTCTCTTCTTAAAAACTTCCAGTGTTGGAGCATTCACAGCTTCTGGAGGCAGGTTGTTCCACTGGTTAGTTGTTCTAACTGTCAGGAAGTTTCTCCTTAGTTCTAGGTTGCTTCTCTCCTTGACTAGTTTCCATCCATTGCTTCTTGTTCTGCTTTCAGGTGCTCTGGAGAATAGCTTGACTCCCTCTTCTTTGTGGCAGCCCCTGAGATATTGGAACACTGCTATCATGTCACCCCTCACCCTTCTCTTCGTTAAACTACACATACCCAATTCCAGCAACCGTTCCCTATATGTTTTAGCCTCCAGTCCCCCAATCATCTTTGTTGCTCTTCTCTGTACTCTTTCTAGAGTCTCGACATCTTGTTTACATCGTGGTGACCAAAACTGGATGCAGTATTCCAGGTGTGGCCTTACCAAAGCATTGTAAAGTGGTATTAGTACTTCACGTGATCTTGATTCTATCCCTCTGTTAATGCAGCCTAGCACTGTGTTGGCTTTTTTGGCAACTGCAGCACACTGCTGGCTCATATTTAGGTGATTGTCCACTAGGACTCCAAGATCTCTCTCACAGTTACTACTATCGAGCAAGGTACCACCTATACTATACCTGTGCATTTTATTTTTCCTGCCTAAATGTAGAACCTTACTTTTTTCACAATTGAATTTCATTTTGTTAGATAGTGCCCAGTGTTCGAGTCTGTCCAGATCCTCCTGTATCTTAAGCCTATCTTCTGGAGTATTGACTATTCCTGCCAGCTTGGTGTCATCTGCAAAATTGATGAGTTTCCCATCTATCCCCTCATCCAAATCGTTGATGAAGATGTTGAAGAGCACTGGGCCCAGAACAGAGCCCTAGGGCACCCCACTACACACTTCCTTCCATGTAGATGCAGTTCCATTGAGGACCACACGCTGAGTACGGCCTGTCAGCCAGCTACGAATCCATCTGGTGTTGATGCTATCTAACCCACATTTTTCTATCTTATCAAGTAGTAGGTTGTGATCTACTTTATCAAATGCCTTACTGAAGTCCAAGTAAATTATATCTACAGCATTCCTCTGGTCCACTAGTTTTGTCACTTGGTCAAAGAATGCAGGTTTGTCTGGCACGATCTGTTTTTGACAAACCCATGTTGGCTTTTAGTGATAACTTTGTTTGCATCAAGGTGTTTGCTGATTTGTTGTTTGATTATCTTTTCCAGAATCTTCCCAGGTATTGAGGTCAGGCTGATAGGTCTGTAGTTTCCTGGATCTATTTTTTTCCCTTTATTGAAGATGGGAACTACATCAGCTCTCTTCCAGTCCTCTGGTAGTTCCCCAGTGCTCCAGGATCTTTGAAAAATATAGTTCAGTGGTTCTGAGATCACGTCTGCCAGTTCCTTGAGAACCTTGGGGTGTAATCCATCTGGTCCTGGTGATTTGAACTCATCTAGGCTGGACAGGTGCTCACTTACCATTTTCTTGCCTATCTTAACTTGTGTTTCTATTCTGTTTTTTATGGCACTGGTTTTGGTAGGTTGGACTGTTTTTCCCCTTTGTGTAAAGACAGATGCAAAAAACGAGTTAAATAGTTCTGCTTTCTCCCTGTTGCTTGTCACCTTCTTGCCACTTTCCCCCACTAATGGACCAATCATTTCCTTAACTTTTTTCTTGTTTCTTATATGTTGAAAGAAGCTTTTTTGCTATTTTTGACTTTGGTCGTAAGCCTTAGTTCATTTTGAGCCTTAGCTTCCCTCACTTCATCTTTGCAGGCACGGGCTGTTTGCTGATATTCTGCCTTAGTTATGTGCCCCTCTTTCCACTTCTTATACTTGTCCTTTTTATCTTTCAGTTTATGAGAGAGTTCTTTATGCAGCCATGCTGGTTTCTTTTGAAAGCTGTTATTTTTCTTCTTTGTTGGTATTGTGCTAGACTGGGCCTTTATTATCTCACTTTTCAATATTTCCCAAGCTTCTTGAGCTGTTTTCCCCTTTAGGATTCTCATCCATGGAATTCTTCCCAAGGCCTCTCTAAGTTTATTGAAATTAGCTCTTTTAAAGTCCAAGACTCTAGTTTGGCTGTATTCTATTGCTTGTGCTTCCATAATGTTGAATTCCAATATTGCATGATCACTTCCCCCAAGGTTCCTGTGGCTTTGACACTTTCTATCATTTCATCTCTG
Organism: Vipera berus; assembly: GCF_964194415.1. Lineage (NCBI taxonomy): Eukaryota > Metazoa > Chordata > Lepidosauria > Squamata > Viperidae > Vipera > Vipera berus. Next base: position 14,920,510 of record NC_138203.1, read on the forward strand.
TTTGTGAGAATTAAATCCAATATGGCTAATCCCCTAGTTCCCTTCTCTACTTTTTGAGAGAGAAAGTTGTCTGCTAGGTTTGTCAGGAATCTGTTAGATCTTCCACTTGGTGCAGAATTTGTCTCCCAGTTGATATCAGGGTAATTAAAGTCCCCCATTACTATTGTGATGCGCTTCCTACATACCTTAGTTAACTGACTAGCAAAAAGTTCATCTATTTCCTCTGCTTGGTTGGGTGGCCTATAGTATACACCTATGGCATAAATATGAGTCATAAATATGAGTCAGTTGCCAAACATCTGGATTTTGATCACATGACCATGGGGATGCTGCTGTGAACGTAAGTGTGAAAAACGGTCATAAGTCACTTTTTCAGTGATGTTGTAACTTCGAACATTCACTAAAGTGCAACTCGAAGACTACCTGTACACTTTTATTGGGCTTTTTCAAGAAGGAAATATGGACGACCAGGAGGGTGATGAGATTAATGCCAGGAATATTTATTTATTTATTCAATTTCTATAGCACCCAACTCAGGCAAGGGACTCTGGGGAGTGAACAAACATAAAACCAGTTAAAACCAGTAGGGACACAATACAAATATACAGATCAGCTGACAAAAATTATAACCGTGGTCATCAATAGAATCGAGAAATGGGCCCCTTAACACACTTATGAAGTTAAAAAGTGGAGAGAGCACCCACAAGCCATCAAGCACCCCCAGGGTTGCCTACAATGATTGGTTCTCCTTGCTAATTGACAGACCAGGCCTTAACTCTTTTCAAAATATCCAGTTGAGTGAAGGCCAACGTCATCAAGTGTCAAGATGTTTCATAAGGTGAGGGGAATGGCAGAGCCTCTCTTCCTAGATCCCACCAGCCAAAATTCTTTAACCAATGAAATCAGTCACATGCCCTTCCTGCTTGACCAGAAGTAATGGGTCAATGTAATTGGGACAAGACATTTCACCTAGACCTGTGCAATTTTTTTTAATGTCCCGTATATCTCTTGTTTTGGGCTAGGGTCAGGGCAATTGGGTGGATTCAAGCCTTTACTAGCTGGATGCCCTTCCTGATGCCTGTGCAGAGTTTGCAGCAGACATTTTCTCTGTGCGCCTTGGGTGAGAAACATCTGCTATTACCTAGGATTGAACTCTCAATCTTCCAAGTGGGAGGAAAGCATCTTCTTCGCTAGGTCAGTACACTGCTCACCTTGGCCCAGGTCATGAAGAGCTTTAAAGGGGATAACCAAGCCCTTGGATTGGACCCAGAAGCAAAGTGGCACCCAATACAGCTCATGCAGCAGAGGTATTACATGCCACCAAAGGGGCACCCGAAACTGTCCTTGACTTAGCGACCATTTGAAGTTACAACGGCACTGAAAAAAGTGACTTATGACCAGTTTTCAGACTTACAACCAATGCAGCATCCCTGTGATCATGTGATCAACATTCAGATGTTTGGCAACTGATTCATATTTATGACAGTTGCAGTGTCCCAGGGTCATGTGATCCCCTTTTGCAACCTTCTGACAAACAAAGTCAATGGGGAAGCCAGATTCACTTAACAACCACATTACTAATTTAACAACTGCAGTGATTCACTTAACAAATGCGGCCAGAAAAGTTGTAAAATGGGGCAAAACTCACTTAACAAATTTCTCACTTACTGTAGCCACATAAATTCTGGGCTCAATTGTGGCCATAAGTCAAGGACTATCTGTATTCTGTACCATCTGCAGCTCATCAGCTGGCCAATATTTAAGGCTGTTTTCAGCATACCAATGGTCATGGGACCACGATTTACAACATTTTTTTTTTACAAAAACCAGTGTTTACTTCCAGTTTCCAGGGAAAAAAAAACACCATCTATAATGAACAATGAGCTCACTTAACAGCCTCAATGATTTACTTAAAATGATTTACTTTTTTGACCACCACAAAAAAAGAACACAAAATCAGGTTGGTCATACTGATGAACCAACTTTATGACTGTCATGACTTAGCCTCCATTATGGTTGTAAGACAAAGTCTACCAGTATTTTAATGGTTTAATAACTTTATCCAAAAATTATTAAAACATTATCAAAAAGCATTCATGATTAAGTTGTAAAGATAAAATAGGAATTGCAACTAGAATTGCCATTCTGAGTTATTTTCTACAAAGAATAGGGTGACCATATCCCAGATTTCATTTAAAAATTCTATTTTCTCTACTAAACAAAGTGCAGTAGCTGGAAATTACAATAGTGCTTTTTAAATAAGTCCCCAAACTGGTTTTTGCCTTTCTACCTATGTACTATATGCCTAACTGCCCAGGACTAAATTCTGAAATGCAAGTGAGAAGTTAACCCTTTTTAAATTGTTGCACTGAAGACTTTCCTCCACCGATTGTGGTGGATCTCCAGAAGTGATTTTTTCCCCCCTCTGAATTTTGTGCGTTTCAGTGTTTTTTCTGTGCTTTTCAGGATTAGACTGGTTGACTTCTTTGGAACATTATTACTATGACCTACTACATTAAGTAGCAAATACACTGAAGCTGGATAAAGCAAGCTCAATGAGATGTTTGCCTTCTGCAGAATCCTCTTGATTAGGAAAAATGTGATGCCCTTGTCAGAATGCTTCTAGCTCTGGCTCCAAGCATGGGTAGTTATTGATTTCTCCTTAATAGGGATTCTTGGGCTGCCTTTCTACAGTAGCATGCATGGCTGTAGGGTGAAGCCTTCAGCTAGAGAATAACAGATTTGGAAGGGAAGGTCTTCTAGTCCAATCAGTGGTGGGATTCAAATATGTGAAAAACCAGTTCTCTATGTGGATGCTACTTCCGGAAGTCTATTCTGGGCTTGGGCAACAAAAAAAATTAGCTACCGGTTCTTCTGAAGCGGTGCGAACTGGCTGAATTCCAGCACTGAGTCTAACCCTTGCTCAACCAGGAGACCCTATACCATTTCAGACCAGTCTCTTCTTAAAAACCTCCAGTGTTGGAGCACCCACAACTTCTGAAGGCAAGCTGTTCCACTGATCAATTGTTCTAACTGTCAGGAAATTTCTCCTTAGTTCTAGGTTGCTTCTCTCCTTGATTAGTTTCCATCCATTGTTTCTTGTCTTGCCTTCGGGTGCTTTGAAGAATAGGTTGATCCCCTCCCACTACCTTTCAAGTTGTCTTTTCTTCCCCTCTTTTCTGCAGCTTTGACTGTGAAAATATAACCCAAGTCAAAGTAAAACTGTGCTCACTACGGAATCATCTGAATCTCTGAGCATTAGTCTCAGCTTGATTTGAACGTTTCTTGCTTGGCAACCAAATTGCAGGCTGTCGTAACAGATTAGTATATCAATAATCTGGTTATTGAAATAAGAAATGAAGAAGATGAACTATGCCTCCTTTATCCCACTGAATCACCTAGGCTCAAACACTGTACAAAATCCATCTGGTAATGGAATTCATGTGGCAAACAGCAAGTTGGATAGGAAAATAATTATTTGCTTTCTTGCACTAGAATTTGAGGAGCTGCTCTATCTTTCATTAGAATCTTTGATGTTCCTAATCCATGACTTGGCGTACTGTCATAGATTAAGGTATTTAAATGAAAGTTGAGTTGAAATATACAATCCACTCCACAATTTCTCAAAATAGCTCCCCTTAAAGATCCCAATTTGCTTCTGAATTTTTTTGGGAAAGAAGATAATAAATGTTGACAAGTTAGCAGCCCCCTTGAAAATGCTGGCTGAGTTTACAGTCTAGGCTGAGCTAAAATGTACTTTGATTTTGTTTTACTCTATGAAACATAGATTTGCAACTATATTTTATGGCTTAGCATATGATGTTAACCGGGCTAATTAGGGCTTACTCAATTTATGGCTCATCCAGATTTGTGAACACAGCTGATATTTTCAAGAAAGTTGCTGCTGAAGATGTACATGTGCATGCTTCAAACTCAGTACAAAGCAGCTCATCTTAAAATATTCTACTGTACTTGATCTTAGCCAAAGGCTCAAATGTTCCAAGCTCCAAATTGGGCAAAGGTAACCTTTGAGTATCCTGTGTTCCATATGGAAGAGAACATGAAATATTTTGGTTTTCAACCAGTGGAAATAACAGGAAATTGGAAAAAGCCACTTGCTTACTCATTTTTCTCCTTTTATAAAATTTTAGAAAGCTTCTAATAGCAGAATTGTGCAGAGAACCACACTGTCATACATACCTGGCATATTTTCCAGAATAGTACATTATTGTCATAATTCTGCATGCCATAATGCTGCAGAGGCAGTCTGGTGTGGCTGGTTTTGCATTTTTTTTAAATAAAAGAAAAACTCCTGAACATTTGGTAAGATGGAGTAAGTTAAACTTCACCTGCATAACATCCAAATTTTGGAATAAGAATGTCACTTTTCTTCAAGTGACCACTTGAAGAGGTCAGTGGGTGTTTTTTTTAATTCATCTCCAAAAATCACTAAACAAAATTTTTAATGGACTTTACAACACAATAGCAATCAAATTATTAGAGACAGAGAAGCAAAGCCTGTGGGATTAACAAAATTGTAAAACATCATTTCTCTGATGTTTCCAGATTCCAAGCCCTTCTGTTTATACACCATAACTCAATTTAAATCTGAATATGTGTGGAAAACCTGAGTGACAAAAATGATCCTTTTACTACTCACAAAAAGACACAGTAGTGAAGTGAGATCAAGGAACTAAGATAAGGCAAAGAGAAAAATCAGGTCACCAGGTCACCAGTATCTCTGGGAGTCATTGGAAATGGTAGAATTATCTACCAAGTACAAAAAATGTGGTACCAGAAGATAATATTTGTAGCTCAGGGTGAACTGTAGGATCCTTGGTGCTCTCTGAACTTGGTTGTTTTCTTGCAGATATTTCTTTACCCAATTTGGCAACATCATCCAAAACTCTAAGAACATGACAGTTGAACAAAGTAGACCAGACTAAGGACCCATGTAGGTCAGGATTACTTTTATTTATTTATTTATTTATTTATTTCAACAGCTACAGTAACAGGAAATTGAAAGTCTGACTATGCTTCCCCTTCCTTTCCTTTCTCTTCATGTGAAATAGAGAGGGGACTATCGGAGACATTTACTCAAACTAATTTGTTCCTCTGGGCTCAAGTCCCTCTTATCTGACCATTGCCTTGGTGGTGGCTCTTCTGTCATTCCAGGCCATAATTTATAGTCTTTTAACAAAAAAAATAGGACTTTTTGTAACGGGAAGTCTTCTCGTGGGCAAAAAGTAACGAAAGGAAATGAGACATGAAGATTTTATTAATTGGCAACTTGATCAAAGTGAAAGAAGGCTTCACCAGAAAGAATACTGACCAGGGAGTAAAGCAGGGGTAAAACCTGGTCTGAAGGTCAAGGAGAAGAGAAGCTGAGTGAATAACAGAATAACAGAGTTGGAAGGGACCTCGGAGGTTTCCTAGCCCCCGCTCAGGCAGGAAATCCTTCGGACAAATCTCTTCTTAAAAACTTTCAGTGTTGAAGCATTCACAACTTCTTGAGGCAAGTTGTTCCACTGATTAATTAATTCTAGGTTGCTTCTCTCTTTGATTAGTTTCCATCCGTTGCTTCTTGTCCTGCCTTCAGGTGCTTTGGAGAATAGCTGGACTCCCTCATCTTTGTGGCAGACCCTGGGGGTTATTTTGGGTTTCATTGGTTAGATTCATTTATTGTTATAGAAATGGCTAGTTTATAATATTATAGAAAAGCAAAAGGTTGAGGTTCAATGTTAATGCTTCCTTCTACTCCTGTAACAGAGGAAGTCAGAAGTCAGTGCCTTTTCTTTTTTCCTTCTCCCCCTCACTTTTCCCTTTTTCCCTTTTTCTCTCACCCTTCGCTCACAAAAGCCCCCCCACTCACTCACACTTTGCTCACAAAAGCCTCCAGTCGCTCTCACTCCCTCCTCTGTCAATTTCAAAGGCACCTCGTTCAGTCTCTCCCCCACTCACTCCATCTCTTTCAAAGGCCTCTTCCTCGCTCGCTTACTTACTGCCCCGTCACTTCCAAACACCATTTGCTCATTCACACACTCACCCAACCTTCGCTCCTTCTGACGTGATCTAAAAACCTATTTGTTTGAACAATCCGTCCTGGTCTGATGGGTTTGGGTTTTAATTATTGTTTTAATATAATTTATTTTTACATTTGGGCACTAGGGTTTAATTTGTTTTTAATTTTGTATTTTGGTATTTATGGCCCTGTTCACCGCCCTGAGTCCTTCGGGAGAAGGGCGGTATACAAATAAAATAAAATAAATAAATAAATAAATAAACTTACTGCCCCATCAGTTCCAAACGCTTCCAAATGCCACTTGCTCGCTCACTCACTTACTGCATTTGGAAGTGACGGGGCAGTAAGTGAATGAGTGCTGGTGCCGGAGGCCATCAGCTGTTTGGCACCAGAGACCACTGTCACAAGGAACACAGCTCTGGGTCAGGGTTCGGAGCAGCTCCGGATAGGGGCTCAGCACAGGCCGCCGTGTGGCAACTGCAGCGAGGGGAATCCCCACGGCAGTTGTGGTAAAAGGAATCCCCATGACATGTGGCTCCGAGCCACAGGGGCGGGGTTGCAAAGGACGGGTGGCAACGCCATAGCAAGACACCGGCATCACTCCCAGGGACAGCCCCTCTGAGTTCTGGCACCTTTTTTTAAGAAAAAAACCACTGATTGTACCCATTTTAGAGCGTTCACATAGCAATATATTGGTTTGTAATTCTATAAGTAAAAGTTTACAGTATTGGTATACTGAATCGATATATGATCTGTAAATCTAAAATGTGCATTTGTAGGGATCTATGCCGTGAAGTTTGCAGGATTTTTTTTTCTTTTGAACTCTCCCCCTTTCTTCTTCAGGACTCATTCTAAAAAAAATGTGTCTCATCCCTCTCCCCTTTTAGCATTTGATGAAAAATTTGATGAAAAATTTGCTGCATGGTGAAATTCTTTACATTTAAATCGGAGCATTATAATGTCAAAATAATCAGCAGGTATTAATCAGTGTTTCAGCTTGGTAAATATTTTCTAGTTTCCATAGTGATTGGCAAGCTAATATATCAGAAAAAAAAGTACCTATGCTATCTACACTATTATCACTTGCTATTAATATAATCAAGAAAACTTGCTTCAGATACACTAAAAGAAGAAGAAACACTATTAATTAACAGATTTATAAAACAAAGGAGAAGGTGGCAAACGGGTATTTGTGGGAATTGGTACAAATACATCTAGGAGGCAACACAGCAAGATTTATCAGTTGTCATTTTAGTTTTATTTCTTTCCTGGTTTTTTTCCCCTTCTCTCCCTTTTTGGAAAAGAACCCCCATATCTCTCAGCAACTATTAAGACTTCCCATCCCCCCCTCCCATTTGCCAATTTCACAAAAACTTAGATTCAAATGAGAGGTGCCAAGAAAATGTTGAAGTTTGCGTAGGTTTCTGTGTGCCTGCTTCTGGTGGCCCCCATTTTCAAGAGATGATGTCTCTTCCCATTCCTATTTCCATTTCAATAAAACACACAATTTCTTCTTCTTCTTCTTCTTCTTCTTCTTCTTCTTCTTCTTCTTCTTCTTCTTCTTCTTCTTCTTCTTCATCATCATCATCATCATCACATTTTTCCTGGAGATGCAGGGACTGCTTTGCAGGTCAACACGTGTCATCTTGTGCAATCAAATGCAGCATCCGGGTCCATTTTTTAAAAATGTTATTAATTGATTAAATTGATATGCTACCATTTCACTCTGAAAAGTGACTCTGGGCAGCTTGCAATTAAAATCATAAATATAAAAGCTATTAAAACATTAAAGACAAAGACAAGAAGTAAAAAAAAAAAAGGCTAGATCACTACTGTGGCGCCAGACCTTTGGAACCGTTTACCGGTGGAGCTCCGGACGGCTCCTGACCTTCGCTCCTTCTAACGTGACCTAAAAACATACTTATTTGAATAAACCGGCCTGGTCTGATGGGTTTGGGGTATTTTAATATTAACTGTATTAATTTTATTGGAATTGGGCTGTATTATTTAATTTTTTTTAACTTTTCTACATTGTATTTTTACTGTATTTGCCCTGTACACCGCCCTGAGTCCTTCAGGAGAAGGGCGGTATAGAAATTAAATTATTCTTCTTCTTCTTCTTCTTCTTCTTCTTCTTATTATTATTATTATTATTATTATTATTATTATTATTATTATTATTATTATTATTATTATTATTATTATTATTATTCAGTTAATCCACCAACTATCATCAAAGTTGAGTGCCCCTGTTAAGGCTCCAGGGTCACTGGCAAAACCAGGCTTTAACACCTTTCTGGAAGATCAAAACTCTTTGACCAATGGGACATGCCACTTCTGCTGGACTGAGTGAGGTGGCCCAATATCACTGGGGTAAGACAGTTACTCAAATTACCTGGTCCAATGTCACTGAGGGCTTTAAAGGTGATAACCATCACCTTGAATTAGATGTTAATCAACACAATAAGCAGCATCACATGGCCATGACACAGGCTTCCTTCAGAGTGTGTCTGTTTCTTAACCCTCCTACTGTATGTATTGCACCTGTTGACAAAGGAATTGCTTGATTATTGGTTTAATGTGCTTGACACAGATTATTGGTTTAATACCATAACAATCCCTTAAGCCTACTGGTAGTTCATTTTTCCCTTCTGCTGCTTTTATTAAATAAAGATCCATTTCTACTTGGAGTATGACATCATCCTTGAAGCAAAAATGTTGTCGCTGGTATCCTAAGAGAGTCCTCAAATTCTGCCAGAGTTTATTCATTTTTTCTCTCTGTTATTTTTAAATGTGATTCATAAGCTATTAAAGTAAGAAAGCTAGAGAACACATTTTGAATTCTAGGATCTGAGTTCAATGTTTAGCAATTCCCATAGGGTTGTACAATCTCTCCTTTCTCTATCCCAATGGTCACATTCAGTTGCAAAGGTGTGTGAAAGAAAAATCATCAGATCTAGTCTAATCTGGGAATAAATAAAATGGTGGTAATAGGTGCCTTCTCTTTCTCCACACTTCCAACACGCTGGGGACACACCCAAAAACATTTTACCCAATCTAGCTGGAGGGAGATGCCAATGAAACATCATCTTATAAACATTCTCCTTATACGCAGTAGATTTTGTTAGCCTAACATTTTTCTCCCAAATGGACCGCCATTTATCACGATCAATTTGGTAACCCAGATTCCTTTCCCAGGCAACCCTAAAGCCCTCTGTGAGCTCATTTAACCCATCCATATCCAATAGTAAAGAATAACATTTTGCCAGCAACTTCTCACTTTTCCTGAAAAGAATCTTATCGAATCCTTGAGCTTCTCTAGTAATCCCTGGCACCACTCTCTCCTTCATAAACCGACTGTGAAGCTGCATATACGCCCACCAATCTACCTGGATACTCTGTTCCTGCAACTGCGATTTAGATTTTAATTCTCCATTTGAATGCAATAATTCTTTATAAATCACCCTTTTTGTATTCTTTATAAGCAAGGAGTTGAGGAACATCTTGCCTTTGACTGGATCTAGAGTTGTTGTGGATGCCTTCTGATTTGGTTCAGTTAACATGGTTTCGAATTTTTTTTTGCACTTCATAAAATAGCCTACTTTATAATATTCACATGCACTAGACTTTACTGAGAATTATGTACATTTTCTACTAGCCAGCAAATTGACCAGGCAAAACTAGTTCCATTAATGTAATCATCCAGTCTAGTGAGTGCAAATAATGGTGAATCCTGCTTAGATCCAGAAAGGAACAAAATGCAGTCTAAATCAAGGGTTAGTAGTTCACCAACCTTGATTGTTAGGTTATTTAATTCACACACCCTTCAATAATGCCCATAAATCTCCAAACACCAAAGAATTATAAAATCCAGCTGTCTAACACTGTCCTATATAATATTGCAAGATCTCATGGTGAGATAGCCAAAATCTTATGGAATTTAGCAATTTCACAAAATCTGGATCATTTTCTTTATTTATTTGATGCCTGGATCATAGTGCTTGGGTCTAAAGCATTGGCAACCCCCTTTTTTAATGGCCTTGATCAGGGCATTGGACTAGAAGACCTCTAAGATCCCTTTCAATCCCAAGATTCTAGATGATGTCCTTCAAATTTTAGTTTCTTGTTGGGGAAGCAATGGGTTCAATTAGAAAGCTAGTTATAAACTTTTCCTCCTCATGATCATTCCATTATAGTTGTAAAACAATGAATTACAGAACATTCCTTTGGGCCAAGGACCCATCCCCCATTATGCCCCAAAAGCCAGTTAGTTGCCAAAGAAACCAGAGGAGGCTTTTATGTTCCCATTTTCACTCAAAATGTGTTTGACAAACTATTAGATTTCTAAGCTTTTCATTTAATTTCCCCCCCCCCTAATCATATCAGTATAATTTTGGAACAAAGCCTCATGGCGTTTCCTCATTTGCAGCAAATATATGGCAGGATTCCCACAAATATTACAACTTCAGGTCATATTATTTATTTATTTATTTAAAAAAACACCACAAATACGTATTTAAAAATAATATGATGGAAACGCAGAAGGTTAAACACCAAGAGCAATATCTTAAGCATGTCTTCCCAGACACATCTGTTGGGATATAGCGAGCCAAATATTACATATCTTTGGTAGTACATGCTTTGAAACAGAGGGTGCGTTTTCCTAGCAAGAGATGGATGGAGGAAGATAAAGTACTGAGTTCTATAACCAGGAATCTGAACCGACAAGCTGCTTTGCTGAAATGCCCTCTAACCTTTTGCATTTTATTCTGAGCTTCATTTTATTGGAAGCTTACGTCTAACTCTGAGCGTAAGAACTCGCTCTGTTTCAAACCAAATGTCCACTATAATTGGACTCTAGAATACAGTATTAGATCCAACACTGACTTTATTAAATATAGATCTCAATATATATTCCTGATAGATCCTGATAGATCCCCTCAATAAATCTTTCATCCATGGAGCTAGGTTTTTGTTTTTGTTTTTGTTAGACTCATGTTTAAAGTTTGCTTCTCTCGACCTATCACCTTGTGACAATAAATTCTATAAATTTGTTTGGTGTTCCAAAACTGTAACAGATGGATCTTTTTATATTCAGCATGGGATTTCCTGCAATTGGGAACTGGACCACAGTGTATTTATTTATGGGTGTCCTTTATAGACAATTTAAAAAAATAAAATAGAATATAAACATAGGTCAAAACAATGAATTTACAACAGTAAATAAATCAGATTAGGGGTACTTCCAGACAGGTCTTATCTCATCTGAGCAATTGTATAGGCTGAACTCAGAAGAATCTTGCTATTCAGAGATCCTTTCTTAGAAAGGGAACATGAAGGGAATCCCAAAGGTGTTTTGTTCCAAGAGGAAACTCAACATTCTTGGGGGGTGGTTTTTTTTGTTTGAAAATGTTTCACTTCTTATCCAAGAAGCTTCAGTTCAGAACTGAAGAAGCTTCTTGGATGAAAAGTGAAACATTTTCAAGGAGAAAAACCAAGCAAGTCTAGTTGCCCTTTGGAACAAAACACCTTTGGGACAACCATGACCTGGAGGATTGAGAATGTCCATAGATGACATGATGGGAACAATACACAAGATATTTGGATGGGTAGAATAAGGATATTTGCATCTATATGCACCCAAAATCACCAAGTAACAAAGACCGGAAAATAAACCCAGAAAAATTAAAGCAGGCTTAAAACTACAGTGGGAAACTAAGGAAAGAATGAACAATGAGACACCAAATATCATTAACACTTTAATTCTCTCTTTTCAATATTTTATTAAATTTTTATAGTCACAAATGCTTAATATTTTATCAGCCACATATTGTCTGGGTTTCAATATTTAGCTTACTAATACATGTTAAACTCCTTCCTCTCTACCTCGTTTTTCTAGCCATTGATAAAATGTATCCCATGTTCTAAAATATTCTGAGTCTTCTTTCTCTCTCATCTTCAGTGTCAATCTGTCCCTTTCTGCACAATCTAAAATTTTCTTAATTATCTTTTCCTCTGCTGGTAATTCTTCATTTTTCCAATGTTGAGCAAATACAATTCTTGCTGCAGTTAACACATGTAGCAATACGTATACACATTCCTTCTCATAATTTCCTACAATTATGTGTAACAAAAATAATTCTGGCTTAAAATATATGTGTTTTATAGTCATTTTCTCTAACCATACATGTATTCTTGACCAAAATATTTTGGCTTAGGACATGTCCACTAAAGATGATAATATCTGCCTGGTTATTAACACTTTAATTCTCAACACACTTAGGAAAAATAGCCCATGGAGATGATGAGGCAAGTTCTTCAGTAACATCTGAAAGATGACAAGTTGCCCATCCTGAATCACTTGCTTAGATCCAGTAAGGGACATCTATTCTTTTTTCTTAATTGGGCTGAGAGAGGGTCCAAGGCAAACCAATAGCTTTAAGAGATGAGAAGAATTTGCCAAAAATGTGCTAATATGACAGAGAACCTCTAAGGACAGGGTGTTAAAAGGGATAATAGGGAGCAATCTCATTAAATTCTCTCCTGGCAAAATAAATCTTTTGTAACTAGCTACACTCACTCTAACAATAGGACTAGGCAAACCCCAATGCAGCCATTTTGTGAGTGTGGCCATGAGATCAAGACCAAGAAGGTTACCTGCCTTTTGCAATGCATCTTCTCAGCTCTATTAGGAGATTTTTTCCCCTGTTATTTTTAAAGTATTTAAAATATTTCTATTGGAAACATTCACGTTAGCATTTAGTTAACCCCCTCTTCCTTCAAAAAAAGAGGGTGGGTTCTAAAAGAGCATCTGCATTTTGCATCAAAGTATGTCAGTATGCATGAAGAGGAAGTAAATGGAGGGCACCATGGATTAGGATAATTAAAAGTATTTCAGATAACAGAGGTTTTGATAATGATGGCCTTCTTCAGAGTAAAGATTTCTCCCTAAAGATCTTTAAACTCTTCTGCCATCTCAGTATGATCCTTTTTACAATCTGAAATTAAGTGGAATAACATTGCTACCCTGTTATTCCCATATCTTAACAGCAGCTGGAGAACCAGCAAAGTGTTTTTTTGTTTTCTGAAGAGGTTGATGAATACCACATAACCATCTGTAAAAAGAAGAGAGCAACCTATATGGGCTCCGGCATTAGCAATCGCGTCTGACATCTAAGTGATGTTGATTTTGTTTAGATGACAACCTCATTATGGTGTATAATTGCTAGGCAATCTCCTAGCAAAGACTGGGTTAAAAACGAATGGAAGATGCTTGTTCTTCTTGTTATTAATTAGTACGTGTCCACTCCGCCAAGTCCCGTGCCCAAAATTCATTTGTTATGTTCATCCAAATGCATGAATAGCTTTTGAGTAATTATTTTCCAACATCATCTAATACCTCTTTGCACATCAATTAAAAATCCTTTTAACAAGGAACTGCATTTTGTTCAAGATCAAATGCCTAGACCAAAGCCGTATCAATCATGTAAAGCTAATTAGTGGGTCTGCTTTATATCATTTGTTTTACTTTATTATTCTATTATACATTTCCTAATGAAACCAAATGAACAATTTAAAAATCTTTGTTCAATTAATTGAAGGCTTAAAGGCCAGCCACTTTACCATACTTTTAAACCTTTTTTAAAATATATTTCTTCCCAGTTTTAATTTAAAAGAAAATAAAATCTTAAATTGAACAAAAAAAATCACAATCAATTCTGTCTATTTGAGTTACCTGGCAAATTTCTCTAAAACAATTTTATTAAATTGTTGGCCAATATTTCATTATTCATCAGAGCCATTTGCTGGCATTTGCATTTCAGAAGAAAAGAAACAGAAGCTTTTTTGCAAATTAAGCTGTGAATCAGAAACTGAGAGACATCCTTTAAGATTGTAGCATCCAAAGGCCATTGGGAATTTAAAGCAGATTAGGGGCATAATTTTGCAAAATTTGTTTATGCTATTGTGGCCACAGAATTGTGCCTCATACAACTAAGGAGTGATACCGGTGGGAACCTGGTACAGTGGGAAAATGTCTCTTGCTTATATGTTTTCTAGAAAAAAAATGGAGCAGGATGCTTTTCTTGATGGATTTTCAGTCTGAATTATATAGAGATACTTCATGTTTCATAGGGACGCGGTGGCTCAGCGGGTTAGGACGCTGAGCTTGTCGATCAGAAGGTCGGCAGTTTGGCAGGTCGAATCCCGAGTGCCGCGTAACAGAGTGAGCGCCTGTTACTCGTCCCAGCTTCTGCCAACCTAGCAGTGGCGTAGCGTGGGTTGTCAGCACCCGGGGCGGGGCAAGGCAACCGGAAGCGGAAATAGAGGGGCGGGAGGGCGGTGATGTCACGGCACTGCTGAAAAGACGCGCCCCGCAGCGGCGCTCTCCAAGCAGGAAGTGCAGGCGTGAGACCGCGTGCACTTGTTCACTTCGGGTTTTGGGTTTGGACCAGATATTTTCCATCGCCGGCTATCACGGAGCCGAACCGGGCGACTTTTAAGGAAGGCTCTTATCTGGAGCAGTCCGGTGCGTTGAGAAAGAAGGGACCCCTGTTTCTTCCTTCGCGGAACTGGAATCCAAAGTTACCCTGCTGCCGCCCTCCCACACGCCCGTCCGTCCGTCCACTACCCTTTCTGGCTCGCTCTCCCGGAGCGGATGAAGGAGACACGGGAGGGGGCGGGGGCCGGGAGAGGGGGAGGGCCTCTGCAGCAGGGGGCCTCTCCTGGTTGGGCCCGCGTGCGCCGCCTGTCACTGGGCGGCGTGTATGTCGGCGGCCTGGCCCCGCCCTGCCTCTTCGCAGCCCGCGGCGCGGACAGAAATGACACAGAGCCTCGGTGGCTACCGAGCAGCTCAGTGCGAGAGCGCCCCCCCCAGATGTTGCGCCCGGTGCGGCCGGCCCCCCCTGCACCCCCCACGCTACGCCACTGCAACCTAGCAGTTCGAAAGCACGTAAAAATGCAAGTAGAAAAATAGGAACCACTACGGTGGGAAGGTAACAGCGTTCCGTGCGCCTTTGGCGTCCAGTCATGCCGGCCACATGACCACGGAGATGTCCTCGGACAAGCGCTGGCTCTTCGGCTTTGAAACGGAGATGAGCACCGGCCCCTAGAGTCGGAAACGACTAGCACGCATGTGCGGGGGAACCTTTACCTTTACCTTTTACTTCATGTTTCAAAGCCACATTTCAAAGTCTTTCACTTTATTCCTAAACTTCAGGATGTTTTGTTCTTGCTTAATTGTAGCAGAGATGAAAAGCCACCAGCCATTCTTCCCATCAAGCTTGTATTTGTAATTCTTTTTTTTTTGATGTTGTTGTTAAATTTTTATCAATTTTTTCTATACAGTTCAATAGTACTTATTCAACAATGTGTTGCCTATAATTCACTAATACAAACTTAATTCCTAATCCTTTATTCTTTTCTCCAGTCATTGATAAAACAAGTCCCAAGGCTGATAGTATTCTGTTTCTTCTTTTTCTTTCAACCTTATAGTAAGTCTGTCCATTTTCGCACAATCTAGTATTTTTTTAATAATTTCTTCCTCTGCTGGTATTTCTTCCTTTTTCCAATATTGTGCAAATATGATTCTTGCCTCTGTTATCACATGTAAAATCAAATATATACTTTGTTTATCAATATTTTCTGGCATAATACCTAATTAAAAAAGTTCAGGTCAAAAAAAGTGCGTATAGTCAAGGCCATGGTCTTCCCAGTTGCAATGTATGGCAGTGAAAGTTGGACCATAAGAAAGGCCGAGCGCCAAAGAATTGAAGCCTTTGAACTATGGTGCTGGAGAAGACTCCTGCGAGTCCCTTGGACTGCAAGGCGATCAAACCGGTCAGTCCTAGAGGAGATCAACCCTGACTGCTCTTTAGAAGGCCAGATCCTGAAGCTAAAACTCAAATCCTTTAGCCACCTAATGAGAAGGAAGGACTCACTGGAGAAGAGCCTAATGCTGGGAAAGATTGAGGGCAATAGAAGAAGGGGACGACAGAGAATGAGGTGGATGGATGGAGTCACTGAAGAAGTAGGCGTGAGCTTAAATGGACTCCAGAAGATGGTAGATGACAGGAAGGCCTGGAGGAACGTTGTCCATAGGGTCGCGATGGGTCGGACACGACTTCGCAACTAACAACAACAACAACATCAATATTTTCTGGCATCATACCTAATTAAAAAAAGTTCAGGTTTAAGATGTTTTCCTAACATCTTTTCTAGCCAAGTATGTATTTTTCCCCAGTTATTTCTTTGCTTTAACACATGTCCACAATACCTGATAATAAATACCTGACTTATGTTTACATTTCCAACATCTGACATATTTTTAAATATTTTTGCCAATCTTGCTGGTGGCAAGTGCCACCTATAAAACACTTTATATAAATTTTCCTTATAAGAAGCTGCCATGGTCAGTTTATAATTTCTTTCCCATTAGTTTTGCCATTTTTCTAATTCTAGGTTATATCCAAAGTTCTTTGCCCATGTTATTATTGTTTCTTTAACTTGTTCATCTTCCATTTTCAAATTCAATAAAAATTTCCTTAATTAGTTTCTCATCAGAGGTTATGTAATAATGTCTGATCGAACAAGGTCTGTTCTTTATAAAATCCATACGGTTTGACATCTTTATCATATCTAACTTGCATTAATAAGTATGTCCACCATGATAGATCTACACCCTGATTTTCCATCTCTGTTTGTAATTCTTGATGGGTTAAGGAGCATGACGTAGAGCAGGGGTCTTCAAACTTGGCCCTTTTATGACTTGAGGACTTCAACTCTCAGAATTCCTCAGCCAGGCATTGTGGCTGAGAAATTCTGGGAGTTGAAGTCCATAAGTCATAAAAGGGCCAAGTTTGAAGACCCCTGACTTAGAGTGATAAGATTTGTCTTTGGCTGTTTTGGCTTTGGTTGTATTATGGTTTTGCGAACAAGAACTATCACTTTCTTTACTTTTCCTTGAAGATGTTCTTCAATGTTCTTCAATGCCTTCAAGGGGAAACAAGAAAGTCCAATTGCCTCTTGAAAAAAGAATTGTGTTGCATGAGATGGGCAGCTATACAGGTCTTTTAAATAAAGGAATGAATAAATGTTCTATAGTAAAAGAACATATGCTTGACATGTACAAGTAATTTATTTATTTATTTGTAAAACTATTAGCCACCCATCTTGCCACATGGTAATTCTGGGCAGCTTACAATATTAAAAGATAAAACTTTATAATTTATAAAAATAAATGCTATAAATACTATAAAGTCAATTTAGCTAAAAAGATAAGGGGAGGATGGAAGATGAATATAATCCTTGTTTACTGACCATTCCAACTTACAATGGTGATAAAAAAGTAACTTTGAAACCAATCCTTGCATTATCAGGTCTGTAAAGCAAGGGAAAGCTGAAGTAAGAATAGTTAAAATTTTATTTAGCAACTGTTTTGCTTAATGACCAAGTTGCTGGTCCCAATTGTGGTGGTTAAATGAGGGATGTCTGTAGAAAATATCACACTCAATTCTTTGTGTCTCCAGACAGACAGGTGGAACAGAATTCAGCAGGAAAATTTTTAATATTTCTAAAAGTTCGCATCAACCATACTAGGCTTGGTGGCTTGGTGGTGTGATTTGGTATAAGACAATTTACTCAGAATCACAAAATAACAGTTGACCAAGTGAATATATTTGAATTTTGATACCATAAATATCACATTTAATCATCGAACTCAATGTTTTTTTGGTCACAGCTGAAATCATTTCCTTTCACCATTTTAGCCAACAATCCTGATGTTCTTTGCAAGCCTCCCACCCCAAAAACTAACCACGTCCAACTTTGCTTAGCTTCCAAGCCCAATCAAAACCAGTCAATGCTGCCAGTTGCTGCAACATGTAATTTATGAACCAATTGCTAAACTAGAAGTATCAACTCTATTAAACACTATTACACAGAAGATTTATCTCATCTAGTTTCAGAAGCAATCAAAACAAAAATAACACAATAAATGTACTGTAGCATCTGATAAGATTCTGCCCCATTGCCCTTGATCCATCTCTTCTAATCTTCTGCTTTCCAAAAACAGCTAATGGATGAGTCTGGGAACCTACAAAGAAGCCCAGAATCAACAGTGAAAGATTAGTAGCTGGCAGGGGCCGCAATACTCTTCTATAGACTCCCAATGACTCCATTCTCACTTTTTCAAAATATTCATTGAACTTCCATTACAGGCAGTTCCCAAGTTAAGAACAAGTTCCATTCCTAAGTCTGTCTTTAACTCAATTTTTTATGTAAGTCAGAACTCATACTGGACTGGCTGCCCATTACTAGATATGGCAGGCGGTGTTCTCCTTCCTCAAATCCACAAACCACTGAAGCTACACAATGTTTTCATGAATCACTAAAGATAGCTAAAAAGTGGCTGTGTGTTAAAAATGTGTTGCTTCAGTGGTTCAGGAAAACCTTCCATGGCTGGGTTGATGAGAACTCACCATGGCCAACTCACCATGGCCATCTTTCTGCAACTAACTTGCTGCAGCAAACTTGCATAGCCAACTCACTGTGGGACAACTCACCATGGCCAGCTCACTGCAGGACAAGGGTTACACAAATATTGAAGAAATAGTGGAATAGAATCATTAAAGAAAGGATGCCAAAGATGGTACAAAATAAAATGTGAATGACAAAAATTAAAATACTTTTTTGATCATTTCAAATAATAAAGTTGAATTGTTGAATTGTCCCATAATGAGTTGTCCCATGGTGAGTTGGTCATGACGAGTTGCCTGTGGCAAGTTCTTCCATTCTGTCTATGGCTTCAGCAATTCACCAACTTGAGGGAAGAGAATGCCACCCGCCATTTTTACCAATAGGCAGTCCCCGTGGTCAGGGGTCCCCAACCCCCAGTTCTTGGACCAGTACCAGTCCGCAGCATGCCAGCAACCGGTCCGCACAAACAAGCCATGCCCCATCAGTGAGATGCAGGCAGCACACAAAACCACACCTCCTCCAGTCCGCGGGCAAAACCTCTCTCCACGTAACTGGTCCCTGGTGCCCAAAAGGTTTTGGGACCTCTGCCCAAGGTGCTTTTCAAAAGGCAACTGGACTTTCTTGGTTTTTCCTTCTTCATAACTGAAGAAGCTTCTTGGATGAGAAGTGAAATATTTTCAAGGGAAAAAACACGAAAGTCCAGTTGCCTCTTCAAAAGCACCTTTGACACAACCATGACCTGTATGACTGAGAACCTCCATAGACACTAGACAGCCCATTTGTCTGTAAGTTGGATGTTCTGTGGTGCAGAAAAACTGGACATGGAAGCTAGTTTTGATCAATCACATACTGGAAAGCCTTGTAGCAACAGGGTCCTTGTCATGGATGTAACCACAGCAGATGGGATTTTGCTAAGTTTTCAGAGGTCAGCCTAGCTGACATGAAGTATACAAAAATTCTTGGATTCCCCTATTTGCCCCCCCCATTCTTTCTAATCCCAAACTGTTTTTCTCTCTCATTGTTCTTGTCATTACTGTAACTATGGCCTTTCCTCTGCCTTATCATAACTATTTAAAAAATAATATTCATCATCATCATCATCATATATTTCTAGAAGTCAGCTCCTTAAGTTAACTATTTCCATATTCCAGAATTTTGTGTTGTAGAAAAGTAACATGAGCTGAACTGTTCTGAAAAATAAACAATTTGATTAAAACAGGCCCACTCACGTACTTTCCTTCTCATGCATACAGAGAGAGAGAGACAGAGAGAGAGGGAGAGAGAGCATCGATCTGTTTGTGTATGATTTGCTAAGAATAGAATAGAATAGAATAGAATAGAATAGAATAGAATAGAATAGAATAGAATAGAATAGAATAGAATAGAATAGAATAGAATAGAATAGAATAGAATAGAATAGAATAGAATAGAATAGAATAGAATAGAATAGAATAGAATGGAATGACAGAGTAGTCCAACCCACTGCTCAAGCAGGACATCCAATACCATTTCAGACAATTGGCTGTCCAGTCTTTTCTTGAAAGCCTCCACTGAGAAAGTACCCACAATGTCCGGAGGCAAGTGGTTCCACCAATTAATTGTTCTCACTGTTAAGAAATTTATCCTTACTTCTAAGTTGCTGCTCTCCTTGATTAGTTTCCATCCATTGCTTCTTGTTCTGCCTTCTTTGTGGCAACTCTGAGATATTGGAGCACTGCTATCATGTCACCCCTAGTCCTTCTTTTCATTAAACTAGATATATCCAATTCCAGTAACCATTTTTATAGGTAACAGTGATAATTGCCTTTGATAATCAAATCTATTTGAAATTGTTGACATTACTCTTCTAACCATTTTGATCTTCCATAATAAAATTTAGTACAGTAAGCAGAGAAAGTAAAAACAACTAACGTGGAAGTCACATGGGAAGTCACCTGATATGTGACTTCTAGGAATCTAGGAAATGAGATATATTTCATAAATTTATTCTTTCTTATGTATGTTTGCCATCAAGCCCATACCATAAAAACTAAATTGCTGAAACATACCACATTCCTAAGATTTCTGTGTTAGGTGATTCCCACATCAATGGTATATAATTATAATAAATCATGCTAGGTCATGTTGGTGGAATGAACTTCATTTTCTCTAATGAGCTTATTCAAATGATTCCCTTGAGATGCAAGTGTGAATCTTTTTTAACTGTTAACTGACAAAACAACAGATCTTTAGACGTCTGCTGCAAACGGGCAAGGAACAACATTATTCCACACTTGGACTAGTTTGGTCACCACAATACCAAAAAAAAAGATACTGAGACCCTAAAAAGAAGGCTGAGAAAACCAATAAAGATGATAAAGGGTCTGGAAGACAAACCATACAATGAATAATTGAGGCACGTAGGTATCTCTAATCTAATGAAGAAAAATGACTAGCTGTGATATTAGAGCAGTCTTTCGATACTTGAGAAGCTGTCATAGGGGATCAACCTATTCTCCAAAACACCTCAGGGCAGGAGAATAAGTAACAATGTAGCTCTGCTCCGTGAGCTGCATTGGCTCCCAGTTGTCTTCCGAGTGAGATTCAAGGTTTTGGTAATGGTTTTTAAGGCCCTACATGGCATGGGTCCGGAGTACCTCGGGGATCACCTGCTGCCGGCGTCAACTTCCCTCCACCCTGTGCACAGAGAGGGCCTCCTCAGGGTGCCACTGGTCAGAGAATGTCGAGTGGCTTTATGGAATCGGTTGCCGGTTGAGCTCCGGATGGCGCCCAACCTTCGCTCCTTCCGAAGCGATCTGAAGACCTATTTATTCGAACAAGCCGGCCTGGCCTGATGGGGGATGGGTTGGGATTTTATTGTGGTTCTTATATTATTATTTATTGTTTTAGCTTGGGCCTTGTATTTAATTCTTTTTTAACTTTTGTATCCTGTATTTTATATGTGCCCTGTTCACCGCCCTGAGTCCTTCGGGAGAAGGGCGGTATACAAATAAAATTAACATTAACATTAACATTAACATTAACAGGTGGAAGATCATTAAAAAGATCATCCAACCTAGAATTAAGAGAAATTTCTCGTCAGTGAAAACAATTAATCAGTGGAACAGCTTGCCTCCAGACGTTGTAGGTACTCCATCACTGGAGGTTTTCAAGAAGAGACTGGACAGTCATTTGTCCGTAACAATATAGGGTGTTCTGCTTGATCAGGTGCTTGGACTAAACCTCCAAGGTCCCTTTCAACCCCATTATTCTATTCTATGTTCTATACATTGAAGACAGTTTGGAACTGTGTTGCTGTTATTGTGTTAGAGCCAGCAGAAAGTGGAAAATCTCTTTTGTCATCAATAGTTGGCTGCTCTGGCAGCTGTTTTCAGTTTCAATGAAGTAGAAAGTTTCTTGACCGGGTTGCTCCCATTATGATCCAATAAGGATATGTTTGAATTTTTCAGTCCATGGACATTTTTCTGAGCTGTACAGCAAGGAAGAATCATTTGATCATTCATTTATTGTTGTCCAGCTGATTTGAAAAAAAGACTGTCATGTACATTTTGAAATTAGGAAACAAAGAAAATCATGGTGATTCTTGGAGCCATGTTCTGATGAGGTAGAAAGATAGATAACTTTCAACCAGGAAATGGTAATAATAATAATAATAATAATAATAATAATAATAATAATAATAATAATAATAATAATAATAATAATAATAATAATAATAATAATAATGATGATGACGACGATGATGATGATGATGGAAGGGAACTTGGAGGTCATCTAGTCCAACCCCATGCTAGGCAGGAAACCCTATACCATTTCAGACAAATGGCTGGCCAGTCTCTTCTTAAAAACTTCCAGTGTTGGAGCATTCACCGCTTCTGGAGGCAGGTTGTTCCATTGGTTAATTGTTCTAACTGTCAGGAAGTTTCTCCTTAGTTCTAGGTTGCTTCTCTCCTTGACTAGTTTCCATCCGTTGCTTCTTATCCTGCTTTCAGGTGCTTTGGAGAATAGCTTGACTCCCTCTTCTTTGTGGTAGCCCCTGAGATATTGGAATACTGCTATCATGTCACCCCTCACCCTTCTCTTCATTAGACTACACATACCCAATTCCAGCAACCGTTCCATATATGTTTTAGCCTCCAGCCCCCTAATCATCTTTGTTGCTCTTCTCTGTACCCTTTCTAGAGTCTCGACATCTTTTTTACATCGTGGTGACCAAAACTGGATGCAGTATTCCAGGTGTGGCCTTACCAAAGCATTGTAAAGTGGTATTAGTACTTCACGTGATCTTGATTCTATCCCTCTGTTAATGCAGCCTAGCACTGTGTTGGCTTTTTTGGCAGCTGCAGCACACTGCTGGCTCATATTTAAGTGATTGTCCACTAGGACTCCGAGAACTCTCTCACAGTTACTACTATTGAGCAAGGTACTACCTATACTATACCTGTGCATTTGATTTTTCCTGCCTAAATGTAGAACTTTACTTTTTTCACCATTGAATTTCATTTTGTTAGATAATGCCCAGTGTTCGAGTCTGTCCAGATCCTTCTGTATCTTAAGCCTATCTTCTGGAGTATTGGCTATTCCTGCCAGCTTGGTGTCGTCTGCAAATTTGATGAGTTCCCCATCTATCCCCTCATCCAAATCGTTAATGAAGATATTGAAGAGCACTGGGCCCAGAACAGAGCCCTGGGGCACCCCACTACACACTTCCTTCCATGTAGATGCCGTTCCATTGAGGACCACACGCTGAGTACGGCCTGTCAGCCAGCTATGAATCCATCTGGTGGTGATGCTATCTAACCCACATTTTTCTATCTTATCAAGTAGTAGGTTGTGATCTACTTTATCAAATGCCTTACTGAAGTCCAAGTAAATTATATCTACAGCATTCCTCAGGTCCACTAATTTTGTCACTTGGTCAAAGAATGTAATAAGATTTGTCTGGCATGATCTGTTTTTGACAAACCCATGTTGACTTTTAGTGATGACTTTTTTTGCATCAAGGTGTTCGCTGATTTGTTGTTTGATTATCTTTTCCAGAATCTTCCCAGGTATTGAGGTCAGGCTGATAGGTCTGTAGTTTCCTGGATCTATTTTTTTCCCTTTTTTGAATATGGGAACTACAGTACATCAGCTCTCTTCCAGTCCTCTGGTAGTTCCCCAGTGCTCCAGGATCTTAAAAAAATATAGTTCAGTGGTTCTGAGATCAGGTCTGCCAGTTCCTTCAGAACCTTGGGGTGTAATCCATCTGGTCCTGGTGATTTGAACTCGTCTAGGCTGGACAGGTGCTCACTTACCATTTTCTTGCCTATCATAACTTGCGTTTCTATTCTGTTTTTTATGGCACTGGTTTGGGTAGGTTGGACTGTTTTTTCCCTTTGTGTAAAGACAGATGCAAAAAATGAATTAAATAGTTCTGCTTTCTCAGACAAATGGCTGGCCAGTCTCCTCTTAAATACTTCCAGTGTTGGAGCATTCACCACTTCTGGAGGTAGGTTGTTCCACTGGTTAATTGTTCTAACTGTCAGGAAGTTTCTCCTTAGTTCCAGGTTGCTTCTCTCCTTGACTAGCTTCCATCCGTTGCTTCTTATCCTGCTTTCAGGTGCTTTGGAGAATAGCTTGACTCCCTCTTCTTTGTGGCAGCCCCTGAGATATTGGAACACTGCTATCATGTCCCCCCTCACCCTTCTCTTCATTAAACTACACATACCCAATTCCAGCAGCTGTTCTTTATATGTTTTAGTCTCCAGACCTCTAATCATCTTTGTTGTTCTTCTCTGTACTCTTTCTAGAGTCTCAACATCTTTTTTACATCGTGGTGACCAAAACTGGATGCAGTATTCCAGGTGTGGCCTTACTAAAGCATTGTAAAGTGGTATTAGTACTTCACGTGATCTTGATTCTATCCCTCTGTTAATGCAGCCTAGCACTGTGTTGGCTTTGGGTAAGGCTGGATTCTCTAAATGGCCGAAGGATTCACATAACAATTACAGTGAGTTACCATCAGCAAAAAAAAAAAAAGGTTGTAAAGATTGAGAGCTAGTACATACTCCTGACTAGTTACAGAAAGTGTTCCTCTAGTTCAGTGTTTTTCCAATCTTGGCAACTTTATGATCGATGGACTCCAACTCCCATGCTGGCTGGGGAATTCTGGGAGTTGGAGTCCACAGATTATAAAGCTGTCAAGGTTGAGAAATGCTAGTCTAGTAGAAGAGAATTTACTAAGTTTGCATCTGACAATACAAAATTAAGTAATAGCTCCTTCATTCACAAACTTGCAGGCTTAGGCTACTAGGGAAAGAATAATGAGGCAGAAACCATTCCTTATTAAGAAGGCATGAGCATTCCGTGTATACTTCATTAGATAGCATTATTTGATTTGCTCATACAATGAAACAAATATGAATGTTAAGAGAGATGCAAAATAGAACTTGAGCATCAAAGGGAGCATCATTGTTCTTGCCCTGCAAAGTGCCAATTATTCCTCTTAAGTCCTTTAGTTTTTCAAGGCTGGCTGGCTAATTTAAAGGATAAAAGTATTAGCCTTTCATCTATAAGATTCAAGTACCCGTCCTCCAGGCACACCAAAGAAATGCAGAGTAGACTTCTCTTTAGTGTGTTCCTGAATGCATCATTATCAGAGAAAAAAAGAATTAAATATTAACAAAGGAATATATGACAATTGGCTATATTTTTTTAATTTCAAATCCTGATTCATCAGCAAAAGCAGAAAATAAGGAAGACTTCTCTTGGGGATTGGGGAGAGAACCAACAAGCTTTTGCAAGACTGATATTTTTGAACCTTTAACTACATTGCAATCACATACTCATTCTTTTAGTTGGATGAAAATGAAAACATTTAGAAAGATTGCAGAATAACAGATTTGGAAGGGATCTTGTTGTTCTTCTAGTCTGTCCCCCCTGCTCAAGCAGGAGATCCTATAGCATTCTGGACAAATTTCTGTCCAATCGTACCTTAAAGACCTTCAGTGATGTGTTAACAGTAACAAAAATTGTATTTGCCCAATGTGGAAAAATGCATACCACCAGATTACTGTAGATTCAGGGAGCAGGTGGCAAATTGATATGATTTCTAGGTAGTTATTGGGAAAGGTAGAAAACCTACAGTAGCTTCTTTACCCAACTGGTATCCCCTCCTTTCTCTAAGACAGTTTTTCTCAAACTTGGTAGCTTCAAGATAAACCCCCAAGTGGCTTCAACGCTTCACGTTGAGGGCACTATTATTATGCTTCAAGTTGAGCATGTTACTATTATTATGATGATGATTACGATGATGATTTTAGATTTATTTATATCCCACCTTTATTATTTTTAGAAATGACTCAAGGCAACAAGCATACCTAGTGCTCCTTCCTTCTCCTGTTTTCCCCATAACAACAACCCTGTGAGGTGGGATGATCTGAGAGAGAGGAACTTGCCCATAGAAAGCCAGTTGCAAGTTGACTTGACCATGCAGTTGTGTGGTACAGCATGCCATTGATTGTATAAACTGGTGTCTGAACTTAAACCAGACATCTTCAACCTTAGCCAGGAAGAGGGTCCTTTAAAATCTAGTAAGCATCTCACAAGTGCTACTTATTTAACAGGGCAAAATGAAAGGGAAGTACTGAATTACTGGAAGTATCTTGGCAATCGCCTCTTGCTGGCCAATATATCACTCAGTGTTTGGGACACTGGCAGTTAACACAGTTTCACAATCAAAGGCCTAATCAAAATTTTCTTCCTCCAGCATCAACAGTGGAGAGGAGATTGCAATAATTTTCTGCTGCAACAGCCCCCTGCCTTGGCAGATGGATCTCCTGGCAAATACTTGAGCCAGGATTTAGGCTATGGCAGGAAATGGATTAAAACCAGAAGGTTTTGGCTTTGAAATTACATCTGGATGGTTGGGGTTTGCTGGAAAGCTCTTCTTCCAAACTTGCTTTGTTCAGAGTGATCTGGGTTTTGTTCAAGTCACAGGGAATGAGTGGACCAAGGTCTGAAAATGACAATGCATGAATTTCCCAAGTTACAGGTTGAGGAACTAGGCAAGTAGATTTCAATTACATTTTTTTTGCAGAACTCCTAGGGTTGGACCCCAATGTGGAGAAAAGCAATAATGTATGTGCTAAGCAAAGACAAAGATGAAAAAGTGGAGAGAGTCCAAGAGTCCATCCGATGTAAGCTTCAAAGAAATGTCCCAACTCCAAGTTCCTGTGACACAACTGGCTCCAATCCTTGTCCCTTTCCCTTTCCAATATGGAGAATACAATTGGGATTATGGCCACCAAGCTGGATTGGTTGGATAAGAGGATGGAGACAATGACCAGCAACATGCAGATAACCACAACACTGGAAAATATCAAAGGGTTTTTCAAAGTGGAAACTAGCACAGAAGGCTGTTATCTAATTCCAACAGAGCTTCCTTAAAGAAGCCTTAAATTTTGAGATGCCAAATATGTCCACGCAGGCAAGCTGATCTTAAGAACTCAAGCAAGGTCAGACATGGGAGATGGTAGATCACTAGAACTACTAGGATAAATTGGAAGCAAAATAAAACTACAGAAGCAAAGCCAAATCAAAACTGACCAAGAGTTGAGATGGAAAAAATTATTGACTTTTTTTTAACATACAATCTATCTCCTTGAAAGTGTTGGATATTTATTTATTTAGCAAATGTATTATTTATTTTAATAAATTTATATAGCCATCCATCTCATTATGTTAGTGGCTAACGATGTTATGAAACCATAACCACAAGTGTTTTTCCATTTAGGATGTGAGGAAATTCCTCCACACCATCTCAGGTGGGACAAGTTGGGAATAAGCTAGAAAACATCAACAAATGGTTCAGTTTATTTCTGAGTTACTTTGACTTGGGAAATGAACTGATTTATGAGTCCTGTTCTTCCCATTGACCCCACTCTTTTATAATGATCAGCAGTCTATCTCCAAACCTCTTACTTTTTTTCTTTAACCTTGTTCTCCAAAGCAGCTCTGCAGGTATAACAAGAGGAACACTACAGCCATTTACAGATTGACAACCTGGGGATGGAAAAACAGGTTCTGACAGGATGGTGGTGGTGGTGATGGTGGGAATGGAAAGACTGTGTTTCTTTGCAGTCATCTGGTCATTAATACTTTCTGAGAGCTGTTGAGGCTACTTGGGGTTTTATCTGGGTCCTCAGGGTCACCTGAATGAAAGGTGTAGAATCTTCTTGGAACAGCCAAAAGCAGCAGTCCCCAACGTTTCTGGCTGGTGGACCTGGTGGGACGGGAGAGAGGGGATGGTTCGGTGTGAGCAGCAGGTGCACATGTAAGTGGAGCTTCGTGCATGAGTGCAGGCACCTGCTGCTGACGCTAGTGGAGCTGCACACTGATGGGCACTCACCCGCCACTTGTACGGTCTGGTTCTGAACAGGTCACAGCCCAGTAGTGGGCCACAGATCAGGAGACGGGGACAAAAGGACTGCATTGTATACCAGAGATAGGTGGTGTCGAATTCTGGGAGGCAAAGTTGACACATCTTAAAGTGACTAACAGTGAGGACAATTAACCAGTGGAAAGGCTTGCCTGGGTGCTCCATCACTGGAGGTTTTTAAGAAGAGACTGGATAGCCACTTGTCTGAAATAGTATAGGTTCTCCTGCTTGAGCAGGGGGCTGGACTAGAAGACCTCCAAGGTGCCTTCTAGCTCTTATTCTATTCATATGGCTATCCTATTCTTTCAGCTTGTCACGTATGCTACTACCATTTGGTAAATGCTATAATTAGGTTGTAGTTGAAGGATTATGGGGAAAAGAATTTGGGGGAAGCCAAATTCTTTTTTGTTCGGGGGCTTTGAAAATTTCACACATGTAACACCATCCTGTGTGAGCTATGTTGGCTGCCAGTGTGCTTCTGACTGCAGTTCAAGAGCTTTAAAGCTTTTCATGGCTTAAGGCCAGGTTATCTAAGGGGGTTCTTCTCCCAGTCATTTCCATCTGTCCAGTTTGGTCTGGTAGGTTGGGCATGTTATGGGTTCCATCAGCCAAGGAATGTCAGCTGGAATGAACCAGGAGATGTGCCTTCTCAGCCCTAACCCCTGCCTTCTAGAATATTCCTCCTTCAGAGATCAGGATGACCCCATCCCTATTGATCTTTTGTAAGTCTGTGAAGATTTAGTTATGGGCTGGGCTTGTGTTAAGTGTTTTAAGGACCCCCTACAGCAACCATATATATTTATTTAGTATTACTTTAAATTCTGTTTATGATATACATCACCCAGAATCGCTTGCTGAGACAGATGACTATAGAAATCAAATAAATTAACCCTCCTGGTATTGGGAAGAAGAACTTAACTGTAAAAGAATGTGATGCATACACCACTGTGGTGTTTGTGGCATATACTCTCATGTCTAACACATTTTAAATAGGGCAAGTATTGTGAAGCCTCTGGAGCCCATAATTTTTTCCATAGAAATCCCCATAAAACATATAATCTTGGATTAACCAAGTGCAATCCTTTGAACTGTGCCAAGAATCTTGTTTCTCATGTTACAGAAATATCTACCTGGTCACTTTCTACAATGAAAGTAGAAATTTGACTCTATTTCAGTGTGTTATTGCTACCCCCTTGCCTTCAAGTTTACGTCATCTTTCTCTGAATTTCACTGGAGCATTAGCGTGCTTTGCTTTGTTTTCCCCAAAACACAGTCTATCCATGATAGTGAAGATTTGTGATAGGCTATATATGTCAGGAATAATAAAGAAAAATGGCCCCCTGAATCTAGACAGAGGAAGGAACTTTTCATCATGTCTACAGTTTTCTGTCATGCGCTAATAGGATCATACTAGTAATTTTATTTTCACTAATAAGATACAATGAATAATATAATCGTATTAGGAAGTTTTAAAATTACATTAGGAAAAAGACAAAGATTTGAATGACGTTATATAAATATAAGTTTGCTTTTTTTTAAAAAAAAAGAACCAGAAATATGTATCTATAAATTTATTTTAAAAACAGGTATTTCGGGACCTGATTCCATTAGATATTCATAGCGCATTAGTCATACAGATATTACTGTCCACACAAGTATATTTGATTCACAGCTTCTAGTTTTCCCAGAATGGCAGACATCTTTATCATTTGTGGATATAGATGTACTTTGACAGGGATGCATCTTCTCAACTTGGATATGCATCCTCCATAATGTCTATTTTAGCCCCTCAGCCTGCCTGTCTTGCAATACATAGATGACTAGTACAATATGTTTTCATTAAGAGCAAAGAGCGAAATGCAGAGGCTATTTGAATGCTGTGACTACTTTTTTAAAGCCTCAGTAGAGAATTGCATTAAAAAACCCAAACCAAGGCATAGTAATAATTGGAGAGGAAAGAGAAGAGTACCAAAGACAGGTTTGGTTTGTGTGAGAAAACAAAATACTTAAGGAAGGGTGAATTAAATGCTCTCCCAAATGCACTGTGTAAAACTGGAAGGCTGTGATCAAGATGTGCCAGCCTTAATATAGCAGTGTTACATGGTGCCCATTGGCATGGCAGGAGGGTAAATGATAATGAACCATGTGTAGAAGATGACATGAGAAAGTCTAAAGTCTAAAGATGACATGAGGAAGTCTAAAGTCTTTTGTTTAAACTTACTAATTTTAAGATGTGTGGACTTGTAGTGATATGTGAAAAAGATCTGGGGAGGTTGGGTGAAGAGGACCTGTCAAGGGGATGGTCAGATAAGAGGCAGCATAACCCACAGCTAAATAGTGGGAGGGGCAAGAAGTTCAGAAAGAGCTCCACAGCTTCTCATGCTGTAAAGCAGGGGTCTTCAAACTTGGCCCTTTTATGACTTGTGGACTTCAAGTCCCAGAATTCCTCAGCCAGCGTGCCTGAAACTCTTGCCTCACTCACTATCTAGCTGTGGGCTATGCTGTCTCTTATCTTTCTGTTATCTTGAGATACTGTCTTCATCCAATATCCCAAAGTCTTTCTTGTGTACCATTGTAGGATTTCAACCTCCAGAATTCCTCAGTCAGCATGCTGGCTGGGAAATTCTGGGTGTCGAAATTCACACATCTTAAAGTTGCAAGTTTAAAAAACAGTGGTCTAAAGCCAAGGCATTTTGAATCATAAATGGTAGAGGAATGGCAGGGATGGCTTGATGCAAGGATTGACAATGTGGTGCCACTCACATCACACTCCCACCAAATAAAATAAATATTGCCCAATATCTATCTTGTTATAACCCATACAAAACTCTTTGAAGTCTCACAAGATTTAATTACCTTTCTCTTTCTGTTCTTCCCAAAAACATGTGATGCTGGTTGACTCTCCTCCTGTTAGGATGCAGTTGGCTAGGTGCTAGGTTTAACTATCCCTACCATGTATTTCCTGTAACTAATCCTCCTTTCTGCTATTATTATAAAACCTCTTTCATTAATCCATGCTCAGGTTATGTTCCCACTGTCAGGAATTCTTCAACATCTAATAGGAAGACAAGAGATTCATGTAGATTTATGAAGCAGTAGATGCTCTTAGTGGAGATCAAACTCACTGACTAATAAGTGAGAAGCAGAGAGAATGAGTGAGATTTGCTAGCATTTGCTGAACTCAGTTCTTGGCAACCTTGGCTATTGGCTACCTGATTGGCAGAAGGTGCTCTGGTGAATTCCAGATAAGAGGTTGAGATCCAATCTTAATGAGTTTTGAATCTGGAAATGATAAGGAAAAAGTAGAAAAATGAAAGTTGGGGTGAAAGTTCATAGGGAATGACTTGCAAATGAAATGGATGTTGCAATGATGGAACACCCTAGGTCAGGGGTCTTCAAACTTGGCCCTTTTATGACTTGTGGACTTCAACTCCCAGAATTCCTCAGCCAGGCACGCTGGCAGAGGAATTCTGGGAGTTGAAGTCCACAAGTGATAAAAGGGCCATGTTTGAAAACCCCTGCCTTAGGTTTATGTGGCTGTGGTACCCAACAGCTTCATGTGTGCTCAGTCAAGAAGTCATTAAAGCCAACTGATAGATACATTCATCCCAAAGTCTTCCTGTTTTGCTCTATATTTAAAAAACGCACCCTTCGACTGCTTAAACAGGCAGAAGAACTTAACAACTGTTAATTCAAAATGTGATTTAAGGAGATGTAGAGGGGTGGGGGGACTGATATCATTTGCCATTTGGCTTATGTTTCAGGGGGCTCCCTTTTTTCACCTCCACTTGGTGGCTGTAATCACACTAGTGTTAGTCAGTGTGACAGACACCTTTGAAAGTGCAAATTGAGCTTCATGGGGCAAATGTCATTTGCTGTTTTAAATGAAGTTGATTTGAAAGGATAGCTGGGAAGAATCACTCAGATAAATTACTGAAGTTGTAAAGGTTTCAGTTTCCTGAGATGATCTCACTTATCTTCCCCCTTTTTGCTCATATTATAGCTTCAGGGAAGCTAAAACTACAGGGTAGATATTTTCCATAGTTGGCCCACTGGGATGTGTTTCTGCCATGTCACAACAACTCATTTCCAACGTTTGCTTTTTTTCCCCCTGAATTCATCCCTTTGGAGTTTTCAATGTGTGGCATCAGGATGATCAATCCAAGTTTTCCATGGAAGTAAATAGATAAATGAGGATGAGAAAGTAGAAATACTGTAGAAAGGGAGTGGTCTGATATAAATCAAATAATAATAATAATAATAATAATAATAATAATAATAATAATAATAATAATAATAATAATAATAATAATAACGATAACAATGAGGATGAGGATGAGGATGAGGATGAGGATGAGGAGGAGGAGAAGAAGAAGAAGAAGAAGAAGAAGAAGAAGAAGAAGAAGAAGAAGAAGAAGAAGAAGAAGAAGAAGAAGAAGAAGAAGAAGAAGAAGAAGAAGAAGAAGAAAAGGATCCAGATGCAAGGATCACAAGGCTCCTGTTCTGGAAAGTTTCTACTTCCATTATCCATAAGTTGAATTTAAAGCCATAAAATATGAGTGATCATACAAAAATTTAGAATGAAAAATCAATAACCTTGCTTTATTTTCCTGGCTTTACATGGTGGCACAGTGGTTAGAATGCAGTATTGCATGGTAATTCTGCTGACTGTCTGCAGTTCGGTCCTCACTGGCTCAAGGTTGTCTCAACTTTCCATGCTCTCAAGGTCAGTAAAATGAGGACCCAGGTTGTTGGGGTCAATATGCTGATTCTGTAAACCGCTCAGGGCTGTAAATTGCTGTGAAGCAGTATATACGTCTAAGTGCTATTGCTATTTACAGGAAGTCCTCGTTTAATGTTAACTTGCTCAGTGACTGTTTGAACTTGTGACGGTGCTAAACAATGGGTAGTTGTAACCAGGCCTTGAAGTTATGGCTGGTGCAGAATCCCTATAGTAATGTGATCACAGTCCAGGCACCTCACAATCAGCTCAAATTTCCACTTGTTGCAACAGTCCATAGTCATGGAATGCAATGTTCCCTGATCGTCTTCCTACAAGCAAAGTCACTGAAGAAGACAGCAGGAAGTTGGAGAGTGCAATCAGGTGAATTTGTCACTTACAGATTTATGCAGTGCTCACTTAACAACAGTAACCAGGAACAACCAGAATTGCCATCACTGAGCAGCAGAGTCATGTGGCATTATGCTTTTGGACCACATTGCATAGCAATGGAAATTTCAGCCCCAGTTGTCTTAGTTGATTTGTCTGCTTTTTATGTTGTTTAGTTAACCAAATTTAAATGAGAAATCTTAGGTATGCCTAAGTTTACTTTGTATCCTCCTAGCACTATTTTCTCTATGTATTTCAGGCATTCGATTCCATTCTGTGTGATCATCCTTCATGGTCAAGTTACTGTAATGATCAAAGTATAGGGCATGTTTAAAGAGATTGAAATGCATTGTTGTTGCTGTTATTATCAGAATAAAGAATAAACCTATATTTGATTGTTTTCAATTGGGGAGATCTAGTTTCAAATTCTCTTTGGAGTCAAGCTGTTTCTGATGTATCTGAGTGCAGCAGTGTCCAGCAGAAGTCAAGTTATGTCATGTATATCATCATGCAAATTACACAAATGATGTAATTTGCATCAGTTGAGTGGGCTGGCTGATATAAGTTAGTTTATTTGCACTATTTGTGTGATGATGTCATAATCTTCCTCTCCCTACAGATGCCCTGTCAGAGGTATGATGCATCCTTTCCCTTGAGTTCTTGCAATTATGCTAAAATTACTTCCACAAGGACATGAACCCCCAAAGTGCCAAAATACACATACAGACACACACATGCATACAAATGCCTAGTTTGTACACTAAGCTTCTAATCTTTGAACAATAATTTACAAGACTTCTATATGGTGACAAATAAACAGAACAATATTATTAAATATGATAACATAAGATAACCTTTATTGTCACTTTTTTCTATGAACACACTGGTACACATTAAAAAAATGAAATTATGATGCCCACTCTCAACGGAATATATATATTATTATGTTATTGTTATATTGTATCGTAACAATATGCAATATTATTAAATATAACAGTATTAAATTTTGGAACTGTAAGCCGCCAGGGTCATTGATTGAGATGGGTGGCTATAGAAATTGAATAAATAAATAAATAAAATTATCCAAATTACATTCTAGCTTGCAGTGCTCTTAGGAGAGAGAATAGCTACAATTTCTGCAGTAAAATATATTTCCTTAAGAAAGAGCAACAACAAGAAAATATTGTTCCATATTTTCAAACAGTAGAGCCTCAATTATTTGCAAACCACGATGGCATTGTCTTTTGGAATTCTTTGCAATAACTTGAAATGTTTAAATCTAGCATGCATTGGCTTACATATTAACAGAATGTGGGTAAGTGTTCCAGTCACCTTCCTTGTCTAACAGTTGAAACTAAGCTGTGTTTAACTTCGGTATTTGCATGTTTCTGATAATACTGAAATGCATTAAGCCTCCTTTTAATAATGCAATTTTAGCCTTAGGGAATACCCTGGGATAATCAGTGTTCATAGTCTCTCCATCCATCTGGTGAACAGGAGAGTGGGAAGGACACTCTATTCCCTTTTCTATCACTAGTTCTGGATTAAGGATAAAAATTCATCCCCCACTTATACAAAATGAAATAAAATGAATTAAACACACCTCAACATGTCTCTCTCTGCATGTAGATTTTCTGGTGGTGCGCAGACAAGCCAACTTTCTTTCAAGTTTGCTGCGAATGGAAGCTTATAGGGGTTGGTGAGGCTAGGAAAAATTGGAGTAAAGAGAATGCTTTGTACACCACCTTGAACTGCTGAAGGAAAGATAGGGTACAAATCAAACAAAAAGACAAATAAATAAAACAAACGAGAGGCTCAAAGATAATTGGACTCAACTCAAGAGTGATAAATTTTGTGCCCTGCATGTATTAATTTGTGAATATGCATAACTGTATACAATGCATGCCATTTTTCTTAGGGTCCATTATTTATACTGGATGTTGACACTTCCAGTCGAGATAAAATATATATCTTGGAAGAGCACAACGAGAAAACGTTTCCTTCCTTATGTTCCATAAATGGTGCTATTTCTTTTAATAAACTCCACTGGCCACTACCAAAATCTTAGCCCATTCTATTGTACCTTCCTAGCAAAGTGTTTGCAATCTTCCTGTCATTCCCAGCACAAACAAGTTCTTAAAAAAGCAAAAAGCACAGAGAAATGAACAGTAGCATCAGCGTCAAAATTGCTGACTACATAAAATGTAATGATTTTCATCCATCTCAGGCAACATCACATAAGCTGCCAAAAGATCCCGCAACAATACACCTGTCTCGGGAACAGGACTACAAAAGTAATTTGTGCTGTCCTCTCTCTTCAGCTTCCAGATGGTACACAATGGCTGATTATGAAGCTGCACGGCTTTTATGCTATCCATCTGTCTTCCAAGAGGAGGGACAGACTTGGATTTTTTTTCACAGAGTCTTCTCTTTGTCCGAATGAAACTGATGCTCCCAAAACACGGCAGAATACATCTGACCTCTCCTTTTCCTTGTCTGTATCTTTACTAGTTTGATGCGTCATGTCGTTCATTCCTTAAAAGCAGTGTTTCTCAACCCTGAGAACTTTAAGAGGTGTAGACTTCAGGTCTGCAGAATTCCCCAGCCAGTTGACGGAAGTTGAAGTTGAAGTCTACACCTCTTAAAGATTCCAAGATTGAAGAAACACTGCTTAAAGGGATTTTAAAAACCCACATGCACACATTCACATGCTTATACAAAGCTACTGACTACCAACTATGTTATAATCCAGGGCACGAGAACTTTAGGAAACAAACAGAACAAATAAAACCTCCCTAATATTCAGTTCTAAGCAATATTCTTGGAATAAAGAGCTTGATTAAGTAGCAGTGAACAGATTCATCTCTTAGCAGTTGATCTTTTATTATTATTATTTTTATGTGTCCTTTATACAGCAATTTCAAACTGAAACATGTTCTGTAAAGTATAAGATTGAACGCAATAGAAATCAAGAAAGTTTGCAATCAGAGACGTGTTTGTACAGTATATTCATACTTATCCACCTTTGACCTACCTAAAACACCATAAGAAGTCATCTTTCAAATGTCTCCAAACTGCTATTCTCCTTAGAAATAAATGTAAAAAACATATGCTCAATCATCACATTGTATGAGATTTCATGGTTGGGTGGGGAGGGGGGAATGCAAGAAAATTAATCAAACTGGTGTTTCCAGTTGGAATTTGCCTTCATTCCAATCATCCATAGCCCCAGTTTACAGATAGGATAACTGAGGCTGAAAGCCAGGGCTTTGATCAAGGCCACAGAATTGGTCCTAAAGAAATAAATTAATGATGTCAGAATCTCATTTCAGTTTTTTCACAACTGCTTAAGAATATAACTAAAATTTGCATCCAGTTTTGTATTTCTACTTGAGAAAATTTCTCTTTGTGTACTCAGATTGCTTTTACAAGCAGTTTTCCCTAATACATTTCTGTGCTGTTTTTAATAGAAGCATTTTGTCTGCATTTATGGCAGCAGAACTCTGTAGTAAAATCTTTATGAATTTTTGTGGCCTTTGAAAGTAATTGTCTTGGTTCCTATATTGCTCCAAATGTGTGAAATCATGTACAAGTGTTTGAATTTGTGAGCCAAACAATTCTCTCTTGTTCTTAGTTGGGACAATCATTCATTTGGCCAGACTCAGTA
The DNA here is from genome assembly GCF_964194415.1 of Vipera berus. Classification (NCBI taxonomy): domain Eukaryota; kingdom Metazoa; phylum Chordata; class Lepidosauria; order Squamata; family Viperidae; genus Vipera; species Vipera berus. Next base: position 14,957,204 of record NC_138203.1, read on the forward strand.
ACGCATTTTTTTTAAAAAGAGGGGGGGGAAAGACAATCTGAGGTTAAAAAAAGAAATCCCAACTTCGCTTTATTGCATATCCAGTTCCAAATCTGTAGCAGTATTCCAGAAAAAAAATCAGTACCAGGAGACATGAGAAAACCAATAAAGGAGATTATTTGAAGCTCAGGTTTGAAATTGGGGTCCTTGGTCCTCTCTGAGCTTGCTTGATTTCTTGCAGATGTTTCATTACCCAAACTAGGTAACATCATCAGTACTAGAGATGATGTTACCTAGTTTGGGTAATGAAATGCCTGCAGGAAAACAACCAAGCTCAAATAGCACTAAGGACCCCTCACATGAGAAACTTTAACAATGTTGTATATATGTTTGTCATAGTCAAGGCCATGGTCTTCCCAGTTGCAATGTATGGCTGCGAAAGTTGGACCATAAGAAAGGCTGAGCGCCAAAGAATTGAAGCCTTTGAACTATGGTGCTGGAGAAGACTCCTGCGAGTCCCTTGGACTGCAAGGCGATCAAACTGGTCAGTCCTAGAGGAGATCAACCCCGACTGTTCTTTAGAAGGCCAGATCCTGAAGTTGAAACTCAAATACTTTGGCCACCTAATGAGAAGGAAGGACTCACTGGAGAAGAGCCTAATGCTGGGAAAGATTGAGGGCAAGAGAAGAAGGGGACAACACAGAATGAGGTGGCTGGATGGAGTCACTGAAGCAGCAGGCGTGAGCTTAAATGTACTCCAGAAGATGGTAGAGGACAGGAAGGCCTGTAGGAACGTTGTCCATAGGGTCGCGAGGGGTCGGACATGACTTCGCAACTAACAACAACAACATACAGTATATGTTTGTATTGTGTATCTGAGAGAACTGTGTTTGTGAACTTTAGCAGAGAAATGGCTCCCTGTGACCTCATATATGGTGGTTTAAGCAAAAATCTTCTTTGGTTAGGATAAAATTATATACTTCTTCTTTCTGGAAGGTAATCCAGGAATCCCTGACCATAAGAGCTTGTCAAATATCTTCATAAAACCTTGTTATGATGATTTCAGACATTCCAAAGACAGTCAAGGATAAGTTTGAAGCTTAGAGTGCAGAAACAGAAAGAATCTGTCAACCTTAGATTTATTATGTGTCTCCCTTTTCCCTACATTGTAGAGTCAGTATTAGCTTCAACAAGGTTATGGAGTAAAGTCATGCTATACATTCTGCAGTGACCAATCTGAAAAGCTTGCTTGATTAGACATAGGATCACAAGGAAGCCTTTATATGTCCTTCAATGTACCTATTCTACTCTTGTCTTCTCCTCTTATGAAGTACCCTTTCATTGTACTTAGACTATTTGTTCATTTGATACAATTTTACTAGATTATAATTATAACACTCTCTTCTGTCTAAACCTTGCTATAATCATCAGTAACATCATTGTACCAAATTAAGTTCCTCTTTAACTCACAAAGGTATGATTTAGTACAGAGATCTTCAAACCTGGCCCTTTTATGACTTGTGGACTTCAACTCCCAGAATTCCTCAGCCAGGCACGCTAGCTGAGGAACTGTGGGAGTTGAAGTCCGCAAGTCATAAAAGGGCCAAGTTTGAAGACCCCTGATTTAGTATCTTTTCTAAGCTTCTGCATGTCACAGAAGAGAACATACAGTATGCAGCTCCACATTGAATTGTTGAATCCTTATTGTTAGTTGTTATGCTTAGTTGCTTGCTTGCAGATGTTTCACCACCCAACTAGATAATATCATCAGTGCTAGTGAGGCTGGGGTTTGCTGTCTTATTTAGAATAGAATAGAGCTGGAAAGGACCTTAGAGGTCTTCTAGTCCAGCCCCCTGCTCAAGCAGGAGAATCTACACCATCTCAGACAGGTGAATGTCAGTAGATTGTGGTCTACTTTGTTTTTACTGGTCTTCTTAAAAATCTCCAGTGATGGAGTGCCCATGATTTCTGGGGATAAGCTGTTCCACTGGTTGATTGTTCTCTGTCAGGAAGTTTCTCTTTAGTTCCAGGTTGATTCTCTCTTTGATCAGTTTCCAACCATTGTTTCTCATCCTTCCTGCAGCATATTCCCCATAATGACAGCTGTCACAGGCCGCTCCACGCGGCCGCACTGACAGCTGTCAAAGGAATCGCGCATGCGCAGTCACGCTCCACGGACTGTCAAAACCCTCCACACGCGGCCGTTTGACAGCTGTCAAACGCCGCGCATGCACCCTGCCCGCGAGCTGTCAAAACAGCGAAGACGCGGGCTATCAAAACGGCGGCAGCCGCTGAACTGTCAAACTGGCGCATGCGCCCCAGCCAGACGCTAGCTGTCAAAATTACCGGCTGCTCACCAAGGCCAGCTGACGGGATTTCCCCAGCTAATGCGCTTGCGCTATCACTGGGGAAATGTCAAAGCTGCCAGCTGACTATTGACACAAGGTCCCTCGGCGGGAAAACACCCGCCCCTGATTCGCTGTCCCGTTTGACAGCTGCCTATAAAAGGCATGGTTGTACTGCTCTGTTTCATCCGGGCTATGTTATAATAAAGGCTGTTGAACCGAAGACGCGTCTCCCTCGTCCTTGCTGCCGCCAATTCACCTGGCGACGAAGGTGGGATCCCGGTACTAGCTGAAGTCACGGCCCAGAGGCATAGCTGTCCCAGTCGAATCGCTGAAGTCACGAGCTAAGTCACCGACTGGGCAAGCGAAAGCTATTCTGGTGCCACAGTACCGCGGACCCAGCATGGCAAATCTAGGGCACGTGAGGGAGTTCGACGTCCGCCACCCCGAAGGCTGGGAGTTGCACTGGGGCCAAGTCGAGGGGTACCTCCTCGTGAACAAAATCACGGAAGACCGCCACAAGGCCGCTGCGCTCCTATGCCTCAGCGGGCCGGCAGTATACGACATCGCCGTCGGCCTCTGTAGCCCAGACCCGGTCGCCACCGTACTGTACGCCGAGCTCACGGATCGCCTCAGCAAGCACTTCATGCCGAGGCGGTCGGAGCTGTACTGGCGACTCTTCTTCGCTTGCCGGCGACAGCAACCCGGAGAGCCCTCCACCGCTTTCATTGCTGCTGTCCGGCATGCCACCCGAAAATGCCACTTCCCCGACCTGGAGGACCGAATTCGGGACCAATTCATCGCCGGTCTCCAAAATGCGCGCCTGCAGAGGAAGCTTGTGGCAAGACCCACAATGGACCTCGCAGAGCTCACCTTGGAGATAATGGCGTATGAAGACAGCCATCGTGACGAGCCCCAGGCGTTTGGTGACAACTCCGGCGTTTCCATCCATCAAGCTCGAGAGCTCGACCAAGGGCCTCCGGAGCCAGACTCCAGGGTCGATGCAATCCTCTCCCGGTTCAATCGCATGGTCGCCGGCCGCGAAGGGAACTGCAGCCAAGACCGTCAGGCAACCCCCAGCACGAAGAAACCGCAGACCGGCTTTAGGACAAAGTGTGCGAGCTGCGGCGGGGGCCATGCCAGGGCCACTTGCCGTTTTAGAAACGCGAAGTGCCATGGATGTGGCAAGACCGGCCACATCCGCTCCGCTTGTCGCAGTCTAAACCGGGAGACCCTCCACGACCTTGATGAGATCCCAGCAGGTAGGACTGACTTCCCCCGCCCTCCCCAGGGGTCTATAGGGTCCGTATTTTCCCTAACCAAATCCCCTGCAAATCACCTCACCAGGGCAAAAGTCAGAGCCTGGGTCAAGATTCAGGGAATCCCCTGCGAGATGGAGGTCGACTCTGGGTCCTCCATTTCCATCCTGTCAGGGGACACGCTACAGAGGATAGCAAGCAAATCCAATCACCGCATCCCCATCCAACCCTTGAAGGTTATGCTGGCAGATTTCCAGGGCGCTCCAATAGATTTAAAGGGACAGGCCAACCTGAGGGTCTATTTTAAAAAAATTTCAGGAAACCTAACAGCTCAAATAACTAAACAACCCAGAACCCATCTCATCGGACTGGACTGGTTCGAGGCATTAGGTATTCGCCTCGAGTGGACAAACCGCATCCACCCCCAATCGTTGGAAAACATCTGCAAAAACTTTGCAGATGTATTCGATGGCTCACTGGGCAAATACAACGGGCCCCCCATCGACCTCAAGCTCAAACCTGAGCTGGGACCGATCAGAATAAAGGCTAGGAAAGTCCCCTTTGCCTTAAAGCAAAAGATAGATAAAGAGCTAGACCGCTTAGTCAATTTAGGAGTCCTAGAGCCCACAGACAGCGGAACATGGGAAACCCCCATCGTGACGCCTGTCAAACCAAATGGGGAAGTGAGAATCTGCGCGGATTACAAAGCGACCCTGAACCGCGCGCTCAACCCCCACACGTATCCAGTCCCCTCAGTGAGAGACGTCCTCTCAGAAATTGGCTCCGGCTCCATCTTCGCCAAATTAGACCTAGCACATGCCTTCCTGCAACTCCCTGTAACTAGAGAAACTGCAGATGCCCAGACTATAGTCACACACAGAGGGGCGTTCAAAGTAAACCGCCTCCAGTTCGGCATCTCCGTGGCACCTGGAATATTCCAGGAAGTCATGGAACGAACCCTTAAAGGCATCCCCGGAGTCTGCCCCTACTTCGATGACGTCCTCATCGCGGGCGACTCCACCCACACCTTAGCAACCAGACTGCACGAAGTCCTCACCAGATTCCGGGCAGCTGGTTTAAAACTCAAATGAGAGAAATGTTCCATTGGGGTGCCTTCTACAGACTTTCTCGGCTATAGGATAGACGGCAAAGGCATTCACCCCACCAATTCCAAAATCCAGGCTATCAAAGCCGCACCCCCCCCCCAAAAAAAAATAGAACGGAGCTCCAGGCATTCCTAGGACTCCTGAATTTTTACCACTCCTTCCTACCAGGCAAAGCCACAATAGCGGAGCTGCTCCATAGATTGTTAGATAAAGGAGCCCCCTGGCAATGGACCGCTTTGCATAATGACAGTTTTATTCAGCTGAAACAATTGCTCTCCAGCGATACCACCATATCGCACTATAACGAGACCAGACCCCTTTGCATCGCCTGCGATGCTTCCCCATATGGCATCGGGGCAGTCCTCAGCCACTCCCTAACCGACGGTACCCAAGCACCAATAGCATATTACTCCAGGACCCTTTCAAAGGCCGAACATAACTATGCTCAAATTGATAAGGAAGCTCTGGCCATAGTAGCAGGAATCAAAAAATTCCACGATTATCTCTATGGCAGACCCTTCACAATTTACACAGATCACAAGCCCCTCCTAGGAATATTTACTTGGGACTGTCAAACACCCCAAATTTTGTCCCCCCGCATGCTGCGCTGGACCACATTCCTGTCTGCATATTCATTCCAGCTAATTTACAAACCCGGCAAAGAAATGTCCCATGCTGACGGCCTGAGCAGGCTCCCTCTGCCACAAATAGACCCAGACCCAGCCCCAGCAGGCCGCATTCTAGCCATACAAGAGCTCTCGGAATGCCCAGTGACAGCCAAGGACATCGCCCACGCCACAAGCAGGGATCCCACACTCAGCAGGGTACTATCCTGGGCCTCATCAGGCTGGCAAACTTCCTGCCCTAGCCCCTCCATCCAGCCTTACTTCACAAAACGCCACGAGCTCACCACCCATTTAGGCTGCATTCTCTGGGGATGCAGGGTGATAGTTCCACCCTGCCACAGAACCAAGGTTCTCCAGACCCTTCATGATGGCCACCCGGGCATCACTAAAATGAAAGCCTTGGCACGTAGTTATGTTTGGTGGCCTTCACTAGATAAGGACATAGAAGAACATGTAGCCAGCTGCTATCTCTGCCAGCAAACCAGACCAGCCCCCCCCCCCATGCTCCCATACACAAATGGGAAATCACAAAAAAACCCTGGTCCCGTATCCACCTCGATTTTGCTGGCCCCTTCCAAGGACAAACCTTCCTGATCATCGTAGACAGCTACTCCAAATGGTTGGAGGTTCTCCCGGTTTCCAGCACCACCACAAGTGCCACCATCCAAGCCTTAAGGGGGGTTTTCGCCACCCACGGTCTTCCCGACGTAATAATTACTGACAACGGGCCTCAATTTACCTCCCGTGAATTTCAGATCTTCACGAGGAGCAACTGTATTAGGCATGCAACATCGGCCCCCTTTCACCCGTCGATTAACGGCCTCGCAGACGTCATGGTGAAGACCACTAAAGACTCCCTCCGCAGACTCGTCGTCGGAAACTGGCACCTCCGACTCGCCCGTTTTCTCCTCGCTCACCACACCACACCCGTGTCCACCACCAGGAAATCCCCCGCAGAACTCAGATGGGGTCGCCGGCTGGTGACTCGTCTTGACAGACTGCACCCAGACAGACCAGAAGCAGAAAAGCCCGACGGTCTGTCATCAAAGACATTCACTCAGGGAGAACATGTCTGGGCCCGCAGTTATGGGGGAAGGGATAAATGGACCCAGGTGGTAGTCCTCGATCAGACCGGCCCCCTGTCCTACACCATCAACGTCAGCGGGGGACTCACATTGCGAAGACACGCCGACCAACTTCGGCCCAGAGCACCCACCAACATCACGCCAGAGCCAACTTCAGAAAATTCTGACCCCCCCAGCACCATTCACCCTGAGGACATCCCAACACCCACTGATCTTCAATTTGACACCCCCGAGGAGACTCCTGCGGCAGACGAGGAACCACCACTCCGCAGATCCACACGACCGAAGAAACCCCCAGCATACCTGACGGACTTTGAGTGGGCCGGAAACTCGCCAACACGTTCTAATACCAGTTGAATATATAGTTCAAAGTTATGTTGTTCAAACCAAGGGGGGGGGGAAAAGGGGTGCAGCATATTCCCCATAATGACAGCTGTCAAAGGCCGCTCCACGCGGCCGCACTGACAGCTGTCAAAGGAATCGCGCATGCGAAGTCACGCTCCACGGACTGTCAAAACCCTCCACACGTGGCCGTTTGACAGCTGTCAAACGCCGTGCATGCGCCCTGCCCGCAAGCTGTCAAAACAGCGAAGCCGCGGGCTGTCAAAACGGCAGCAGCCGCTGAACTGTCAAACTGGCGCATGCGCCCCAGCCAGACGCTAGCTGTCAAAATTACCGGCTGCTCGCCAAGGCCAGCTGACGGGATTTCCCCAGCTAACGCGCTTGCGCTATCACTGGGGAAATGTCAAAGCTGCCAGCTGACTATTGGCACAAGGTCCCTCGGCGGGAAAACACCCGCCCCTGATTCGCTGTCCCGTTTGACAGCTGCCTATAAAAGGCATGGTTGTACTGCTCTGTTTCGTCCGGGCTATGTTATAATAAAGGCTGTTGAACCGAAGACGCGTCTCCCTCATCCTTGCTGCCGCCAATTCACTTCCACCTGGTGCTTTGGTGAACAACCTGGCCCCCTCTGCCTTGTGGCAGCCCCTCAGATACTGGAACACTACTTTTTTCTTCTTTTCTTTAGACTAGCCAAACCCAAGTCCAGTAGCCGTTTTTTTGTCTGTTTTAGTCTCCAGGCCTTTGATTATCTTAGTTGCTCTTCTCTGATTTTTTTCAAAACTCTTAACATCTTTTTTGTGATAGGTGTCCAAAATTGGCTGCAGTATTCCAGGTGTGGTTTTACTAGGGTTTTATAAAGCAATAATAATACTTTGCATGATCTTGATTCTATGCCTCTGTTTATACAACCCGGGATTGTATTAGCTTTTTTGGTTGCTACTGCACACTGCTGGCTCATGGTTAAGTGATCGTCCAGTAGGACTCCAAGGTCCCTCTCACAGTTACTGTTTTTAAGCCAGGTTTCACCCAATCTATATTTGTGCCTTTGGTTTTTCCTGGCTAAATGTAAGACTTTGCTTTTCTCCACATTGAAACTCATTTTGTTGGATAGGGCCCATTGTTCAAGTTTGTCAAGATTTTTTTGGATCCTGAGTTTGTCTTCTGGGATGTTGGCTACTCCTGCCAGTTTGGTGTCATCTGTAAATTCGATGAATTCCCCTTCTATTCTCTCATCTAAGTCACTGATGAAAATATTGAAGAGTACTGGGCCTAAGACGGAACCTTGTGGTACCCCACTGCTTACTTCTCTCCATGTGGATGTAGTACCATTAACTCATTGAGTACGGTTTGTCAGTCAGCTACAAATCCATCTGGTGGTGATGTTATCTATTCCACCTTTTTCTAGCTTACCAATCAGTAGATTGTGGTCTACTTTGTTTCACTGGTCTACTAATTTGGTCACTTTATCAAAGAATGAAATAAGATTAGTTTGGCACGATATGTTTTTAACAAACTTATGTTGGCCACCATTTATAACTTGGTTTGCTTCTAGTTGTTCACAGATCTGTGTTTTTTTTAATTATCTTTTCCAGGATCTTCCCAGGTATTGATGTTAGACTGATTGGTCTGTAGTTTCCTGGGTCTGGGTTTTTTCCCTCTCCTTTCTTGAAGATGGGAACCACATCAGCCCTTTTACAATCCTCAGGTACTTCTCCGGTGCCCCAGGATGGTGCAATGGTTCTGAGATAACATCTGCCAGCTCCTTCAGAATTCTGGGATGTAATCTGTCGGGTACTGGTGATTTATATCAGAAAATGAGGTTAGTGAATTTAGTGTTCTTTAAAAGGCTCCACCACATGTGGCTTCATCCCTTCATCACCTGGTACTGAAACCCATGGGACCACTGTCCTGTGTTGTCCTCACAAGGAATCACCATCTGGAACACATGTTGGCAATGTCCCATCCTCTCTTTCTCCAGAGTGGTTCCCAAAAAACGTTTTACTTGCCAGTTCTTCGGTCTTTGCCTTAGTGGTTGTCTCTGCTCTTTCAGAGAGGTACTTAGTTCAACCATGAAGAAGAGCCAGGAGCACAGAACATCTTCAAAGGTGGTCATATTCTGTGCCATGGCAATAGTAATCAGAAGTCATCGGATCTGAACATAGTCTGGATATGCTTAGTTTCAACTATGACAAGGGTCTCTATGTTGGATGTTTTATATTTTAATTTGTGGGGGGGCTAGGGTCTATGAAAAAAGGGACGCGGTGGCTCACTGGGTTAGTACACTGAGCTTGTCGATCAGAAGGTTGGCAGTTTGGTGGGTCGAATCTCAAGTGCCACATAACAGAGTGAGCACCTGTTACTCGTCCCAGCTTCTGCCAACCTAGCAGTTCGAAAGCACGTAAAAATGCAAGTAGAAAAATAGGGACCACTACGGTGGGAAGGTAACAGCGTTTCGTGCGCCTTTGGTGTCTAGTCATGCCGGCCACGTGACCACAGAGACGTCCTCGGACAAGCGCTGGCTCTTTGGCTTTGAAACGGAGATGAGCACCGGCCCCTAGAGTCGGAAACGACTAGCACACATGTGCGGGGGAACCTTTACCTTTACCTTTAGGGTCTATGAATGTGTATTCTTTAATGAATAAAAAGGACAGCCTTTGGAGACACCCCAAACACTTCAGCTAGCCCAGATTGCAGAGGCCAAACTGCTAGAGGAGGAATTCTATCATTTCAGAGCAAGATCACTTCCTAGGTTACTGCACTATTTTCCTGTCAGTTTTTGGGCCCAATTCAAAGAGCTTACAATCACTTGTAAAGCTATTGATGACATAACAAAAAGTTATATCAGGCACTACCTAGCAAAAAATCAACTATTATATGATTACACAAATGAGATGGAAATAATTTCCATGGAAATTTAGATTTCATGATTTGCAGAAAGCAAATAAGCTCACCTTTCTGCTTAAAAACATTTGATTTTTACTTTTGATTTTTAAAGCTGCCGATGAAAAATCTTTATTTTGCAAAGTTGCAAAGTTGTTTTATTGTTTTGGCAGATAGAAATGGATTAAAATTTCTTGTACAACTCTATCTCCAATAAAATTGGATTTCTTGAACAACTCCAAAGCCAGCAAAATTATTAGTGTAATTCATGGGGGTTTGCATGAATTCACACATAATTTAGAGGGTTATATATTGCTGTGTTTGCAAACAGCTTCCTTTCTGGGAAGTGAGTTTAGCTAAGAAATACTGGGCAGATGGCACCAATAGATTGCTTCAGTTAAAGGAACCTTCATTTTTATATGGCTGTAATTGTTGAGTGCTATAGGCAATTATCAACTCGGTAGTACCATCAAATTGTAGCATCTTAAACCATCTTCATTACCACCATCACCCATCAAACATATTAATTAAATTGGGGTAAAGTAGATATTTCTTGCTTACGCAGGTATGAAATTTAGAATTAGAATTTTATTTGCTCAATTACAAGCCACTGATAGAAACAGAGAAACAAATAATTGGTGTGGTGGTAGAAGGACAGAAAGTTATACTCAGTTCTTCAGAAGTCAATTTAATCTGTGCACTTAACCATAAAGACAGCATCTGCTCTGCTAAATTCAGGTGTTTTGTATCCTTGCCATTAACTGGAAGGAATATGATGCCATCATATCTCAACAGTTAAAGTTAGTTAAAGTGTGACTTAGCTCAGGTGCTACCATTAATCAGATTCATTTTGCTTTAACACATGGGGGTTCACTATCAATGGTCATTGTATACAATTTATGATGGAGTCTTAAAAATATAATGGATGGAATTCTGATTAACATATTGGACAGTGTTCACACTGAACCCACTTAAAAGCTGAAACATGGACCAAGAAGAATGTAATATTCTATGTTGGACTATGTCAGTTATTTTTTTTTATTGCTACCTTCTAATTTCATTATAATTGTTAGATGTTACTGTACACTGTTTTTTTTATTTGCCACTGTGTACAAATGCATTTTTGCATTATAAAATGCAATCCCTATTCTCCATAACCCGAGATGGGACAGCCTGCATTTCAGGACTATATCATGTTACTGTATTTCACATAGAAGTAGTCCTCGGTTTACAACCATCCATTTACCGACTGTTCAAAGTTACAATAGCACTGCAAAAAAAACCCCACAAAAAAACCTTATGATTGTTACCTTTATATCATCCCCTTGGTCACGTGATCATTTTCAGCCACTTGGCAATTGGCTCATGTTTATGACCGTTGCAGTGTCCTGGTGTGATGTGATCACATTTGCGACCTTCTGACAAGCAACCGTGTTACTAACTTAAAAACTGCAGTGATTCGCTGAACAACCGTGGCAAGAAAAGTTGTAACCTGGGGCACTTAACCATTGTCTTGCTTAGCAACAGAAAATTTGGGCTCAATTGGGCTCATATGTCAAAGACTATCTGTATAGGTCAGCTCATCATATGAAAATCTAACCTCAAAACATTAAATCTTGATTGAAAGAGGTTGGAAACTTTGTCTGGTAATCTGTTTGATGGGATTATAGCCCATGTGCTTCAAGGAAGCATGCCCTGTGCTAGGACCCTGAGGGTCCAGAAGGATTAGAATTTCTGCAGTTCTCCAGGTGTAGTTCTTTGGCTATGGAAAAAGACTGTGAACGGTTGGAGGAAGGAGAAAATAAAGGTTCCCCTTCATAAGCTGAGAAGCTTCTGGCTGTTGGTCAGAGGAAGAGTTGGACCGTCGACTTAACAAGTATCTGATGCAGAGTTTCTCAAGCTTTAAAATGAATTCCAGAGCCAGCATGCTGGTACCTTCACAAATCCACCATTTGCAATAATTTCAAAGACTTCTAATTATGCATAGGGTTATATTATTACTATGCATAATTAGAGTTCTTTAGGATTATTGCAAATGATAGATTTGCTCCCAAAATCAGTATTATGATTTCTTCTCTCTCCTTTGAAAGCAAAGAGATACTGTTTCCTAATCTGCTTACAAAAAATATGTGGATCTGGGAAACATGCAGCATGGATCGTGTCTTATCTCACAAAGAGAAATGCCTTTAAAACAATAAAATAAAATTTATATTACAGCACACCAATGCTTTATCTAGATAAAGATTGTTTTTAAATCAGCTAATAAAACTGCATATCGCTGCAAGAACCACAAGACATTAAGCATATTAGTATTCAGAAGTTCAAATAACTCAAATTATTCACCTCTAAATGTTTCTCTGGCTCAGGCTAAAATCTAATGTAAAAGGAATTTTCACATTAATCTCCAATAATACATTTCTAAATTTCCTCCAACTTTTTTGGGAATGTGGCTCTCTTGGCATGCCACCCAAAATCTGAGTTTATCCTCTGGCCTGAAAAAAAAATGGACATCCCTACTTTAATCCAAATATATGTAGCAAATACAAAACTATCCATTTAGCAAGAGCTATACTGTCATTCACTGAAAGCTCAATGAAGCTACAAACGTAATCTGACATCCTGTTGGAGGAAGGAGGGGGGACAGGAGGAAGCAAGGAAGGAAGGATGAGGGGAAGGAGGGACTGAGAGTGGGAAGGAAGGAAGGAAGGAAGGAAGGAAGGAAGGAAGGAAGGAAGGAAGGAAGGAAGGAAGGAAGGAAGGACAAAGGGGAAGGGAGGAAGAGAAGGGAAGAAGAGTGGGAACGGAGGGAAGGATAGAGGAAGTGAGGAGGGGAAAGAAGGAAGAAAAAGAAAGAAAGAAAGAAAGAAAGAAAGAAAGAAAGAAAGAAAGAAAGAAAGAAAAAAAAAGGAAACGAGGAAGGAAGGAAGAACAAAGAGGAAAAGAGGGAAGGATGGAGGAAGTGGAGAGGGGAAAAAAGAAGGAAGGAAGGAAGGAAGGAAGGAAGGAAGGAAGGAAGGAAGGAAGGAAGGAAGGAAGGAAGGAAGGAAGGGCAAGAGAGGGAAGAGAGTGAGCCTTTTCTTCCTGCAGAATCCTGGATCCAGATTGGAGACATGTTCAGCTCCCAGCTCTGGTTTCACTTACACTTCTGCCTCCCAGGTGAAGCTTGGCATAGATAAAATCATCTCTATTGCCAGCCATGTTGTTGCCAAGATGGGGTTGCTTTTCTTGGAATGTCAATTATTAATCAACAGCACAGCATGGAAGGAGACAGGAGTTCCATCAGCATATGCGTTAATGAATCACACATTAGAACTCTCTTCCACCACCTTTATCCTCTGCTCATTTAAAGGGTGAGGAGAGATAACCCTGAAAGGCATTGCAACCCTGTCCCCCCCCCACCCTCTGCCCAACTGGCATCCACTTTGCAGTGGCTAATTTATCTCTAGGGTGTAAGAGAAACTCTCAACTGAAACCGGTATTCCCATCAGATATTTACTATGCTTAATAACATCTTCTTAAACTTCACCTCTTCTTTCCAGAATATTTGTTTGACCTATTTATCACAAGGGCATATACAGTGCCCCATGTCTGGGGCCATAGTTTGTACTACTTTTATGGATAGAGCATATTATGGGGGGGGGGAAGGGAGATATGTGTGACAAAAGAGCAACTAGTGAACTGGTACTTCTTGATTGAGAGTCATCATACTGGAGATAGCTATTGGGTGGCCACAAAAGATGGAACAACCACCAGTGGTGGGATTCAAATACATGAACAACCAGTTCTCTGTGTGGATGCCGCTTCCAGAAGTCCATTCCGGGCCTGGGCAACAAAAAATTGGCTACCGGTTCTGTCAAAGTGATGCAAACTGGCTGAATCCCACCACTGACAACCATATCTTTCCCAATTTATGTCTACCATATTGAGAAATAACTTTCTATGTAGGAAATTTTATTTATTAAATTTATTTGACCCATAAAGCGATTCTGGATGGCTTACAAAATAGTGAAAAGATAAATACAAAAGCAGTTAAAATTAGTAAGTCTAAAACAAGAACTAAGACCAAGGGGATAGATCACACGTGAGTGGGGCTTTCTCTCTTATCCCATCACTCACCTCCAATGAAGAGCATCTCCTTCAAGGCTCCAAGCTTAATGTTTTATGGCCCTTCCGGAAGACCAAGAGGGTCAGGGCAGATCTGACCTCTAGTGGCAGAATGTTCCACAGGGTGGGGACCACAGCAGAAAAGGCTCTTCTCCTCAACCCCACCAGCTGAAATTCCTTGACAGACAGGGTCTGTAGCAAACCCCTTCTGCTGGAATAAGAAATTTGTGACACTGATTCTCAGCATATGAAAGTAGAAACCAAGAAAAGGCATATTATATTTCCACTATTTACTGCAGATCAGAAATATACTGGCAATCTATGATGTGCTTTATCATAAATTAACAGAATAACACAGTTGGAAGGGACCTTGGAGGTCTTCTAGTTCAAACCACTGCTGAAGCAGGAGACTCCATTCCAGCACAGCTGTATTGATTTGTCACTCCTTAATGGAAAGACGGGGCCAAAGAAAAGGAGATTTATGTGAGATTGGAAACATTGCTAACTGCTCCCTTTTAGCAGTTTTTAATGGTTTAGCAACCATAAAAACATAGATTCTTTTTATTAGTGAAGTGGCTATTTAGAATATTAGTGATGTAGCCTATTCCTCTACCAGTTGTAACTTTTGATGATCATAACACATGTGTTTGAAAGAAACCCATTCAATTAGCCATTATTATTAACCACAAAAGGAAATATTCAACAAACAAATTGAGGGTGACATTTAAGGGGGAAAAATTAATAGTCCTGAATAAATTTTCTTCCCTAAATTGCATGAAATCACATATCTTATTAAGTTCCAGGGAATTACATTATATATGCTTCTGCTAGAAATGTGTAGCCTTTGAAAACAATAATGAACTGTGTTTTTGCACTCATTTACATACCTTTGATAAATTACTGTAACCAGATTAGGAAGATAAAATAACTAGTCTATTAATTACAATGATTATTATTTAACAGAAAATGGGATTCTGGGCATGGTATATAGTAAAAAGAAGACTTAGCAATGCATTATGTGGATGTGGTATTTTATCTTAAGGAGCAAGATAAGTGTCCAGTCCTTTCAGCAATTGGAAGAATATATTCATTACCTGCAGAAGATTTATATGTACAATTGAGGGTAATATTTTAAAACTATTTGTTTGATTTCAGAGTATACAGAGAACATGGCAAAAGTAATTCTTTAATTAAACTTTGTGAATTTTTAAGTGAAGATGCAAAATCAGGACTTTATGAGCAAGGAAACACTTGGGAGTTCTTGATGCTACCTGAGCTTAAGTTGGTTGCTTGCAGATATTTCATTACCTGACAAGGTAACACAAGGGTAGGCAACCTTGGCTCTTTTATGACTCGTGGACTTCAACTCCCAGAATTCCTGAGCCAGCATGGCTGGCTCAGGAATTCTGGGAGTCAAAGTCCACAAGTCATAAAAGAGCCAAGGTTGCCTACCCCTAAGGTAATATCATCAGTGCTAGTGAGTATGGAGTTTGCTCCCTGTTTATATATGGTAGCTTGTTTGGCCAATACTGGTGAAGGTATGTGATAAATCCTTGATTAGGGTATTGTTTTCTTGAATGTCATGGGCCTCACCAACCTCTGCCTCGCTACTTTACTAATGAAACCATGAGAAGACACTCAGATGTTTCACATTTTTGCTAGCCTATTATAGCATAGATGAAGAGCTGAATACAGGGAGAATCTTTTTGTGATAGATGTATCTCTCCTTTGATGTATAACCCTTGTTTTCAGTATGTCTCCTGTAGATCTCTCTGAAATATACCCAGCAAGAGCTTCTGATTACATGTTATTTGGATCCTTTTTGTACTTGTAAGATCTCTTGAATTCAATACATCCTGACAGCTGTTCTGGTGGCTTGTCTAAATGTAGCTCAAATGTAAGTAAATTTGAAATTCAGCAAGTGTGTTCTTGACAAAACCAAGCTAAGCCACGTTTGGCTGAGTGACTTTGGGGAAATTGCATCCTCTCACCTCTGTTATCAGTTGTAGTGTCTAATTATTTAGTCCATTATGTAGTGCATTTGAATGGGTCTCTCCAGTTCTCTTAGTCTTCCAGTTTCAAAAAGCTTTTCCAGACTCTGTTGCAGTAAATAAAGCAGCATGGAGGATGCTGCTTTGGAAAAGATCCTCCCCCTCACGCCTTCTGGCTTAGATTATTCAGGATTTTGTGTCACCACTTTTGCTACAAAGAAAAGAGAGATGAATGAATTGACAGACTTGTAACCAACATGGCATTGTTGAAGAGTATGAAAGTTACAAATTATGTCAGTATGAAAGTATGAAAATTACAAGTTATATTTGCAGTTAAAGAGCTAAAAGCTTAGATGGCAATTTTCAGATTTCTTGGCAACACAACCTTAGATCGCGCAGAACTAAAGCATTCGATATTTGCTTTTTATAATATCTGGTGAGTAAATTGGGACATTTTGAAAGTTGGTAAAGTCTGAAAGTTGTGGTAGTAAACATTTCATCCTAATATGGATTTTAATATTTTTTTCTTTTCAGACAACTCAACTGTCCTTTTACATAATTTGTATCCCAGGTAAATTAATTAAAAAACTATGCTATTTATAGATAAAATATATATCCTGGAGTTTATCTGGGAAGCTCTTTGGTCTGGTGCCAGAGGAAAGGATATTTCTGTGAAGTCCTTGGTGCTGTCTGAGCATGGTGGTTTCATTATCAAATTAGGTAACATCATCGGTGCTAGCAGTAGTAATTCAGGTAGACCAGGACTTACAACCATAATGGAGCCTGTCCATCATGATTGTGAATTGTGACGGTCATAAAACTTGACCAATCAGGTTTTACAACCTTATTTGCAGCAATCATTAAGCAAACATGGTGGTCATAAAGCACTCCCATGATTGTTAAGTGAACCCATGATCATTAACTTGACCGGCCAAGTTTTACAACCTTATTTTCAGTTATCATTAAGTGAACATGCTGGTTACAGAGCACTGCCATAGTTGTTAAGCAAAGCCATGTCATTAAGCAAATGCTGTAGTGATTAAGTAGTTAAGAAATTGCTGGTTTTCAGCAAAACTGTAGTCACATTACTGCAGGATATTGCAAACAGTCATAAACGATGGGGAGAATATGGGAATTTCAAATCCAGGTCATAGGTAGCCCTGAATTAGGTAAGTTGTAATGTTGAATGGTTGCTTAGTGTTCAGTCATTAAGTCAAGGACTATGTGAAAAGAGATAGTCTACGGCAAATGTGGTTCTTTTTCATCCTCTGCACTCATATTCATAGCTATGGCATATTTGAAAACAACCTTAAGTGGAAATCTTTCCATAATTAGAACAATATAGTCTCAATATCTTGAACAAATCCCAAGGTTTATAAAAATTGACCTAAAGGACCAAGACAAGCTTAGTCAGGTCACTCTGAACTTATTCTTGATGGACTCTTCTAATGTTAACCAATTAAAATGTTTACTGGGCAGATTAGTCATGGATGAGTTCAATGAATTAATCCACTGAGCCATCCAGTCCCGTAGGACATTATAATTTGCTTTCAAGATATTAAAAAAAACCCTTTATATTACATCCATTGTCCTGACACTGAATTGGTTTTATATTCCTCTTGAAAGTTCAGTTGTGGATGGTGACAAATGTAGGAGGTGATAAAACTCTTGTGAGCAGGGTCTTTTTATAATCAATATGTTCTCAAATAAAAATATTATAATTAAATTGGAGGTTTCAGCCTCTTTCTTTATAGAACATTATCCTACAATTGTTATTTCCAGCACTCTCCCCCTCCCACCGTGTTATCACTTAACTCAATAACAAGATGCCTTATTTTGTTCTCTTTTCTGTCTTGGGAAAGAATTTTAATTCTTTGCAATTTTTGATTATCTTATTTCTATTCTCATACTTTTACTACACTTATTTGCATGTTCTGCTTTTACATTAGCTGCCATTTTTTTGGTTTGTTGTTGTACTACTAGAGAGTGGCATGGAAACAGAGCTGATCAAGTGGCTAATTTGATTGTTTTGTTGCTTGCCATGTGGAGTGGGTGGGTTTTTTGAAATGATTTTTATTATACAGCATATACTGTACATTTGTTTAATAAACTTTTCCTGCAGCTATAGTTTCTTACTCAGCCCTACACAGTCACTTGCTCAATGCTTAATACCTCTGGTATTCATTCATTCATTCAATTTCTATGGCCAACCATTTCAGTCAATAACTTTGGACAGTTTACAATTGAAAAAATATATATATTAAAGTTAAAAATATTACATTTTAAAACAATAAGAACAGTAAAACCAATAAAAACATTAAAATTGTCCAAAATAAATATACATAGAAGCAAGATACTTGACCAGTTAGCAATATACAGAATACAGAATGACAGAGTTGGAAGGGACATTGGAGGTCTTCTAGTCCAACCCCCTGCTCAAGCAGGAGACCCAATACCATTTCAGACAAATGGTTTCCAATCTCTTCTTTAAAATGTCCAGTATTGGAGCATCCACAACTTCTGGAGGCAAGCAGTCCCACTGATTGTTTTCACTGTCAGGAAATTTCTCCTTAGTTGCTTCTCTCCTTTGATTAGCTTCCATCCATTACTTCTTGTTGTGCCTTCAGGTGCTTTGCAGAATAGCTTGACTCTCTCTTCTTTGTAGAAGCCCCTTAGATATTGAAACACTGCTACCATGTCACCCCTAGTTCTTTTCATTAAACTAAAAGGTAAAGGTAAAGGTTCCCCCGCACATGCGTGCTAGTCATTTCCAGCTCTAGGGGCCGGTGCTCATCTCCGTTTCAAAGCCGAAGAGCCAGCGCTTGTCCGAGGATGTCTCCGTGGTCATGTGGCCAGCAGGACTAGACACCAAAGGCACACGGAATGCTGTTACCTTCCCACCGTAGTGGTCCCTATTTTTCTACTTGCATTTTTACGTGCTTTCGAACATTCCCAATTCCAGCAACTGTTCTTTATATGTTTTAGCCTCCATCCCCTAATCATCTTTGATGCTCTTCTCTATACTCTTTCTAGAAACTCAACATATAGTCAGGTATGTATTGGGAAGCTTAGTGGAGAAGAGGTAGATTTCATTCGATTGCTGCTCCTCTAGATTTCTGAGGAGTTAAAGCAGTACTTGGGTTTATTAATGGTTGGATACATTGAGAATCTTATTTTTTTTTGTGGGGGGGGAGCTGCTGCTTCATTCTTACAAGTCCAGGTGATTCCAGTGCCCAGGTTCTCTAACATTCCTTGCCAGTTCCCAGACTTTGGCTCTTTGACAGTATTCTGGGCTGGCTTGAAGCAACACTACTTGTAATACAATGTCATGATGTCTAACCTCAGTATACTTCCTTGTGGTTTTAACTTATCAGTTCGGATCCTACCATCTTGGGCAGTAGAAAACAAGGCCTCCTCCTATTCTCTATGACAACATTTCACATATCTAAATACTTACAAACATGCTGGTTAAGAATATTTTTTGAGATCTTGCTTACTGTACAGTAAATGTCAAATTGACAGCTTTGTAATGGGGACATTTGTTCTTCTCCAATCTTCTGGGACCTCTTCCAAGAGTTCTCAAAGATTGCAGACAATTATTCTGAAATCACCTCTTCTAGTTTCTTTGGTACTTTAAAATGTAACCTTAACTCTCTTTTGGATAAGAGGGAGGGAAAGCAACGCATTATCAAGCTTTCAATTTTCTATTACTGTGTAACCTATGTCATTAGAGTTCCTGTATTTCTCAAGAAGAAATGTTTACTGGTTACTCACCAGGCCTAACCTAACAAAAAGATATGCAATAGGAGTCGCCATTTCATAATTAACCATGACCAATTCACCATTTTCGCCCTGCAACAGATTTATACCCTCTTTACCTTTCTTTTTGTTTCTTGGTGTTTTAGTATATCTGACAAACCTCAACTCACTCTGACCTCCAGTCTTTCTCACATAATTCCTATAGTTTCAAGAAACTTTCTTCAATTCTTTATAGGTTATGTGCCCCACCTTTCATTTTGAATACAATTTCCCTTGTTCTGTTCAGTGTTTTAAAGAATTCAGTGTATATCCATGCTGGCTTTTTGAAATTTATTCCATTTTCCTTTCTTGTAAGAATTGTTTATGGCTGTATTTTGAACATCTCATTTTATAGTATTTCTCATTTTTCCTGAGCATTTTGGGAATTCAAGCCATTGGCCTTGACCTACCTTCCATCAGAGTTCCTCAAAAACCATCTTCTGAGGACCAGTATGCAGCCTGACCTCACCTGGCATTGAATTGAGTTTGCCTTCACCTGGAATTTCATGAATTCAATCACTTTCCCAAGGATAAGTGACTTCTTTAACTAGTTACTCCCTTTTGGTAAGGATTAGTTTCTGGATAGCTGACCCTTTCTCCATCTTCTGACAAATTAACAAGAGTGGGCAAGAATTGGTTGAATCCCTAGCAGATGTTAGAATAATTGACCCCTCCCAGCTCTGAAAATGGTAGAGGACAGGAAGGCCTGGAGGAATGTTGTCCATAGGGTTGTGATGGGTCAGACACGACTTCGCAGCTAACAACAACAAGCTCTGAAAAATTGTTCATCCGATGGAAAAGTCCTCCCCTGTATCTTCTACCCACAAAGAAAAGCAGAAGAGAGAAGATCTCCCCTTTACTTCCCCTGTCAAACTTCTGTTTACACTCTCTGTTCACTTGCTCAGTGGGTTTGTTCTCTGTTTAGAATTATAGAATCAAGCTGGAAGATATTGGAGGTCTTCTAGTCCAAGAGCCTTGGTGGAGCAGTGGGCTAATGCCTCCTTAAGTAACACCAGCTGCCTGCAATTAGTGCAGGTTCACATCCCACCAGGCTCAAGGTTGACTCAGCCTTCCATCCTTCCGAGGTAGGTAAAATGAGGACCCAGATTGTTGGGGGCAATAAGCTGACTTTGTAATAATGCCGCTTGGGGTGTGTGTGAAAGCCCTAATAAGCAGGCATATACATAGAATGAAGGCTACTGCTAAGCTTGTAAGCCGCCCTGAGTCTTCGGAGAAGGGCGGGATATAAATGGAATTAAAATAAATAAATAAAATAAATAAAAACTCTCTGCCCACGGCAGGAGAACTTATTCTATCCCAGACAAAAGACTGTCCAACCTTTTCTTGAAAACCTCTAATGATGAAGCAATCACAGCTCCAGAAGGCAAGCTGTTCCATTGATTAATTGCTCTCTCTGTCAAGAAATGTCTTCTTAGTTCCAGATAGGATCTCTCTTCAAAAGGTTTCTACCTGTTGCTTGTTGTCCTGCCCTCAAGTGATTTGGAGAATGATTCAACCCCCCTCATCTCTGTGACTATAACCTCTCAAGTCCTGAAAGACAGTGATCATGTCACCCCTAATCCTTCACTTTGTTAAACTAGACATACCGAGTTCCCTTAACCATTCATGGTGCAGCTTAGTCTCCAGAGCTCCTGTCATCTTTGTTGCTCTTCTTTGCACTCTCTCTCTCTCTAGGGTCTCAGCATCTTTATTTCACTGTGGCGATTTCTTTACATGATATCTCTATATGGCAGTTCAGTATATATTCGCTTAAACTGCCCCAAGCTGGAGCAATGCACCAATGAGACACAGTGAGCAATCTGCAGCCAGTAGGGAATGGTCAGCTATCAATCTGTAGGCCTGAGAAAACCACTGCTGTTTGTGGCTCTTTGCAATCAATCAGCAATCTCCCCTTCCTTGTCCCTTCTGCTCTCTTGCATCTTTCTAAGCCCCTCGCAAACTCCGATTTGCTCTCCCTATTTGCTCAGTTACCTGTAATGATCCAGAGAAGCGAGTTTCTCCATAACCCGAGACTCTTCTTAATGGTCTAGGTTAATGGCAGCACACAATCATCCCAATTAGAATAGAAAACAGGTTTTTCTATTCTACTAGAATTCTGCAGAATTTGCTCAGCTCAACTATATTAGATTTGCAATGTTAAATGTATCTTTGCATCTGTTATGCAAGGTTGTTTCTTTTTAATTACAAAATGGCATTACCTGGAGAGGGTGATAACTATCAGAATATGAACAGGTGTAGAGTAGGAAATTCCTTCTCTGGCAGCCAATGGCTGCCGCTGCGTTTTTTTTTCTCCTTAAGGCAAATGCAAGCTCTGATATCTGCACATTGTTTGCTAAGAAGCTTTTTTTTAAAAAAAAAAAAACCCTTCCCTTTTATAACCCTGCAGTCCCTTAATTCGGGGTAAAGTCGGAGCAGCTGCATGGAGTTGAGTGTTTACTAGTCGGATGCCCTTCCTGACACCACACAGAGTTGTCACAAAAGGCATCCGACGTTTAATATGACATTTCTATGATGCTAAGAAGCATTAAATGTCCCATATAATTTGACATTGTCCCCTTAATTTCAGTATCAGTTTGCAATTTTTAAACAAACATATCCTTTATGTGTTTGTCTGTGTGGACCACAGGATAAGCTATTCAAATGTTTCTGCTATCCTGTTCTGAAATGGATGCTTTGCTTTTCCGAGCAGGGGGGGGAAAGTCATTTTCTCAATGAACAGGTTCCCTGAAACTGCCAAGAAGTTCTTTCATGTAGGTGTAAGGATTTCAATGAGCAATTCTTCTCGTCCCCTGTCCTTTGCAAGATCTTCAGTCTGAGTCTCTGGTTTGTCGGAGAATAGTGAGTCATTTTCTTTGCTAGTTTTTAGATGGCAAAATATTTTATTGATCCATTCTTAGGAAAACTGGATGATGAAAGGAATGAGTGACTTGAAAGAACATTTAAGCTCTGACAATATAGTTATTTTTTTTCTCCCAGCAACTAAATTAAGCATTGAAAATAGAGTTTTCCCCCTAAACCTAATGAAAATGCTTCTTAATGCATTCACACATAAATGTCACCTTTTTTGTACTGTGCACCAAATAGCAAGCTGGGATTTTCTCCAGAGCAGTAGATAAAATGGCAAATAGAGCAGTAACTCCTGCATGCAAATTGTACATTTAATATAGGCCTCTTTGCCAGAAGATAAGTCATCACCTGACACTGAAATACAAATGGCCTGTATCAAAAGATGAAAATCAGATTACTTACCAAAACATCTGTTCGTTGCAAAAGAATTGGTAGACCTTTGATAAAGAATTACTTTTGTGACATTCTCTGGTGCAAATTTCAATTCGGAACAAAATATAGGAGCTGAATTTAAATCAGCGAAAAAAACAATCACCATTATTAAGCAAAGGACCACCTTTGCCCACTGAAAAGTCACACAGGCCTGGGAGATATAAGATTAAGGAATCGCCCAGTGTGAGTAGATCAAGTATAAGCAATATAAAATGAATAAAGATAATAGCCAGTTACATTAAGCCATGGTACATTTGACTGTGCCATAAAACCTGGTTTACAAACCACAGTGGATGGGCTCACATCAGAAGGACTTTTTCCCCCCATACAGATAGTCCTGGATTCACGACCATAATGAAGCCTGCCCATTACAGCCGTAAGGTATGGTGGATGTCAAGCAGCTAATAACATGATCAACCTGATTTTATGACCTTTATTGCAGTGATCATTAAGCAAATCACCATGGTTGTTAAGTGAATGGCAGCCATTAAGCAAACACCACAGGGATAAAGTAAACCCCTGTTTTGCTGTGTGGGGTTTTGTTGCTGTAAACTGGACCTAAATGCTGTTTTTTAGTGAAAGAGAGCCAATCAGTGGTCTCCCTTTATCTATAGCCGTGGTGGCGAACCTATGACACGCGTGTCACAGGTGGCACGCAGAGCCCTCTCTGTGGGCACATGCACTGTCACCCCAGTCCTAGGCCTTCAGCTGGGTTTTATAAAATCTTTTCGTTTTAGGCCTCCGCCGCCATGTGCAAAAAAAAAAAGGTTCAATCAATCAATCAATTTCAACTTCTCACGGGGAAAAAAAGATCTCGCAAAGTTGGAATTGAATAATTTAACTTTTTAGTCCCACCAAGTCTACTGTTACCACTGCAGCCACGCCCACCCAATTGGCCACACCCATTCAATGGGCCACACCCACCCAATGGGCCATGCCTACCCGGCACCTGACAATACATAAGTAGGTTTTGGGTTGCAGTTTGGGCACTCAGTCCCTAAAAGATTTGCCATCACTGGTCTATAGCAATCTCTTACTTTTAAGCAACTCTTTCCAATAGAGAATATTTGTAGCTCAGGGTTGAAGCTCAGGGCTGAAATGAGGGGTCCTTGGTGCTCTCTGAGCGTAGTTGTTTTCTTGCAGACGTTTTGTTACCCAAACTGGATAACATCATCAGTGCATCAGCGCATCGAGGCCCTGTCAAGCAACTGTTTATTAGAGTTATTTGTAAAAATAATTAAAAAGGCAGAGTGGAAACAAATAAATAAAATACAGTAATATCTGAGTAAGATTCGTCAACATGCAGTGTGAACCACATCCTAATAATGGAGCTGGATCAGAAGCACTGATGTTAACTGAGAATCCTGTGCCCCAAACTCAAATCCTGACTCACATCCAGCCTAGAGACTCACGGCACAACTGGGCTGAATATCTGAAGGCAGAGAGCTAATGATACATGGTTGCCACACATTATCCTTTAGGAATATTGCCATTCGCGAGAGCAGGTCAATATTTTGGAGTGAACTTGCAGTTGGATCAGACTTGATGAGTATTATGTTAATTAAACCCGAGATCCTTCACTCTTCCAGATGAAGCTGTATGAAACACTTTACCCAGAACCAACTTGCTTGCTTGCTGTTCGTTTGTTTATTTAGTGCATCACCCAACTTCCAACAATTTTGGACAGTTCATGACAAAACAGGAAAAGCAGAAAACAATCAAACAATGCGGCAATAAAAGAAGATGACCCAGAGCAAAGATGACAAAAACAGGCAGTAACAACACACATCCACTCCCTGAAAATAGCTCCACCATTAGCAAAGGTCTTGTACAAGAAGCAGGTCTTCAAGTCCCTCTGAATCTTCAGCATGGTGAGTTATCGTGTGGTGAGTTGGACATGGTGAATTGGCTGCAGTGAATTGGCCACAGCTAATTGGCTGTGATGAGCCAACAGAGGCACATTGTCCCATTCCGCTCCCAGATGCACCTCATCTTGTCTAGCTGCAACCTAACATACACACACACACACACACACACACACACACACACACACACACAAAGATATATATAACTTTGCCATCTGGACCTTTACTAGGATTTGGAAGTTTTCACTTTTATGGGCGTTTTGGCTGTAAATATATATATATATTAAAAAAAGATTGGTTTGCTTTGATTTCAAGATTGAATTAAAGATTATTTTTTTCAGTCTCTCTCTCTGACAATTTTTGGAGGGAATTAGATCAGAACTGTGATTTGGCTTCTTTGGGTCTCTTGCATGAACAGGAACAGGAACAGGAGATAATTTAAGGGAAGGCAGCACTGGCAAAATGTCTTCAGCCCCTAATTCTAATAAGGAGAGCTGGGGTGAGATTCATAAAACTCAACAAAAGAATGGGAGTAACTCAAGTTGCATTTTATCTTTTTCTTAGGTCTCCCTAATCTGAATTCTTGAGTTTGGGCTTTGGTTCTGCATTCTAATATTTGAGGAATTTTAGCCATCAAACATTTATTACTCAAACAGTTTATAATGTTTAATCTGTTTCTGATTTACATCCAGTTCTTAAAGTTGATCCAACTATACATAAGAACACTGGAAGCAGGAGATATTTCATCTGTGACAGTAAATAAATAAAACCCAGATTTTACTTGAAATCTTCAAATGTATTGTAAGCTAAATTGTAAATCAAGGCTGACATGACCTAATCAAGAAAGAAATGTTTTTTTTTTTCCTGTGCAAGTAGGCAACAAACAAATTTGGTGAAAATGTTTCTTCTAAAAATAAAGAAAGTCTTCAATCCAAAACTGTCATGTTTTGACTGTTAACAAAAACCTCAGCAACCAGCAATTTAAAAACATGGAAAAATTGCCTTATCATTATTACAGGTATTCTGGGGACAAATAAGGAAAACCAAGGGGGCTGATATTCTTTTCTACTGTATAGATTGCTAGAAGTGTATGTTAAAAACAGCCTTTTTCCAGAAAGGATAAGACACAATTGATGGGATAACAGTGGTCCCCAACCTTTCTCTTTTAAGTTTTTACAGTTTTTATTAATTTATAATATAAAATACAAAAATGCAAAAGCAAAAAGTAGGAAAAATAAGGGAGAGGGAGGAGAAAAATAAAACAGTAACATCAAACCTCAACTTTTTATTTTAACATAATAGTACCAACTGGCCATTTCTATAACCACAAATCTATCTAATCAGTAAAACCCAAAATCAAAGTTTCATTTTTTCCTCCTCAAGCACTAAGTCCAGAAGCGGTTTCCAAATAGAAATAAGAGTACTTGTGTGTGTGTTTTTCTTTTCCTTTAATCAAAGCAATCAATTTAGCCATCTCTGCTAACTCCATCAACTTTTGCAACCCTTCATCCATTGTGGAACTGAAATTTCCCTCCATTTTTATGTATTGCCCTGTTAACCGCCCTGAGTCTCTTGAGAGAAGGGCGGTATATAAATTAAATTAATAAATAAATAAAATAAATTTTTGTGCATAAACTTGCTGCCATCAATATAAATGAGGACCCAGATTGTTGGGGGCAATTAAGCTGACTTTGTAATAATGCCGCTTGGGGTGTGTGTGAAAGCCCTAATAAGCAGGCATATACATAGAATGAAGGCTACTGCTAAGCTTGTAAGCCGCCCTGAGTCTTTGGAGAAGGGTGGGATATAAGTGCAATAAAAATAAAAAATTAAAAAAAAATAACATCAAAGTTCCATTTCCCCCCCAAGTCTTTTTCCTTTAAACCCACAAGGAAAGTGCTTCCCCAACCTTTCCAGCTTGGTGAAGTAGCAGAGTTGGTGCTGGTGGTGGGGAAGATGGTTTTGTGCATGCATGTGTACCACTTTCACAAATGGAGCTTTGCACACCCATCACTTCTATAGCCCAGTTCCCAACAGGTCGCAGCCCAGCCCTGGGCTGTGGACCGGAGGCCGGAGACCCCTGCAATACAATACATATAGAGCCAATCTACTGCGGTGGTTAAGGCACCAGGCTAGAAACTGGGAGACTGAGAGTTCTAATCTTGCCTTCGGCATCAAGACAACTAGATGACTTTGTGCCAGCCATTCTCTCTCAGTCCCAGGAAGAAGACAACACAAACCACTTCCAAAACCATTGTCAAGAAAATGGCAGGGATTTGTCCGTGATGTCAACACTGACTTAAAGGTACAAAAACATACAAAACAAGGTTCATACTGCTAGTCCTTGACTTACAACTATTCATTTAGCAGTCATTCAAAATTACAGCAGCACTCAAAAAAGTGACTTACAACAAGTACATGGACCTACAACCGTCACAGCATTCCTCAATAGTCACATGATCAGAATTTGAACACTTGGCAATGGTCTTGTATTTCTGACTGTTGCAACATCCCAGAATCACATGATTGCCATTTGCGACCTTCTCAGCCAGCTTCTGACAAGCAAAGTCAATTGGGGGGAGGAGCCAGATTTGCTAAATGGCTGCATGAGTCACTTAACTGCAGTGATTTGCTTAACAACCATGGCAAAGCTGACTGGGCATGACTTACTTAACAACCCCTTTGCTTAACCATGGAAGTTCTCATCCTGATTGTGGTCGTAATTTGAGGACTACCTGTTAGGCCTATTTATTTCCCAACAGCCATTGTGTGTGTCACCAAGGCTTCTTCTAAAGGAAATTGTTTTGCCTAGACCACTAGCTAATTGGTGTAAAGCTAGTTTGCCCCCCACAGTGCACCAACACAAGTGCCGAACACAATGAACTAGCAATCTAGGCTGTCAGGACCACATTGTGTGTCTAGCATGTGTAGATTTCCCTGACATTGTATGCCATACATTAAATAAATACATCTATTTATGTAAATTGCACTTCGGCTATGGTCTAGTAGTCAAAGACAACTCTAACTGATCTAAATCCCAAATTTCAAAAAATTGGATTTACAAAATACATTACAATAAAATAAAAAAGGTAAAGGTTCCCCGGCACATGCGTGCTAGTCGTTTCCGACTCTAGGGGCTGGTACTCATCTCTGTTTCAAAGCCAAAGAGCCAGCACTTGTCCGAAGACGTCTCCGTGGTCATGTGGCCAGCATGACTAGACACCAAAGGCGCACGGAACGCTGTTACCTTCCCACTGTAGTGGTCCCTATTTTTCTACTTGCATTTTTATGTGCTTTCGAACTGCTAGGTTGGCAGAAGCTGGGACGAGTAACAGGCGCTCACTCTGTTACGCGGCACTCGGGATTCGACCCACCAAACTGCCGACTTTCTGATCGAGAAGCTCAGCGTCCGAAATCTATAGAAATGTTATAACGTTGGGAACCTAGGGCATTCAACAACACCAAACCAAAGAACAACGTCTCTCACTGAAGAGAAAGGATGAAACCATTTAAGCTCTGGAGGCCTCACGAAATAACCAGGTTTTAAGAGTTTTCCTAAAACCTGAAGGGAGAAGTTATTAAGATATTGGTGAGAATGGTGCACTATAGAAGAGGGAGTGCAAAGATTGAGTAAGCTTACTTCTGGTATCCTTGAAGATAATAGTCCCAAGTAAAAGGAGAGAAAACAAGCTTACTTTGCTAGTTCTTATTGTATGCCCAAAACCTTCTGGGAGAATGCAATCCTGTCTCCACAATCTCAAGGCCTGATTAACATTTTGATAGGAGACCTCTAGGGAATATCATGGATGTAAACTAGATTGAGAAGTTGAAAACTAATCCAGAAGAAGAAAAATGACAAAACATTTCTCTATTGTTTGTGGGAACATGGGCTTTTCAATCTATTATCAGGAATCACAGAACAAAGGAATAGAAGGGAGCTTGGAAATCTTTTAGTTGAACCTCCAGCTAAAGGCAGGAATCCTTAGACCATTCCAAACAAATAGTCCCTGAAGATAGACGAGCTCTATTAGGAATTCTTACTCGAGTCGCAGGCTGTTCTCCTGCTTAATAGCTCTCACAGTCAAGAAAGCCTCCTTATTTTGAATTTGAATCTCTCTCTGTGAACTTTCCACCTATTGGTTCTTCTCCTAACCTTGGACATCAGGAGAATCCATCTTCAACGTCAGCTCTGTGACAACCCTTCAACTCTTGGAACACTGCTGTCGTGTCTGGCAGAGCCAGGCTGGTTGCCAATATGGTCTAGTGTTAAGACACCAGGCTAGAAACCGGGAATCCATGAATTCTAGTCCCACTTTAGTCATGAAAGCTGACTGGGTGACTTTGAGCCAGTGACTCTCCCTCACCCCAACTCAACCCACAGGGTTCTTGTTGTGGGGAAAATAGGAAGCGGAAGGAATATTTAGCATGTTTGCTGCCTTAAGTAATTTGTAAAAATAATAAAGACAGGATACAATAGTAGAGAGGGACGCGGTGGCTCAGTGGGTTAGGATGCTGAGCTTGTCGATCAAATGGTCGGCAGTTTGGTGGGTCGAATCCCAAGTGTCGCGTAACAGAGTGAGCGCCTGTTACTCGTCCCAGCTTCTGCCAACCTAGCAGTTCGAAAGCACGTAAAAATGCAAGTAGAAAAATAGGGACCACTGCGGTGGGAAGGTAACAGCGTTCCGTGCGCCTTTGGTGTCTAGTCATGCCGGCCACATGACCACGGAGACGTCCTCGGACAAGCGCTGGCTCTTCGGCTTTGAAACGGAGATGAGCACCGGCCCCTAGAGTCGGAAACGACTAGCACGCGTGTGCAGGGGAACCTTTACCTTTACCTTACCTTACAATAGTAGATGATAGATAGATAGATAGATAGATAGATAGATAGATAGATAGATAGATAGATAGATAGATAGATAGATAGATAGATAGATAGATAGATAGATAATCTATCCGTAGATATCTTTTCTTTAGGCTAAATCTATCTAGTTCTTTTAACTATTCTTCATAGGATTTACCCTCCAAGATTCTTACCCTTTGCTGCTCAACTGAAAGGAGACTTTATTTTAAATAAACGTTACCTCGGTTTCACCCTCCTTGGTCCTCACACACTTGCATATTGAAAAGCCTGTCAAAAGCAGTAATTGAATCCTTGTTCTTCCCAGCTCACAATTCCCCCAGCACATCTCTTGAACACCCAAGGTTTTTTCTATTGCACATAAATGTTCAGATACAAATCAGCCTGGAACAGACTTCATAGTGTAACTTACCATCCCCACTGGGATTCCCAGGAGTGAAAGTTTACAAAATGCAAATGTACCACAAGGTTTAATAGCAGCTGCCAAGCAAAATAAGTGCTGTGGTATCAGCAGATTTCACAAGGCATAAATCCATCTAAACTGAGTGAAAATACTAAAGGCATATTAACAAAATAAAATCTTTCATTTTCATGCAACAGACTTTTCCGTGCACCCACAAACCTCCCCTGCCTCCCGCTTCCTTCTCCCCCACCCTTCCCGGCTACCAAATGAAAATATCTTCACACATCTTCTAATACCAGCTGGCTCATAGATATTGCAGAAGTTTCACAAAACAGTTATTGACAGTGATACACTAAACATAGGTTAAACCTGCCATGATCATTGCTTGCATGCAGTTAGAAAGCTACACACAACATATGCATGGGCTGGTAAAAGTAATGTTATTTTTCTGACTCTTCTGCAGAAAAGCCATTAGCAGAGGCACCCAGGCTAAAAAATATGAACTTTCAATCAGACAGAGAGATTGTTTACAAGACTCTATATCCTATTCAAGTAGTCTCAAAGGAAGCAGTTTTATAAACTGGGGGAAAACTGATGGGAAGATCTGCTATGACAGGGATGGGTAACTATGGCCCCTTTACAACCTGTGGACTTCAACTCCCAAAATTCCTGAGCCAGACTGACTCAGGAATTCTGAGAGTTGAAGTCCATAGTCATCAAGGGGCCATAGTTGCCCACCCCTGTGCTAGGAAAAGAACAAGAATCCTTGAGGACAGTTTTCTCCTGCAGACTTTTTCCTTCTCTGCAAGACAAAACCACGTTTGTCCAGGTCTCACCTTAAGTTTACATATTGCAGCGAAGAACAAATGGAAAGCTTAGCCCATCAGTGTATTCAAGAGTGTAGAATTTTTCTTTAAATTAAGAATGTAAAGCAAACAAAAACAAGAACACCACTGATCATCTTTTGGGCAAGATACCCTTCTCCTCCTCAATGATGAAAAGAGGAGTTGGCTGTTCTTCATTCAAAAAGCTTCTACAAAAAGAGCATTTCTTTGATAAATTTGAATACCAAACAGCATTATGTTTCTGAATGTTGCCTATCAACATACACTATACATATTGCATATAAATGAAGCATATCATAAGAAATGTACATGTTTAGTGAACTGGTGCAACAGATTTCTTTCTAATATTTCTCCTAAAATATATAATCTGCACATTTTTCCATAGGGTATCCTTTTTAATATGCTGTGTTTAAGTGGAAAAAATGAATTCCAGTATTTATAAAATATGAATATGGAAGTGTAACTTCAGTCTCAGATCAGCTCCAGAAGTGCAACTTGGATCTGTTTTCATTAGAATGTGAGCTGAGTGACTGGCTGACTTTTTTTTTATTTCTTCCTTTTGTTTATTTGTTCTCCATCCTTTCCTACTGTTTTTCTGCTTCTTTTTCTCCTCTCACTTCTCTGTCTTTTTCTCCATGTCCCATCTGCTATTAGAACAAAACAGAACAGAATAACAGAGTTGGAAGGGGACTTGGAAGTCTTCTAGTCCAACCTCTTGCTCAAGCAGAGGAAATTGTCTTTATGACATGTCTTACCTGAGGTCGACCTACATAATAGCTACAGATCTAGATTCACCATATAAGAACTGATATTCCACTGTTTATAGCATCCTCTCTAATTTTTCATGGAATCTTAAAAGATTATTCATCTGAATCTTCTA
This sequence comes from Vipera berus, assembly GCF_964194415.1. NCBI lineage: Eukaryota > Metazoa > Chordata > Lepidosauria > Squamata > Viperidae > Vipera > Vipera berus. The sequence continues at coordinate 14,988,870 of NC_138203.1, forward strand.
AAGACATGAAGTTATGAGGTCACCACAATTTCAGTCAACTCAGGTACAGTACATCTATCTCAAACCCATTGTTTTCAACATGGCTGAAATAGTTACTCTCTAATTTTTCATGGAATCTTAAAAGATTATTCATCTGAATCTTCTAAAGATATGAAGTTATGAGGTCATCACAATTCAGTCAACTCAGGTACAGTACATCTATCTCAAACCCATTGTTTTCAACATGGTTGAAATAGTTACTCTCTAATTTTTCATGGAATCTTAAAAGATTATTCATCTGAATCTTCTAAAGATATGAAGTTATGAGGTCATCACAATTTCAGTCAACTCAGGTACGGTACATCTATCTCAAACCCATTGTTTTCAACATGGTTGAAATAGTTACTCTCTAATTTTTCATGGAATCTTAAAAGATTATTCATCTGAATCTTCTAAAGATATGAAGTTATGAGGTCATCACAATTTCAGTCAACTCAGGTACAGTACATCTATCTCAAACCCATTTTTTTCAACATGGTTGAAATAGTTACTTTCAAGTAAGAGCAGATTCTTACAGGGATTTTTATATTATTGGCAATATAGTCCAAGTTTGGTCTTTTTAGATCCCATGATTTTCATTAGCAGATGCTTAAGCAGAGGGGTTCCCCTTGCATATGAAAAAGTTGGTAGGTTTTTCTACACATGTTGGTAATGATGGATAATTAATAGTTCTTGACATTAGAGTATTCACTCTCCATTAATTCCACTTTGTCTCTTTTCCTACCTACTTTTCTAGTCTGAGACAGAACACGTATAATCACAGAATAGCAATAGCAATAGCTCTTAGACTTATATACAACTTCACAGTGCTATACAGTCCTCTCTAAGTGGTTTTTACAGGGTCAGCATATTGTCCCCAACAATCTGGGTCCTCATTTTACCAACCTCGGAAGGACCGAAGGCTGAGTCAGCCTTGAGCCAGTGAGATTCGAACTGCCAAACTGCTGGCAGTTGGCAGTCAGCAGAATTATCCTGCAATACTGCATTCTAACCACTGCGCCACCATGGCTATATAAATGCAGCCATTGTATAAGAATTTTGATTGGACTGGGGGAGAAGACTGATTTGAGGCCTTTATTCTTCCACTCAACTAAATGATTATATTCTATCTTTATGTGAAATACACTATGTACTGTATATTATACAAAGCAAGGACAGAACTAGCTGTTGGCTTGTGTGGGGAAAATAAGGAATTATATATCTGACACAGATATGTGCATGCAGCTCCCCCCCCACACACACCTCCTCCCTGGTAGAAATATGAAGACGAAAAAAATAAACTTCTGCAGATGATTTCAGATATGGCTACTGCAGGGAAAAGAATATTGTATGGTTGTCACTTTTATATGAGGTGTGATCATATACAATATGACAAACAGCAATTTCATCAGAATTGCACTCTGGAAAACAACATTCAGTGGGAAAAGTCTGGGCTGTCACACGCTTAAAGCTATAGCATACACGATGCTTTGGGGTTTCAGTCTGAAGCTTAGAAAGAAAGTTTTGTTTCCCAAACAATCATAAACTTATTTTCTTTTCTTCTGGCTTTTCTAATGTTTGAGAAACCCCGCTGATAGTTCAGCATGATTCCTTTTTTTGTCTAGAGAACTTGGCGTGAAGCCTTGGCAATGAAAATGTTCCAAGAGAAAGAAAGAAACTTATGAGATTGTTCTCTCTCTTTCTTTCTCATTTATAAAGCCGCCTTCTACAGTAGCTTCGCCAATTCCAACAGGGCTAGGTTCCTACTGCAATATTTTAATGAGGGCTGAGTATTAATTTATAGGCTTTTATATTGACAGAATATATTTCTCTACACTTTGGGAGATTTCTTCCAATGGAGAGCCTATCTTCCAATAAGTAACACCATTTCCTAACTTGGTCTACTTAGTAAAAAAAAAAAAGGAAATCTAGGTGGGAAAGCAGCAGAAGAAGGAGAGTTACTAACCCTTGAAATTCAATACATTATCAGAATGTCTTGATGATGGGACCACATGTTCAGACTCAGTTTCTTGTTTTAAACTCATGTGTGTCAAGGAATTTTTCATAATGCTGTTCCAAAATCTGCTTTGCCATATCTCAAAAACATTCTTCTCCCACATAAGAGACCTGTTTTTCCTTCTTCTGCTCACATAGTTGAATTTCCCCCCCCCCCTAATTCTTTGGATGGAGTTTCAGTATTATTTTATGGGAACGGTGAAGGATGCTCCTGCCAATGCTCATTTTCTCTCATTTGTCCATCACTCTGGCTGCTGATACTGTCCGGTCTCCTAAAGCCAAATAGACAGAGTTACAAAATGCTATCTTCCCTATAAGCAAATCAACATGATTATTAAATGAATCACATGGTTGTTAAATAAATCATATGCTTGTTTAACAAATCCAGTGTTGGAAGCTGGCTGAGAAGGTCACAAATCATGATCACATAATCACAAGACATAGCAACTATCACAAATGGGAGCCAGTTGCCAAGCTCCCAAATTGCAATTGTCTGGCCATGAGAGTGGTGCAACCATTGTAACTTTGAGGTTGGGTTAGGAATCCCTTTTTCCAAGGACACTTTTTCCAAACCACCATTAAACAAATGGTGGTTGTTATTAGTTGCGAAGTCATGTCCAACCCATCATGACCCCATGGACAACGTTCCTCCAGGCCTTCCTGTCCTCTACCATCTTCTGGAGTCCAACTTTCACAGCCATACATTGCAACTGGGAAGATTATAGCCTTGACTATACACACTTTTGTTGACAGGGTGATGTCTCTGCTTTTTAGTGTGCTGTCTAGATTTGCCATGGCTTTCCTCCCCAGGAGCAAGTGTCTTTTAATTTCTTGGCTGCAGTCCCCATCTGCGGTGATCTTGGAGCCCAGGAAAATAAAATCTGTCACTACCTCCATTTCTTACCCATATATTTGCCAGGAATTGAGAGGGCAGGATGCCATGATCTTGATTTTCTTAATGTTTAGTTTCAACCCAACTTTTGCACTCTCCTTCTTCACTCATAACATGAGGCTCTTTAGTTCCTCTTCAATACTTTATCAATTATTTATTTATTTATTTATTTATTTATTTATTTATTTTTATTGTATTTGTATACCGCCCTTCTCCCGAAGGACTCAGGGCGGTGAACAGGGCATACATAAAAAATACAAGATACAAAAATTAAAAAAGAATTAAATAATAGCCCAGTTAAAACAGTCGGTAACAATATACAATATAAAAATCCCCATTAAAAATCCCCATTAAAACCCCAACATGTCCCCATCAGGCCAGGCCGGCTTGTACAAATAGATGGGTCTTCAGACCGCATCGGAAGGAGCGAAGGTCAGGTGCCATCCGGAGCTCGACCGGCAGCTGATTCCATAAAGCCGGAGCGCCCACAGAGAAGGCCCTCCCCCTGGGGGCCACCAGCCGACATTCTCTGACCGGAGGCACCCTGAGGAGACCCTCTCTGTGGGGACGCACAGGGCGGAGGGAAGTTGACGCCGGCAGCAGGTGGTCCCCGAGGTACTCCGGACCCATGCCATGTAGGGCCTTAAAAACCATTACCAAAACCTTGAATCTCACCCAGAAGACAACCGGCAACCAATGCAGCTCGCGGAGCAAAGGTGTAACATGGGAGTACCGGGAAACTCCCAAGACAACTCTCGCGGCTGCAATTAGCAATTGGAATGTGGTAAAAACCAACACAGTACTTTTTGATAACTTATGAGATTGTCTGAAACCATTTAATGTAATCAGTTGAGCAGTCTCTCACTCAATGGTACCCTTTTCTTCTCCAAAGTTTTTCCCACTTTGACATCTGTCATATCTGGGGAGGTTGAAATATCCTGGTATTTTGTCCTGTTTTGCGTTCTAACGATACCATTGTATCCATTATTACTTTTGTACAAAATTTGTTCCATTTGTCCTATGTCAAATCCCTAGGATAAGCAATCTCTTATGTGCCAAGATATTCTATACGGATTGAAATATGTTCAGCCCTTATTGGGTTCATAGGCATTTCCTTACTGTCCTTTTTTAGAAGGTGATAGGGCATTGATTCTAGACAGCGCACTAAAAAGCAGAGACATCACCCTGTCAACAAAAGTGCGTATAGTCAAGGCTATGGTCTTCCCAGTTGCAATGTATGGCTGTGAAAGTTGGACCATAAGAAAGGCTGAGCGCCAAAGAATTGAGGCCTTTGAACTATGATGCTGGAGAAGACTCCTGCGAGTCCCTTGGACTGCAAGGCAATCAAACTGGTCAGTCCTAGAGGAGATCAACCCTGACTGCTCTTTAGAAGGCCAGATCCTGAAGTTGAAACTCAAATACTTTGGCCACCTAATGAGAAGGAAGGACTCACTGGAGAAGAGTCTAATGCTAGGAAAGGTTGAGGGCAAGAGAAGAAGGGGACGACAGAGAATGAGATGGCTGGATGGAGTCACTGAAGCAGTAGGTGTGAGCTTAAATGGACACCAGAAGATGGTAGAGGACAGGAAGGCCTGGAGGAACATTGTCCATGGGGTCACGATGGGTTGGACATCACTTCACAGCTAACAACAAAGGACATTGATTTAACTAAAATTGGGGGCTAGCAACTTGAGATGTAAGACCCAGTTTGCTGTAGAAGTTAAGGCACCTGCAAACTGTGAATTCTAGTCCTGCCTTATACACAAAGCCAACTGATTGATCTTGGGCCAGTCACTTTCTCTCAGCCCTAGGCAGAAGACAGTGGCAAATGACTTCCAAAAGCTTGCTATTTCCACCATTTTTTGTAAAAAAAACAAAACATTTTCTATGCCGGGTGGGTATGGCCAGGGTGGGCGTGGCCTACTGGGTGGGCACAGCTGGAGTGCGTATGGCCTACTGGGTGGGCATGGCCAGCTCTACATCATTGGCATCAAGGGTGCCTATGGGGGCCTGGGCAGGAGTGGGACAGATCTGGGGGTCTCTGGCAGAAGGAGGGTCTCTGGGCCAGGGCCAAGGCAGTGGGGGCCGTTCCCTCACTGTTTCCAGGATGGCTTCGGGGGCCACATGAAACCACTTCGCGGGCCGGATCTGGCCCCCGGGCCTTGTGTTTGACATGTCTGTTTTAAACTGTATTTAAAGAATACAGTTCATTCCCCCTTCTTTCATGAACAAGGATATTTTTAAAAAAAAATGTCATAATAATTAGTCTCCATTGTGTCAAATGTTTAAGACTCTGGTATAGCAGATTCACTGAAAAAGCATAGAAGGGGATAATAAATCCCCGTGTTTTAGTTTATTTTCCTGGAAGTTAGAGAAGAACAGCCAGGTGCTTTTTTTAAAAAAAAAAATCAAGGTGCACTGAATTATAAGATGCCCAGGAGTGTGCAATAGAATTTCATTGTTTGAGTTTGGAATAAAAGATAGATAATTAGGAAATTGGGAGTCTATTAATTTTCCAAATTTACTCATGCAGGAAGCACTGAGCTACAGTGATATTTGCTTACCTCGTCATTATGCAAAAATATATTAGCTAATTATTTTGACTAATGCAATTAAGATATGCATATTTAGCATAAACTATACAATAGAAATGTTACAGTCAGCAACTGCCAGGTTGCACCCATGGGCAGCAGAGAGGCAAAAGTCTTGGTACTGTCTCTGGTGGAAAGTAGGAAGATGGCTTCAGCTCTGCCTAAGACTCTCTTATTAGGCATGTTGCAGTAATTAATTTACTTTACAGCCTGGCTAGGTGACACAGCAATCAGTGGCATTAATTTTGGTTATGTAGAGACACCTGAAAAAGTCAGCCTTTAAGCAGCAGACTCTATACTTTTAATTGCTTTAATCAGTGGAAACACAGGATTTCTTACAAGGATGCAATTAACATACATTCACTACTCTTGGTCTCCTTTCCACGAAGGAAGCTGGCAAGGTGGCAGTCTGTTATAGGAAGACACTTGTTCTTTTTGGGTGGGTTTTTGCACAGTCGCATTGCATATCAGTGCCATTGCCTCCATGATTATTTTTGGAGAAGAATTCTGTGTTACGTGGAAGCTTGCAACACAAGTAGACCTTTTGGGGAGAGGTCACTCATTTCTAAACAAGTCCCAGATTCAGGCCCAGACAAAGTAACAGTGCAGGAGATGAAAAATTGCTTTCTTTGTGACTGTGGGAGCTCACTGAATTAGATGGACCCAGTAATATCTGTGCAATCTCTAAGATTTGGGGAATCAGCTTGAGTCCACCCTGAGGATTGTCTATGATGATTCTCAGTCATCCAGGTTATCCCAATGATGCTTTTTAAAAAGGCAACTGGACATTCTTTGTTTTCCTTGAAGATATTTCATTTCTCATCCAAGACACGTCTTCAGTTCTGACTGAATAGGGGTTGTTGGCACTCTTTCTGAGAGTCATTGAGCCCACTTGGAAGTTTACCTGTGCCCTCAGGGTCACCTGAATAATGCAAATGGGTATGGAATCTTCTTGGAACTACGGAAAGGACTGTTATAATCCACCATGAGAGTTAAATTGATAGCCTGAAAAATGAGAAGGATTTGCACCCGTGACCTAGATGTATCAAGGAGGAAACAGAATATACAGTGTCTCAATAAAGAAGTATGTTTGTAGCTCAGGGCTGAAATGAGGGAACCTTGGTGCTCTCTGAATTTGGCTGTTTTCTTGCAGATGTTTCATTACCCAAATTAGGTAACATCATCACTGCTAATAGCCAACCAGCCAAGTTCCGACTCTTCACATAAAGAGTGTCTCCTGAGAAGTAACCCCAGACACAACAAGGAATCAGATTCTTCAGTTCTTAGAAATCACTACTGGAGTTGCTGCTCATGTAAAATAGCAGCAGTGACCCGTGGATAATCCTAAATTCTGGGGATATTAATAGCAAAGAAAATACAAGATCATTCTATCTCTGAGAGACCAGAGGCAGTTTTATACACTACTGTGCTGTGCAATGTGAAATACTATCCCCCACTTAAGTTGGTTGTTATTTATGATACGTCCTGGATGAGAATAAGTTAACAGTGATCTCTGCTCTAGTAATATCTTTGACTACATTAATGTGTTATACATGGAGTTGCCTTTGGAAACAGTTTAAAAGCTGTAGCTGTTTCAAAATACAGCAGACAGGATTCTAACTCAGCCAGCTCCAGAATATGAAGACATATGAAACCAGAAAGGAATTGAACAGGAGCAAGAAACTTCTGGCCAAAGGCAGCACTGAACCATGAAGACATTCTCTCCAACCTTTTCAACACTGTCACAGCATTTGAAAGAGTGCTGATGTCAACACACAGCCACCATAATAGACTAAGACCTGGTTATATTTTAGTTTCAACACCCATAGAAATGTTTTGGCTAAACCTACCATGGCCATGTGGACTGTCAAATGGCTTATTTTGTTGTCCTTTCAAATTTTGTTGTCCTTTCAAATATTTCTCAAAGAGTGGGTTGCACCATCTGGTGGACAATCTGCCTGCAAACAAGAGTATCGTACCTAGCTATGTATGCAAGTGTAGACTAGCCCAAGGAGCTTGTGTTAACAACCAACAGCCTGCAATAATAGAAAATCTGTTGAGCGGCTGCCCCGCTCCATTTATATCAATTGTGAGAGCTATACAACTCCTTACAAGTCTTATACCAACTACTATAATCATACTACCTGATCACAGCATTTATGGTATATTGTGTTTTGGTACAGTATATTTTACCAAAGGCTTAGATCCTCAGGTATATGTTGCAGACAAAATAACATAGATTTAATTTATTCTGTTTATGGTGAGTGGGGGGGGATTATCATCAGGATATAAATAGTTACCTATGCTCAATTAATCTCCTCATTGAGTTAGACACTGGGCAACCATTGAAAGATTCAGAATACAACTGGAAGGTTGTGAACCCAAGTTGTGTTTCACAACTTTCGGGCCAATGTTTTTCCATCTTCCAGATCTGTTTGTAACTCAGTTCAAACTGCTGGAATTGATTTCTAAATCTCTTCCCAGTGTGAAACCAGGAAATTGAAGGACTGCCTCTCTTTATGTGGACTAGAACTGATTTTACAAAATGTGCTTTAAAGATTCTCCAAGAATATAACATCTTAGCATCCCGACTGAATGTTAACTCATTGAATTCTGCCTGGATTGAAACTTTAAAAGCCTTCCTTGTCACTGTTTCTCCAGAACTTTTAATCTGCTTTATACATTTTTACCATTTATGAAGCAGTGTATCTTTTTACTGTAGTTTTGAATTTTAAATTTACATTTCTTCTTCCAAGGAAGCCTGAGAACCTGCAAAGCTTAAATAACTAAATCAAATGAATAAAAACCTACAACCTCCAATTTCTAAAATGCTGCTGAAATCTATTGAATCTCTCAGAAGGCAGAAGATACAATTCAGTCCTGACCCTTAATTCCAAACTGAATGGATAAATCTCTTCCTGCAGAGCTTAATTGCATTACACTATTTTATTTAAAATGGGCATGGGAAAATCTGACAGAAGAAATAGCCAATAGGAACAGAAGCATAGATCTGTCATGTTTTTTTCATCCAAAATTGTCCTCTCTTTTTAGTGTGGGAAATGTTGTCCCTGTGATCCTCACTTCAGAGGATAAGGCCTTTTCACCATGATGCAACCTTAATGGGAGGGAATAAACTAAGCACAGGCTAGACTGGGAAATTGAAAAACATTCAGGAAAAAGTGGTAGCAAATCACATATGTGCTGTTGCTAAGAAAACTATATGGACGCATCCATAAAACACCACAACTGATGGAGACTGCGCTACCTCTAGCAAAAGGGACGCTGTGGACAAAAAGATCAGCCACTTGTAGTTGGTTTGCTTATTTCCTCTCAAAAGATGAAAAAAAAATTGACTCAAGTACGCCAAGGTACTTAGCTATATTGGACCCTGTTTATGAATAAATGAAGGGACATACACGGGAGTTCATCACAAACCCAGTGGGCCACTTGTGTTTAGTCAACTTCCCTCCGCCCTGTGCGTTCCCACAGAGAGGGCCTCCTCAGGGTGCCACCGGTCAGAGAATGTCGGCTGGTGGCCCCCAGGGGGAGGGCCTTCTCTGTGGACGCGCCGGAATTGTGGAACCGTTTGCCGGTTGAGCTCCGGATGGCGCCTGACCTTCGCTCCTTCCGACGCAACTTGAAGACCTACCTGTTTGAACAGTCCAGCCTGGCCTGATGGGGGATGCGTTGGGGTTTTTTATTGGGGATTTTTTACATTTTTCTACTGTTTTTAGTTTGTGCTCGTGTTTAATTCTCTTTTAATTTTTGTAATTTTGTATTTTTATATATGCCCTGTTCACCGCCCTGAGTCCTTTGGGAGAAGGGCGGTATACAAATATAATAAACTTTAAACTTTAAACTTTAGTGCTTCAAAAGAGGATAGAGAAAGAAGACTTTCATGTTAGAGGGAAAGAAATGATTCCCCCCCCCCCATTTTTGATATATAAAGAAGCCAAGGTTCTACCAGTGCTCATGCTGGTAATCCTTGGCTAACAACAATACGGTAATTGGGACCAGAAACTCCGCCACTAAGTGACATGGTGATAAAATGTGATGTTATATGGCCATGTGGACTTTTGAAGGCAGTTCCAGCATTTCTAATTGCAGTCATTAGGCAAATCCCATGCAATTGTTAGGTGATGTCACATGATCATCATTTGTGACCTCCTGCCGCCTTCCCCACTGACATTGCCTGAAGGTCACAAATGGTGATCACATTACAGAGGGGACATTGCAACAAATGCAATGTCAAGGACCAATCATAAATTCCCCTCTTCAGTGCCATCATAACCAAACAGTTGCAAAGTGAAAGATCATTAACCAAGAACTACTTTTACCAACGTCTTTCCTTGAAAGCAATGACGCAGTGACTAAAATTCCATGATCAGGATCAAAGTAGATACAATCATAAGCGTATCTTGATATTTGTTATGCAGGTTTTTTTAAAAATACAAGGGGCAGGTAGAAAGCAGCCCTGCCTTTCACTTTTGAGGTTCCAAAAATATTTTCTTTTCTGGAAATTGACACCTATCATGTGTGCATGCATACATACATACATACATACTACATACATAGATATCTATAATGTTATCCCTTGCAGGATAGGCAATATTATGCAGAGCACACAACAAAAAAGATAATATATAATGTGCAAAATAAATTGAAAATATGATTAAGACAGAGAAAATCCAACTAAATGTATTTTAATCCACCCAACACTATTCAGAACTAGGTAGCCAATTTTTCCTGTGTTTTTAATTGGATCAGCTCAGGGGAATCTATAGAATATTGCTCAGAAGTTGTCTATTTTTCTGTGATCTAATATGAATTATAGTAGCTTTGACCTATGATCACTGAAACTTCACATTTGGCTGCTGTGGAGGTCTGACAAATGAATGACTTATGAACTTTTATTGAAGGTAATCTAGACAGGCTTCAGGATCATACAGAATCTCATTTTCTCTATTTCAGCTCATCTTAAATTCACCTTGTTAAGTCTATGTTTGTCATGCTTCCCATTTTATTCTACAGTTCTTGTTCTGATTTATCACGACTTGCTTCTCCCTCTTCTCTGAATATATAATAAACTCCCAACAACTCCAGACGTGGCCATTCCTCCCATTCTGCAATAGAACCAACTATTGAGTCCATAGTCAACCGTGACCTGATCATGCATTCAGCTCTCGCATTACCAGAGAAATGGTAAATTACTAGAAATCAATTCAGAGTCAAGAAACAGGGCTTTGGTGGATGGTTCGTTGAATTGATGCCGTTGGACTGTTTGAACACTATAGTCTCTTTTAACAGCTGCTGAGATTTACTGCTGGCAAATCAAAACAGCAAGTATCTCTATTCATAGCAACACAGAACTGGAAATGGAATAAAACACAATTCATCTCCTTGCCTTTGTTCCATAGAGTCCATATGTTGCATGGCCAGTTATGTCTTCCATGTGTTCAGGGGGAGGGAGGGGTGAATAATAAAGTCTTCCTGTGTTTCTGACTGCAAAATTGCTTCAAGATGCCAAGATGACTCCAAGGTCAGAACCCTTGTGTTGGCCACCTGACAAAGGATTCTCTTAGACACTCAGTCAGTTCCAAATGATGGCATCATAATGATGGCCATCAGCTTGAACAAATTTTGTAGCACATAAGTCCAGTTCATGGAAAATCATTATTCCATCAAGCTTCTTCCAGATTCTTCAGCATTAGAGGCAGCATCCAGAGCTCTCATTGCTTATTGCTTGGACTAGCACTCCTTTTAAGCAGCAATTCAAATATAGTGGCTTTCCTTAGGTATCTCCTCGGGTAGTGTGGCTTTTTTCAAGTCACGATCAAAGATAAAGACTTGTAGACTAGGGAGATGATCATTTCATGATTACACCTGCTTGTTCACTTCCATTTGTTTTTTTGTTTGTGTAACTCGACCCAGAAGTGCTCCAACACTGGAGGTTTTAAAGAAGAGATTGAACAACCGCTTGGAGTCTGAGTGGACAATCACTTAAATATGAGCCAGCACTTGGCTCAAAAAGCCAACACATTTGCCTTAACAGAGCGATAGAATTAAGATCATGTGAAGTGTTAATACCACTTTATAATGGCTTAATAAGGCCACACTTGGAATACTGCATCCAGTTTTGGTCACTGCGATGTTAAAAAGATGTTGAGACTCTAGAAAGAGTGCAGAAAAGAGCAACAAAGGTGATCAGAGGACTGGAGGCTAAAAGATATAGGGAACGGTTGCTGGAATTGGGTATGTCTAGTTTAATGAATTCTATTCTACTCTATTCTACTTACTCTACACTATTCTATTCTATTCTATTCTATTCTATTCTATTCTATTCTATTCTATTCTATTCTATTCTATTCTATTCTATTCTATTCCCTATTTTCTAGTCTAGTCTAGTCTAGTCTAGTCTAGTCTAGTCTAGTCTAGTCTAGTCTATCCATTTGTCTGAAATGTTACAGGGTTTCCTGCTTGAGCAATTTGGACTAGAAGACCTCCAAAGTCCCTTCCACTGTTATTCTGTTTTTCTGTTTGTTTGTTTGTTTATGAAAATTTATATGGCCACTTAACTCCCTTTCAGTGAATTTAGGTGGCTTACAAAGATAAAAACTTAATTTTAAAAAAAGCAATAATCCCTCACCCCCGTGGTGACAACACTTAATCAAAGAAGCTACTTGATGGGCTCTATGAGTTCCGCTGGCAGCAAAACCAGATCTTCAGGGCCTTGCGAAAGAGTTTCCAAGTGGGATCTTATTTCTGCAGGGATGATGACTTCCATAAAGGAATTCATCAACTCTATTTCACAAGTTTTTATTTATTATTAGATTTATTTGACACCCATCTCACCTCGAGACAACAAGATCAGACAACTCTCATTCAGATCTATTACAGCTTTCCCCATTGTGTTAGTGAGACTACTTACCCACCTACGTTCTCATTCAATTCATTCAATCTTTCTTAATTCAATTATGTATGTTCTTTACCCTTCCGGACTATCTAAGGGAACACCTGCTGCCGGCATCATCTTCCCATCGTCCTGTGCGCCCCCACAGGGAGGGCCTTCTCAGGGTACCGTCGGTTAATGAATGCTGGCGGGTTATTCCCAGGGGAAGGGCGTTCTCTGTGGGTGTGCCTGCCCTATGGAACCAACTACCCACGGAACTTAGGACTGCCCCCGACCTTCGCTCATTTCGCCGGGACCCGAAAACTTGGCTCTTTGATCTGTTTGGTCCAGACTGTGGGGTTGTTAATTTAACTGGGTTTTAGATTTATTCTTGGGGCTTGAATTTAATTTAATTGTTTTAATTGATTTTAATTTTTTGTATTTCATGGTTTTAACTGCCCTGTAAACCGCCCTGAGTCCTACGGGAATAGGGCGGTTTACAAATTCAATAAAATAAATAAATCTTTAACTTTTGTTGTCTTCTGTTATCATGGCTATCATGGTCATCAACAGATGGGCCTATAGGCAGATCTTTGCTTTCTGTTGTGGCCTTGATCAGTCCAAAAATAAAAAACAAACAAAAAAAGTTTTAGATAAATCAGGCCACAAAAGCAAATAACTAAATAGAATAACCACATTCTATTTAAAAAAGAAAAAAAATCTGATGAGAAATTTCCTGACAGGGAGAATAGTTAATCAGTGCAACAGTTCGCCTCTAGAAATTGGAGGCTTCGACAACCATTTGTCTGAAATGGTATAGGGTCCCCTGCTTGAATAGGGGGTTGGACTAGAAGATCTTCAAAGGACCTTCCAGCTGATTCTGTTCTATTCCATTATCTCAGGAGTGAGTTTATGATCAATTTTAAAAAATGGATTGCAAAGACTAAAGTGAAATCTTCTAAATGCATAAAAGGGCAGTGTTGTTATATCAATAAGGAGTACCATTAACTTATAATGCATTAAGTTTTTTAAAAATCCTAAAACTGGGTCATTTCTTAACTTCTCCATTTTTGAAATTATTATTAACTTTCCCATTTGTGAAAGTATTATTTCTTGACGCCTTGATAGCTCACATACAATTTGTCATGTCACTCCTAGTTTCACTGATTCCAATTGCCACGCATATTTTTGCAAGTGAAACTGGCACTTTGAAAGAATCCTTTCCAGTCTGATTAATATTATCTAAATCTGTTTAATTCCTTAAATACAATATTCTCTGCCTTGTGCTTCCGACATGTAAGGCCATTTAAGTTATGAAGTGGCGCAGCTAATGAGCAGCATGATTCTTTGTATGTCAGCTGATAACAGCACAATAATTATTGATACAGTATTTGCATTCCCATTTATTCAGTAATACTGTATTCCTTGCATAAATCTCTAGCTTAGGTGGCTATGATACATCTGTTATTCTTATCTCATCAAAGCCTATATTATTCAGAGTTTGAATTGCTTTTAAACTAAAAAAATAACAGAATATCAAAAAAACATAGTTGGACGGGACCTTGGAGGTCTTCTAGTCCATTCCCCTGCTCAAATAGGAAACCCTATGCCACATCATATGATATGTCACAACGTATCGTGACTTTTTTCCCATTGCTGGAGCTGGGATGGGTGCGGCCTCCACATGATGCAACCGGCCCGCAGGCTGGCAGTTTGACACCCCTGCCTTATGCCATTTCAGACAAATGGGTGTCCAATCTCTTCTGAAAAACCTTTAGTGTTGGAGCACCCACAACTTCTGGAGGCAAGTCGTTCCACTGATTAATTATTCTCACTGTCAGGAAATTTCTCCTTAGTTCTAGGTTGATTCTCTCCTTGATTAGTTTCCATCTGTTGCTTCTTGTCCTGCCTTCAGGTGGTTTGGTGAATAGGTTGAACCCCCCCACCCCCTCCTTTCTTTGTGGTTTGCCCGATAGATGCCTTTAAAGGACATATAAAGGTAAAGGTTCCCCCGCACATGCGTGCTAGTCGTTTCTGACTCTAGGGGCCGGTGCTCATCTCCGTTTCAAAGCCGAAGAGCCAGCGCTTGTCCGAGGACGTCTCCGTGGTCATGTGGCCGGCATGACTAGACGCCAAAGGCGCACGGAACGCTGTTACCTTCCCACCGTAGTGGTCCCTATTTTTCTACTTGCATTTTTACGTGCTTTCGAACTGCTAGGTGGGCAGAAGCTGGGACGAGTAACAGGCGCTCACTCTGCTACGCGGCACTCGGGATTCGACCCGCCAAACTGCCGACCTTCTGATCGACAAGTTCAGCATCCTAACCCACTGAGAACATTTCAAAACTTGACATGACAAATTCTATATGCACTTTTAAGAGTGTTAATATGATTTACACTTATCTGATCAATATGTGGATGTGTACATTTGTACATATACAATTACTCTCCCATTTTTTTTACTTCGCCAAACTTCATTATAAGTGGCTCAAAGATCATACCAAACTACGTATGTACATAAAAGATTAAGAATACAAATTGAAAATAGGTCAAAATATGGATGGACTAAAATATTCTAAAGTGCTTTAGGATAAAATTCAAACAAAAAGGAGTATTTTAGTAAGCTTCATTACACAAATATATATATACATATATTTGTTTATTTATATCCCACCTTTACTATTTTTATGAATAACTCAAGGTGGCAGGCACACACAATATTCCTTCCTCCTGCTATTTTCCCTATAACAACAACACTGCAAGGTAGTTTAAGCTGAGAGAGAGCAACCTAAAATCACTCAGCTGCCTTTCATGGCTAAAGTGAGACTAGAACTCACGGCCTGCCTGTTTGTAGTCTAGAGCAGGAGTGTTAAACTGCCAGCCCATGGGCTGGATGTGTCATGCTGAAACTGCACCCACCCCATTGTCGGCAATGGAAAAAAAGTCACAATACATCATGACATGTCACGTGACGTTGCGAGTTTCACACTCCTGGTCTAGAGCCTTAACCACTAGACCAAACCAGCAGTGTTATAATATGTTGTTGTTAGCTGCGAAGTTGTGTCTGACCCATTGCGACCCCATGGACAATGTTCCTCCAGGCCTTCCTGTCCTCTACCATCTTCTGGAGTCCATTTAAGCTCACGCCTACTGCTTCAGTGACTCCATCCAGCCACCTCATTCTCTGTCGTCCCCTTCTTCTCTTGCCCTCAATTTTAACTGTTATAATATAGTAAATATATATTATAATATATATATATATATTATAATGTGTTCACAATAATGAACATTTATACTTTTTTTGTAAAATTGCAGAGTGACACAAAGATAGAGAGTGCCTTCTTGGTCTCCCCCCCCCCCCCATCACAATACACAAACTGATTTTCTGCATAGTAACATTGGTGCTGTTAGGACTTGTATTAGAGACCCACATAAATCTTCTGGTTCTAGGATATGCTGGGGAGGATAAAATATTGAGAAAATTGGCAGTATCCTTTCATTTCTGTTGCCATGACATAACATGTCCATGTAATCAAGTTTGCACTGAAGGAAATTTTTTACTGCTTTAAATAAAACACACACACATGCACCAGGGGTCACTAACTCTAAAGGCTCACTAAAAGTAAGATTGGCTTTACTTTTTCCATGATTCCAACTCATGTTCTATATCTGTGCATTTTATACAAATGTTTATCAAAAAATATTCTGCTTACAACTGAGTCAAAATTGCTTCACTGGAGTGCAGTTTCCCGGTGTCAGTATATTGTTTACTATCTCCTACCAAATGAAATGTGATGGAGTCATACATAAATAATTGGGTTTTTTGTTTTGTTTGCAGTCTTGTGTCAATTAAATATGTGTCTTGGCAATACAACGCAACAGGCGTGAGATTGGGGAAGAGACACAAACTAAGCAAAGAAGGCAGTAACAAAAAGTGTAAGTTAAAATGCTGTGATTCTTTCCTTGAGGTTTCCTATACAAGAAATTGAAATAGGAATTCAGGGAGAGTTAAGAAATGCTAAAAAACAAAACAAAACACCAAAACCCTCCCTTTTTATGACCCTGTAGTCCCTATTCAGGTAGAATTGGGGCAACTTGATGGAGCTGAGTGTTTACTGGCCAGATGTCCTTGATGCCACACAGATTTTTTTCCCTTTGTGCCCTAGGAGAGAAACATCTACTGTTACTTAGGGTCTTCACCAGTAGGCCATCACATCACTCTGTAAGAAATGCTAACCAACACAGAAAAATATGACTCTTAATTCCTATCCAATACCATTATATCTCTGTCCTGCCTATCGTGCCCCCTAGCATCATTATGAGTTCTGTTAACTAACCACAGTTGATGGCAACCTCTTATGCAGTTACTTCTCATGTAACTCATCATGGAGTTTTCCTGTTTTCTCAAGAAAGTGAGATTGATTATTCTGTAACTAGTGTTCTGGAGAAGATCAATGAATGTAGAGTAGAGTAGAGTAGAGTAGAGTAGAGTAGAGTAGAGTAGAATAGAATAGAATAGAATAGAATAGAATAGAATAGAATAGAGTAGAGTAGAGTAGAGTAGAGTAGAGTAGAGTAGAGTAGAATAAAATAGAATAGAGTAGAGTAGAGTAGAGTAGAATAGAGTAGAGTAGAATAGGATAGGATAGGATAGGATAGGATAGGATAGGATAGGATAGGATAGGATAGGATAGGATAGGATAGGATAGGTATCAGACCCCGTCCGACGAATCACCCAAAGATTGAAACCGGAACGGGAGCTGGTTCTTCCAAGCTGTGTTTATTATCCGCATAAACGTTCGCTCAAAGACAAATGAAGTCAGCGTTGACTTTACAGCACAGTCAACGCTGTTAAATAACCGACAAGGCTAACTCCCACCACCACACCCTTAATTGCACCACCACGCCCCCACCCTACTTAAACCCCACCTCCCATGGTTCCATCCTTTTGGCTCCCGTCCCACCACCAATGCAGCCGGTAAGTTACCCCCCAGCCTAAACCTCCCTCCTTTTCCCCAGAGTTCTGCCTTGACTCTTCATTCCCTTCACCACCCCAGACCGCCGCGAGCTGCTCGCTAAACCCCTTCCCGGCCCACCGGTTGTCTCCATCACCCCCTGACCCACCCAGGCACCCATTCTTGCCCTGCGGCTCGGGCGCTGGGCAGCCACCGCCTCGTTCTTCGTACAGCCCCTTCCCGGCCTGTAAGCAGCTTCTGGAGCCCGGCTGGCTGGTCCGCGGCCTCCCCAGCTGACAGGCGGCCCGCCGCTGCGCCGTTCCTCTCGCTGTCCCAGTCCCCGATCCGTTGGAGTTGCGTGGGCGTGGCCATCCGTCTCTGGAACCCGGCAGCATGGCGACGAGACAAGGAGGCCTGCGAACGGCCCTGCGGCCTGGTAAGTTGCTCCGGGCGGTTACCGGGTCGCTGGGGAGGGCCGCGTGCTGACCCGGCCCTCCGGATGACGACGGGCGACGGCGGGAGGCTTTGGGGCCTGGGGGGTTTGCTGCGGCTTCCGGAGTGCTGGGGAGGGCCGAATGCCGTCCTGGCCCTCCGGGAGACGACGGTCGCCGGCGGGAGGCTTCGGGGCCTGACGGGGTGCTCTGCGGGAGCCTGGCAGCCTGGTGGGTCACCCCGCGGCCCGTCCGAATGTCGGGCGCGCTCGGCCCGACATGCCGCCCCCCCTACCAAGGGTCCTCCTGCAGATGTAGAAAACAGGGTTATAGCATCATTCACTGTGCACACACCCCCATGACCCCCACCCCCCGGCCTGCCAGGGTGGGCTCGGTGGAATGCCCGGATCAAACGTGGAGCATGGACATCCTCCTGCGACACCCATGTCGCCTCCTCCACCGGGTACCCCTTCCACCGAAGGAGATATTGTAGGGCGCCCCTCCGCACTCTGGAGTCCAAGACCTCCTGCACCTCATATTGGTCGGCGTGAACCGGTCCGGGACCCCCCTCCCCTGCTGCCGCGGTAGCCGCTGGAGCAGGTTTCAGCAGGCTACTATGGAACACCGGGTGGACCTTACCCAAAAACTTAGGCAACCGCAGCCGCACCGTTACCGGGTTTACCACCTGCACCACCCGGAACGGCCCGAGGTATTTGGGTCCTAGCTTACGGCACGGGACCTGTAACCGTAAATACTTGGTGGACAAGTAAACCAGGTCCCCCACCCGCGGTGTAGCGAAGGGTTTTCGTTTTTTGTCCGCCTGTGCTTTGGTCGCCACGGCGGACCGATCCAACGCTTCCTTCGCCGCCCCCCAGGCAGCCGTGATTTGACGCATCCAGTCAAGCGGTGAGCACGAAGACGCCTCTTCCTGAGGGCATTCACTGAAGGGAACGAACTCGTGACCAGTGACCACCCGATATGGAGAGAAGCCAGTACTACTGTGAACTGCGTTATTGTATGCAACTTCAGCAAGCGCTATCAGGTCTACCCAGTCCGTCTGCCGGAAAGAAACATAGCTCCGTAAGTAGCGTTCAACAGCAGCGTTGGCTCGTTCTGCAGCCCCGTTGGTGCTGGGATGATAGGCGGTACTCAATCCCTGGGACGAGCCAATATGACGCAGGAACTCTCTCCAAAACCGGGCTGTGAATTGCACCCCTCTATCCGAAATCACACGCCGCGGCACTCCATGCAGTCGGTATACTTGCGTGAGGAACAACCAAGCTAAGCGACGGGCTGATGGTAACCCCTTACACGGGACAAAGTGTGCCTGTTTAGAAAACAGGTCAACCACTGTCCAGATAACGGTGTGACCCTTACTCTCCGGGAGGTCCACAACGAAGTCCATGGCGACGTCCTGCCAAGGCCGGGTTGGGTCAGCTACCTGTTGCAACAACCCCAAAGGCTTCCCAACTTGGGGCTTTGTAGTGGCACAAATATGGCAACGCCGTACGTACTGCTCGATGTCACTTTTCATGCGAGGCCACCAGAATTGACGACGTGCCAGATGTAAGGTTTTCACAAACCCGAAATGTCCCGCCTGTTTGGCGTCGTGACACCCATGCAGAACGCGTGGCCGCACGGTTTCGGGCACATACAGTCGTGTTCCATGCCACGCTAAACCGTCCCGCATAGTCAATAGTCCCGGGTTACTCCGCAACCAGGCATCCTCCTGCAATGTCCTTTGGATGGCCTGGTTCAAATTCTCCCCCGATACCTGTCTAGCGCTCTCCGAACCAATCCCCTCGGTTGCCAGTGTCGGGATGAGTGCCTGCACCACCTCCTCCCTCTTGCTGTCAAACTGAGGCATGCGCGACAAGGCATCTGCCAGAAAGTTCCGACCCCCCGGCACATACTTCAGCACAAAACGGAAGCGACGGAAGTATAAGGCCCATCGGACATGTTTAGGCGACAAGCGACGAGGAGTTTGTAGGGCTTCCAGGTTTTTATGGTCCGTCCACAGTTCGAACGGACGGGAGGCCCCCTCCAGAAGATGTCGCCAGGTTTCCAAAGCCCAACGGACCGCATACGCCTCCTTCTCCCACACCGCCCAGGCCCGTTCGGTGGGAGTCAGTTTCTTAGAGGCATAAGCACACGGCTGCAGGACCCCAGCACTGTTCCGCTGAAGGAGGACGGCCCCAAGAGCAACATCGCTCGCATCCGCCTGTACAACATAAGCCAGCTTGGGGTCAGGATGTCTCAGAACGGGCTCTTTAGCAAAGATGGACTTCAGTTCCTCGAACGCCCGCTGACACGCGATGGACCACTCCAATTTCAACCCCGGACGCGGCCGTGTCTTCAACTGTCGTGTGCGCAGTAGATCTGTTAACGGCAGGGCGATAGCTGCGAAACGTGGGATGAATTGTCTATAGAAGTTGGCAAAGCCAAGGAAACTTTGCAACTGTCGCCGAGTCTGCGGAGCCTGCCACTGTTGAATGGCCTGTACCTTTTTAGGGTCCATCTCCACCCCCGCCGCCGATATACGATACCCAAGGTAGTCCAGCTGGGCCTTATGGAACTCACACTTGGACAGTTTAACATAGAGCTGCGCTTCCAGCAGTCTTGACAACACCTGCCGCACAAGGAGCACATGCTCCTCCAATGTGTCCGAGTAAATCAGGATGTCGTCTAAGTATACCAAAACACCCCGATACAGGAACTCATGCAGGACCTGATTGATCAATTGCATGAACACAGCGGGAGCTCCCTGTAGGCCAAATGGCATCACGCGGAACTGAAAACTGCCAAGAGGACAATTAAATGCGGTCTTCCATTCGTCCCCGGCTTTGATCCTCACCCGGTAATAGGCTTCCCTGAGGTCCAACTTGGTGAATACCCGGCCTGTCGCCAAATGGGCCAGCATGTCCTTCATCAAAGGAAGGGGATAGAGGTGCTCCACGCACACCGCATTAACCCCCCGGTAGTCCACACACAAACGCAAGCCCCCATCCTTCTTTTCACGAAAAAGAACTGGCGCCGCCACCCGGGATCGTGCTGGTTGAATAAATCCTCTTCCCAAGTTCTTATCTATGTACCGCCGTAACTCCTGCATCTCTTTTGGAGACATGGCGTACATACGGGGCTTAGGTAGTCTGGCCCCAGGTTCGAACTCAATAGCACAATCCGTCGGCCGATGGGGTGGTAACGAATCGCACTCCCGCTCATCGAAGACGTCCATTAAATCCGAGTAGTCCCGGGGTACGTGCACCTTCAAATCATCCGTGACCCCGCAAACCTTCTCCCGCGTCCCCGTGTCCTCCGGCCCCAGGAAGGAATGGTGGAGAGGGGGCTCGGGGCCCAGACCCACCCGAAGATGACGACTACCCCCCTCCCACCAAATCGTGGGGCCCCATTTATCAAGCCACGTAAGGCCCAGAATAAGAGCTTCAGTCATAGAGGGCACCACAACAAAACGCAAAACTTCCCAGTGGGCCCCCAATTCCAGCCGGACAGGTTCGGTGACGTGGGTGATAGGAGCCCCCCCAAGGAGCGACCCATCCACTTGTTGGAAACGCAGAGGGGTTACCAGTCGTTGCAACCGGATACCGACTGCAGCCACCGTTTTCCGGTTGATGAGACACCGGGTGCTCCCCGAATCGACCAAAGCCCTAACCGCCCGCCTTTGCCCAGACACGGGGCTCACCAACACCACGGGGAACACAAAAGGGCACACCGGAGCGCTTACCATCGGATCATCCTCCAGCTCCAGATCCTCAAGGTCTTCCGTCGGCACGGTGTGGGTAGTAACGGGCCCGGTTGCCAAAGGAGGTGTCGTGTCCCGACGGCTGTCGTCAGCGGCTTGATATGCAGTTCGGGACCGCTCCGAGGTCTTCCTAGCAGGCAAAGCCCGTGTCGAAGTTGCTGGAGGAACCATCCGGGCTGGCGGGAGCGGGCATTCAGCCGCCCGGTGACCCGGCTGGTCACATCGGAAACACCTAATACCCGGACGTGGTGGTGGTACAGGGTTGGCCTTGGCCACCGGCAAGCCGGGCCGCTCCTCCACCTTCACCTTTTCAGCCGGCCGCCGGCCCCCGGTCACCCCCTCAGACCTTCCTCGAGTATCCTGCAAGCCAATGTCCAGCTCAATAGCCACCCGGAACCAGTCCTGCAGACGGGCCGGAACCCCTCTTACCACACAAGCTCGTCGCAAAGCACTATCCAGTCCAGCCTTAAAGTGGTGCACAAGAAGGCGTTCAGGCCATGACCGTAGCCTCCCGGCCACCTTCCGGAACTCCCCAACGTAACGTACTGCCGGTCTTCCTTGTTGGCGCAGATCCAGCACTTCGGCCTCGGCACGGAGCACCCGTGAGATATCCTCAAAACGGGCCCGTAAAGCCTCCAGGAAAAGACCAAGGTCCCCGAGCTCACGGGCATGATCGCCGTATAGGTCAGCCGCCCAGGCCGCAGCCTCCCCTTGTAGACACGCTGTGACAGCCACCACCATCGCCCACTGGGACGTATAGGCCGGGCCGTATTGGTCCATGTGATTAATCACCTGTCCCAAAAACATTGCCAGGCGGTCTGGATGACCATCATAGACCACGGTCAGGGGCGGAGGACCCCACGCCAGCCCTTGACCCCAGGGACCCAACGGCATCCCCTGGGCTGGAACCCCCCCATCTGGTCGTAACGGCTGCTGTCTTGGTCTTCCGGTTACGCTGTCCCAGGGAGTCGTGCCGCTTGGTACCGCCGTAGTGGGAGCCGAAACCCCGGGACCTCTGGGAACCTCAGGCTGGCGAGCTGCTCCCTGGTACCTTGGGCTGTCCATACGGGAGCGGGGTGGGCTAGACCGCCGAGCAAGGCCACCTGGGAGGGACCACTGCCCCTGGTCAGACTCATCTGGAACAGACCAAAGCCCAGGCTCCCGACCCCTCACTTCCCCGAACCGCTCTCTGAGAACCTCCATAGTACGGTTGCCCGGAACGGTGGAGTAACTCCATTCTTCACCGCTGTCCTCCATGAAACACCGCTCCCTCCACTCAGTAGACGCACCTTTAGGCCGGTTCATCAAGCCTTGGCCGAGTCCTCGATGATCCCCATCAGAATACGTCCACCGATCACTGCTGCGACCCCGCACTGCAGCCTCCTGAAGCCCCGAACCAGGGCCTTCGAGTGGAGGGGGTTTTTCCTTCCGCCGCACCGAGGGCAACGCCTCCTCCCCCACTTCCACCGACTCCAAGAGCCCAGCCGCTGCTCCAGCTTCCTCCTGCCCCTCGGCCAGTGGTGCAGCATCCTCCGTGCCCTCTGCCATAGCAACTTCTGAGGAAAGAGCTCCCCGCAAAGAAAGGGAAAGCAACGCTGACTTACTATCAGACCCCGTCCGACGAATCACCCAAAGATTGAAACCGGAACGGGAGCTGGTTCTTCCAAGCTGTGTTTATTATCCGCATAAACGTTCGCTCAAAGACAAATGAAGTCAGCGTTGACTTTACAGCACAGTCAACGCTGTTAAATAACCGACAAGGCTAACTCCCACCACCACACCCTTAATTACACCACCACGCCCCCACCCTACTTAAACCCCACCTCCCATGGTTCCCTCCTTTTGGCTCCTGTCCCACCACCAATGCAGCCGGTAAGTTACCCCCCAGCCTAAACCTCCCTCCTTTTCCCCAGAGTTCTGCCTTGACTCTTCATTCCCTTCACCACCCCAGACCGCCGCGAGCTGCTCGCTAAACCCCTTCCCGGCCCACCGGTTGTCTCCATCACCCCCTGACCCACCCAGGCACCCATTCTTGCCCTGCGGCTCGGGCGCTGGGCAGCCACCGCCTCGTTCTTCGTACAGCCCCTTCCCGGCCTGTAAGCAGCTTCTGGAGCCCGGCTGGCTGGTCCGCGGCCTCCCCAGCTGACAGGCGGCCCGCCGCTGCGCCGTTCCTCTCGCTGTCCCAGTCCCCGATCCGTTGGAGTTGCGTGGGCGTGGCCATCCGTCTCTGGAACCCGGCAGCATGGCGACGAGACAAGGAGGCCTGCGAACGGCCCTGCGGCCTGGTAAGTTGCTCCGGGCGGTTACCGGGTCGCTGGGGAGGGCCGCGTGCTGACCCGGCCCTCCGGATGACGACGGGCGACGGCGGGAGGCTTTGGGGCCTGGGGGTTTGCTGCGGCTTCCGGAGTGCTGGGGAGGGCCGAATGCCGTCCTGGCCCTCCGGGAGACGACGGTCGCCGGCGGGAGGCTTCGGGGCCTGACGGGGTGCTCTGCGGGAGCATGGCAGCCTGGTGGGTCACCCCGCGGCCCATCCGAATGTCGGGCGCGCTCGGCCCGACAATAGGATAGGATAGGATAGGATAGGATAGGATAGGATAGGATAGGATAGGATAGGACAGGTCAGGTCAGGACAGGACAGGACAGGACAGGACAGAACAGAACAGAACAGAACAGAACAGAATAGAATAGAGCTGGAAAGGACCTTGGAGGTCTTCTAGTCCAGCTCCTGCTCAAGCAAGAGAACCTATACCATCTCAGACAAGTGACTGTCTAGTCTCTTCTTCTTAAGAACCTCCAGTGATGGAGCGCCCACGATTTCTGAAGGCAAGCTGTTCCACTGGTTAATTGTCTTCACAGTTAAGAAGTTTCTCCTTAATTTCAGGTTGCTTCTCTCTTTGGTCAGTTTCCAACCATTGTTTCTTGTTTTGCCCTCTGGTGCTTTGGAGAATAGTTTGACCCCCTCTTCTTTGTGGCAGCCCCTAAAATACTGGAATACTGCTATCATGTCACCACTGTTTCTTTTTTTCTTTAGACTAGCCAAACCCAAGTCCTGCAGCTGTTCTTCATATGTTTTAGTCTCCGGGCCTTGGATCATCTTAGTTGCCCTTCTCTGAACATTTTCCAAGGTCTCAACATCTTTTTTGTAGTATGGTGACCAAAATTGGTTGCAGTATTCCAGGTGTGGTCTCACTAGGGTTTTATACAGCGGTAGTAATACTTCGCATGATCTTGATTCTATGCTTCTGTTTATACAATCCAGGATTGTATTAGCTTTTTTGGCTGCTGCTACACACTGCTGGCTCATAGTCAAGTGATCGTCCTCTAGGACTCTAAGATGCCTCTCTCAGTTGCTGTTTTTGAGCCAGGTCTCACCTAATCTGTACTTAAAACTTTGATTTATCTTGCCTAAATGTAAAACTTTGCTTTTCTCCACATTAAAATTCATTTTGTTGGATAGGGCCCATTGTTCAAGTTAGTCAAGATCTTTTTTTGGCACAGAAGGTAGCAGAGAATGCAATGAATTTGGGTTGGGTAAGAAGTCTGGGAGAAAGGCTAGAAGAAAGATTGAAGTAGTAAAGCAGAATCAGCCCAGCCTCTGAAAAGTTATCTCATGCTGGTAAGAGGATACAGATGGACAATTAGGTCTTATTAATGCTTATCAACGTTGGCAACTTGAACATGCTGCTGGTTGGGGAATTCTGCGAGTTGAAGTCCACACATCTTCAAGTTGCCAAGGTTGAGAAACATCAAGTTCACATGGTCACTCTGGAATTTGCAGTCCCAACAGTTATGGAAAGCATCTGGCTCAAAGGAAGCTAGTAACTCCTAAAACCCAGCAAGTCTAAATTTGAGATAAGGAAACACAGTTGGTGCTGTATTCACAAAACATGCTATACCTAAACAAGTCAATGCACGGGATAGCTCCTTGGGATGGTCTTGTTCGTTGAACAAGCTAAAACAGTGACTTTTGTTCCTCAAACATGCTAAAACAACATGCCTACCCAACATGTTGAGCCTTAACCACATTTCAGTTGACTCTAGTATGTTGTAGAAACCCAGCCAAAATTCAGTATTTGCCAAGAACTTTATTAAAGCAAAGGGACGCGGTGGCTCAGTGGGTTAGGACGCTGAACTTGTCGATCGGAAGGTCGGCAGTTTGACGGGTCGAATCCTGAGTGTCGCGTAGCAGAGTGAGCTCCTGTTACTCGTCCCAGCTTCTGCCAACCTAGCAGTTCGAAAGCACGTAAAAATGCAAGTAGAAAAATAGGGACCACTACGGTGGGAAGGTAACAGCGTTCCGTGCGCCTTTGGCGTCTAGTCATGCCGGCCACATGACCACGGAGACGTCCTCGGACAAGCGCTGGATCTTCGGCTTTGAAACGGAGATGAGCACCGGCCCCTAGAGTCGGAAACGACTAGCACGCATCTGCGGGGGAACCTTTACCTTTTTTTTACTTATTAAAGCAAGGATGTGCAGGTTTGGTTGGTTTGGTTTTCATTTCTGGAGTACGGAAAAAGCCATTCTGTTTTTTTCTGCCACATCAGTTGTGCTCAGGAATATGCTGAGGACATCAAAGATTTACTGCAAGTTTCCAACTTTCTATCAGGGAACAACTCTTTTAATCATTAGCTTTAAAATTCTGTTTTCACTTTATTTTAATATTTACACGCAAACTTATAATAAAATGCAAATAAAAATAGGCTGGAAAGAAACTATCATTGCAGTGGTAAAGCTAGATGTGGATAATTTAACCGCAGTGCATCAAATGTTATTGATTATAATAAGTATGTTGTATATTTTTCACATTAAAAATTGCTTGTTTCTAATTAAAAACATCAAGAGCCAAATGGGAATACTTTCAAAATTCCTTCCAAATGACAGTTTGCAGGAAGTGCTAATATAAAGGAAAGCATGCTTTTCTTTTTTTTTGCTTTATCCACAGAGCGTATGAAGAAGGGGCTGTAGTTTAATGCAGGTTGCAGGTATTGTGTCCATTTCAGTATTTCCAAGTTAATGGTGAAACTCTGCAACCCTCTACCAAACAGTGGCACCAATAACAGGGTAGATGATCATACTGTCAGTGTGAGACAGCTTCTTATGTTCAAAGATTGTCACAAATAGCATGTCCAGTCCAGAGAAATCCTTTCTAGACTTGGTGGACCAAAGTCCTTTTTTCACATTTTGTGTAATCCTGGAAATAGTTTGCAAGGTTAGACACAATGATCTTACCTAACACATTATGGATTTGAAAGCTGTGTTTCAAAAATGTTTAAACCACAATTGCTGGGAAGAGGGGAAGAGAGTAAATTGTAGCCAGCAAGCTACTCCATTTGGCTATGTCTCCTGATTTTTTTTTTCCAATCATGGTATTTGATCAAGCAAGGAGACTATTAAACAAAGACAGAGGAACATTGCTATGGCTCCAAGTCTCTAACATTCTTATACAAAGCATGTCTGCATGGATATAGAAATAATGCAACTTCAGTTATTGATCTTGATAGTGGGTTTCATCCCTGGGCTAAGTCAACCTGGATCTCCAGATCTTAGTAAAGGCTAATTTCTCTAATCAGGGGTGTCAAACTGCCAGCCCGCAGGCCAGATGCATCATCCAGAAGCTGCGCCCACCCCATTGCCGGCAATGGCAAAACCATCCCGATACGTTGTGCGACATCACGTGATGCGTGAATTTGACATGTCTGCTCTAGATGGCTGTTTCTCAGATCAGACTGAGGAAGTTGATGGTAACTTCTAAGCTGAAGCTGGTCATACACATAATTTTATACAGTATCATTTACATGAGATGTAGCAAACTTTTATTTAGATGTTTCTCTCTTTTTCTCCCATGTCTGTCCAATACAAACATTTATTAAAGTCCCCAGCCTGGATCATATAAATTAAAACAACCAAGTACAATTTGAGAAAGCAGCAGAGTTTCTTTAACTGAATAAAATATCTACTTGTGTTTTGAGGTCTAGTGAATCCTTACAGCTTGGGCATTAGAATTTAGCATCTATATAAATGATTTCAGGAAACTAATCTTTTAGGAAAATTCTAAACACAATTAGTCTGAATGGTCCGAAAGCCTACTTATTAAGAACTGGATTAATTGGGAATACAATTTCTTGTAAAATCCTCAGTAAAGCATGTTATAAGATTTTTATTTCAGCACAGGACACTTTTTGTGTGAAAAGGGTATCCATGATTACAACAAGGGAACCATAAAAGCATAATCCAGAGAACACCCAGTAATAGTTAAACTAGGATACCTTGTACAGATATTCTGCAGGTTGAAGTTTTCTTGATTTCTTGCAAAGTTGCTATAGCTTTGGGGCAGCAGCAAAATAACTCTGGAGTTAACCATTAGCCCTTTATGGACCTGTATCCTTCCAGTCTTCCCCTAATTCTGTTAAAGCCCAAAGCAGAATTCAAAATATGCCACCCAGAGATGACAACAATGCTCAAAGTAATGTGCTGATAATAAAATAATCGGAAGAGAATGTTGATGAAATTTCTGAAGTATCTTGAGAATAAACTAGAAAAACAGATGTGCATAATAGAAGAAAAGGTTTGACATTGGTTTCAGTTAGGCTGAATGAAGAATGAATGAATGAATGAATGAATGAATGAATGAATGAATGAATGAATGAATGAATGAATGACCCAATTTCATTACCCCTCTTTCCATGTACCTGTAAACTAGAACCATGTTTCTCAACTTATTCTACTGAGACATCAGAAGGTACCCCAGACTTTGGTGTTTTGAAACAAGCTAAGTAGAAGCAGAAAAAAAAACCTAGGCTACCTAAAGTTAATAAATGCATCTCTGTTGCCACATTATCTAAACCTATAAGAAGTTTAGATCTCTTTTTTTCCTTTAAATGGCTTCATGTCACATTTTGCCTTACCTCCTAGGTCCAAACTTCAACAACTTGAGATCATTGGACTGAACCAAATTCTTTGCCCAGTTAACTAGGCTCCAGAAGAACACAATAGCAAACCATTTCTGTCTGTTGCCCAGAAAAGTATAAATATCCATATGGTCACCAAGATGCTTGATGGCATCTATTGTGTATCGGGTTCTGAAGCGTAGTGAAGATGCCAGGCAGATGAGTACAAATGAACAGTTGCTTTATTGGCAATCATAACTGTACTGAGGGATTAGGGTATACATGCATTCTTATATACCTTCATACAACCAATCAGATTGAACCCAACAATCCCGCCACTTTGGCTCCCGCCAGAACTGTTAGAGTTCAATACAAGTGCAGGGGAACTGTTAGTTCCCAATATACATGTGAATAGATGTTTCCCAAACCTCAATACATAACAGCATCTATCACAAACATTTAGTCAGTCAGTCATCAGTCATTCAGTCAATTAATTTCTATAGCCACACAACCCAGCCAAGTGACCAAGTTTATATTTTCAGTATCTTATAATATGAGACCTTGTGTTCAACTTTCATAAGTGAATGTAG
The DNA here is from genome assembly GCF_964194415.1 of Vipera berus. Taxonomy (NCBI): domain Eukaryota; kingdom Metazoa; phylum Chordata; class Lepidosauria; order Squamata; family Viperidae; genus Vipera; species Vipera berus. The sequence continues at coordinate 15,017,899 of NC_138203.1, forward strand.
CTGTTTTAAGTTGTGAAGACCATTTTTAAGATAATGAAAAATCACCTTGGCACACGTTTTTCCCAGATGCTTATATTCAAAGCATTATTTTTTTGCACTATAAGTCCTTTTGGGGGGAAAAACTGCTGTTGTTGCATAGAACTTCCAATAACCTGCCTTTTTTAGGAGAAGCAAAGAATATCATCAATGAAAGACGGATGGGAGAAATATGTTTTCATGCCATCTGCAAAGTCTGCTTTTAGGGAAATGCCCAAATTGGCTCTCTACAAAATTTGTAGGAGAATTACTTAACATCACTCTTCAACACTAACTGGGCCCAAATTACCTTAGCTTATGTATTCAGAGCATTTCCTTGCATCAATAAAAGAACAGTTGATTGACAAATCCGTGATACAGTCAGTTGCTTTCTGCAATATCCTGAAACTGGGCTAGCTTAAACCACCTTCTCTGTCTTTTTTGCCAAGCATCTTAAATACTAAGCATAAATTCTCCCTTCTCTATTTATTTTTTCTTTCATTTTTTCCCCCAGAGATTTTGCAAAAGGTTATGTCCCAGGACAGCTGGCCCTTAGGGAGGAAAAGAAATTTGTGACCTTGCCAAGCTGACTAAGCAAATCCATCACAACATTAAAGGAGCTTTAAGCATTGCCAGCTCAGCTGTAAAAGAGGTCATGAAAGAGCTGTTTCATCTGCCACTTATCGGTGCCTTTCACAGTGGACACAGCACGACTGGGATTATTTATTATGGTGTTGTCATTATTATTAATAATAATCATGTCTCTAGCACTTTTCTCAGCTATTTACCATTTTCAGCACATTGCAATTCTCCTCTGGTTTATCCTCCAAACCATCCCATGAACAGGGGGAGGGAAACTTCCCTTTGGGCTCAGAGGCCAAGAAATTATGCAGAGACCTTTCTACCATGGTTGGTTAAAAACTTGCTCCTATGCAGAGACGGTAAAGCTGATGCTGTACAGGCTTGGATTCCAGAAGAGCAAAAATAAGTCATTCTTCTTCCATAAAACACACATCTGGAACATCTTATACAATGATGAGACAACTTCATATCCCATTCTCTTCTCTCCCCCCTCCCCTCCCAGCCACCAGCAAATTGTTGAAAAATATTTATATCCTACCTTATTTTTTAAAAAATAAATAATTTGAGGAACTGAACACACCTAATACTCCTTCCTCCTTCTATTTTCTCCACAAAAACAACCCTGTGAGTTGAGTTGGGCTGAGAAAGAATGAGTGGCCCAAAGTCTCCCAATTGGCTTTTGTGTCTAAAACAGGACTAGAACTCACAGGCTTCTGGTGATTGGCCAAAAACCACCTTGCCAGTTTTCATGTCTAAAATAGAACTAGAATTCACAGTCTCCTAGTGGTTGACCCAAAATCACCAAGCCAACTTTCATGCCTAAGATTGGACTAAAATTCACAGCCTCCTGATTTCTACCTTGGTGCCTTAACCAATAGAACATACTAGCTCTCGAGGTGTTTGTCCTGTTTTGGAGATACGTTTTTCAGTTTAGTTCTGTTTCTAAGCCCATTGAGCCTGTTTGAGCACAGCAAAATATGGAAAGATGTTCTCTGATTTAGCAAAGAAGGGCAGCACTCTAGAAAGAGTGCATAGAAGACCAACAAAAAATATTGGGACTGGAGGCTAAAACATATAAGGAATGGTTGCTGGAATTGGGTATGTCTAATTTAATGAAGAAAAGGACTAGGGGTGACATAATAACAGTGTTCCAATATCTCAGGGGCTGCCACAAAGAAGAGGGAGTCAAGCTATTCTCCAAAGCACCTGATGGCAGGACAAGAAGCAATGGATGGAAACTAGTCAAGGAGAGAAGCAACCTAGAACTAAGGAGAAATTTCCTGACAGTTAGAACAATTAATCAGTGGAACCACCTGCCTCCAGAAGCTATGAATGCTCCAATGCTGGAGATTTTTAAGAAGAGACTGGACAGTCACTTGTCTGAAATGGTATAGGGTTTCCTGCCTGAGCAGGGAGTTGGACTAGAAGACCTGCAAGGTCCCTTCCAACTTATATTATTATTATTATTATTATTATTATTATTATTATTATTATTATTATTATTATTATTATTATTATTATTATTATTATTATTATTATTATTATTATTATTATTATTATTATTATATCCTATCCTATCCTATCCTATCCTATTGGAAGAGAAAAAAGGAAAGATAAGGCATCCCTGCAGATTTTATTCCACTAGTGGTTGCCAACTATAGGGAGCAGCACTCATCTCCGTTTCGAGGCCATTGAGCCAGTGCTCTCCAAAGACATTTCTACAGTGATATGGCCAGCATGACATTGCCGAGCACTGTTTCCTTTCCACCAAAGTGGTACCCATTTATCTACTCACATTTGTGTGTTTTCAAACTACTAGGTGGAAAGAGGCTAGGCGAAGACACGCACTCACACTGCCATGCAATGCTTGGGTCTTGGATTCAGGCTGTCAGTTTTCCATCTGACAAGTCCAGTGTTTTAACGTCTGAGTCGTTGCACTGCCCAAAAGAGAAGAGAGGAACTGCTTTAAATCTGGCAATAGATGTCGGATGGTGGGACACCAAGCTCTAAACTGTACCATAATGCTGGGGGAGGCATTCCCTAACACTCTTCAGATTTTGACAGCTGACTTAGACGTACCAAGTGACTCCCTCGGCATAAAGTCTAGTCTTCAAAGATAAATGCATTAGATTTAGACCAGGAAAAGACACATTCAAATTCTTTTTTTTTTTACTGACTGACTCTGAATTACTATTTTGGGGGGGATTGACCAAGTCACTTTGTAGAATTGTTTTTGTGGGCTTCAAATTAGAGATCCATACGCCATCCCAACATTCCAGGAGAAAGGCCATATATGGATGCAATAATTATTAAACAAATATTTGGGGGAATATTTGCAACAACTTCTTTTTTCAGTTTCCCCTCCCAATGAAACCAGTTGGAGAACACCCCATCCTGATGTTTACTCCTTACAGAACACTGCAGGTAGATTAGTCATAGCTGTAGAGTTTTCCATTATTTCATGGAGAGTTATCCATAATTGTCTTCAGTCATATGCCTTTGAATCTGATGTCTTTTTCCCCCCCTGAAATTCTTCACTTTTGATTGCATATCAACCCAACAAATAAGAATACAATTTTTGGCCTGACTGTCCTCCTCCATGGAAGAATGGCGTTGAATATCTCTTGAATTTTCTGGTGAAATTGAAGACTGAAGTAGTAATTAACTTGGATGCCTTAAATATCCTTTCTTTTTCACCTGCAAAAAGATTGGGCTTCATGAATCACTGAGTCTGTTGGGTGTGAAAGACTAGGTCCACACATGAAAGGTTCAATTAAACTGATTTATTGCTAAAAGCTTATGCACAGGAACTTTCTGAACTAAGCTTGGCACCTGCTTAGAGTCAATAGGAGTCAAGGGCACTCAAGTGGGGGGGGGAATGGAATTTAGTTCTCTTGCAGCCATCTAGGGATTGTAGGCTGATCTCCCTTTTCACTCCACCACCAAATTCTGCCATCCCTTCTCCCGTAGATTCTCTGCAAGTGATTAATCCCTATGTTTTCCTAATTGTTTCATACTGTGGCTTGTGACACTTAGGGAATCAATTAGCTGAGTTCTTCATATCACAACTTTTCATTCTGATGGAGGAATGGAAAGATAAAATGATGAAATGGACTATGCCATTTAAGGTCCTAGTCAGAGATCAGAATTTTATATAGTACACTCTGTAAGGAAAGCTCTGCAAGGAAGAGTAGGAAGGACATCAAGAAGAAGAAATCTGTAGCATTACTGCCTCCCATGGTCTTTCTGTTTCCTATCATAGCCTATCTGAAGAACAGAAAAACAAATTTCACATTGGGAGAACAGCTTTCTGGACCTGTCTGTTGCCACCCTTTTGCTCTTTATATTTTGCTGCTGAAATGATGGAAAACTACCAGTTAGTCATTAATTTAGTTATTGATGGTTTGGGATCTAGAAAGATCTACTGACTAATGCTTCTACCTTTCCTAACCACCACCACCATCACCCTTCAAATCATCTCATTTTTAAAAAAATGAAAAGTATGATGTGGTCCATATTCATTTGTTTTAAAAAAAAACTGTGTTCACCTGATATCTGCAGAGACCTCTCAGTAGAAATGGTTCTTCCTTTGCAGCATTTCCTTTTATTGGATGTGTAACCGTGCCTTCTCTTTGAGTGATTCCAACCACCACCACCCCCAAAAAAACCCCTGCTTTCAGAGAAGAAGAATCCACTTTGGAGTGTTGGATGTGATTGTGAGGGTGTGGAAGATGTCAGCTGAATCTTTTTTCAGAATTAAGACTCCTCTGCCCATAAACAAAACCCTAGCAAGTTTAGAGTTGGATATTTTATTTACAATCCAGACATAAATCTCTCAGAGTAGAAATTTGTCCTGCCAAGTGGGAAGCAAAATGGATTGGATTTAAACCTGTCTCCCCATCTCTAACTCCAACATATTTTGTAGTGTTGGAAAAGAAAGGGGGGAAAAATGACGCTAATTGTAGCCAGATTGCTATCAGGCTACCTCTGAATTTATGCATGTTTGTATGGGGGAATCATCCATCATGCAGTTTGGTGGGTGTCTCCGTATGTATTGAGGGGCAAAATTCTTATTTATGAATGGATCCAGATGTCTTTCAGCCTTTTATCAACTTGATGTGATTTTTCAACGTAACTCTCAGTTGGCTGATCTGAGGAGATATGTGTTAAAAAGGGGGAAATGTATGTATGTACAGTATGTGTAAGCAAAAAACAAACAAACACCAATATATTTTTCACAGGATCTTTAAGTTGCCAACCACACCTACTCACACGTTTTGCTGAAACAGACCTACAAGCTGTCCCAAAGATGCTTTTTCACAAGGCACAGACCTATAAGCTGATTTCCCTGCCCCCTCATGGCTGGAGTTTGGGAGTTGCTTTCTCAATAATTTGAGATTGTACTAGCTTAAGGAAAACTCCCTGAAATATTAGCATAAGGTATTGTGTCCATTTTCAGAGGTGGTTTGGATTTATTAAAAAAATCATTTAGAACCAGGGGAGATTTGTCTGACCAAGTATGAATGATTGATTGATTGGGGTACTAATATATTTCTTTCAGATGCTTAACTGAAGGACACTTCCTCCTAATTCTCTGTCTAATATATATATATTAGAGCACAATGTTATATTCTGGCATTCATACTTCTCCCGTGTTAAGGTACACTTTTTGATTCAAAAAAATCAACTCTGACATTTTATTTATTATTTATTTATATTTTCACATTTCTGAATCGTGCCCTTCAAAGAGGGACTGCATATATTAGGAGAAAGTGAAGACAAAATGCATATGGCATGGGACCTTTTATTCAAAAAATATGTGCAAATTCCTAGGTCTTCTTTAAAAGCATAAGGGGACAGGACTACTAAGGGCTGGTTATGACCTACAAAGCCCTACATGACATGGGTCCAGATTACCTATGGCAGCACCTGCTGTCGGCATCAACTTCCCTCCGTCCAGTGCGCTCCCACAGAGAGGGCCTCCTCAGGGTGCCTCCGATCAGAGAATGTCGATTGGTGGCCCCCAGGGGGAGGGCCTTCTCTGTGCGCGCACCAGACCTGTGGAACCGCTTGCCGGTTGAGCTCCGGATGGCCCCCGACCTTCGCTCTTTCCGGCGCGATTTAAAAACTTATTTATTTGAACAATCTGGCCTGGTCTGATGGGTTTGGGGTTGGATTTAGTTTTAACACACTTTCATTATTGTATTATATTGGGCATAATTATTTAATTCTTTTTAACTCTTTTTTAACTTTTGTATTTACATTTTGATATTTATTGCCCTCTACACCGCCCTGAGTCCTTCGGGAGAAGGGCGATATAAAAATTTAATTAAAAAAAAATACGATAATATGAGATAGAGGAGAAACAGACTGATTTATAGTACTATGAAGTGTTAATACCACTTTATAATGCCTTGGTAACACCAAACGTGGAATACTATATCCAGTTTTGGTCATCATGTTATAAAAAGAGACTCTAGAAAGCATGCAGAGAAGAGCAACAAAGATGATTAGGGGACCGGAGACTAAAACATATGAAGAATGGTTGCATAAATTAGGTATATCTAATTTAATGAAAAGAAGAACTGTGATTTATATGATAGCAGTCTTCCAATATCTGGGACTGCCACACAGAGGAGGCTATTCTCCAAACCACCTGAAGGCAACAGATGGAAACTAATCAAGGAGAGAACCAACCTAGAACTAAGGAGAAATTTCCTGACAGTGAAGACAATTAATCTGTGGAATGACTTGCCTTTAGAAGTTGTGGGTGCTCCAACACTGGAGGTTTTTAAGAAGAGATTGTAAACCATTTGTCTGAAATGGTTTGAGCAAGGAGTTGGACTAGAAGACTCCAAGGTCCCTTCCAAATCTGTTATTCTGGTATATGGTTTCTTGAGCACCTGCATGCAGTGGTTTTTCAATTTCCTTTCTAAGTAGAAATGTTCCTATTATAAACATTCATTCTTCAAGTCACAAGTCCAACCATTATATTTGAGAAAGATTACATAGCCCTATTTCATCCAAACCTAAAAATAAAGTATCTTTCAACATGGACAAAGTATTTATTTTAAAGGACTATCACATATAGCTTCTAAAGTCTTAATATGGGCAGAATCTCTTTCAGGTCACAGAGCATCACAGTCCTGCCAATTTTGAATGCCACTCATTCTTATTTTAGAAAATAAGCACTGGTTAACAACTATGTGAAGGTAAACTAGCAGTTAGGCAGAATAGTGCAAAGAGTGTGTCAAACTAGTTTTCATTAGGGTTTACACTGTAATTTTGTCTAATTAGTCTCCAGTAATCAATGCTATGAGTATAACAGGGTTATAATCAGACAAAGTGCTGGTGAGTAAACCCCATGAAAGCCATTTATTTTTTGATAGTAATGATTATGTTCTTTTTTATTATTTAAGATCCCATTAAAAAGAATTTATGATTTTCCCCTTTGTGAGAGAAATAATAAACATGATATCAGATGCTCTTATTTTTCGTCTCCCACAACTGTGTGTGTGTAATTAGCCACAGTTAAAAAGAGATTTTCTCAGAATGGCTTTTGGGGAACATTATAAACCAAATTAGAGTCCAGTTGTATTTGCTGCTCTTAAGATATAGAGAGCACAGAATTTATAAATTAGCCAGGCGCCATTTTGAAAAGAAAAGTTTGGATCCTGAGGAAGAAAGCTCTTGGAACTGAGAAGCTGATTAGTTGTTGGAAGAAAAAAAAATGGTACAGGAAGGGTGGGGACTGAAAAGATCTTTTAATTGAGCCATTTTCAAGAGAATCTCCTTTTTCACTAGATAAAAGGAAGCTGTGAAACAAAGCTTTCCTGCCCAGTCATGTTAACATTAGACCAAACTTGCAACGTCACGTGATGTGTCACAACGTATCGTGACTTTTTTCCCATTGCTGGCAATGGGGTGGATGCGGTTTCGGTATGACGCATCCAGCCCCTGGGCCAGCAGTTTGACACCCCTGTTCTAGACCCATGTTTTTTTTAAGGTGTGGTGTAAATGTTATTGCTCCAATGTTTCCCACTCCGGTAATTTGAATTATACAGTAAGCTGGGATGAGTTTACTACCCAGCTTTCCAGTTTTCCTCCTTTTTTTCTCTTTGCAGAAATATTTTTTATAAATACTCATTGTGAAATCTCTCTCTCTCTCTCTCTTGCCAGTAAATCAAAACAAGATTTATTTTCATAACCATCTGCAAATTTACAGTCTGCAACATCCAAGAGGTTTATTTCATTTTTGAGGAATGTTAGGAATGTTAGCTGTTGCACCTGGATTGCAACTTCTCCCCCTCCCCCCAAAGATTCCTAATGAGGTCTTAACATATTAGGAATGCACAACAGCCCAAATGCACAACAAATGGATTTTTGGTTTTGTTCTTTGAATCATAGATTTGGAAGGGACCTCAAAGGACATATTGTTCAGATTTCAACTAATAGAGCAACATTCTTGACAGGTGTTTATCCATCCTCTGCTTTAAAAATCCTATATTTTTTTTAGATAAAACAAATTATCCCCTTTTACTTTAGCCATTTATTTTTAATATGGTACGTTATAGTCTTCAACCCTTACCTGTTAGTTATAATTCTTGTCCCACATTTATACACTTAAATTTACTTCCCATGTGCTTATTTGCTTTAACACTATATTCCTTTAACACTACTGAAAATTTTGAGTCTATACTGTACCCAAGAACTGATGCAAGTTCAAAATTGGAACTTACTAAATGTACAGAAAATAAATCATGAATATTGAAATAATGTAATAAAAACAAGCTGTTGAGATCAAACATTACATAGTCAATTTCTACAGAAAAATGAAGGGAAAGAGGATAAAGGTAAAACCTGATAGTGGCTTAAAATTGGAACATTAAAAAAAACAAACCTGAAGGCTGCTCAAGAGCAAGCTATTCAAACTAAAGAAATCAAAACCAGAGCTGAAAAATCATGAAATGATTCGAAGTGCAGATTGTGATAAGGAGTAGAAGAAACACCAGATGATATGTTCCTCTCATACAAGAAGACTGCACAAACTGATTATAAATAATGACATAAGACAGTCGCCAAATGAGTCACTGTAAAAATTATCATGTGCCAGTAATGAAAAATTAGTGAGAACATAGGGCTGAAAAACTAGTCGATCACAAGCAGATTAAAACATTTTAGGATTTCTGAATACAGACTGATAAAGTACTGGCTCATAACACACCAGATATGACTGTGGTTGAAAAAAAGAAAGTATAGATAATAGATGTGGTGATACCAAGGGGACAGTAGAATAGAATACAAAAGATACAGCCTACAAACTGCTCAGAATCCAAATCAACCACACAGTGAACCAGAGACAGTGCTGACCCTCAACTAACCCATGCAAGACCCTCCTCCAACCAGCACTTAACCTCCCAATGTCCCTCACCAGACATAACTTCCCCATCACAAGGCCCACCACAAGACCCTCATTTGACACACCCACACCTGACCCATCACAACACGTTGACCTGATGGGATCCTCACCTGATGTGACCTCACCATCAAAAGACCTAATGACCCCATGACACCCTTATAAACAGAAGAACACTGACATCCTCTAAATTCCTTTGATGGTGTTACCTAACTTGACAATGAACCATTTGGAAATCTACCCATAAGCTCAGAGAATGAACCTTCACCCTCAGAATACAAAGAATTGGGGCAAAAAAAAAATCACAAAGTATCAAGATCCGAAAACTGAAACTGAAAGATTACAGCATAAACCAGCCATGGTGGTCCCAGTAGTTATAGGCACACTGGGTGCCATATCAAAATCACTTGGACAGCACTTAGAAACTCTGCGCATTGGCAACATATCCATCTGTCAATTATAAAAAGTCATGGTCCTTGGATCTGCATATATACATTACAACATGGGGGAAAAAAATCAAGAGAAGGTGACAAGTCAATGGACTTGGATGAATGGAAGCCAAAATGAGGAGGAAGGAAGATGGGAAGAAGGAAAGCTGTAGATGCCAGAAAAAAGGAAAGAGAGAAAATGAGACTAAGAAGAAACAGGTATTTCAGCAACCAAGTAGGCTTGTCATGGAAAACTGAAGCTGAGGACCAGCTGAGGTGGTTCTTCATGTGACTGGTAGAAAAAGAATTCTTGAATTCTTCTCCATCTTGATAATATTTAGCCTAAGGAAGTGAGATTGATGAGTCAGGTAGTCAGAAAGTCCAAGATATCATATCTGGGCTCTGGCAGTAGATAAGATGAGGCCAAGTAGCCATAGATTATTATCAGCAGCATAGAGAACATTCTCTAGGGAAGCAGAATAGTTATTTATTAATTTTATTAGATATGTATACCACTTTTATTATACTATATGTAAATCAAGGAGGCAAACATATCTAATATTCTTTCTTCCTCCTGTTTTCCCCACAATAAGAAACTTGTATGATGGGATGAGCTGTTAGAGAATGACTGGTCCAAAATCACCCAGCCAGCTTTCATGCCTAAGGTGGAACTAGAATTCACAGCTTCCTAGTTTCTAGGCCAGCACCTCAATCATTACACCAAACAGGGTCTCCAAGTTATGGGCAAAGAATAGAGTAAGAGTAAAGGTAAAGGTAAAGGTTCCCCCGCACATGCATGCTAGTCATTTCCAACTCTAGGGGCCGGTGCTCATCTCTGTTTTAAAGCCAAAGAGCCAGCGCTTGTCCGAGGACGTCTTCGTGGTCATGTGGCTGGCATGACTAGACGCCAAAGGCGCTCAGAATGCTGTTACCTTCCCACCGTAGTGGTCCCTATTTTTCTACTTGCATTTTTACATGCTTTCAAACTGCTAGGTTGGCAGAAGCTGGGACGAGTAACAGGCGCTCACTCTGTTATGCAGCACTCGGGATTCGACCCGCCAAACTGCCGACCTTCTGATTGACAAGCTCAGTGTCCTAACCCACTGAGCCACCGCGTCCCTTATAGAGAAAGAGTAGGAGGAGCAAAAATTCATTACAAACGTTTTTAAAAAGTGGGGTTTGATTGCAAAGTTAATGTAGGAGAGAGACTGGCTGAGCCAGGGGAAGGAGTCAAACAGGAAATTAGTCTGGAATCCCTACATGGACACAAGAGGGTGAAGTCTGACCCCTTTTCAATGCCATAGAATCTTATCTAGTCTCACCGAAGTGCAAACCATCAATCTGAAAGGATTCCTGTGTATAGGTAACAAAGGTAAAGGTGTCCCTGCAGGTTTTACTCCACTAGTCATAGCTGACTTTAAGGGGCAATGCTCGTCTCTGTTTCTTTAAGCCACTGAGTCAGTGTGTCCAAAGACATTGCTGCGGTCACGTAGCCAGCATACAGCAAAACGTGGAACGCTATTACTTTTCCACCAAACTGGCACCTATTTATTTACTTGCATTTACATGCTTTCAAACTGCTAAGTTGACAGGACCTGAGGCAAGTGACAGGAACTCACTCCATCACATGCAGGTAGAACTCAAACCGCTGGAGTATAGACCTTTTCTGACATATTTTAAACCATTGTGCCACCACACCTCTCTCCTGTGTATATGCTTGAGCAATGAAACAGCTAATTGAACTCTTCAAGTGTGGGTCTGGTTGCTTGCCTGACAGTTGTGGCCAATATCTTGACTTTCTTGACACTCCCTACAAGGAATGAAACACTTTCGTGTTGATTCAAAAAAACATTCCCAATTATTGCAAGAGGATTTGTTATAAGACATCCCTACCTTAAATGCCCTGTCTGCTGGGAGGATAACTGAAATCTCTTAATCTGGATATGTAAAGAGTAGATTCTCCAAGCTGATTATGCTTCCATTTATGTAGTGACTTATTGCAGCCTCAAAAATTAATAGCCCCCTCCCTAAGAGTCACAGCACTTTTAGGAGAAGTGCTATTTTGCTAACTACCAAATTCCAGTGTTTTAATCGTGAAATAGCCATAGCCTCTGTAGGCCTCGTACACAAATTTGGAGACATTGATTATGCCAGCCATATTGGCCATGCACCTGCAGTGGGGGTTCTTGCAAATTGGTGCCTGTGTGCTCAACGGCATGCTAATTGCATTTGAAAGCACCTGTCTATCCATGCTTGAATGTGCTTTGCATATCCAATCACTTTCATATCTACATGCTGTGGATGCATCAGCTGTTCCCATCTGCAAGTGTGTGTGTGCTGGAGGGAGGAATTAGGAGACAATGAATGTCTCCCACTGTTCAAATGCCTCTTCTCTGGGAAGCGTCAATGTAAAGTTACACCTATTCCTGTTCACTAAGGCTTGGCCAATGCAAGGTGTGTGCAGGGGCAGGGGGGGGGGAGGAGGTAAATACTGTATCTACATTAAGACTGATTGAAGGGAATGGGGAATGTTTCTTTATGGAGGTGTTTATTTTCATTTATTTATTAAACAATTTTTATTGCAGATAAAGCACTGCTTTTCAGACAATTCATTTTTATTAAAGTGGTCTTTTACAAAGGAAAAACAGATCTAAAGATAAATGAAAATAAAGAAAATAAAAGTTACAAGTAAGTAGACTTTAAAAAAGACGAGAGAGAGAGAGAGAGAGAGAGAGAGAGAGAGAGAGAGAGAGAGAGAGAGAGAGAGAGAGAGAGAGAGAGAGAGAGAGAGAGAGAAAGAAAGAAAGAAAGAAAGAAAGAAAGAAAGAAAGAAAGAAAGAAAGAAAGAAAGAAAGAAAGAAAGAAAGAAAGAAAGAAAGAAAGAAAGAAAGAAAGAAAGAAAGAAAGAAAGAAAAAGAAAAAGAGGGTGGGGGAGGGAGGAAATTAGATTTTTATTCTGTCTTTTTCATATATAGAACTCAAATTGTGAACATACCTAATACTTATTCCTCCTCTTATTTTCCTCACAACAACCCTGTGAGATGGGTTGGGCTGAGACTGACCTAAAGTCACCTGTCCGGTTTTTCTTGCCTAAAGAAAAGTACTCAGACACCCTCTTTTTGATATATTATTTGAAATAGCATTTAAATCCTGACCATCAGTTGGAAAAGTTCCTAAAGCATCTTAAGGTATACTTTAAAAAACCCACCATCCAGATGATGAAAGAAAAATCTTCATCGGGGTCCAGTCCAAGCTGGGAACAAACAAAATGGAGACTGTTTTAGAAAGAAGGTTGGGGTTTATTGAAGAGGAGAGCCAGACAGAAAGATGACTCTGGGAAAATTGGCCACATGTTGCTGGGAGTGGTAGATTTTTATACCTCCTTTGGGCTTTGTATTTGGAGTTCTTCCTGTTTGAGGCTTTGTATTTCCTGTGTCATGTACTTTGACCCAAGTCTGAGTGTGTCCTTTCTGGTATTCTGATGGTGGTGGGTTAATCCTATTATGTCCTAAAGGTCATATCCTGTCCTTAGAATTTGGGTATGTAGATTTTAGGGGTCTTTGTCTTCCTAATTTCTTCAGTTTCTAGCTGGAAGGCTCAAACCTTTCTGAAAGGATTATTGAATTTGCATTTCTAAAAGCTGGCCTCTGCTGAGTTTTCTGCTTGGGGGAGAGGAGCTGGGACTGATTTCTGTTTTTTTAAAAGATCTTCTCCATTATTCCTTTGGGGAAATATATTCTGCCTTTTTAATATTCCCCAAAATATTTCTTTCTCTGGATTCTTCCCACACAGACCATCTCTGACCTCAGACTAAGCATCCAACCACACCCTACCCCACCCCAAAAAACAGCACAAAAGGTAAAAGGCATGGGGAGGGAGGAGGAAAACAAAAATTAGCACCAGTTCAGCCAGCTTCAAGCATGTTTCAGCATCTAAGAGAAATAATCTCATTCTGAATGAGTAAGAAAAAAAAATAAACCCCTATCACCCTGGCAACTGATCAGTCTAATTGCTTTTGTTTTAGGTAAAATGACCTTTAATAGTGAGATTTCACCCAGAGACAAGATATACACTCAAGTCCATTTACACATTATTTGTAAGGGCATCATTTCAATGGGGATGCTAGATATGGATCCAATGAGGATGACTACATGGTCCCCCATTTATCTTGTATAGTTTTCAGTATGATAAGTTTTCAAGTTTGTCTGTGTTGTTATATCATGATTAGATTATAGACAGAACATCAATGGTGTTGAGAAAATGTGTTCTCTCTTCCCCCTTATAAGTGGGCTGGGTGACAGTTGTACAAATGTTCCAGATAGACACATTGTTCTCTGAAATAATATTCTAATTCAAGTGTCTCTCCACCTTGGCAACTTTAAGCTCTATGGACTTTGATTCCCTGGGATTGGGGAATTCTGGGAATTGAAGTCCATACAACTTAAGGTTGTCAAAATTGAGGAAAACTGCTCCATCTCAAGGCATCCTGGGACACACTGGTGGTTATTCATTGGCAGCTGACAAGGGGTGTTTTTCACAAGAATAACTAAAAGTGGCCAGATGGACAACTCTTATTAGAGAAAAGACATTCTCTAATTTTAACTACAGGTAGTCCTCAACTTACAATAGTTTGCTTATTGACCTTTTGAACGGCATCCCCATGATCACGTGATATACATTTGGATGCTTGGCAACTGACTCACATTTATGACGGTTGTCATGTCCCAGTCATGTGATCCCCTTTTGCAACCTTCTGACAAGCAAAGGCAATGGGGAAGCCAGATTGACTTAACAACCTGGTTGCTGATTTAACAAATGCAGTGATTCACTTAAGAAATGTAGCAAGAAAAGTCACAAAATGGGGCAAAACTCACTTAACAAATTTCTCACTTCGCGACATAAATTGTGGGCTCACCTGTGGTCATACGTTGAGGACTACCTATAATTATTATTTTTGTACTTTTTATTAATTTCTTAATTGATGATGATTATTAATTACATATTAATATTTATTATTCATTATAGCACAGTCATTGATGAAGATTCTAGGAGTTGAAGTCCAGACAGCTTCTTTTTAAAAATTAAGCACTCACCCTTGCTCTGCCCCTTCCTGTTTCATATAAAAATCTAGTTTTTCACCTGGGTTTTGCAATGGATAGAAAAATACTGCTCAGTATAGCCAATGACCTGTATTATGTATAGTTTTAGTTCTTCGTAATACAAGACCCAAAGACCATGCATTTCACATATTATAAATGTAGTGTCCTATTTTATATGGTGCTCGGTTATAAATTTGCTGGGCTTTTCCATTTTTAAAAAATCCTTTTGTAAAGGATGAAGCAGAAAGCATTCCCCATGCTGTTTGTCCACCCCCACCCCACCTCCCATCAACTAGAATTTGTAATTTGCATGCACCTTTTGAGTTGAAATCAAACATTTGCCCTGCATTGGCCCCAGTTTAATTAAAATGATGAAAATGTACGATAGGCTTTTGGTCTAAGGCAAAATAAAGAATGCACAGAACTGAAATTTGGAAGAAACATTAAGAAATGGAAAAATGCATGGCTTGGAGTGATAAGAAATGCCAAGTCTATGTATTACATGGGATCATGGCATGAAAATGGAAAATATCCTGGAAAAAAAGAGTCAACACAATGATGTGAAAACAGAATTCTGGCATATTGTGAAACGATTGTATGATAGTTTGATAAGATTCCATGCTTTACAGATGATGTTACCGTACCTAATAGCTCAGCAGCCTCTGCATCATATTTCCCTTCCTCATTTCTGTTCAGGAACATAGAAAATATGGGAAATGGATTGTTTTGGAGTGAGACAAAGACAGGCTGATGGGTAAAATAAAATCTGTCTTAGTAAAAATGTCTTGTTATCTATGGGGTTGTTTCTGTAAATAAGCCATACACTACACATTGGGTATGTCTAGTTTAATGAAAAGAAGGAGTAGGGGGTGACACAATAGCAGTGACCCAATATCTAAAGGGCTGCCAAAAAGAAGAGGAAGTCAACCCATTTGCAAAAAGCAGGACAAGAAGCAATGGATGGAAAAAAACAAGGAGAGAAGCAACCTAGAACTAAGGAGAAATTTCCTGACAATTAGAACAATTAATCAGTGGAACAACCTGCCTCCAGAAGCTGTGAATGCTCCAACACTGGAGGCTTTTAAGAAGAGACTGGACAACCATTTGTCTGAAATGGCATAGGGTTTCCTGCCAGAGCAGGGGGTTGGACTAGATGACCTCCAAGGTCCCTTTTAACTATGTTATTCTCTTAAGTGGTGGGACTTGTCCTGAAAAACCTTGTAACTCTTAAAAATTGATGAGCAGGTACTGTCTTTTATTTAACCGATTTCCTCCTCAAATCAAGTGATCAACACTAAGGATTTCAATTGCTTTTCGGTACTTGTAAAATATCCCTACTTCAGAGGACTCCAAACACTTCTGGATAAAGCTTCATATCTGTATCTATTTCAGCCTGAATCCACCTGTCAGGTTGCCTGACTCGCTCTAGGTCAGGAGTAACTAGGTCAGGAGAAGTATAGTAAGTATATGACCATGCTAATTTGCTATGATTTGTGGTTGTTGGCACTATCAAGTTCATTACTTTTTGGATTAAGCAGTCTAGATGGCAAATTAGGGCCTCATATTTCAGGGCTTCTGTTGAGATGTACTTGCCTAATCTCATGGTTTCATCAAAATGACAGAATGAGGGTCACTGTATAGCAATAATACTTAGACTTACATACTGCTCCACAGTGCTTTACATCACTCTCTGGGTGGTTTACAAAGGCAGCATATTGCCCCTAACAAATTTGGTCCTCGTTTTACTATCCTTGGAAGGACGGAAGGCTGAGTCAAACTTGAGCCTTAAGTCAATCCTGAGGTCAGGATACAATTCTTGGCAGTGGGCAGAGTTAGCCTGCAATACTGCATTCTAACCACTGTGCCACCGTGGCTGTATCATGACACAAGCATACAACACTGCAATTTACATGCATGAATATTTTATCACACTAATTTGGTCATACCCTGCCATGAACATCCATGTTTTTCTTCCTACAAAAAATGCAGTACAGCTGGCTGCATTTGCTGAAACCCTAGGACAAACCTGGTTTGTTATAATTCAGGAGCGAATCAGAAAACATCAAGTGTGTAAGTTTGTGTACAATATGAAATGGGGAAAAATATCCATGTTTAGCCTTTGGTAAGTTCCAGCCTTGTAAATCCCCTAAAATAATGGAGAATCCAGGGCTCGGTCCCCAGTGGTGATGCAGCATCATTGCCTTAGCCTACTGTAATTATCTGGCTGAAAATAAATATATGCGCTGTTTTCAGCCGCAACTGTTCTTCTGTTTAGGTAGCTGTTCTAGAAGGAGTTTGGTTTTCAGAAAATAGTTATCTATTCTCCCAGAATTCCTGAAGGCTGTAGTTCCCCAACTCTGCTTTTGCAAACTGCTCATCCTTAAATCTGGGTTAGCCAACAGTTCTCTTCACAAAACAGAGTTTGTCTGTTTTGATAAATGTTTAGCATTGAATCTTAGATGGAGGGTTCTGCTGAAATGAGCAACATGGAACCATTTATTTATTTATAAAATGTATTTATTTATTTCTATGTCTTTCAGTCAGTTTTTGACTCCTAGTCACTGCTTGGATAAATCCCTGCAGTTTTCTTGACATTTTTCAAAAGTGGTTTGTCTTAGGGCTGAGAAAGAGCGACTGGTCTAAGGTCACCTAGTTGTTTTTGTGCCTAAGTTGGGCTAGAACTCCCATATTCCCATTTTCTAGCCAGGTGCCTTAACAACTGCACCAGACTGGCTCTTTTTAAAAATTTACTATTCTACAAATATGGAGGATGCTGACGGCTGCCTTTCACGTAATGTATCTCCTCTAAATTCTCAGTTGCCACAGGCAGCTGCCTTGAGACATTCTTTGAGATGGATTCTTCTGGGTACTCAGTTAAACTCGTGACGATTGCCCTGAACCGTTTCCTTCTGTAGTTATTTCTAGATGTTTACATAAACTGCACCTTGTCAAAGACAATTCCAGCACTACGTCTCGTAGTTATTATCAAGTGGCATATTGCCCATGCCCACAACTCTCTGTCTCCCTAGTCTGCACCCCCTTCACTCAATATATACATACTGGTTATGCATCGCTGAGCCATAATTATGACCTAGCAAGCTTGAACATTTCATACAGGAACTGTATTATTAATCAGATTTTGTAGCATTGGTCGTATCAGCTATGGATTGGTGGGAATCTGCCACAGGGTAAATGGAGTGTGAGGAAGAACATGCATCTTCTTGTTCAGGAAATATCTTTTTCTTCCCTCTTCAAGCTACGCTTTAGAGTTGCACAATTACCTTGATAGACAAGGGAGAGTCTAGAACCCTTCTAGCTTTTCATCAGAAATGCCCTCGCCTTACAAGGCTTTGATTCAGTGCCCACAACATCTGGTCACCCTTATTTCCCCCTGCTTTATTTGGAAAGTGAACATTTCCACAGTGTGCTGCTGGTTGCTGTCAGATGAGCGGCAACGGAGAATTCTGAAAACATTGAGTTGTACTCTGCAACACCAGCCAGAGTCCACCCACGTATGCCAAACGGAGCCATATTGAGGGTAAAGTTTTCAGCGTGTTGCTTTAAGAGTTAACTTTGCTCCTAATGCTTAAGCAGCTGATTTATGACATTTGGAAATCAAGTGGACATTTTTGTTTTAACATAAATGGTTATTGCTGTGATGCTTTTGATTGTGGGAAGCATAAGGATGATGATGATGTGTTAAAGATTAGAGATACTAGTGTAGACTGGCCTAACTTACAAAGCAATTTCAAGAATTTATAAAATCATCATACATTCATTATTATTATTATTTTGCTTCATGAAAAAAATGAGAGTATGAGAAAAGGGTAACATGTCCTTTAATGAAGAAACAAATATATTCAATTGCAGGAAAAAAAAACCTATGCTTTTAAGATTGAAATTTTAAGCATACTTACAGTATTAAGGTCCAGAACTAGTCCTGGTTTTCTAAAGTAGTCTGCCTCTCACAAGCCTTCATGTCATTTCATTGGAGGAAGCAGAAATCATAATTTTCTTGGGAGCTATTAATTCCTTCCTTGCAAATAACTCTCTCATCAAGAAATGGAAGGTAATTTCGTCTATTTTGGGACAGCAGCTATGTCAGGTCATTTCCTGCATTACTCCTCACTAAAAGGAGAGTAAAGGAAATGTGAGGGTGAAAGTTTGTTTTCTGAACTTGTGGGATGGTTCCTGAACGTTTTGTTACCAGGTTAGGTAACATCTTCAGTAGAGTTCAGGGGAGGCATGTCAAACTGCCGGCCCAATGGCCTGATGCATCACGATGAAACGGCGCCCTCCCCATTGCCGGCAATGGGGAAAAAGTCGCATGATGTCGCATGATGTCAAGTGACGTCGCGAGTTTGACATACCTGGTTTAGGGGATGTCAGTGTTCTTCTGTTTATAAGGGCTTCAGGTGTGGGTGTGTCAAGTGAGGGTCTATGATGGGTCTTGTGATGGGTTTTGTGATGGGTCAGATGTGAGTCATCAGTTAGTCTGTGATGGGTATTTTGATGGGGAGGCTACAAGACTCACTGATGACTCACATCTGACCCCTCACAAGACCCATCATAGACCCTCACTTGACACACCCACACCTGAAGCCTTTATAAACAGAAGACACTGACATCCCTTAAACTCTGCTGAAAATTCATTTAGTGACCATTCAGAGTTACAATGGCACTGAAAAAGTGACCCATGACTGTTTTTTTCCAGACTTACAACATTTGCACTGTCCCAAGGTCATGTGATTACCTTTGTGACCTTCTGACAAGAAAATCAACGAGGAAGCCAGATTCACTTAGCAATCATGTTACTACCTTAACAACTGCAGTCATTCCCTTAAGAACTGTGGCAACTGTTTTGCTTAGCAATGGAAATTTTGGGCTTAGCTGTGGTCATAAGTCAAGGACTACCTGTAACGTTCTCACTGAGATGATAGGACTTTGAATGAATGTTCTTCTGTAAACTGTATTGTAAATTAGTTTAAAGTCAAAACAAATACTTTTCAAATAGAAAGTATGTCATTGAGAAGGTATGATCATTTCATTTGGTTCTGTAAAAAATCTTTTTGAAAATAGTGCCTTGACACTGATGGAGAAACATGCAAGCAAACACTATAATACGAACACAGTCAGAAAATTAATTCATTTTGATAACTGCACACTGTATCAGCTTCTATTAGTCTCTATACTGCCATCTTGTGATTGCATACAAAGAGGGCTTTTTGTAAATACTTTTCTTAATACCAGAGGATCCAACTCTAAATCCTATTAGATACCTCCTAAAGTCCTATTTCTTCATCCAGACCCTCCTAAGTCAGTATTTGAACTTAGATAGTCACGTGGATTTTTATGTGGATTATTATTGCTACATTATTACTATTACTATTCTTAACCAATGTTTTGCTAATAGTTTCATTATGCAAGATCCAATCTGGGTTGGTCACTGGGACCAAAGGAAGAGTAAACCTCTTGGTCTTGCTGACCAACCCAGATTGGATTTTGCAACATTATCCTGGGACATGTATATTTGCCTTCCTTCGTGAGTTTCATTATGGATTATTATATTTTTTTTCTAATTGTATATTCAGCGCTTTGAAATGTCTCTCGATATGGGAGACAATACAGAACTGGTGATATTAATGCAATCCTTATAATCATGATGATGAAATAAGCTTTTATATCTTCTTGATAAGTCAGAAGCAGTCATGGCAATAAAATCAGAGATTTTACACAACGTTATTATGGTACTAGGTTGCCAACTTGGTGTCTTTCTGAGTGAGTCCGTAAGATTTTAGCATACACTCAAGCCTGACAAATATGAAAAGACACGGATCATGCCAGTCTATTTGTCAGCTTGCTGAGGTTGGCTGGGTACCATGCATAATGAAAATGCAAAGCCCCTATTATAAAGACCCAGTCTCCTTTCAGTGTAAAAAACTATATATGGTTTAGACATTCTCCTGCTTCAGGAGAAACTGCAGCAGGCATATGTTTCCAATCTGACACTTTTTCAAGACTGACTAAACATGCAACAGAACTATGCACAGATTGAGGAAAAGAAATGTTGGCAATTGTTTGGGTTTTTGAGCAGTCTCACAAACATGTTTGTGGGCAGAAACTGGTTAAAGCAGAAACAGATTATAGACCTTTGGAAGTCATTGATGAGAAACTGTCTGTGCTCAGAGCTTGGAAATGATTGCAAAACGGCAAATGTTCTTGCTAACATCTAAAAATGACCTTTAATGGATATCATCATCAAGACAGAATAAAATTGAATTCAGTATGTTGGGGGGGGGGGAAAGAGTTCATTCTTCTTTCCTTAGAGATTGGGAAAATTTTGTATAAGAAGTGGTGGGGAATTTTGAAAACTGATTTTACTATTTTTGATTTTTCCTAAACCAGTGTTTCTCTACCTTGGAAACTTTAAACTGTTGGGGACTTCAACTCCCAGAATTCCCGAGTCAGCAGAGAAACACTGTCCTAAACTGATTAGAATGCTGTTGAATTTAGGTGGTAGGGGGGGAAAAAGGAGATACCTGGAAAGGAGAATACTTGAAACATGATTGCCTATTATTTTAAAGAAAAGAATATCTGTTTAAGAAAAGGCCTTAAAAATTAAATATTGAAATAACTGGTTCGATCGGCCACTTTGTAAATAGAAGAATTATCTTTTTCTCACTTTTTATTCTTTTTTATAGAAGGCACTGTAAAACCCTACTTGATAAAGAAGGTAGAAAACTTTTTTTACAATATTCCTTCCTACTGCTAGCCTTCACTTCTTATGATCCTTCATAAGGATCTCTCCTTTCTTCTTTGCCAGGGTGTCAAACTCTCAATGATACGTAACGTGTCGTGATGTATTATGACTTTTTTCCCCATTGCCGGCAATGGGGTGGGCATGGTTTTGTCATGATGCATCTGACCTGTGGGCTGGCAGTTTGACACTCCTGTTCTAACCTGTTCCTCAGGAGGCCCAGGCATCTACTGAGAAAGGAGAAATTCCACAGTTCACTTTAAAGGTAAAGGTAAAGGTTCCCCCACACATGCGTGCTAGTCATTTCCAACTCTAGGGGAAGGTGCTCATCTCCGTTTCAAAGCCGAAGAGCCAGCGCTTGTCTGAGGACGTCTCCGTGGTCATGTGGCCGGCATGACTAGACGCCAAAGGCGCATGGAATGCTGTTACCTTCCCACCCTAGTGGTCCCTATTTTTCTACTTGCATTTTTACGTGCTTTCCAACTGCTAGGTTGGCAGAAGCTGGGACGAGTAACAGGCGCTTACTCTGTTACGCGGCACTCTGGATTTGACCCGCCAAACTGCCGACCTTCTGATCGACAAGCTCAACGTCTTAACCCACTGAGCCACCGCGTCCCTTTTTTTTTACAGTTCACTTTACCACCTGCCTTTTAAGCAGACCTTTACTTAGTGCTAAAGTGTATCCTATGAATTCAGGGCAAAATTCTGTAGTGGCAACACAAGCAGAACCTTAATCTATACCAAAGAATCCAAGGCTATAGATTTTCTCTCTTGAAAGCTGCCTTCCCTCAAGGATCTTCATGATTGTATAAATAGAGGGCTGAGCTAAAAGTGATAACAGGATAACAGAATTGGAAGGGACATTGAAGGCTTTCTAGTCCAACCCCTTGCTCAACCAGGAGACCATATACCAGGGGTGTCAAACTCACAACGTCACCTGACGTGTTGCAACATATCATGACTTTTTTCCCCCATTGCCAGCAATGGGTGGGTGTAGTTTTGCCATGACTCATCCGGCCTGTGAGCTGGCAGTATGACACCCCTGCCCTATAGGATTTCAAACAAATAGTGTCCAATCTCTTCTTAGAAACCTCCATTGATGGAGTAGCCACAGCCTCTGGAGGCAAGCCATTCCACGGATTAATTGTTCTTATTGCCAGAAAATTTATCCTTAGTTCTTGCTTGGTTCTCTGCTTAATTACTTTCCATCCATTGCTTCTTGTTCTGCCTTCAGGTGTTTTGGAAACCAGATTGACCTTTAGATATTGTAATACTGCTATCATATTACCTCTAGTCCTCTTTTCATTAAACTAGACATACCCAATGTTTAGCTTAATGCTTATTTGTAGAAAGAAGTACATATATAACAAAACAGTTAATAGGACACATTTTGTTTTGCCCAATAACTTTTCTTTGTCTCACTGCAAATCAATCCATTTCCCATGTTTTCTACATTTTTTTTAACAGAAATGAGGAAGGGGAATACAATGAGGATGCTTCAGATCCTTTGGAGACTACCTTGCCCCCCCCCCTTTGTTGCAGCCCCTTAAGGATCTATGACAGTGTTTCTTAACCTCAGCAACTTTAACATGTGTGGACTTCAACTGTTTGGGAGTTGAAGTACATTCATCTGAAAGTGGCTTAGGTTGAGAAATACTTGTCTATGATAACCATCTTCTTCTCTTTCTCTCAAACAGAAGGCTATAGGAAACGTGATACAAGTTTTGATTGTTCTCATTCATAGGGAGAGTGAAACTGGTCCAAGAGCCACAAGAAGGTAAGAGCCAAATTCAAACTAATTACTATAGATCAGAGTTTCTCAACATCAGGTACTTGAAGATGGGTGGACTTCAACTCCCAGAATTCCCCAGAACTGGGGAATTATCATATATGGATGTGGGGTAAATATATTGTAAAATTAGCAATGGTACTTTTCCCACACATTTTCTCCAACTCTATTTACATGATGGAGAGTTTTCTTTCGTAGACACAACATGAATGGAAGGTTACTTACGTGCATCTTGTTTGGAAATCCAGTGAACAGAGTACATATGAGCAGAGAAGGTCTCTACTTAATGGCACTTTTCCAAGTATCAGTGTTCTTATTGGCTTCTCCTTCTCAGCATCATAAATTTGGCAAACGTAGAAATGGCAGCCCGTGTACAAAGGATATTTCTTCAGAAATGGGCACCTCAGAGCAAATAATAGTTTTCTGTGATGGGCTACAGTGAAGCTACAGTTTCCCATGAAGGAAGAAGTTGAAGTCCACCCATCTTCTGAGGTTGAGAAACACTGCTATAGATGGTCTGCCTCTGGATTAAAGGCACATTATTCAATAACCCTGTTGAATGAAATCTTCATCAAGGACAATACCTGGAGGGAATGCTATCTGAAATGAAGAATGGAGCACATTTAGAAAAAATGGTGAGAGGGAGCACAGTCCAGAGCTGGACAGAAGAGAGTAAGAATAGTTACTTCCTATATTTTCCCAGGCTATATTCATTGAGGTGAGAGTAAAAAGGGTATAGCTTAGCAAGATTCTGTCTATTGTGTGTAAACAAATAAAGAACTGATTTCTGGCTGAATTGTTGTACATTGTTTTTGGGCTGAGCCCAACATTTCAGTCTCTTAAGTTTGCATAATGTGTTAAACTATAAATCCAGATGAAGAAGACGAAATAGCATTGACATAGCATGATAAATCTCAGAAATAAACAGTGTGATATTAATTAGTTAGTTAATTACTTACTTACTTAGTTAGTTACTCTACATGGTAAGTTTTGTGCTGCTTGTTCATTCAACTTGCTGAACTATAAACTATAAACCACCCAGTCATAATTTAATCTAAACTTTAACAAAAACAAAAATGGAGACATTTATGTTCTAACAATATTCCCAACACAGTGCAGCTTAGAAGAGGCAGATTGCAATGGAGCCTTGTAGAGAACCAACATCAGGGCACAATGGGTTCAGACTTGTGTGCTCTACCCTGGGTAAGCAGAAAATACTCTGAAATCCTCTGAATTATACCACTCTTCTTCTTGAATTGGCTTTACCTGGTTCTGGAACCAATTCCCAAAGAAAAGTTTTCCTTCCATATCTCCACACAGTATGTCTATGGACAGTGGTGGGATTCAAATATGTGAACAACTAGTTCTCTGTGTGGATGCCACTTCTGGAAGTCCATTCTGGGCCTGGGCAACAAAAAAATAACTACCGGTACTGCTGAACTGGTGCGAACTGGCTGAATCCCACCACTGTCTATGGAGATTCTCAATCATCCAAGTCATGTTTGTTTCACTGGTGCTTTTTCAAAAGGCAATTGGACTTTCTTGGTTTTTTTCCTTGAAAACGTTTCGCTTTTCATCCAAGAAATTTGAAAAAGAGCTGAAGAAGCTTCTTGGATGAGAAGTGAAATGTTTTCAAGAAAAAAAAAGGTCTAGTTGCCTTTTGATAAAAGCAACTTTGGAACTTTCCTTCCATACTTCTTCCATTATATCTGAAACAGGATGGGCTGGTATTTCTGCTGCAGCATACTCTTTATCTAAGCCTTACTACTAATGTAAGAACACAGATTGGCTAACTATTAAAGGCTGATTTAATAATAACAAATAATTGATTTATCTTCTTCATAAAGCATGAAACCTTGCAGCACCCACTCAGCATATACCCTGTAGCCTACATTTGTGTGTTTCCTCCACCAAGTGCTCCAGTGTTTGGGTTAACAGTATGTTAATATTCATTTAAAGCACAACATTTTAAGTGTGCAGGCAGAAAGAGCCAAATGTTTTTCTCCCCTCAAAACCCTTACCTCAATCATGACATAAGTATTTCAAGATGTTTGTTCAAGTATTACAAACCACATTGCGGGCTATCAATCTGTCGATGAAACAGCAGAAGCGCTGGTATTTCTGAGTGATTTTTGAAATCCTAAGCCTGGGAGAAAATTAACTAGGGCAATAGCATCATGTTTTCCAATCAGGAAGCTGCAGTTTTCCTGAAGCAATGAGAATGTTGTGGTAATTGTATGCCTCATTCCAGAGCAAAAGCATGAAATGCCAAGGAGTTAAGGATTTCTCTGCTCTTCTGTTAGGCACAGCATATTGAACCCAAAGGAAATATTTTCATCATGACATCAAGTGAAGTGAAAGAATTTTAAAATTCCCAGACTTTTACACAACATTGTATGGGAAAGGATAGGGGTGAGTGGACTGAACAATTGGCCAGTGATGGAAAGTACCTCAGGTTAGTTACCATGGACCTGAGATGACCTTTATGGGTTGTTGTTTTTGGCCATATTCATACAAGTCATATAATTCATACAACACAGTTAAAGGTATCAACATTCCACATGCACACTGTACTAAAACATGTTGGTATTAATCTGAAGCAGGCTAATTTTGTGGCTTAGGTTGTTATATACACTCATCCTGTATGGATGTTTTTTTAATACAAGTTTTATTAATTTTAATATTTACATATATGTGTATTTGTGAAACAATATGGTGGTTGGGTAATTAAAATAAGAAATAACCATTTGTAAATAGTTCAGGTTACATCAACAGAGATATCCTCTCTAATTCACTTAGTGATTACATAATCAAAATAAGCAAATTAGTATATTTCTGGTTATAACCAAGTCAATCAACAGAATTCAAATTATATTTTCACTAATACGTATCAATATCCTGTTTTTAAATTTTATCTAATTGCAATTTTATCTTATATATATATATATATATATATATATATATATATATATATATATATATATATATATATATATATATATATATATATAGAGAGAGAGAGAGAGAGAGAGAGAGAGAGAGAGCTTAATTTTGGGTGACCCACAATTCCCTATTTCAGGGGTCAGCAACCTGAAACAGTGAAAGAGCCACTCGGAACCGGTTCCCTCACAAAAAAAAAACTGGGAGCCGCAAAAAATGTGTGCACATGCACGTACATACGCGCATGCGCAGAACAGGGTTTGACTGAAGAGTGGAGCCAAGGCGAGATATGCACCTATCCTGCATATTTGAATTGATTGGTTGAACTTTTTTGGTCCCACTTTTTTTTGGGGGGGACTGCACATGGCAGAGGACTGGGAGCCTCAGATTTTTCTTGCAGCTTAGCTTTAAATTCCTCTGTCATTGCCAAGATCGTGTCCAGTATCAGTTTATAATCAAGTGGTGGGATGTATTCATCTATTTTGTTGTTGTTTACAGTTAAATCTTCCATGGAGGCTGTTTTAATAATAGTCAAAAAACTTCCACCTCCTGAAGAGTTGTATTCAGTGCCAGGTGTTCCCACACTTATCTTCAAGGACAGCTCTGTTATTCAGAGAGCTTTCACAACAGAAAAAGGAAATGTACTTGCTGTACCAGGTTTCGCCACAAGATGTCATCAATAACATAAAATGCAATGTAAGAGGGGTTTTTTCTTTTTCTTTTTCCAAATTAATATAAAACTTTTGTAGAATTAGTCCAAATGTTTTTTTTAATTCACAGTTTAAAGAAAGAATAGGATAATGAGTCCCCAGGAACAAATAGAAGCTTTTTAGTAAGTACAACTGAAATTGCTTAAATTCTTTGCTGCACTAATTGGATTTCTTTTGTAACTTTGAGGCTTTAAGCTTTGTTCCCAAAGTAGGTATTCACTGTTTTCTCAAAAATAAGGAAGGAGATTTTCAGGAAAGTCCCACAGGAAGATGATTAAGGGAATAGGAAAAGTAAAAGCTCACCCAGGCCCTCCAGATTGCTTCATAGTGCTAGGTAGTATTTTTGGCTTTTGGCAGGGAGCGGCTTAGTGATCGGCCATCTTTATGGCCGGTCTCTTCTTCTTCGGGCCAAAGGAGATGAACCTGGATTCCAGCAGAGGGCTGCCACCCTTCTGCGATCGCAGGGAAGTCCTCCTCTCAGTAATCGCCCCTCCAGGGCGATTTTTGACCCTTTTCAGGGTCCTCCAAACAAGAAACAGATGGCAGGAGACAGACTGTCCTTGAACGTCCGGAAGTGCCGCGCACGAGAACCGGAAGCCCTGTATGGATGTTTTATGGCTAGATGTATTGAACAACTCAACAACCACATTAACTGTCAACTGCTTTATCCTATCTATACATATGAATTTCTTAATAAAATACAAGCTTACCATTGCTTTCTCCTGCACAGTGTGAAATAATGCTTTTGCCATAATCATTGAAGTGATATTCTGCCTCCAGCATCTTCCTATAACACCAGTGACTGCTTTTTTTCTTAGCAACTGGGATGAACTTCATATGGAATAAAGATGTGAGTGAGGAGAAGAACAACAAAGATAATAAGGAATCTGGAGGCTAAACCATATGATAAACAATTGAGGGAGTTGGGTATGTCTAGTGTAACAAAGAGAAGGACTAAAATAAAATGTACAGATTAGGTGAAACCTGGCTCAATAGCAGTAACTGTGAGAAGGATCTTGGAGTCCTACTGGACAATTATTTAAATATGAGCCAGCAGTGTATGGCAGCAGCTAAAAAAAAGCCAAAGCAATTCCAGGTTGCATTAACTGAGGGACCATACTTAGAATACTGCATCCAGTTTTGGTCACCTATTATAAAAAAAGATGTAGAGACTATGGAAAGAATACAGAACAGAGCAACAAAGTTAATTAGGGTCCTGGAGGCTAAAACATATGAGGAATGGTTGCAGGAATTGGTTGGGTCTTTTTCTTGTTGTTGTTGTTGTTGTTGTTGTTCTTGTTCTTGTTGTTGTTGGTTGTGAAGTCGTGTCCGACCCATTGCGACCCCATAGACAACATTTCTCCAGGCCTTCCTGTCCTCTACCATCTTCTGGAGTCCCTTTAAGCTCACACCTACTGCTTCAGTGACTCCATCCAGCCACCTCATTCTCTGTCGTCCCCTTCTTCTCTTGCCCTCAATCTTTCCCAGCATTAGGCTCTTCTCCAGTGAGTCCTTCCTTCTTATTTGGTGGTTATGTCTACTCTAGTGAAAAGAAAGACTAGGGGTGACATGATACATTGTTCCAATATCTAAGGAGCTGCCACAAAAAAGAGAGGGTCAAACCTATTCTCCAAAGCACATGAAAGCAGGATAAGAAGCAATGGATGGAAACTAATCAAGGAGAGGAAACAACCCAGACCTAGGAAGAAATTTCCTGACAGAACAATCAATCAGTGGAACAACTTGCCTCCAGAAGTTGTAGGTGCTCCGTCACTGCAGGCTTCTAAGAAGAGACTGGACAGCCACTTGTCTGGAATGGTATTGGGTCTCCTGCTTGAGTAAGGGGTTGGACTAGAAGATCTCCAAGTTCCCTTATTCTATTATTCTGTTATTTTGTTATTACTTATAACAAAATTATTACTATTACTTATAAGCTACACAGAGATTGGGGGAGATGGGCAGCCTTGGTGGAGCAGTGGGCTAATGCCTCCTTAAGTAACACCAGCTGCCTGCAATTAGTGCAGGTTCGAGTCCCACCAGGCTCAAGGTTGACTCAGCCTTCCATCCTTCCGAGGTAGGTAAAATGAGGACCCAGATTGTTGGGGGCAATTAAGCTTGGGGTGTGTGTGAAAGCCCTAATAAGCAGGCATATACATAGAATGAAGGCTACTGCTAAGCTTGTAAGCCGCCCTGAGTCTTCGGAGAAGGGCGGGATATACCGGTAAATGGAATTAAAATAAATAAAATAAATAAAACTTTAATAAATAAATAAATGATTGAAATTTTAAATTATTTCCCAGATTCTGACATTTCAAAGTGGGAAAAGGCCATCTGTCATCCTAGTGACAGATTTTTCCAGGTAAAATGACAGCTACAAAAATGATCTCTCCCCCAAACACATCTATACACTCCAGTATTTCTGGTGTGCAACTGGACGCACGTGATCATGTTTTAGCGTTCTTAATTCTAAATTCAGCTTGCTGGGGCATAGCCTATGAAGGCATATCTTAGTTAATCCAGATGGTACATAAGAAAAAATTGATTGATTTGTTGAACAGTTGCACTAAAGTATTTTGTCCTTTTTTTCCCCAGACCAAAAGGAGAGTTCAAAAGACGTAGAGTTGTTTTATAAAAAAATAGCAAGTTATTGTTAATCCTGTTGGGGCATTGTTTTTTTTTGTTGTTGTTGTTTTAAAAAAGCTTCTATAGCTGCTTTTCTTCCTTAGCACATCAAGATTTGTCACATGGCTGATTTTGGCAAATCACTCAGTTTTGTTCAAGCTTGGTCTCTGTGATGGTCTCCAGGAGGAGGGCTCTAAGTTTGGAATCATTGCACTACAGGAAATTGTTCAGGCCTGACCTTCCCCGGAATTCTTGAGGACATGTTTTGCCATTCCCAAGAGAACGCAGTCAGTCCGGCAAGATTCTTATAACATAGTTGACTAACGATAAAACTCCTGATGAAACTCTTCATGAATGATTCTGCTTGCTTTCGCCTAGCACTTTGTGTCCAATCTTTGAAATCTGAATAAATTGAGCATTGCAATTGTCTTCCAATCGATCCAATTACTAAGAAGTGAATAATAGGAGTCAGGGAGGAATAGAAGTCACATGAACAAAGGCACTTCCCTTGAATATTTAAATATTTGCAAAGAGGAAGTGGCTAGAAATTTTTTTCCAGGAATACAGCATTTTTTTTAAAAAAAAAAATCAAATCTATAGAATAACATTTGCAGGTGAGATATTTGTGGACTATTTTTAGCTCTAGCCTCCATTCACCTTTAATATTTGAATGTGGGGAGATTCCACATTCAAACTGAATTAACTTTAGCTCTTTTTCAGCTGTTCTTGAACAGAGATTATAGCAGCTGGCATCTGTGGCAAGCTACTCAATAACAGTTTTCCTGGGTGAGAATCTGAGCACCAGTTTTCCCACAAGGTGGCAATATTTGAGGTAGTGGGTTGTTGTTTTTTGAAAACTGATTGCATGCTAAACTGGTACACAGCATCAAAAGTCACCCTACCAAAAGTAATTACTGCAGTCTGCTTCTTGACTTGATATTGTCTAAGTATAAAAATGTTTTGGGAAAAAAATATTCCACTCAGTTATTCCATCTGATTACCTTTACCAATAGGAAAAAATGTACTGAACTTTATAACCGTATTCAGAAATTGAACTCTTCATTTTAAGTGAAAGGAAAGATAGTAGGCCAAATGGGGAATTTGTTAGAGAATGCCTCACTTACTGTGTTATGATTATTATGATAAACAATTATGATTGTCTTATTTGCTTAGAGAGGGTTTAGACCATTCTCTTCTTGTGAAGTGCTAGCCATCCAAAGTTATGTATGCAAACTGGGTGATTATGTACATTTGTTAAATAAATTAAATAAAAATAAAACATTTGTGAAAACAAACCGAACAGCTAAATAATGGACAGAGTCTCAGTTGTGAGATGTATGTATGTAAGGTAAATGTAAAGGTAAAGGTTCCCCCGCACATGCATGCTAGTCGTTTCCAACTCTAGGGGACGGTGCTCATCTCCGTTTCAAAGCCGAAGAGCCAACGCTTGTCTGAGGACGTCTCCATGGTCATGTGGCTGGCATGACTAGATGCCAAAGGTGCATGGAACGCTGTTACCTTCCCACCGTAGTGGTCCCTATTTTTCTACTTGCATTTTTACGTGCTTTTGAACTGCTAGGTTGGCAGAAGCTGGGACGAGTAACAGGCGCTCACTCTGTTACGTGGCACTCGGGATTCGACCCGCCAAACTGCCGACCATCTGATCGACAAGCTCAGCGTCCTAACCCACTGAGCCACCGCGTCCCTTATGTATGTATGTATGACTTGGTATAACAAACTAAGCTAGGCAGGGAGGCATGAGAAGAAAAGTTGTTATTATCAAAAGAGGGGGAGGGAAGGGGATGATGGGAGAGGGCAGGGGGAAGGGAAAGAGGTGGAAGAGGGGGAGGGGAAGGGAGAGGGGAAGGGAAGGGAACAGGATGTGAGGGAAGGGAAGGGAAAGGGAAAGGAAGGGGCCTATAGACATACCATGCTCTCACAGCATGACCGACATGATGGGTGTTCATAGTAACAAATATTTGTTCTCTAATAGAAAAGGCTAAAAGGAAATTGCCTAAGAATGTCAGTTTAAAGGAAGGCTAAGCCTGAAATATCTTGTCACATATTTTCATCTTCAGTTGAATCAACGAGTCATTTCACAGAAGGCAAATGGATGGCTCTTTATAAATGTACAGTATGTATGTGTATGTATTCTCTCTGTCTGATGAACACTGAAGAAGGGACCTATGAATAGATAGAAAAGAAACTTTATCCTAGCAGAGAGAAAGAAACAGAGACTATGTTAGCCCACAAAGTCAATTACAAAATCCCCAGCCTGATAATATTATAGTATCCATCCAACATGAGGCTATTGCCTGACTATGGGTTTTGGAATCTACCTTAGTAGGTCTCAATAAAATTGTGTTCTTTTGTGTGCACATACTACAAAAAGAGAAAATGGCCCCTGGAGAAGAGATTGAAGCATTATGACAGATGGTTTTTTAGAAAAGCAATTATCAGGAGAAAATTTTTTTGGAACATCTCCTTCCACAACAACAAAGAAGTAGATTTAAAAAAAAAGTTTGGCTTTCCTAGCTGTTGAAATAATTTTTAAAGCATCTAATAAGAGATTTCAGTTTTTCATTTCTTCCTCTTAGGAGCCAAGACATCAATTTCAAGCATGGTTGTAGCATGTCTTGTCCTTTGTTCTTCTGAAATAGATGGATTAATCAGAGACAAAGCATACTGCTCTCCTCTTCATGGAGATAAAGTCATTTGTGAGAATAATGGGTGAAGCTGGAATCAACAGGACAAGAATAAGCTACACTGTGCTCTCTGCTTGAATTTAGAAATCAATCCTAAATGGGCATGTAAGGCAGAAATTAATGGGTACAGGCTGTGAGGAAGGTCACTTTTAAGGACCAGGACCTTTGCGGAAGGATGGGAGTAATTTTATCCCAGTTTCCACATAAAATAGGAGCCCTTCTAAAACTGCTTCAGGGTTGACATGATGATCAGGAACAATATTTATATTTAAGGCACGCAGATGAATCAGTCAATATCTAATTCCAGAATTTTCTTTTTTTTCCACTTCTATCTACTGTGCTTCTCTCGTCAAAGTACAGTGAAGAATTCAGCCCATTTTACATCTGGGTTGGGAAAAAATCAAAACAACCTCTAGATGGCAGAGAGGAATTAAAATTGTCTCTTTATTGCCACTTAGTGGTCATTCAGAAAATTACAGCCCATATATACCATCCTTAATTTAAAAAGACAAAAATAAGGGGTGGATTACTTAGCTGGCATCAACATCAGCCATAACAGGACAAATGCAGGAATTATTTAGTGCTAATATAGACTACCCAACCTGTTCCTATCTGGACATTCCTTTTTCATTATTTGATTTCTTTCTAAACTACTCCAAGCTGGGTAAAAGTAGTTTTTGACATATGAACCCATTACCCGTAATGACACACAAACCCATTAACCATTACAATAGGGACATTTAAGTGGACTTCAAGATTGCCACATGTATTGAAACATATTTGAAAATTTCTCAAAGTGTTCCTATTAATATGAAAATCAGCAAAATTAGTAATGGTATTTTGTTAAAATGACATGAAGATCATTCCATGACACTGTTTTTATAATACAAGTAGTCCACGAGTTACAGCCATTCATTTAGCCATTGTTCAAAGTTACAATAGTGCTGAAGGAAAATACTTATGATCAGTCCAAGAAATTCTGTAAAACTTTCTTTCAGCTTTGGGTAATGGAGAAAAGGTTTGGAAAGCATTGATTTATTTATTGCTGTTATGTTAATGAACCCCACTTACAATTACTTCCCTTGTAATTTCTCCAAATTCCTCCTTGGTCCTTGCCCCAACATTACCTTGGAATCATGTCCCATTGGAACCATTTGGAGAATCCAAATAATTTGTTTATTCATGTCAAAAGCAACATAATTAAAATAAGGCATACCAGGGACTTCCGGTTTTGTGCAGTAGTGACCTGTCATGGGCTTGCGGATTCTCCGCACCCCTGTGGCTAATTTCTCCCTGCCAGGGGACCCTAAATGGAAGAAAGAAGGGTGCTCAAGAGATTCTGGAACAGTGGAGGCCATTCCGTTCAACTTGGGGAAAGCCTTCTAACCTGACAGGAGAAAGGCTGGCCATATTGCATCGACCAGCCAAGCTACTAGCAACTGAAGTCCCAAAGTACTAACCAGCACAACTGTGAACAGCGTGCTTGAAACTGGGTAAGGAATTTGATCTTCTCTTTTCTGTTTTACAATTAATTTCCTAGAAAAGATCCCCAAGAAGCAAAATACCTCCGAAAGGGAAGGAGGGGGATTTCCGTCCCACCCTTATAGTAATGGAAATGGTGAAATAATCTTTTTATGGAGGATCAAAATATATGGAAGTGAAATAAATATACAACCTAAAACTTAAAACTTAAATCTGGATAAATCTAAAATTGTTTGACTGGTTAAGACTCTCATTCTAAAGATAATTGTTCATTTTGGAAATTGAAAAACAAATAGTTGCTGATACCTAGTGGCAGATGGACTATGAAAGCTATGACTTTAATATAAGACTTGGCAAAATATGGGAAAAACTAATCTGTGTGTGTGACATTCAAAGCTTTAACAACAAAGAACAGCTGTGACAAAAAAGACAATAATCTCGGCTGTAGAAAAAGAGAAAATTATAAATTTCAGAAAAAAAAACTTTTTTAAACTATTTGGATTACAAATATCTATCTAACTGGGACTCTAAAGCTATTTGCAGAGAAAAGAAAGGAAGAGAAAAACTCAAATTCTTGGCTATCATGGATCAGAAACTTGTAGAAAGAACATATCAAGAAAACATAAATACTTCACAGGAGGAGATATATAGTATACTGCAACTAATTCAAACAACAATGACTTTAAACCACAAAGAAATCCAAAACAACTTTGAAAATATAAATCAATCTATTTCCAAGTTAACTCTACAACAAAAAAATTCCCAAAAAAACAACAATAGAGAAGGAGAAGATAAAACAGATAAATGGATATAGAATTGAGAATAGAGACTTAAAGATGGAACTTAACAAAACAAGGAAACATGATTTAATCCTAGTGGAAAAAAATTCACAAGAATTGGAAAAAAACAAC
This sequence comes from Vipera berus, assembly GCF_964194415.1. Classification (NCBI taxonomy): domain Eukaryota; kingdom Metazoa; phylum Chordata; class Lepidosauria; order Squamata; family Viperidae; genus Vipera; species Vipera berus. The sequence continues at coordinate 15,052,355 of NC_138203.1, forward strand.
TTATCTCTTAAGACTACAAAATAAATCTGAGGAGAAGAAAACAGATTGGATAAAATGGATTGTAGAGATGTCAGGAACATCAGAGAGAAAGGAAATGATAAGCGAAGCAGAGAGAAAGAAAAAGAAAAAGATTGTCAACAAACATGGAAAGGCAGAAGTCCCATACAAAGACACTTCTCCTGATTTACTTTTTATATCTACAGCAACGTTTACGAACATATGGAAAATGTTTTTGATTCAGCAAAATATATTGATTAAGAAAGACACTGGGTAAAAGACAAAGACTAAAGTGGAAACTAAGAAAATAGATGATGGGACTGACCAGAGAGAATACTTAAAAAAGAAACATTTGTTAGAATATGGTTAAAGAAATAGAAAAGTTTTGGAATACATATGTCACTCTAAGAGGGATGAATTCCCTAAGCATAATATAGTATGTTTTTTCCCTTTTTTGTTCTCTTTCTTGATATGAGTAATATAAAAAGTTGAAATGACTTAGATAAAGGAAATGTTTTAGATATTCAAATGTGATTGAATTTAAGAAAATTATAATGGATAAAAATGTTTTGAATAAGAGTTAAAGAACTAGATGACTAGATGTATTAAATGGAATGTTTAAAGATTAAACATATTTTTTAAAAAGAATAAGAAATTTAGGAAATAAATGCATATTAGCTTAGGAGGGATATATATTTTAAGTAGTATGCTATTTTTATGTTTCTTTTGCTTTTCTTTCTTTTTTTCTACTGTTTTATCTATTCCTTAGGAAATGTAAAAGTGTGAGATGTGTCATATGGAAAAATAGATGTAATTAATTTTTGAGAAAATCTTAACCAGTAAGAATATCCAGTGCTTTTTTTTTGTAAAAGAAAAAGGTGCCGGAACTCACACATGTCATACAACCTGCCTTGCCTACCCTACAAGGTTCCATCCAAAAAAGGTGCCGGAACTCCGTTCTGAGCGTTCTATGAGAAAAAAAGCCCTGAGAATATCTAGAATTTGGTGGGAGAAACAATTTAAAATAAGGTCTGTAACAGGATCTATGATAAGGCAACCAGAATGATTGGATAGAAAAGAAATATTATATTGATGTGATTATTTTTAGTACTATTGGGAAAAAATTATATATTTAATTGTTATCTATCAAAACAATAAAAATTGTATTAATGTTTGCAAAAAAGGACATTTTGGGAAAAGAGGAAATCAACTAAAACTATTATGGATTATAGAAATCAATTGTTAGTGATTGTTTTACAAATGTAACCCAGACAACACACTGTTCACCAATTATTAAGTGATTTATGTTTTTTAAAAAAATCAATAAAATATATTACAAAAAAAATAAAATAAGGCATACTATATAACATAAAATTTAAAATACAAAATACAACAGGGGTGTCAAACTGCTGGCCTGCAGGCCAGATGCGTCATGCAGAAGCTGTGCCCACCCCATTGCCAGCAATGGCATAACAGTCCTGATACAGTATGTCGCGTGATGTCACGTGATGTCGCAAGTTTGACATGTCTGAAATACAAGATTGAAATGTTAAGCAGATCTTGCCCATAAATTATCAATATTGTGTTCTGTTGCACTGCCATGAGATCCTCAAGTGTACACTGATTGGAACACAAAGGACACAAATGTGTTGTTGTCTGCATGTCACTACAATCGCAAAGAACAGAAGCTACCTGATAGCCCCATTTGTTCAGAATGTCACTGGATCTTGTACCCATGCATAGGCTATTCAACAATTTTCATACTTCCCAGTTTTCATCAGATCCAGGTGCCAGCTCCTCTGTGGTTTCATCCAGTGTTGGTTCTTTGCAGTTTTCCATAGATCCACTCTGTTTTGTAGTAATAACTATACTTCAGACTGTTAGACATGCTGCTGTTGTGTGTCCTGTTGCCATCTCATTGCGCTGCTGCCCAACCAGCCTAGTTAATCTACTTTGGCAGGAAGTATGAAAAAAAAAAGGTTGTATTTGTATAACCAACTAACTTAAAGCAGGGATCTATTTCAGTCTATTGTACTAGAGAAACCTAGCCTGCATATAGCCCTTTTTCTGTTCCATGTTGTTTAGGAGGCAATTCCTTTAGCGACTCTGTGCTGGAATTGTTTGAGTTTGGCAAAATACAAATCCAGTAAATCAGTAGAAAGGTAGAAGTTTGTATCTGATTTAGCTTGATATCTTGTATGCAGTTAAACTGTGCTCAAAAAATCAGTCAGAATGTTCCCCCCCAAAAGGGAAGGAAAAATATGATTTCTTGATGGGTAAGCGAGGACAAAATACTTATCCTAGAAAAAAAAGATGAGTTTGTCTAAAAGCAGCCATGGTTATTATTTGGTTATATGATTATTTTGCGGTTTCTTCCTTGGTTCTCTTTGAGCTCTAGTTTTCTGTCTCCCGCGTATCGTTGTCTCTTTGCTTAATCTTATTTGTTATCATTTCTCATTTCCCAACAGTCTTTTCTGACCAAAAAGATGTAGGAAATGTATTGTGCTGTTTTCATGCTAGCAATGTAGACATGTGGGAAACAAAACAAAACAAAAACAAAAATATCCCCTAATGCAAAGGATGCATGGACCAGCTTTCAACAGGATGTCTGTTCATACTCAAAGATGTTCTAATCTTTCTTATTCTTTCTTTTAGTTTCCACACTGAAAGCAATTTCTTGGCTAGGAGTCTCATGAGTCTTCATGTAGTGACGGTACAATTAAAAACAGAGTTGTGTGTTTCTAGACAATTACATTAATAAACTCAATATATTTTACTCATATAAATTAGTCACAAAAATAAATGCAAGGATTTCATAGATCCATGCATGCATGTGGAAATACACTAAATTATGATTTACTGTAATTTCTCCATAGATAATGAAGGATGAGAAAAAAAATATTCTAGAGACACAAGATGTTCAATTAAAGTTATTGCACTTGTCTCTCCTTCCTTCCTTCCTTCCTTCCTTCCTTCCTTCCTTCCTTCCTTCCTTCCTTCCTTCCTTCTTTCCCATTAACACTTGATGACCTATTTGAGGAATAGATTATCCATATTTTCTCCAGAAGTATGGAAAACATTGTTGCATTAGCTAAATGTGAATCTTGGTCTTTTAATCAATAACTTTAATATTGAAGCATTTTCAAGGTCATTTAGGCAGAAAATGAAGGAAATATCTTTTATCAACTTTGTCAAAACTGGCTGTTTTAGTCAACTGATTTCATACCTACCCATATAATCTTCTTCTGCTCAATCTTCAGTTTTGCAATATGTTAGAAAAGGTTTAAAAGGGACATTTTATTTAAAATATAAAGCCCTACAATGAGCAGGTGTTATACAGTCACTTCCTTCAAGCTGGCATCCTTCCAGCTGAAACTGCCAACTTACTCAAGAGGATGGCGATAGTTGGGCTGACTGCTGACAACTCAAAGTATTGGAGGCCAACACATCTGGAGCTCACCTGATTGCAAAACAAAACAAAACAAAACAAAACCACCAAACTTGCATGGTTCTGTTCCTGGATCTTGTTCTTCATGAGATTATCTCCATGTCAGCATGATGAACTGCTGAACGGTGAATGACCTCTCTTCAGCTTAGGAGCAGAATATTTTTAATTCCAAAAAGCAATTGTGCTACCCGAGTTGAAAATTCAAGAAATGACATCAGATTTGGGAAACAGCATCCAAATTCAAATCAAATGCTTCTCTTAGCTCTTTTGGAAGTGTAAATCAGAAACTAGCCTCCTAATTTTTATATGATGTTTGAAAAGGCATGCTTCTAAGAAGATATATTATTAGCATGAGCATTTGGACAAATTTTCCCCCAAGGGGAAAAGAATTGTTTTACATTTTTCGGTCTCTAACATTAGTTTTCAAATTCTCGTTGAATCAGTGCAACATGAGATAAGCATCACATACAGTAATTCCCCCAGATGGTTCAAGGCCTGTGTAGATGTGTAGGAGGAATGGCTAATTCAAAGGTAACACCCTTCAGTGAGTGAGATAACTGCTCAAGTATCATCATTCTTTCAAGAACCAGCTTCTGATCCTCCTGAAATTCTTTTGTTTCTTCAGAACACAGGTAGTCCTTGACTTATGACCCCAACTGAGCCCAAAATTTCTGTTGTGCTAAGCAAGATAGTTGTTAAGTGAGTTTTGTCCCATTTTATGACCTTTCTTACCACAGTTGATAAGTGAATTGCTGCAGTTGTTTAGTTAGTAACATGGTTGTGAAGTAAATCTGGCTTCCACATTGACTTTGCTTGTCTAAAGGTCACAAAAGGTGATCATGGCTTGGGAATTGTGGGAGTTGAAGTCCAAACATCTTCAAATTGCCAAGGATGAAAAACACTGATGTAGATGGTAAACCATAAAAGCAAGAACTACAGATTCAAAAAAAGCATCCTTTATGCCTAATCTGAAATAAAAGCAAATTTGAAAACTATAAAATTAAAATCCTAGCTGGACTCATCATGAGTCAGTTAAGGCAGAGTCTCTTTGCAACACATCCTTCCCATTGTCCATATGTCTGAGTGTGTGGCCTGTTTCCCCCTAAACTGTACTTTTCCACCACCACCACAACTTCTCACAACTTTCAAAAAAGCCATAACAAGGGAATTTCTCCTGTTAGGATTTTTGAATACTGATACTCTTACTTAAGGGAGAGTCTTGCCCTTGAGAAGCAGTTGGAGAATTTACCATGGAGAAATATGGGCAAACCAGCTCCAAACTTTCTCTGTCTACAAATGTGGTAGAGAATTTTGAAAAAAAACTATTTTGCTCTCCTTTCTCATAATAACAATAACAATAACAATAAGTTGGAAGGGACCTTGGAAGTCATCTAGTCCAGGCAGGAAACCCTATACCATTTCAGGCAAATGGCTGTCCAGTCTCTTCTTAAAAACTTCCAGTGTTGGAGCATTCACCACTTCTGGAGGCAGGTTGTTCCACTGGTTAGTTGTTCTAACTGTCAGGAAGTTTCTCCTTAGTTCTAAGTTGCTTCTCTCCTTGACTAGTTTCCATCCGTTGCTTCTTGTCCTGCTTTCAGGTGCTTTGGAGAATAGCTTGACTCCCTCTTCTTTGTGGCAGCCCCTGAGATATTGGAAGGCTGCTCTCATGTCCCCCCTCACCCTTCTCTTCATTAAACTACACATACCCAATTCCAGCAACCGTTCCCTATATGTTTTAGCCTCCAGTCCCCCAATCATCTTTTTTGCTCTTCTCTGTACTCTTCTGAATCTCAAGTTCAGTTCCTTTCTGACTGCTTTGCTTAGGCCAGGGGTAGGCAACCTCGGCTCTTTTATGACTCATGGACTTCAACTCCCAGAATTCCTGAGTCAGCTATGGGAGTTGAAGTCCATGAGTCATAAGAGTCGAGGTTGCCTACCCCTGGCTTAAGCTAACCAAATATTCAGATCAAAGTTTCTCAACCTTGACGACTTGAGGATGGGTGGACTTCAACTCCAAGAATTCCCCGGCCAGCATCATAGCTGAGGAATTCTGGGAGTTGAAAACCATCCATTTTAAAGTACCCAAGGTTGAAAAACACTGTCTGAAAAAGTCAGAAACCCCACACATGCATACACGTATGTATGAACACACATGGGCACACAGAGAAAGCTATTTACAATTTTTTGCAGAAGTATTTTGAAGCTGCATGACAGTTTTTTAACATGCTGTAAAATGGACCTGATCCTCTAATTTGAGAGAGCAGCAGTCGCTGTAGTGGTTTGAATATCCTCAATAGAAAAGAGAAGAATAATTGAATTCTGCTAGGGGCCTCAAAATTGCCAAGATCACTCCAGAATTTTCATTTTTGTTCAGACCAGACTCACCTTGATGGCTGTCTTCTGAATGTTCTCTCTGATTTACAAACATCATCTATGCCACTGTAAAATAAAACACTTCACAGAAAATTAACACTGGATCTCGCCCGTCTCCATGAGTCAGGATATGTGAATTTAAGGAGATGGAGCATATTTAATGCAATTACACATCCACTTCTTCTGATGTACGACCCTGCGAAGCCTTACTAATCCCCCAACAGATACCTGCAGGGAGAAGTATCAGGAACAGCTGTTTTGACTACAAGAAATGAACCATATGAACTCATAGTTCTAGCTGGATGGCTTAAAGGAATTAGATTTTTGCCTACCAAATTCAAGATCTATAAGAAATGAGAGTTTCAAAAGACAATAGATTAGTTTAATATTATTATTATTGTTGTTGTTGTTGATAATAATAATAATAATAATAATAATAATAATAATAATAATAATAATAATAATAATAATAATAATAATAATGTATCGGGCTTAAGGGAACACCGTGAGTGCTGGCATAACAGATACCACCAGGTGGCACTGAACTGAAACTGTTGTGGCCGGGATCAGTTTTCAGCGGGAAACAGAGTTTCACCCTGATTGGTTGGATGTGTACCTGGCCAGGTATATAAAAGGCGCAGGTAACGCCTATTCCCCAGCACAGTCCCTTCACCTAATAAAGAGCTGCTATGCTGTACTCATCGTCTCGGCGTCCTTCCTGCTCTCCAGAACCCACTACACAACAACAACAACAACAATAATAATAATAATAGAAGAGTTGGAAGGGAACTTTGAGATCTTCTAGTCCAACCCCCTGCTCAGGCAGGAAACCCTATACCATTTCAGATAAATGGATGTCCAGTCTCTTCTTAAAAACTTCCAGCGTAGGAGCATTCACCGCTTCTGGAGGCAGGTTGTTCCACTTTATATCGATCAGGTTCTTTGAACATTAGAACCTTCAGCTTCCTGTTACTGCACTGAAGTTCTTCTAAACTTAATCTGGCCATCAATTAACTCCTAAATGATCTGGGATCATCTTCATTTTGACCCCATTTTAAATGTCAAAGAACAAAACAAAAACCCCCAAAGCCTCCACCTTTCGTTGATCAGTCAGAACATTGCACATTTTATAATGATCTGCTTGGAAGTTCATAAATGAGGGAGTTAATAAGAGGAACAGCTTCCTCTTCTCCACACCCTTTTGAAACCATCTGTTTCCCAATGGCTGAAAATGCTTGTAAGTAGTAGAATTATTTACATGCAGTTCCTGCAATTATAAGCACCTATAAGCTCTTTACTATCACATTACAGTGCTTTAATAACCTATATTTTATTTATGCTTCATTGCTAAGTTTATTATGCTTATTAAAGGATGTGATCTTAATTTTATGTTTTACAAAACAATTTAAATAATTAAGAGTTACTTTTGTGAGCATTTTTTTCTCTCCAACCAGCAACAAGATGGGTAAATTATAAAAAGCTATTTCCTTCATGTTGTAACAGGTGCAGGAAAGATTGACGGAGGTGGGGGGAGCATTGGAGTAAAAAATGCATTCCAGAGAATTCCCAAGGATCTGGAAATAAGGGAGGGGGAGGGAATACAATCACTCACTTGCATGCACACCTGCTATTGAAATAACTCCTATTCTGTGCATCCTGTTCTGTGAGAAATGAAATAATTAAATAATGCAGAGTCCTTACAAGGTTCATATTATACATTTATAAAGGAGACTGTCTACTGCTAGTTGGCAGAACTGAACTGATCTTTCTGGTCTTGGCACTTTCAGTCAAGTTGCAACTAAGTGAAAAGAATCGAGTGTGGTCAAACTTAGGGTTCTTTCCTGCATCATTAAGAGCATCCAGGACATAGATGAGGGGCGTCCAATCTGTCAAACCTGCCTCAGTTTGAGCATCTAAGTAAGTAAGAATGATCCTTGACACCATCAAGTTGTATCAGTCCAGCCAATTGATTTTCCATGGTACTAAATCAGTCAGGTTTAATGTACAATGTAAAATTCAGAGAAGAGCAACTAGGATGATCAAAGGCCTGGAGCCTAAAACATATAAAGAATGGCTGCAGGACTTGGGTTTGGCTAGTTTAAAGAAAAGAAGAAATAGGGGAGACACGATAGCAGTGTTCCAGTATCTGAGGGGCTGCCACAAGGCAGAGGGGGCCAGGTTGTTCACCAGAGCACCAGAGGGAAGGACAAGAAACAATGGTTGGAACCTGGATCTAAGGAGAAACTTCCTGACAGTGAGGACAATCAACCAGTGCAACAGCTTACCCCCAGAAATTGTGGCCACCCCATCACTGGAGATCTTTAAGAAGAGACTGGGCAATCACCTGTCTGAGATGGTGTAGGTTCTCCTGCTTAAGCTGGGGGGCTGGACTAGAAGACCTCCAAGGTCCCTTCCAGCTCTATTCTATTCTAAACAATGTGAGATTTTGAAATATTTTATTTAATTATTTACAGTATTTCTCTACTGCCACATTCTTCAAGGACTCCTGGAAGTTTTGCACAATGAATAATAGAAAAGAGTTGTTTAAAACCCCATTCATATGACCCTGAGTTACATGCCTTCTTCCTGCCCTTAATTGGCTTTGAAGATGGATATGGTTGAAACGGGCTTCCAGTCCTTGCTGTATTTCAGTGGGTATTTCAGCTCTTTAAGACTATACAGTTCTAATGCTCGGTATGTTCTTCTTCACTAGAGCTGGCATCGTATTTAATTTTTTATCATTGTTTTTGTAATAAAAAAATGTATCCTACTTTTCCAACTTTAAAAAAAAAGGATCTCAAGGTCATATGGTCCATCCCTGATTATCTCTTTGGCTTTTATACAACACCTAGAGTGCACAATGTAGAAAAGAAGATTGAATGATAATTATAATAGCTATCATTTGACGTGCTTTTCCACACACCTGAATAAAAACACTTTATAGCACACCTTGGACTAGCAGAAAATTTAAAAAGGTAAAGGTTTCCCCTGCCTAATCATGTCCGACTTTAGGGGCAGTGCTCATCTCTGTTTCTTGCTGAGGGAATCAGCATTATCTGAAGACACTTCTGTGGTCATGTGGCCAGCATGACTATATGCCAAAGGTGCATGGTACTCTGTTACCTTCCCACCGAAGTGGTACCTATTTATCTACTTGCATTGCATGCTTTTGAACAGCTAGGTTGCCAATCCTTAATTTACCACAGTAATGTCCTCACATTTGCATTGTTTATGCTCAGGTTCTCAGATATAATATAATAAAAAATATCAACAAATATATGGCCATGACAGACCTTTGTTGGTAGAAGCAATGGAGAACTTGCATTGCATCCAATGATTACAGAAGCAACCAACCAGCTCATACCTGGTAGAATCTTACTGTCTGTCCTTATTTAAATTAACCTTCAATGTAGCACAAGAGTGGCACTCATTCAAAACAGTGTCAATCAATGTTTATAAGGAGATAATATATAACAAAATAATAGGGAGAATATCAGTTGGGCATTACAGAAATAGATCACTATAATTATTATTACCATATGACATTTTTACATTTGCCAGGAGCCCACAATGCTATTGCAGAGTAGTAGTTTGGCTATCAAGGTACCAGCTTTGTTGTAGGAAACACTTGCACATTTCCCAAGGTGTGCCATAAGTGGGGTGAGTTAGTTTCACACAGAAAGAAAGAAAGATGAGCAGCTCTTCCTGCTGTGTCATCCAAAGCCCTCTTCCTCCCCAGACCCACCTTGCAAATGGGCATCGCAGCCAGGAGGCTTCAGAGCCAGCAGGAATGTGACTGCCTGCATGGAGCAGACTCCTTGTCTCCTCACCAAAGTGGTACCTATTTATCTACTCACACAGAACATGCTTTCAAACTGTTAGGTGAACAGAAGCTGAGGCAAATGCCAGGAGCTCAACGCAACATGCAGTTCTAGGACTCAAACTGCTAGCACAGAGACCATGTAGAACAGGGGTGTCAAGCTGGTGGCCCACAGGCCGGATGCATCACATGCAGGCCATGCCCACCTTGGCTCCGCAAAGGCAAAAAATATCACAATACGTTATGACACATCATGTGACATGATCGAGTTTGACACTTGTGATCTACAGCATCAATAAGCCACTGATCCACCACATCTCTCTACACAAACAGATGCTATTGTGAGAGCTATAAGTCTGGTGTCTCCTGCAACCCAAACCAAACTAGTCACACAGAACAGGTCCAGGTGACACAATGTTGTTACAGAACCCTGAAATAACCTGTAGGAACTAGACAAATTCCAATCCCCACCTGTATCAGCAACCTCACCATTGATGAAGCATGCTATATCTTGTCACATCAAAAATTACCTGGAATGAAGGAAAAGGATACTTTAAAACCAGAACAGCTAAAAATAAGAGCCTTGGTGGAGCAGTGAGCTAATGCCTCCTTAAGTAACACCAGCTGCCTGCAATTAGTGCAGGTTCGCATCCCACCAGGCTCAAGGTTGACTCAGCCTTCCATCCTTCCGAGGTAGGTAAAATGAGGACCCAGATTGTTGGGGGCAATTAAGCTGACTTTGTAATAATGCCACTTGGGGTGTGTGTGTGTGAAAGCCCTAATAAGCAGGCATATACATAGAATGAAGGCTACTGCTAAGCTTGTAAGCCGCCCTGAGTCTTTGGAGAAGGGCGGGATATAAATGGAATTAAAATAAAAAATAAAAAATAAAAATAAAAAATAACATCAAGCTGGTTCAGGTATGGGCTGAGATTAGACACATCACAAGAAAATGGCAAAAAGTGTGGCTACTGGGGCAAGTGAGGAAATCTTCTTTTCAGGTTGCCCCAGAATTGCCCATCACAAAGTACAAAAGGGTATGTGAAATTCAAAGTCACGCAGCTATGCCAAGCTGCTTTGTAAATGGAAGGATTTCTTTCTTCCTTTTTTCCCCCCCTCCACATACCAATCACTCCAACTAGGGGCTGGAAAAGAAAAAAAATAAAAACTCACAATTGTAACTTTAACACTTTGGTGGCTTGCTGGGTTCTTTTATCAAGCCATGCGGCTTCTTCTGTGGATGGATTTCTGAGATTTGGTTCACCTGCTGAGATGCAGCCATAATGAGGAAGGGGTTTTAACCATTGTCTGCCTCTCCTCTAGCCTAGTTTAATCCACACACATCATTCATTCACCACAAAATATTTAATCGCAACCATCACTACCCTTTTAAAGAGACTAAATATCACACTATGCATACCGGGAGAGGAAACATTCAGTGCCACCCATCAAGCGTTTTAATCCTTTGCAGTCTCAAGAGTCAGATGTTTTCAGCATGGGCAGAAAAGCATTAGCCTTCCTAAAATAAAACATATTGACAACAACAAAAGCCAGTTGAATTCTCTTCATTCATTTTCTAGAGCAGGACATTTTCCTTGAGTTCTCAGACATTTGATGAAGCTGAGACCACCCATGTTAATTTGATTCAAATGTTATAAACTAATAGAGTCCTGGTGCTCCTCACGGTTCATGACCTCAGTTCTTTCCAGGATGTTGTACATTTTAAAAACAAAAACAAAAACAACATAAAATAAATCAGCTGTCAACACTTAAAAGAAATGGGGGTGAAATGTATAACAACCAAACCACATCAAGAACACTCAAATATTCAAGGATTTTCCTCCTCCACCGCCATACAATGAAGTCCAGATTTCATTTCATCCAGCAATATCTCTCACAGACAAGGTTTTGCCAGTAAAAGGTAGGGTGAGCCTCTCTGTATTGTGGGAATGCACTTAAGGGGAACAAGAGTCTCCTTTCACCATCTCCAATCTGAAGGTCCCAATGGAAGAGAATATTGGTAGCTCAGGGTTGAACTGTGGAGTCCTTGCTGCTCTCTGAGCATGGTATTTTTCTTGCAGATGTTTCATTACCCAACTAGATAATATCATAATGTTACCAAGTTGAGCAATGAAACATCTGCAAGAAAAAAAACCAAGGTCAGAGATCATCAAAGACCCCACAATCTGAAGGCTTCTTGATGGGTGAAGATCACAACTCCCAGACAAATCAAAGAAGGAGGGGCTTCTCAGCTACAAATGATAGGCCAGAAGAGATTTTCTTCCTACCACAATGTGGAAGGATCCCGTGCTACATCTGTCCACTAACATCTTGACATGGCTAAGTTCTAGGAGAGTCATTAGCCAAAATGATTTTTGGAGGAAAACATCTTGCTGGCAGATTTCTCACATAGCAACAGTGGCACTCCAATTACCACTGAGGAGAATCCATTTGATTTGAAAACGTAACACATTTTAACACTTGACTAATGGGCAGGACCCCAGAAACGTCACTGTAGAATATAGACAGGACCTTGATAAAGAGGCAGGTGAAGCCAGAGCAAAGCCTGAATTTGATTTGATTTTCCTTTGATGCCATTAATGTGATTCCCAAATAGTTTATTTCTTATTAAAACTCGTAGTGTTGTAGTAGCTTTTGAAGGAAGTGAAATCTAAAGCTTGCAATGATGGAAGTGGTGGTGGTATCAATGCAGTGGTGGGATTCAAATATGTGAACAAATGGTTTTCTGTGTGGATGCTGCTTCCAGAAGTCCATTCTGGGCCTGGGCAACAAAAAAATAGCTACCGGTTCTGCTGAAGTGGTGCAAACTGGCTGAATCCCACCATTGTGTCAATGTGATGAAAACAGCATCATGGCATTACAATGCGGCCCCTCTGCTCCTTTCCTCTGTGGATCACAAAATTCCTGGCTCAGGAATTCTGGGAGTTGAAGTCCACGAGTCATAAAAGAGCCAAGGTTGCCCACCCCTGCCCTAAAGGATTCCATGGGGCATTCTGGCAAAAATAGTAAAAGTGCTTAAGTGGCCATTGCATGAAGCCTCATGAACAGTAGTTAACTCATCTACATAGGCATGATGGGACATTTTGTGGCTAAGCACACCATGAGCATCCCTTGTCCTGGAACCATCTGTGTTGCTTATGGAACAGAGATAACAGCCTGATGGGGATGGCAGGAGACATAAACTCGATTGCTAAAACAAGGCTGATGGTGAAAGAGCAAGCGATTCAACACCAGTGTTGTTGCAAATACAGAACTGAGGCACCATCTACCAAATGGTGCAAATATGTACATTTAAAGGCTGGTGACTCTGATGCAGACTTGGGACCTACTCCAGAATTCCTTTATAATTTATTACCATACCACATTGCTCATGTGATAGAAGAAGTTCAGCTTTTAAATGCATGGAGATATATAAATATATTTGTAGCTTTAGTTTTAATTGCATTTCAATGAAATGAACTGAAATTGTTATTCTCACCTGCCCATTTTCCCCAGAGGTCCTGAGAAATACATATGAGGGAGGGCTGAAGAGTTCAGAGAACCCATGGCCTTTGAGCAGATACTGTTTTGAGTTAGTGTCATCTAAAACAGCTGGATTCCTTCCTTCCTGCATCCATTTCATGGCACTGTTTGGATTTAAAATTTCTCAGCTGATATTACTTCTCACCTTACTAATCTGAACATCATAGAAATACCATCTATTCATCATTTCCCAGTTTCTTGGCACAGTTTGAGAAAAATCCACATTCAGGGTTTGAATCTTGAAAAAAATGTGCAAAGTTTGATAATGTCCTGAAATTCTGTTCATTGATGCCTAAAACCCTGACCTTTTTGAAGAGCATTAATGGAATAGGCATTTGCATTTTCACCCTCTTCTAAAGCACCGTAGAAATGCTATAGAATTACAATTCTACCTTTGTTTCTCTCACGATGGTTAATACTTAAGTAAAATTCCAAGATTCTGAATTCTAACACTTTCAGACAATGGAAAGAGAACTAAGGTTGTGCAGATACTGACCTTTTCATGGGTTTAAAAGGCTTTAAAGGGTTATACTAAAATCTAGTTTAAATGTTTGGTTCCAATATGGTGCCACCAATCAGTTCTAGACTGTATTTTTTTTAGGAAAAACTGGAAAAAAAATGATTGACTACTTAATGTATTCTGAGGTTAAAGGTAAAGGTAAAGGTTCCCCCGCACATGCATGCTAGTCGTTTCCGACTCTAGGGGCCGGTGCTCATCTCCGTTTCAAAGCCGAAGAGCCAGCGCTTGTCCGAGGACGTCTCCGTGGTCATGTGGCCGGCATGACTAGACGCCAAAGGCGCACGGAACGTTGTTACCTTCCCACTGTAGTGGTCCCTATTTTTCTACTTGCATTTTTACGTGCTTTCGAACTGCTAGGTTGGCAGAAGCTGGGACGAGTAACAGGCGCTCACTCTGTTACGCGGCACTCAGGATTCGACCCGCCAAGCTGCTGACCTTCTGATCGACAAGCTCAGCGTCCTAACCCACTGAGCCACCGCGTCCCTATTCTGAGGTTAGAGAGCTCTTATATTTTTATAGTTGTGAGTCACAGGTTGCCTTGTTTGACAGCCATCCACCCATGCCAGACAGCCTGCTGCACAGTTCAAATACTGAGTTGCTACTTTCTGAAGGGGTTCTTTAAGTAGATATGCAAGAAGTACCAAAATATGCAACTATTGCTTTTATAGCTTCATATTAACGGAATGAAATCATAGTATCAAAAGTATGGATGCCCAAATTGTTCAATTTCATTCCATGTCTCCCACTTATGGATTTGAAAAACCCTTCAAGTTCTTCCCCTTCCTTTTATGATGATTCCTGACTTGATTTGGAGACTTGACACAATTTCTCATAGACTATTCTTCTCAGAAGCCAATGCTTATTAACACATTAAAGATGTTAATTGACTCATCTATACGAAAATGTCAGTGACACATCTCCAAACTCTTCTGTTAATTACCTACAGATAATTTTCACATATGCACTTCCCATATTTCAGCTTGATCCAAACTTGCCTTACCACCGTTCCTATTCTTCCTCCTTAACAAATATTGAATATGTATAATCGCTCTGAGCATATGTTTTATGTATCAATGACAAAAAAGTGTCATTTTTTTCCTATTCAAATACAGTCAGGAGGGTTCAGTGGTCTGCTAAATACTTATTGAAGGTAACATGGGTGCATATAGACAGATTCAAAGAGGTAAGAGGTCAAACCCCTTTGTCTAGATCAGTGATGGTGAACCTTTTGGGTCAGTGTGTCAAAAAATCAGAAAATGCCTACCTTGATTCTGCTGGTGTGTGTGTGTCTCTCTCACACACATACGTACATCGAACAAAAGAGAAAAATTCATAACAAAGAGTATTAAATGATTTAAATTGTTTACTTAATAAATAAATAAATAAGTATATATAATAAAAAATACAATCACATTTAAGCAGCATGGTGCCCTAGAGATAAAGACTCTCGCCTCCCACTCAGAAGGTTAAGAGTTCAATCCTAGGCAGCAACCAATGTTTCTCTCTCAGGGTGCAAAGAAAAAATATCTTCTGCGAACTCCATGTGGCATCAGGAAGGTTATCCAGCCAGTAAAGACTCAGCTCCATTCATTCAGTCGCTACAACTCTACACCAAATAAATGGATTATAAAGTTATTAAAAAAAACCATAATTGTAAATATTTTTGAATGCGTATCTGAGGCAGCTCTGGATCACACGATGCCTGGAAACTTGAGAAAATGCATGGCCTTGCAGACTCCAAAATGGGGAGGGGGGCAAAGCATCCCATTCTCGAGTACTTTTCAGAGACTCCAGAGATTGTGCAAGAGTAGGTCCCTCTTCATGCAACTTCCAGAGGCCCTCTAGAAGTCATGTGAGAGTCCTGGAGCCTCCAGAAATCATGGAGAATGGTCGCAAAATTTATGGAGCTTCCAGAGGGTCCACAAGAGCCAAGCCCTTCTAAGGTGACTTCCAGGAGGTGTGGAGGCCTGGTCTCACTCCAAAAACAACATGGCATATCACCTGTGACATGCCTGTCAGGGGTTCACTATCACCAGCCTAGATGACGGAATCTGTTGGTTTTACTTACTCTAATACTCAATTAGATGAAAACCTATTTTTGCATTTTATTCAGGAAGGTATCAAAAGTTGTTGTTGTTGTTAGCTGCGAAGTCGTGTCCGACCCATCGCGACCCTATGGACAACGTTCCTCCAGGCCTTCCTGTCCTCTACCATCTTCTGGAGTACATTTAAGCTCACGCCTACTGCTTCAGTGACTCCATCCAGCCACCTCATTCTCTGTCGTCCCCTTCTTCTATTGCCCTCGATCTTTCCCAACATTAGGCTCTTCTCCAGTGAGTCCTTCCTTCTCATTAGGTGGCCAAAGTATTTGAGTTTTAGCTTCAGGATCTGGCCTTCTAAAGAGCAGTCAGGATTGGTCTCCTCTAGCACTGACCGGTTTGATCGCCTTGCAGTCCAAGGGACTCGCAGGAGTCTTCTCCAGCACCATAGTTCAAAGGCCTCAATTCTTTGGCGCTCAGCCTTTCTTATGGTCCAACTTTCACTGCCATACATTGCAACTGGGAAGACCATAGCCTTGACTATACGCACTTTTGTTGACAGGGTGATGTCTCTGCTTTTTAGTGTGCTGTCTAGATTTGCCATGGCTTTCCTCCCCAGGAGCAAGTGTCTTTTAATTTCTTGGCTACAGTCCCCATCTGCAGTGATCTTGGAGCCCAGGAAAATAAAAACTGTCACTACTTCCATTTCTTCCCCATCTATTTGCCAGGAATTGAGAGGGCCAGATGCCATGATCTTGGTTTTCTTAATGTTAAGTTTCAACCCAAGTTTTGCACTCTCCTTCTTCACCCGCAACAAGAGGCTCTTTAGTTCTTCTTCACTTTCTGCCATTAGAGTGGTATCATCTGCGTATCTTAGGTTGTTGATATTTCTTCCGGCAATCTTAATTCCAACTTCTGATTCATCTAGCCCTGCCTTTCTCATGATGTGCTCTGCATATAAGTTAAATAGGCAGGGCGACAGTATACAGCCTTGCCGGACTCCTTTCCCAATTTTGAACCAATTAGTGGTTCCGTGTCCAGTTCTCACTGTTGCTTCTTGACCCGCATATAGGTTTCTCAAGAGACAAATAAGATGGTCTGGTACTCCCATCTCTTTAAGAACTTGCCACAGTTTGTTATGATCCACACAATCAAAGGCTTTAGCATAGTCAATGAAGCAGAAGTAGATGTTTTTCTGGAACTCTCTAGCTTTCTCCATGATCCAGCGTATGTTGGCAATTTGATCTCTAGTTCCTCTGCCTCTTCAAAATCCTGCCTGTACTTCTGGTAGTTCTCGATCCACATACTGCTGAAGTCTAGCTTGTAGGATTTTAAGCATGACTTTACTAGCATGAGAAATGAGTGCAATGGTGCGATAGTTTGAACATTCTTTGGCACTGCCTTTCTTTGGAATTGGAATGTAAACTGATCTTTTCCAATCCTGTGGCCACTGTTGAGTTTTCCAAATTTGCTGGCAAATTGAGTGTAGCACTTTTACTGCACTGTCTTTTAAGATTTTGAATAGCTCAGCTGGAATACTGTCACCTCCACTAGCTTTGTTGTTGCTCAGCTTTTCTAAGGCCCACTTCACTTCACATTCTAGGATGTCTGGCTCGAGGTCAGTGACCACCTCATTGTGATTATCAGGGACGTTAAGCTCATTCTTGTATAGTTCTTCTGTGTAATTTTGCCACCTCTTCTTAATCTCTTCTGCCTCTGTTAGGTCCCTGCCATTTTGGTCCTTTATCATGCCCATTTTTGCATTAAACGTTCCCTTCATCTCTCCAATTTTCTTGAAAAGATCTCTGGTCCTCCCTATTCTATTGTTTTCTTCTATTTCTTTGCACTGTTCATTTAAGAAGGCATTCTTATCTCTTCTAGCTATTCTCTGGAATTCTGCATTCAATTGGGCATATCTATGTTTTTCTCCCTTGCCTTTCGCTTCCCTCCTTTCCTCAGCTATTTGCAAAGCTTCCTCAGACAGCCATTTTGCTTTCTTGCATTTCTTTTTCTTTGGGATGGTTTTGGTTGCTACCTGTTGTACAATGTCACGAACCTCTGTCCATAGTTCTTCAGGCACTCTGTCTATCAGATCTAATTCCTTAAATCTATTTGTCACCTCTACTGTATATTCAACAGGGATATGATTTAATTCATACCTGAGTGGCCTAGTGCTTTTCCCTACTTTCTTCAGTTTAAGCCTAAACTTTGTAAGGAGAAGCTCATGATCTGAGCCACAGTCAGCTCCTGGTCTTGTTTTTACTGACTGTATAGAGCTTCTCCATCTTTGTCTGCAGAGCATATAGTCAATCTGATTTCTGTGTTGACCGTCTGGTGATGTCCATGTGTAGAGCCGTCTCTTGGGTTGTTGGAAAAGAGTGTTTGCTATGACCATCGTATTCTCTTGACAAAATTCTATCAGCCTGTGCCCTGCTTCATTTTGTACTCCAAGGCCAAACTTGCCTGTTATTCCAGTTATCTTTTGGCTTCCTACTTTAGCATTCCAATCCCCCATGATGATAAGGACATCATTTTTTGCTGTTGGTTCTATAAGGTGCTGTAGGGCTTCATAGAACCAGTCAATTTCATCCTCTTCAGCATTGGTGGTTGGGGCATAAATTGGACTACTGTGATATTGAATGGTTTGCCTTGGATTCAAACTGAGATCATTCTGTCATTTTGAGGATTGTATCCCAGTATTGCTTTTCCTACTCTTTTATTGACTATGAAGGCTACTCCATTTCTTCTGAGGGATTCTTGTCCGCAGTAGTATACCTGATGGTCATCTGAATTAAATTCACCCATTCCTGTCCATTTTAGTTCGCTGATACCTAAGATGTCGATGTTCAGTCTTGTCATCTCTTGTTTGACCACGTCCAGCTTTCCTTGATTCATGGATCTTACATTCCAGGTTCCTATGGAGAAAAAATCTTTACAGCATCGGACTTTCCTTTCACCACCAGACACATCCACAGCTGAGCGTCCTTTCGGCTTTGGCCCAGTCGCTTCATTCTTTCTGGCGCTACTAGTACTAGCCCTCTGCTCTTCCCCAGTAGCATATTGGACGCCTTCCGACCTGAGGGGCTCATCTTCCAGCGTCATATCGTTTTGCCTTTTGGTACTGTCCATAGGGTTTTCATGGCAAAGATACTGGAGTGGGTTGCCATTTCCTTCTCCAGTGGATCACGTTTTGTCAGAACTCTCGACTATGACCTGTCCGTCTTGGGTGGCCCTGCACGGCATAGCTCATAGCTTCATTGAATTACGCAAGCCCCTTCGCCACGACAAGGCAGTAATCCATGAAGGGGGTATTAAAAGTAGGAATGTGCAAATTGGTTCAATTTCACTCTGTGCCCTCTATTTATGGCAAACAGGTACAGCGAATTTCAATCCATTCCTAACCATTGATTCATCTGATTTCAGTTGGGAATATAGGAACATTTTTAACACAGCATTGCTATCTCATAATTCTCCTTCACTTTCTCTGCTCAGGAAGAAAGGTTTAATGTGCTAAGCCTTGAGTGAGACTTTTGCTCTGTTCCTTTTTGATCTGGACTGGCACCACCATAAAACAATCCAGGCTGACCAATTACTTTAAAAGATACAGGAGAGAAGAAGAAGAAAAACCTCAGCAGCTGCCCTAGAGATATTTAAGCTAAAAACTAAAGTAGGAATCTAAAAGAAGAGATCAACTTTTCAATAAAGCATTGAATAGGGGCCACAAAGCTGCCATATAACGGATCCATGATCAGATCTTCTTTGTATGAAAACTGAGGGGAGAAGTTCTCAGTTCTCCAATTACCGATGATCCTGTTCAGAAAGTCTTCAGCTTAACTGTCCTTTTAAGAAAGGTAGGACAGAATCGTGGTTTGTCTAAACCTGGGTAGAAAGAGAGAGTAGAATTTACACCGTTAATTTTCTCCTTGCACACATATGTCCAAACACACATACTTCCCCTCAAAATTCACTAAGTGGGAGCTGGGTCTGGTGGAGGTTGAATTATTTTTTATGAATGAGAAAGAATTCTATATTGCTACAGAAATGCATGAGGCCAAAGACGAAAACCTCCTAGAATGCATATGGGCCAATATAAAAGAAAAAAAAGAATGACATTGCCATAGGTGTATACTATAGGTCACCCAACCAAGCAGAAAAAAATAGATGTACCTTTTGCTAACCAATTAACAAACATATGTAGGAAACACACTATAATAGCAATGGGAGCCTTCAATTACCCTAATATCAACTGGAAGACTAATTCTGCACCACGTGAGAAATCGAATAGATTCCTGACCAATCTAGCCGACAACTTTGTTGACCAAAAGGTAGAGGAACGAACTAGAGGGACAGCCATACTGGACTTAATTCTCACAAACAAAGAAGTGGTAGAGGGAGTTGAAACTGCAGGAAACTTGGGCAAGAGTGACCATGTCATACTAGTATTCAATATTATGCAAACACAAGCAATAGAACACAATGATATCAGAGTCTTAGATTTTAAAAGAGCTGATTTCAACAAACTCCGAGAGAACTTGAAAAAGATTCCTTGGATGAAAATGCTAAAGGGAAAAACAACTCAAGAAGTTCGGGAAACTCTAAAAAAAAATATGATCGTAAAAGCCCAATACAGCACAATATCACTGAGAAAGAAAATCAAGAAGTCTAAAAAGAAACCAGCATGGCTGCCCAAAAATCTCTCTGATAAACCCAAAGACAAAAAGGTCAAGTACAAAAAATGGAAAGAGGGACACATAACTAAGGCAGAATTTCAGCAGATAGCCAGAATCTGCAAAGAAGAAGTCAGGAAAGCAAAGGCTCAAAATGAACAAAGACTTTCAACAAAAATCAAAGATAATAATAATAATAATAATAATAATAATAATAATAATAATAATAATAATAATAATAATAATAATAATAATAATAAAAGTTTCTTTCAATATATAAATAAAAAGAAAAAAAATCAAGGAAACAGTCGGTCCACTAAAGAGAGAAGATGGCAAGGAAGTAATAGGCACCAGAGAGAAAGCAGAGCTGTTTAACTCATTCTTTGCATCGTTCTTTATGCAAAAAGAAATTATAGCCGAACCTACCCAAAACATAACTCAAAAAGACAGACTAGAAATAAAAGTTAAAATAAACCAAAAAAAAAATGATAAGAGAACACCTGTTTGATCTCGACGAACATAAATCACCGGGACCTGACGGACTACACCCAGAGTTCTGAAGGACCTGACAAATGTCATCTCAAAACCACTGCACCACATCTTTCAAAAATCCTGGACAAACAGGGAACTTACCATAGGATTGGGAAAGAGCTGATGTGGTTCCCATCTTCAAAAAAGGAAGGGAAAAATAAAAACAGACCCGGGAAACTACAGACCAACCAGCCTAACATCAATATCTGGGAAGATACTGGAAAAGATAATCAAAAAACAGATCTGCAAACATCTAGAAACAAAGCTATAACTAGAAGTCAGCATGGGTGTCAGGTTTGTTAAAAATAGATCATGCCTAACAAATCTTATTTCATTCTTTGACTCTGATTCTGTGCAGCATCAAAGGTGCACATGCAGGCAACTAATGAAAAGTCAGAGGAGGTGAAGCAGTGTTCCTGCCCTCATCCGAGAAACACCACTTTACTTCATGGAGCTGTTTTGATGATTCAGCTGAATCTCCTTCATAGCTCACTTAAAAACACTCTGTGGCTTTGCACAGATCTATAAATCAGTTTTAAAAATGCTAAATTCTTCATCCAGCACTTTCTTATGGAAGGTAGGATTTCCACGAGAAAAATAACACTGGAAGTGGTATGTCCCTGCTTCCACCACCACTGTAGCTATGGCCTAAACTTACTCAGTTTCGTACCTGCTTTTAATCACAGAAGATTATTTGAATATTTCTCTGGTAGTTGTACCACATATAGGGAAGGTTGTAGTCATCTGGTCTACATAGATTCTTAATCATCCAGGTCATGGTTTTCCCAAAGATGCTTTTCCAAAAGGCAACTGGACTTCCTTGGTTTCTTTTTTCCTTTGAAAATGTTTTACTTCTCATCCAAGAAACTTCATATGGACTTCTTCTAACTGATTGGTGGGGAATTGAAGAATTTATATTCTTTGCTAATGACTAGATGACTGCAAAGAATATAAACCCTTCCCACCAATCAGTTAGAAGGAGTCCATATGGATTTTGCTCCACTAGTTGCTGCTGACTAGAGGGGCCAGAGCTTATCTCTGTTTCAAGGCCATTGAGCCAGCACTGTCTGAAGTTATGTGACTAGCATGACATCACGGAGTGCTGTTACCTTCCCATCAAAGTGGTATCTATTTATCTACTCACATTTGCATGCTTCCAAACTGCTAGGTTGGCAGGATCTGGGGTGAGGACAGGAGCTCACCCCATTGTGTGGCACTTGGGTCTCCAACCTGGGCTGCTGGCTTTCCAGCCAACAGGTCCAGTGTCTTAACTTCTGAGCCGCTGCACTGCCTGAACTGAAGAAGCCTCCTGTATAAGAGGCCAAATGTTCTTGAAGGAAAAAAGAAAAGAAAGGAAGTCCAGTTGCCTTTTGGAAAAGCACCTTTGGGATAGTCATCCGCATGTCAACTCTTACACTGATCTGAGTTTGATAGACTGTGTTGTGTTAGTTGCTTAAAGCATTAATTATCAACAAAGTGGAAAAGGGCATTTCAATTTAAGAGCTATCATCCCATTTTAGTGGTTCTTCCTGGATGAACATCTCATTTGCCACTTTTGGCAAAAATTTCGTTAACCTCTCCTGAGGCAGAACTTATAAAGAGCAGATCCAATGACACTTAAGAGCTAAATGAAAAGATGAAGCTTGAGGAACCTCTTCCAGAGCAACTAGCATCTGCTCTGTGTTTTCAGAAGCAGCCTTTTGAAGGATGTTGCTGAGATATCTGGTTTAGATTGCAAAACGTAATGAATAGTGAATCATGAATTGATGTCTGGTGTGAAGGCTGGATTCCAGGGAGGGAGAACATTCATGACCACAAATGTTTCCATTTCAGTCCATTCTTAATACCTTGGATAGGCCACCCTCTTCTTTCAAACCCCATTTAGGTTTCCAATCAAGTGCTATTGCTACCAAAGAAATATAAAGAATGGATGAAACCTCAACCCCATATGGGCTGAACCAGGTCTGTTGCATATTTGTCAACATGAAGGAGGGAGAAACTCTGAAAGTTCAAGAGCATCCATTGTAGCTGTTTCTTGAAGCATATGCCAATAAATCCTACTGACTAGTGACTTGAGGCAAAATGGACTTTAGCAGTAAAAATTTACAATGTTTTCCCTCCTGTCATTTTCTCTAACAGCAATGAATCTAATAGAAAATGCGACAATGATTTAAATTTTCATTGGCAGAGGAAAATTGCAATTAATATGGTGACACGTTAACTATTATTCAGGTCTTTCTATATTAGGATGCACAACATTTTCTGAACTGAGGACAACCAGGAGTGGGGCAAGGGAAAAATGTGGTCAGTCCAGAACATGGGCCAGTGCAACATTAAAACGTTTCTTCTCATAACTCTCACATGTTCTACACCCGTGGTGGTGAACCTATGGCACGCGTGCCACAGGTGGCATGCAGAGCCCTCTCTGTGGGCACGAGTGCCATCACCCCAGTCCTAGGCCTTTAACTAGGTTTTATAAAGCCTTTTCGCTTTAGGCCTCCACTGCCGTGTGCAAAAAAAAAAAGTTCAATCAATTTCAACTTCTCACAGGGGAAAAAAAGGATCTCGCAAGGTTGGAATTGATTGATTGAACTTTTTAGTCCCACCCAGTCTGTCGTTACCATGGCAGCCACACCCACCCAATTGGCCACACCCATCCAATTGGCCACATGTACCCAATGGGCCACACCCACCCAGCACCCGAAAATACATAAGTGGGTTTTGGGTTGCAGTTTGGGCACTCAGTCTCTAAAAGGTTCACAATCACTGTTCTATACCACCTCCTGATCTATTAAGACAGAAAGCATCAGCTAAAGAGGGGGGTTGAAAATGTACAACAATAATTTATGATTTTCCTTTTTCATAAGAAGCAGAGGAGAGACCACTTTGAACTTTCCTTGACCGCTCACATTTCCCAGTCTGAAAAAAGTCTAATGGACAGATGTCTCCTGATGTCTTGCCTTGGATGTTCACAGAAGTATAGAGAAACCAAGGAGGCAGCTGACCGCTGGAGAGATTACTAAGCAGCTAGCTATCGACTTACAGCCATTTGTTTAGTGACCATTCAGAGTTACAACAGCACTGGAAAAAGTGACTTATGACCATTTTTCACACTTATGACTGTTGCAGTGTCCCCGTGGTCAAAATTTGTATGCTTGGAAACTGGCTGATATTTATGACGGTTGCTGTGCCCCGGGATCATGTGATCACCTTTTGCATCCTTCTGCACAAGCAGTGGCCATGGCGAAGCCAGATTCATTTAGCAACTGTGTTATTAACTGAACAACTGCAGTGATTCACTTAACAACTGCGGCAAGAAAGGTCATAAAATGGGGCAAAACCCACAGAACTGTCTCACTTAGCAATAGAAATTTGGGACTCAATTGTGGTTATATATTGAGGACTACCTGTATAATGAAAGACAGAACATTCAACAGACCCCCAAATCCACTTAGAAAGGACAAACCACCACACTTGGGTCTATGACAATTTGCCATGGCCAACTCACTACAGCCAAGTTGCCATGGCCAACTCACTGCACCCTATTCTCTGTGGCATAATGCGCCACAGCCAACTCACCATAGGACAGCTCACTGCAGGACAAGAGTTACACTAATATCCAAGAAATGGTGGAATAGAATCATTAAAGAAAGGATCCAAAAGGAGGGACAGAATGAAATGTGAATGGCAAAAATTAAAAGAATTTTTTATTTATTTTAAATAATTAAGTAGAATTGTTAAATTGTCCCACAGCGAGTTTTCTCCTGGCGAGCTGGCCATGGCAGTGTGTTGGCCATTGGAGTTGGCCACAGCAAGTTGGCTGTGGCAAGTTGTCCCATTCCACCACACTTAGCACATGACAATTGCATTAGTTTCTTTCCACCAAGCTTCAAACCCAAATTCTCTCCTGTTAAATTCGAGGGAAACTGATCTGAATTAAACAATAAACCCTCAGCAGAATTTTTCAACTTGGCCCCACACTGAGGATTGCAGATTCAAGATTTGGTAGCTTGGAGGTGTAACCACAAGTAAAGATTTCCAAGATCTTCTCGGGTTTATGAGAGTACTGTCCAAAAATGTGATTCTCGGGTGTTCTATTTTTCGCATCAACTGATGGCTTGCATATATAATCTTGCAGAGCTGATTCAGCAGAAAGATCAAAGGTTGGGGTTTTTTGTGTATGTTTATAACGGCAGAGGGAAAGTATGAGACAATTTGTGTGGGTTAGAATTAAACGGCAAAAAAAGAGGAAACAACAGCTCTTCCAGCCTTATTCTCAGTCCCATTCTGTTATGCATATGCAGACAAACATCTCCATTAGGAGTAACATGCATGTTAATGATTACAGAGAAAGCTTTAGAAAGTGGGGTTTTTTTTCTTATCTGAAATGCAAATTCTTTTTTGGCAGTAAGAAACTAAAATAATTTAATAGATTTGCAAATGAGAAAAACTGTAGAAATACAACACGATAATTTCACTGCTAGCATTGAAGTAAGCATAAAATAATAGCATAGAAAATTCCAAGAGGGTTTTTTTTTACATCTGTTAGTCTTAGAAAACCTTCAGCCCAGAGATTTACATTCATTTTTTTTCTTTTATTCATAATATAGAGTGTAAATGATCTTCACAAAGTGAGCCAATTTCATAACCTGGCAACCAATATCAACTGTTATAAACTATTTCTATGTGGCTAATGTTTTGGGGCATCTGGTGTAGAATATGAAAATGATATTTTAAGGATCTTCGTTTGTTTTCTTTCATTTTATCCACAGCAAGTTTCCAAGCTTTCTTGGATTCCACAGTAAGTATATAGTCTTACTGAAAGTAGAGTAAAAATTGAATGAGTCCTTATTTTGTAGCTCCCAGTGATGAATTTTGCTTAGCGGTTTCTAGAAATGTAGCCATTTTAATTCTTTGCAGCAAAAATACAGGAATTTCTGGCATCTTAAATAGCAATCAACACATCATTGCATATAGTTTCCTGTGGCATAATAATAACTTAGAAATGTAGTTCTTGTATATATACTAGCTGTTTATACTAGCTGTATATACTAGTGTATATACTAGCTGATACAAGTCAGGATACTGGGCAAACTAATAAGATGAACTGTGGCATTGATAGTCTGGAATTTGAGTACAAAGCATCAGGAGTTATATAGTTTTTGGTTTTTTTTGTTTTTTTTTATTTTTTTATATATTTTTTTATTCTTTACACACATATGTTAATTTTCCAAACAACTTGCGAACTGAGTTCATGATTCATTAATACTGAATTCACTCTTATAATAATTCACTCTTTGGTTCTTTTTTCCAACCATTTATAAAATAAATGCCAGCTTTCATAATATTCTGTTTCTTCTTTGTCTTTTAGTCTCATAGTTAATCTGTCCATCTCTGCGGACTCCAATATCTTCTTTATTAGCTCCTCTTCTGATGGTCCTTGTTCATGTTTCCAGCACTGTGCATAGCTTATTCTTGCTGCGGTTATGATATGTAGAACCAAGTATGTATATAGTTTTTGAAGCACAGAGCTAACTCCTGAGGAAAACAGAATCTGAGGGCCTATCTACATTGATCATGTAAGCTGGTCTTGTCCTATGCTTATGCTAAGTTGACTCTAGATTGGCTTAAGAAAATCTGGTTTTGTCACAGAGATGTTGGCGTCAGCTGTCAACAAGCTACCATACCCCCACCCACCCACTCATTGGACAAATCCCTGATGCTGGGCCCTCCCACTTTACTGTTCCAGGAAAATGATTGGCAATCATTTCCTTGCTTTGCTTTGAATCTTACTAGTCATGTCTCCTTCGTGTGCTTGGTGCAATCATTACAGCCCCAGGCTAGAAGCCAGGAGATGGTGAGTTCTAGTCCTGTTTTAGGCATAAAAGCTGGCTGACCAATCCACCTCAAAGGGTTATTATTTTTATTGTATAAAAATAATAAAGGTGGGATAAAAATAAATAAAATAATAAAAATAAATATTTGGATTAGGATAGGATAGGATAGGATAGGATAGGATAGGATAGGATAGGATAGGATAGGATAGCATAGGATAGCATAGGATAGCATAGGATAGAATAGAATAGAATAGAATAGAATAGAATAGAATAGAATAGAATAGAATAGAATAGAATAGAATAGAATAGAATAGGATAGGATAGGATAGGATAGGATAGGATAGGATAGGATAGGATAGGATAGGATAGGATAGGATAGGATAGGATAGGATAGGATAGGATAGGATAGGATAGGATAGGATAGGATAGGATAGGATAGGACAGGACAGGACAGGACAGGACAGGACAGGACAGAATAGAGCAAGCTCTTCCACTGGTTAATTGTCCTCACTGTTAGAAAGTTTCTCCTTAATTCCAGGAACCCAAGGTTGATAATCCTTGGTAAGGCAACTCTAGGAATTTGGGCTTCCTTCCCTTTAATATTTTCCCCACCCTGATTAAGTACACACCAAAAGAAAAAAACTACTTATCCCAACCTTGAATATCTAATAGGGTTTTTTTTAAAATCATGGCAGAAAGCTATGCAGAGTCTCACCAAATAGATTTGTGGGTGCGCTTCTCTCTTTAATATTTTTTTGTGCTCTCCTCTGGCATCATCTGCCAGTAATCTCCTTTCCTCCTACTTCACACTTTCAGTGAGCCTTCTGGTCCCGCAGCAGATGCAATGTGAATCTTCTCCTTCTATGTATTCTGCATATGTTTCATTAAAAGTGTTTGTTTCTTTAATCAGCTTGAAGCTCTAACTGGGAGGAGGAGGAGGAGAAGGAGGAATGGGAGGGAGGGGGGGTTGTTGTTGTTTTGTTTAGGGTTTTTTTTATATTATTCTACTTTGCTTCACACTCCTGATTTGAAGAGCAGCGTTTCAGTACATGGAGTCACTCAGAGATTCTCAACTGTTTCCCGGCAGATTCACGGACTTCTCCTTTCGGTGATGTCTACAATTTGCACTGGCACCCAAAGATAGAAAAAACAGCCTTTTGATTTGTTCCCCGGTGGAACTGAACATGAAAGAACATGGTGGGAGGTGCCAAGTTGGGAGAAGAAGAGGAAAAAAAAATCCCAGAAAGCGGAATGTATTTTCACGATGGGTTGCTTAGCAATGGGCGGTAGGTGAAGGCTGACATTTTGCAACAAAAGGGACACCATCCTTTCCACATTTGCACTGGCAAGTGAAATCAGGGCTTCTGACAAAAGAGAATCTAAATTGGCAACAGAAAGAGCAGAGGATGGTAACAGTTGGTTCTCGGCTATATTCTTCCTTTGGCCTCTAAGGCAGAAGGAGGTAGGGCAGTTTCATAAAATTCCTTAGTTTAATTTGTTTTAATTCTCCAGTTGGAGACTTTGGACAAAGTCCTGCAAACTACCGCCTGGGAGAATTCTGTATAAATACATGTAAGGTAAGGGTAAAGGTTTTCCTATAAGTTGTATGTGACTCTAGGGCACAGTGCTAATCTCTGTTCTTTGGCCGAGGGAGTCAATGTTGTCCGAAGACAATTTTTGTGGTCATGTGGCCAGCATGGCTATACACCAAAGGAACATGGAACTCTATTATCCTCTCACCAAAGTGGTACCTATTTATAGCAATAGCAACAGCACGTAGACTTATATACCACTTCAGAATGCTTTACAGCCTTCTCTAAGCAGTTTACAGAGTTGGCGTATTGCCCCCAACTATCTTGGAAGGATGAAAGGATGACTCAACCTTGAGCCAGTCAGAATCAAACTCCTGGCAGTCAGCAGAATTAGCCTGCAATGCTGCATTCTAACCACTGCATCACCACAGCTCTATCTACTATCATTTGCATGCTTTCAAACTGCTACATGGGCAGGAGCTCTGGCAAGGAACAGGAGCTCACCCCATTGCAGGGAGCTCAGATCTCAAACCCTGAGCTGACAAGCAGTGTCTTTAACTGCTGAGCCATCGCACCCCTAAAAGTATAAGAGTGATAACCAAATCCCTGGGAAAATTAGATACTGTTATGTATATAGGGGATGTTTCCACAGTAATGAGCCACTGACACCACCAGGTGGCATGGTACCCTGTCCGGATTGGCAAGGTAGTCCTTGGCGGCAAAACCAGATAAGGGGATTGGTCCCAGGTATACCTGGCTAGGTATATAAGAGGGGCTAATAGCCCTTTGTCTCCAGTCTGTGCTAACATCAATAAAGAACTGATATGCTGAACCCTGTTGTCCGGAGTCATCCATGCGGTCCAGAACCCACAACACAATAGATACAGAATTGTAGGTGCTGTTAGCAACAGTCTATCCCCTCTACAGTGAAGACTCAATTTGAATTAACAATCTGTGCAACCTTCTACAGAAAGCTGGAGACATCCTCAAGTTAACCTCAGCTTCTAGAAACTTCATGGACACATAATGTTTTTGTTTCTTCTTCTAAGTGTAGAAAAATGGTCTGCTACTGTCTATTTCCAGAATGTTTTTTTGACTCTCCAGGTTAGCTTTCCACCCAAATATTCCCTTGGGGGGGGTGTTTCTATTCTGCCACCTGGTCTCCTAGAGAAATGCATTTGGGACTTTCCACCCTATAGTGGCTACTTGTGCAGCATTAAAGAAGAGAAAATATTTTGCTAAAAATAGAACAAAAGCTGACACAAGTTTGCATAAAAATATGCACATGCTAATGTAGGCTCATAGTGCCATATTTTTAAACTAGCATAATCTCTTAAATAGAATTACAATATCACACTGTAGACTAATGGAGTGACCTCTGTGCTTATTTTGACTGTTGTCCAAATCATAATTACAGCTGGGATGGCTGAAATACAGCTAGACCTTGACTTTGAACCACAATTGAGCCTAACATCTCCATTTCTAAGCAAGACAGTTGCACATAAGGGAGCTGCAAATTCCATGACTGTGACTTCCAGATCTAATAAACTTCATGCATACCAGACCATTATTAGACTTAATATCAGGAAGGTTTTGACTAGGAGTACTACACAGCTTCCATATTTCCTAATGAGATAGCTTTTCAGAGTTCCAGGCAACCACATGGTCCTTCTATCACAACAATGGAACATGGAATCATTCACTGAATATGAATGCAAGGTGATCCAGATTTAATCAAGGGAAATATTTCCTTGCACAACTCTTAATGAAGCAATGAATTTGTTGCCATCAGATGTAATCATCAGCCCCAGTGT
The DNA here is from genome assembly GCF_964194415.1 of Vipera berus. Classification (NCBI taxonomy): domain Eukaryota; kingdom Metazoa; phylum Chordata; class Lepidosauria; order Squamata; family Viperidae; genus Vipera; species Vipera berus. The sequence continues at coordinate 15,082,476 of NC_138203.1, forward strand.
AGATGGCTTTAAAAGGGGAGGAGAAGGCCATTAAGGGCTGCTTGTCCTGATGGCTATGTTGCTTCTTGAAACAAAGCCAGCATATCTTAAGTACCAGTGGCTTGGGAGGAACAGCTGGAAGAGGATTGCCCAACCTTCGGAGTGAGTTGAATACATCTAGTGTTTCCTTGGAAGTGTTGAACTAGACCAGCCTTTGGTTTGATTCAGCAGGGCTGTTCTCTTCTGATCTTGTCCAGCCATTTGTCCTTGCCCTCTTGAACTTTTCTTCATTGTTCTGGGTTTCATTATTTAGTTCTTTCTTATTTTTTTCTTATAATAGCTGCTTTTTTCCCCCAAAAAAGCTTATTTAAATGTTGTTCTTGGGGCTCTTATTCTAGTGCTGATCAACACAGAAAACAGAGAAAAGAAGAAGAAAAAATGCAGTGACTTTGTAAATAATCCTCTCCAGAACGCCTCTAAAAAGGTGACTGGAGTGATTGGTGCAGTATTCATATAGTTGCCATTCATAATACACCTCTGTTTCTATTCCATCTCTCCACATGACCTAACAATATTTTGTGAAACAATACACGTGAACAGATGGTTGGTTAATCCACTTTTAAAGCATATGTGTGCTTCAGCTTATGCATTCAACACACTCAGGTTTTTTCTTGTCATTTCAAAAAAGGGAACAAGAGATACATTTGTTCTCTCTGATGCTGCTTTTGAGTTGGGAAGGGAATGAAGGGCTGATTATTTGCTTTTAATTGCTTTTTAAATAGAGGAACAACCAATCTCAGAAGGCACCCCACTCCAGCATCCTGGCAATCCTCTCTCTGCCCAAATGGCTAGAATGGTTCCCAATTAAATGCACAGCTCAGACCAAACTTTCTTATGCTGGAGCCCTCCAGATTGTTGATGCTAACAATTCATCAGACACCAAGGCCTATTGCTTTGGGGAAGTTTCAACTCAAGTAACACCAAATTTGGAAAAGTGGTCTTGAGTAGTAATCCCAACTTTCCTGCTCTGTGATGTGAATGAAAAATTCAAACTAATTTTTAATTTATGAATGAGTGATATGCAAGCACTTGTTCTAATCAAAACAGTTAATTTTCTAGCAGCTTTCATATATAACTAACCTATAGGAGATGAACCTGAGGGAGAGGTCAAGCGTGTCATCAGTTTAGAATCCCTTCGCACCCAGAAGAAATCTAAGTTCAGCTTAACTTGAATTATCTACCACCAATTTGCTTTGACTGCTAGTAGTTTAGATTCTTGTAGGAATCTTGACACAACTTTCTATTCACTTCAAAGCCTACACTTAATTAAGTTTTGGTAAGAAGCTGTATTTTCTAAGGGAGAGGAGAATACAAAGATGATCTTTCATCTAGCGAAGGTTCTGCTTCTTCCTTTCTAGTTTTTTTCTAGGGTGGTGCAAGGCTTCAAAGGAATGTTTTGCTTTCACAAAGGTTTGAAGTCCTTTCAAATTACTGGATGAAACAACATTGTTGGTAAATTGAAACACAGCAGTCAAGTTGCTTTTCCTTAGTTTCCTTTGGAGCCTGTCTCAGTTTCTTCCTGTAGAAATTAAACTATGGGAGAAGACTCAGAGGAACTTATTCAGTGACTGCTGCAGGAGAAAGCTGAGAAGACTTTTCCTCCCCCAATACTAGTCAAAGGTTCTCCAAGCAGGCAATCCTGCTTTGGTGAATACTCTAAAAGGGATGCTGTTCACCTTCTAACTATACTCTGAAAGACATTGCCTGAGTTACTTTCACTATGTGCTGAGGGAGTTCCATATTCCAGCTTTGGGATTTTATGTCCTGAAATTGTCTAAACATGGATGTACTTTATCCAGCATTGGGGAGAAGTCTGGAAGGACCCTTCTCAAGCAGAATTTGTTTAAGAGGTTGAGATCACTTAGATTGTATCATTGAGGTGAATTAGATGATCTTAACTTTGGCAAAGTTCTTCAACCATCCTCATGGCCAAAACTGCATGATGATGATGATGATGATGATGATGATGATGATGATGATGATGATGATGATGGTGATGATGATGATGATATCCATTCATGTATGTCCAACTCCTGGTGATTCTATGGGCCAGGTCTCCTCCATATCTTCCAATCTTGCACTATTTCTTTGAGTTGTTCTATGCTCTGGCTGGTTTCAGAACTGCTTGGTCAAACTGAATTTATGTTGCTTGGAAAAGAGTTGTTTTCCATCCCAATATCAATAATGAGGAGAAAAATAATGGAGGTTTGAAAGATTAAGCAGCCACTGGCCTCTCCCATAGTACTCTCTGTTCTAGACTTAAGGTGTCAGCCTTGTTTTCAGAATGTGGAAGAAATTATACCTGCCCTGGATCTTAGCCCTTGACATATCCAGGGATGAATACTTAAGGTACCTTTGAGAAGTGACTTCCATCCTTATTATGCAGGAATGGTGATGTATTCATTTCACCAAAACAACACGAGGGACATGCAGCTGTCCAGTGCTGTGTATCTCATTCATTTAGGATCAGACCTATCTTTATGGGAAAGAAAGTGTACTTTCTATTTGAGCTATATGGCTTGAGCATCAACTCTCAGTCATAATTTCCGACTACAGGCATCTCTGAATAGAAACAGAAAATCGACTAACATGTGGAGAGCATCTAAAGATAAATGTGTCCTATATCTGTGTTTTGTCTTTCCTGAAAAGAAGATCATTCTCTTTAAGGATTTGTCACAGGACAAGGACTATTATGATTTATTATCTGAAAACATGACCATTTGAATGGCTACCCCAACAGAGGCTAAAATGGCTCATCAGAAGGGAAATCAAAATGCAGGTAGTCCTCGGCTTACATCCATTTGTTTAGTGATCATTCAAAATTACAACCATCCTAAGTATTTAGTACAGTACTAAATACTTGTGACAGTTTTTCACACTTATGGCCATTGCACCATCCCCATAATCACATGATAGAAATTTGGACACTTAGCACCTGGGTCATATTTATGACTGTTTCAATGTCCTGGGGCCATGTGATCACTTTCTTGCAATCTTCTGACAAGCAAAATCAATGGGAAAGCCAGATTCAGTTAACAACCATGTTACTAACTTATCATCTGTAGTGATTCACTTGACCACTGTAAGTAAGAAAGTTTGTAAAATGAGGCAAAACTCCCTTATCAACTGTCTTGCTTAGCAATGGAGATGTTAGGCTCAATTGTGGTTTTAGGACTAGCTATATTTCAGCCATCCCAGCTGTAATTATGATTTGGACAACAGTCAAAATAAGCACAGAGGTCGCTCCATTAGTCTACAGTCTGATATTGTAATTCTATTTAAGAGATTATGCTAGTTTTAAAATACGGCACGATGAGCCTACATTAGCATGTGCATAATATTATGCAAACTTGTGTCTGCTTTTGTTCTGTTTTTAGCAAAATATTTTCTCTTCTTTAATGCTGCACAAGTAGCCACTCTATGCAGCCATGCATGACAGATCCTCGGGTCTCCAGCACTCATTAGTCATGTCTTCTATAGAGACCCTAGGAGTTCATTAAATACAGTTTGGGAGAAAGATCATGGGAGCAATGTATTCCTTCTTGCAGTAAATGGGAGCAAATTCAACTTCCAAACAGGCTTATCCCTTTGAATTTGGTAGTTTATAGCAGTATGAATGTCCATCTCAGCACCATGTTGCTCTCTGTCTTTGAAATCCATTCTTGCAATGCCAGAACTTGGGTACCACGTGGATGAGTTGGAAGTTGATCAGACCAACCTGAGTCCTAAGGCATTGAAAAGTTATTGAAAGATTGCTCTGTCCTGGATAGTTCATCATGATGGCATCCCATCAAGAGAAAACAGATGCTCTGCAAGAATCATGCTGTCCTGGAAGTTGCTAAACAATTTGCATTTGATGGATGCAGTGCCACTCTGAAAGGGCTCATCAACTCAAGGCATGGGGTAAACCAGAAGAGTGGTGGTCTCCTGTCTATCCATTCCCTCCATTGTTAACTTCAAATAGACTCACATGGTTGTGTTTTAATTGATCTATAGTGGTGTGAGAGTTTGCCTCCACTTTTCAGCAGATCCAGCTGGATCATATCTTACTCAGTATATTGCATAATCAAGAGTTAATACTAGTGTGCGGTATCTAATTTCAAAGCCCTGCTACCATTATTTTTGCCAATATTCTAAACCCATTTAAACAATCCTACACCCAGGATACAGGAGTGGATCCCATCATGTTCAGTGAAATGTATGCTCAGATAAGCGTGTGCCATTAATCCACAAGCATCATTCTTTAGCATTAAATAATCCTTGATGCACTTGAGCTGCTCATTAAGGAAAACATGACTTCCTTGCACATTAAAGTAGAGTTTTCTCCATAAATTTTGCAAGACAGATTTATAAAAAGAGGCCAAGCCCAGTATTTAATATTAGTGCAAAACAGCATTGTTCACATTATTCTTGGGAATGCTTAGGTTTTCTTGGGGGAAGGGGGTTAACTCGGTTTCTGTAGATAGAAGATTACAAACTGCCAATCTATTTTTAAAATTATCTTGCTATAAATACCTTTGAAGTGTTTGTTATACCTATAAAGTATCTATTAAAATTAAAATAAAAGAGCAATTTATAATAGAAGTCTAACACAAAGGTAGCAGTGGAATAGTTTCCCTTGGAGGTTCCTTCTTGGACAACCATTTTTTGGGGATCATACACTTTTTGATTCCCTCCATTAAGAGAACTTTAAGACCATATGGTGTTCACAAACACTATCAACTCTAAGAACCCAGATTTTTTTTAAAAAAAACCTACCAAAACAGTTTGTTGAGTTCATATAGGCTATGCACATACGTTATGGATTAATACTGTGATCTTTTCTTAATGTTTGTTTTGTTTTTACTGTTGTTTGTGAAACATCCAGAGTTATGTTGCATAAAATGGAACTTTTTATATATAAAACTTTTAAAGACATAAAGTGAATGGAATGGCCCACTTTGTACAACATGCTAAACAGAGGATAGGTTTGACACACTAGCCCTATTCTCATGACACAATAGAATCATGGGGAAAGAGGTAAAAGTGTGTTATGTGAACTTCAAAACCCATATAATAGATCCAGACAATCCAGATTATGGGACCAGATAAGCTCTTCTGGTCAATTAATTCCTTCCAAGATCTTTAAAAGGGATGCGGTGGCTCAGTGGGTTAGGACGCTGAGCTTGTCGATCAGATGGTCGGCAGTTTGGCGGGTCGAATCCCGAGTGATGCGTAACAGAGTGAGTGCCTGTTACTTGTCCCAGCTTCTGCCAACCTAGCAGTTCAAAAGCACATAAAAATGCAAGTAGAAAAATAGGGACCACTACAGTGCGCCTTTGGTGTCTAGTCATGCCGGCCACATGACCACGGAAACGTCCTCGGACAAGCGCTGGCTCTTCGGCTTTGAAACGGAGATGAGCACCGGCCCCTAGAGTTGGAAATGACTAGCATGCATGTGAGGGGGAACCTTTACCTTTACCAAGATCTTTGACTGAGATGAAGACCTGCAGGCATTTCAGTCTTTGTAAACACACTCAAGCCTACACACATGTATCTCTGCATGTGTGTATACAAAAAGAAATGTAACACATGGCGCTGTGGTTCACCTATGGTCAATAGACCTGTGGGGAACTGAACTTGTGCTTCTAGCACATAAAGGAGAGGATCACCACACTGACTGCAGAATAGCAATCTATCGGTCAAGGCCCCATTGGATCCCAATTTGGAGGAGGATGGAGGGTGTCTTCATCAGGAACAATTGTTTTGCTTTGGCACACACTTCCCTGGCCCTGGAAAAACTCTGCTTTGGATTGTGTTTCTGCCCTATGGACTGTGGACCTTGTCTTGTGGACCTTGAACCTTGTTTTTGGAGTATGGACTTTCTCCTTGCCTTGGAATTGGCTTTGGTGACTATTGGTTTTAGTTTGTGGGACTATGTTGTACTGACTGGATGGCTGCCTTTGGAAAAGTTTGGGGTGGAGCTTTACTAGCCTTTGTAGAGCCATTTGTCATGGAATAGCAAAGCAATAAAGGACTTTATTTAAGCCTGCATCTGCCTAGGTGATCTGGGTCATAACACTATCAGAACACATGCTGAGAATCCCACTGATGAAGGAATGGGATAAAAGCAGTTGTGGGGTTCAGCCAGTTTGCACCACTTTGGCAGAACCAGGAGCTAATTTTTTTGTTGCCTAGACCCAGAACGGACTTCTGGAAGTGGCATTCACACAGAGAACCGGTTGTTCACATATTTGAATCCCACCACTGGACAAAAGAAATCAGTCTTCTGCTCTAGATGTAGGAAAACATCCATCATAGTGTTATTTTATTTATTTATTTATTATTTATTTTAATTCCATTTATATCCCGCCCTTCTCCGAAGACTCAGGGAGGCTTACAAGCTTAGCAGTAGCCTTCATTCTATGTATATACCTGCTTATTAGGGCTTTCACACACACCCAAGCGGCATTATTACAAAGTCAGCTTAATTGCCCCCAACAATCTGGGTCCTCATTTTACCTACCTTGGAAGGATGGAAGGCTGAGTCAACCTTGAGCCTGGTGGGATGCGAACCTGCAATAATTGCAGGCAGCTGGTGTTACTTAAGGAGGCATTAGCCCACTGCTCCACCAAGGCTATTTAATTGTTACTGATTTTTCTTTTACTTTAGATGGGAATTATCCCCTACTTATTCCCCAGGTTGGGGAAAGAGACATTTGCACATAATACTGAGTGTGGTTAACTAATACGGACTTGGCATTTTGAGCATACCACATGTGTCTTTATGATTCAGTGCATCGTGTGAAAGTGAGTTTGATTCTGTTATTGTAGTTTGTGTTTGGTATGAATTCACCTATTCAGTTTTCTACAGGGAAAAAAAAGATTTGAACACACAACAAGAACAATGTTGTAGGAGAGACTTTAATGTACTGGTAGATCTCTGGTGAATTGCACCAGTTCCCTGGGGTTTTCTGATTCCCATCTGTTTAACAATAGCAACTGAAGAATGATTTTTAATGACAGCTTAAATGAAGAAGGCATGTGGGAAAAGCAGGAGTGATTTGGCAAATGCAAAGAGTTCATTTTCCACGCTGGAAACAAATTATTGGGGTGAACATGTGCTTTGAACTACTCTATTCCTTTAATTCTAAGTGTATGTCTCCCCACTTCTTTCTTTCTTCCTTCCTTCCTTTCTTTCTTTCACATCTGGTTCTGGCTGATCGATTTTGTTCTCAGTAAAGAATGAAAGTGGATTCTGCAAACTAACTGACCAAAAACAGCTAAGAAGCCTAAAAAAGGACTGAAGCACAACATCCTTTGCAACCCACAAATCGTTCATCTTCTTTTTTTACTGTTAGTTACTAATGTAATGTTATTTGTGTATTATTCCCTCTCCAAACAATAGGAAGATAATTAATTAGATCTTCAGCCAAAGGACTGTTCTAGATTCCCCTCTGAGATGGGGATGTGCCAAAAAATACACAGGGGTTCTCAGAAGTTGGATCTCTCTTGCATCATGCAATCAGCACAGATCTTTGCTTCCATCCTCAGACAGCAGCTTGCAGGATGGCAGGAGGTGGGGAATGTTTAATTTTTTCATCACTAATCTGCTGCTAAACTGATAAAATAAGATAAATACAAGTTAGAAGAAGAGTGGGCTTGGGCATAAACTGCAAAAGGCTTTACTGCAGAAAGTTTTGCAGCTACTGGTTCAAATTAAGACCGAAGTTGATTGTTTCTCTTTAGTGAAGGGAAATAAAAGATAAGGCAAGATGATAAGATAAGATAAGATAAGATAAGATAAGATAAGATAAGATAAGATAAGATAAGATAAGATAAGGTAAGGTAAGGTAAGGTAAGGTAAGGTAAGGTAAGGTAAGGTAAGGTAAGGTAAGGTAAGATAATAAGATAAGGTAAGGTAAGGTAAGGTAAGGTAAGGTAAGGTAAGGTGAGAAGAGAAGAGAAGAGAAGAGAAGAGAAGAGAAGAGAAGAGAAGAGAAGAGAAGAGAAGAGAAGAGAAGAGAAGAGAAGAGAAGAGAAGAGAAGGTAAGGTAAGGTAAGGTAAGGTAAGGTAAGATAATAAGATAAGGTAAGGTAAGGTAAGGTAAGGTGAGGTAAGGTAAGGTAAGGTAAGGTAAGGTAAGGTAAGGTGAGAAGAGAAGAGAAGAGAAGAGAAGAGAAGAGAAGAGAAGAGAAGAGAAGAGAAGAGAAGAGAAGAGAAGAGAAGAGAAGAGAAGAGAAGAGAAGAGAAGAGAAGAGAAGGTAAGGTAAGGTAAGATAATAAGATAAGGTAAGGTAAGGTAAGGTGAGGTGAGGTGAGGTGAGGTGAGATGAGAAGAGAAGAGAAGAGAAGAGAAGAGAAGAGAAGAGAAGAGAAGAGAAGAGAAGAGAAGATATAAGATAAGATAAGATAAGATAAGATAAGATAAGATAAGATAAGATAAGATAAGATAAGATAAGATAAGATAAGATAAGATAAGATAAGATAAGATAAGATAGCCTATATTGTCATTCTTTTTTACTATGGGCACATTGGCACACATTAAAAATTAAATTTTGTTGCTTGCTCTCAAAAGTGCACACATACATAACACACATTTAAACATGCTATATAAAACATATGTACCCCTTCATGGATTACTGCCTTGTCGTGGCGAAGGGGCTTGCGTAATTCAATGAAGCTATGAGCTATGCCGTGCAGGGCCACCCAAGACGGACAGGTCATAGCCGAGAGTTCTGACAAAACGTGATCCACTGGAGAAGGAAATGGCAACCCACTCCAGTATCTTTGCCATGAAAACCCTATGGACAGTACCAAAAGGCAAAACGATATGACGCTGGAAGATGAGCCCCTCAGGTCGGAAGGCGTCCAATATGCTACTGGGGAAGAGCAGAGGGCTAGTACTAGTAGCGCCAGAAAGAATGAAGCGACTGGGCCAAAGCCGAAAGGACGCTCAGCTGTGGATGTGTCTGGTGGTGAAAGGAAAGTCCGATGCTGTAAAGATTTTTTCTCCATAGGAACCTGGAATGTAAGATCCATGAATCAAGGAAAGCTGGACGTGGTCAAACAAGAGATGACAAGACTGAACATCGACATCTTAGGTATCAGCGAACTAAAATGGACAGGAATGGGTGAATTTAATTCAGATGACCATCAGGTATACTACTGCGGGCAAGAATCCCTCAGAAGAAATGGAGTAGCCTTCATAGTCAATAAAAGAGTAGGAAAAGCAATACTGGGATACAATCCTCAAAATGACAGAATGATCTCAGTTCGAATCCAAGGCAAACCATTCAATATCACAGTAGTCCAAGTCTATGCCCCAACCACCAGTGCTGAAGAGGATGAAATTGACCAGTTCTATGAAGCTCTACAGCACCTTATAGAACTAACACCAAAAAATGATGTTCTTATCATCATGGGGGATTGGAATGCTAAAGTAGGAAGCCAAAAGATAACTGGAATAACAGGCAAGTTTGGCCTTGGAATGCAAAATGAAGCAAGGCACAGGCTGATAGAATTCTGTCAAGAGAATACAATGGTCATAGCAAACACTCTTTTCCAACAACCCAAGAGACGGCTCTACACATGGACATCACCAGACGGTCAACACAGAAATCAGATTGACTATATGCTCTGCAGCCAAAGATGGAGAAGCTCTATACAGTCAATAAAAACAAGACCAGGAGCTGACTGTGGCTCAGACCATGAGCTTCTCCTTGCAAAGTTTAGGCTTAAACTGAAGAAAGTAGGGAAAAGCACTAGGCCACTGAGGTATGAATTAAATCATATCCCTGTTGAATATACAGTAGAGGTGACAAATAGATTTAAGGAATTAGATCTGATAGACAGAGTGCCTGAAGAACTATGGACAGAGGTTCGCGACATTGTACAACAGGTAGCAACCAAAACCATCCCAAAGAAAAAGAAATGCAAGAAAGCAAAATGGCTGTCTGAGGAAGCTTTGCAAATAGCTGTGAAAAGGAGGGAAGCGAAAGGCAAGGGAGAAAAAGAAAGATACGCCCAATTGAATGCAGAATTCCAAAGAATAGCTAGAAGAGATAAGAATGCCTTCTTAAATGAACAGTGCAAAGAAATAGAAGAAAACAATAGAATAGGGAGGACCAGAGATCTTTTCAAGAAAATTGGAGAGATGAAGGGAACGTTTCATGCAAAAATGGGCGTGATAAAGGACCAAAATGGCAGGGACCTAACAGAGGCAGAAGAGATTAAGAAGAGGTGGCAAAATTACACAGAAGAACTATACAAGAATGAGCTTAATGTCCCTGATAATCACAATGAGGTGGTCACTGACCTCGAGCCAGACATCCTAGAATGTGAAGTGAAGTGGGCCTTAGAAAAGCTGAGCAACAACAAAGCTAGTGGAGGTGACAGTATTCCAGCTGAGCTATTCAAAATCTTAAAAGACAATGCAGTAAAAGTGCTACACTCAATTTGCCAGCAAATTTGGAAAACTCAACAGTGGCCACAGGATTGGAAAAGATCAGTTTACATTCCAATTCCAAAGAAAGGCAGTGCCAAAGAATGTTCAAACTATCGCACCATTGCACTCATTTCTCATGCTAGTAAAGTCATGCTTAAAATCCTACAAGCTAGACTTCAGCAGTATGTGGATCGAGAACTACCAGAAGTACAGGCCGGATTTCGAAGAGGCAGAGGAACTAGAGATCAAATTGCCAACATACGCTGGATCATGGAGAAAGCTAGGGAGTTCCAGAAAAACATCTACTTCTGCTTCATTGACTATGCTAAAGCCTTTGATTGTGTGGATCATAACAAACTGTGGCAAGTTCTTAAAGAGATGGGAGTACCAGACCATCTTATTTGTCTCTTGAGAAACCTATATGCAGGCCAAGAAGCAACAGTGAGAACTGGACACGGAACCACTGATTGGTTCAAAATTGGGAAAGGAGTCCGGCAAGGCTGTATACTGTCGCCCTGCCTATTTAACTTATATGCAGAGCACATCATGAGAAAGGCAGGGTTAGATGAATCAAAAGTTGGAATTAAGATTGCCGGAAGAAATATCAACAACCTAAGATACGCAGATGATACCACTCTAATGGCAGAAAGTGAAGAAGAACTAAAGAGCCTCTTGTTGCGGGTGAAGAAGGAGAGTGCAAAACTTGGGTTGAAACTTAACATTAAGAAAACCAAGATCATGGCATCCGGCCCTCTCAATTCCTGGCAAATAGATGGGGAAGAAATGGAGGTAGTGACAGATTTTATTTTCCTGGGCTCCAAGATCACTGCAGATGGGGACTGTAGCCAAGAAATTAAAAGACGCTTGCTCCTGGGGAGGAAAGCCATGGCAAATCTAGACAGCACACTAAAAAGCAGAGACATCACCCTGTCAACAAAAGTGCGTATAGTCAAGGCTATGGTCTTCCCAGTTGCAATGTATGGCAGTGAAAGTTGGACCATAAGAAAGGCTGAGCGCCAAAGAATTGAGGCCTTTGAACTATGGTGCTGGAGAAGACTCCTGCGAATCCCTTGGACTGCAAGGCGATCAAACCGGTCAGTCCTAGAGGAGATCAGTCCTGACTGCTCTTTAGAAGGCCAGATCCTGAAATTGAAACTCAAATACTTTGGCCACCTGATGAGAAGGAAGGACTCACTGGAGAAGAGCCTAATGCTGGGAAAGATTGAGGGCAATAGAAGAAGGGGACGACAGAGAATGAGGTGGCTGGATGGAGTCACTGAAGCAGTAGGCGTGAGCTTAAATGGACTCCAGAAGATGGTAGAGGACAGGAAGGCCTGGAGGAACGTTGTCCATAGGGTCGCGATGGGTCGGACACGACTTCGCAGCTTACAACAACAATAAAACATATGTATAAACTTCACCCTTACATATAAATAACATACAAATATTAGTTACTGTCCATCTTGAATATATTACAGAAAGAGGAAGCTTTATTGTTCACAAGGTTAACAATGTATGGAATGAAACTATGACTGAATCTGGATGTTCTGCTTCGGATACCACAAAGCCTCCTCCCAGAAGGTAACAAGGAAAACAGGTTGTGAAGAGGATATGTAGTGTCCCAGACAATCTTGCGGACCCTGCTCAAGCAACGCTAATACGCTATGTCCTGGATGGAAGGGAGGGAACTGCCAATGATCTTTTCTGCCATCCTCACCACTCTCTGCACTGCTTTCCTGTCTGAAGCAGGGATGCTTCCAAACCAGACTGTAATGCAATATGACAGGATGATTTCGATTGTCCCTCTGTAAAAAGTGGTGAGGACAGGGAAAGGAAGATGTGCTTTTTTCATGTGATGCAGAAAATGCAGGCACAGCTGCGCCCGCTTCACCAATGTCTCACTATTGAGTGAACAAGCCAGCGAACTTGTTAACTGCACACCCAGGAAATTGATGCTGGTAACCATCACCACAGGAGAATCATTAATACACAGAGAAGTGTGGCTATGCCTGCCTTTTCTGAAATCGACAATGATCTCTCTGGTTTTTCTAATGTTTAAAAACCTGTTTTTCTTACATCAGTTCACCAAACCCTCAACCTCCTTGTGATAAGCACCCTCATCTTGAATAAGGCCTACTATTGTTGTATCATCCGCATATTTCACAATATGGTTGGTAGCAAACCTAGCACAACAGTCATAGGTCAACAGGGTGACCAGTAGTGGACTGAGGACACAGCCCTGAGGAGAACCTGTGCTCAAGACAGTGGTGTTGTAACTATTTGTTCCAACTTGCACACACTGGGGCTTGTCAGTAAGAAAACCAAGAAACCATTTGCACAAAGGAGTGTTTGAGCCTAAAAAGCCCAGTTTGTCTACTAGATGTTGGGGAATGATTGTATTAAATACCAAACTGAAGTTGACAAACAGCATTCCCACATGAGCATTTTTTTTCCTCTAAGTGCTCCAAGCTCAGATGGAGAACATAAAAAAATAGCATCCTCTGTAAGCAATTTGGTCAGTAAGCAAACTGAAGCGGGTCAAATGCTGGCTGGAGGCTGGATACAATAATGTCCTTTATCAGCCTCTCAAAGCATTTCATAACGATGGATGTCAGTGCAGCCAGACGGTAATCATTGAGACCTGTAATTGTGGACTTTTTTTGTCACTGGCAAAATAATGGCCATCTTAAAACATGATGGGGTTAAATCTCAGGGTCTCTGGGTTTAATTTTTTTACAGAGTGGCTTTGTGGGAAAGGTGACATGAATATCTAGGGTATTGCTGATCTTAATTCAAGAAAGAAGTGAAAACCTTGTTGTTGTCAGGTACTGTTGACCAAAACAATGAAAATCAACTGAGGACCACATAATCCACTGAAGACTAAATTAATTGGTTTTCAGTCAATGGCCAAGTGGAGAGCACTAGTAGCCACCTTCCTTAAGTCTCTCTTCTGTTCCTCATTCATACTCTTTGTCTAACTCTGTACTAGCATCCATACAACATGCTTCACTAGATCTGATAAGGACTAAACTAGTATACAAACCCCATAAACTAACCATGGAGGAGCTCTCGTGGTGCAGTGGTTAGAATGCAAAATTGCTGGCTAACTCTGCCCATAGCCTAGAGTTTGAATCCTGACAGGGGGCTCAAGGTTGCCTCAGCTTTCCATCCTTTTAAGATTGGAAAATGAAGACCCAGATTGTTGGGGTCAATATGCTGACTCTGTAAACTGCTTAGAGGGGGCTATAAAGCACTACGAAGCAGTATATAAGTCTAAGTGCTATTGCTATTGCTATAGTCCCTTTATGTTGGGGTTTTAATGGGGATTTTTATATTGTTATCGACTGTTTTAGCTGGGCTACTATTTAATTCTTTTTAATTTTTGTATCTTGTATTTTTTATGTATGCCCTGTTCACCGCCCTGAGTCCTTCGGGAGAAGGGCGGTATACAAATACAACAAAACTAAACTAAACTAAACTTGGATTGTTGGTAAACCTTTAGAAGAGTTTGGAATAAATTATTAATTTTTCATATTTGCACATTTATATCATCCATCCCCCCCTTTCATTTAATTATAATAGGTATTGGGTTCCTTTTGTGCCTTCCTCAAGATAAACTACATAAATATTAGCCCATAAAGCAATTTTGCCAAGAAAAGACCTTTCCAATAACTGAACATTCCACATCTTCTATTAAATAAGCTATTTGTTACCATTTGCAGCTGTCTTCTCCTGATTTTTTCAAAGATTCCTTTGCTATTTTTCTTTTCTTATGATGTCTTTAATGAAAAATGAGGTGGGTTTTCTCTCTCTCTCTCTCTCTTACTACCTTGGCAAATATTTTCCCCGGCAGGTATGCTGTCGAACATGTTGCATTGACAGCATGACACAGATTCTAAAAAGCACAGAAAGACTAATTACAGGTAGAAAATTACACCGAAAGACCAATTTTCTCATGATGGAAATGACAGCCTAGAATTCTGCCTCCTAGCCAAACTGGGCACATTGGTGGTAAAACATTTTTGTCTCACATTATATGATGAGCCATAAGATTTCTGATGGAGGCCCAGAGTTAAACCAAGCTTGAGATACAAGGAGAATTGACAGCTAAGTAAGTCATATTAACAACACAACCCCATTCTACAGTTTGCGTTCCAGTAAGATGCAAGGAAGATTTTCTGGGAAAACAAGATTAGAGCTGAGAAAAGTCTATCGTTTTCCATTTTCTCAACTTTATCCTACAGTTTGCACTCCAAAAGGATAAAAGGAAAATTCTAATGCTGGGGAAACAGGGAAACAGGGTAAAGTTATGACTATAGATGGACAAATGCATTGCTTTTTATTTTTTCCATTACTTGCTTTAATGAATTCACTTATTTTTTTTACTTCTCTCATTTTTTTCTTTTTTATTGATAGGCATGGCTTGTCCCAATTTTTATGCTAGTTTGGAAGCAAAACCACATTAAATTTCTATGTGTACATATTTTTTTTCTAATGTGCTATTTTTCCTCCTTTTGCAACCACAAATAATGGATGTATTGTTTTCATAAATAGAAGCCTTTTTTGCAGACTTTGCCCAAATACGAGTTGTTTTCCTTGATTGGCATATTCAAAGATGTGCAAATTTCAAACAGAGATTCAGATCATGTATTGTTCTGAATGTACAAAATCAAATAAGTTCTTATTCAAATGCAAACTAAATAAATTTCATCCCAAACTGGGAAAAGAACAAAAATCTCTTCCCTTCCCTTCCCTTCCCTTTTTTCCATACAGCTCCATAGCATATACATGTAAGACCATCCAACCTGGCTTGAGATTGAACCACTGAGAATTGTCCCCCCAAAAAAAAATCAGGCCAATTTACATTTCCCCCCCCCCCTTTAAATATATCTCTGATGGGAAGGAAAGAAAGAAATTGTACTTTCGGTTATTTTGAATGCTGTTTGCATTTTCTCCTAGCCTTGCTCATATTTTCATTCAAAATTGCTTCCCTGTGTGAACAGGAACTTTGGTGCCAATAAACAGTCGTTAAAATTCCAAGCCACACTGATAGGTAATTTTGATCACAACCAAAATTATAATATTATAATTAAAATGCACGTGTGCACACAAACTCACAACAACATGTAATTCTGCCAGTACCCAAAGAAATCCTCCCCCAGAACATTCTAAATCTAAAGTAATTCCTCACTGGAACTCTGGATCTAATCTCAACCCAACAGACCTCAGAGAATCTTTAATACACAGGGGTTTGAATTAGAGGAGAAACCCCCTACCTAAGTATACAACCTTGAGATTTCAAGAAGGACGGTGAAAGAACAAAGTAAAGCCTTAAGTCAACAGAGAATTAGCACGTAAGTGGGCTTTCAGTCTTTTCTTAAGAGTTGGCATCCCTAAGTACTCATCCCTTACTTTGGCATTCAAGAACAAAGGTAGCAACATTAAGAGGACTCATTCAAATCCTTTACAGAATTTTAGTGTGGCATTTCTCAACCTTGGCAACTTTAATGTGGATTTCAACTCCCAGAATTCCCCAACCAGCATGGTAATGGGCTGGGGAATTCTGGGAGATGAAGTCCACACATCTTGAAGTTGCCAAGGTTGAGAAGCAGTCATCTAGTGGCTAGTTCACATCTTCATAGAGATCTGATCTTCACCCTACTTATTGGAAGGGTCTGCTGTTTGTTATGTAGTTCAACTGGCTGGCAAGAAATGGTTGCCCAACACAAGGTCTTTCACCATCATGATTTTCCATCTTTTAAGAGATGAGAAAAATGTATTCTATATATATATTGATGCCTCATCCTTTTTATATATATGTATCAATGTCTCATGAACATACAAAAGTGTGTGGCTTCAAACTCATATCCACAACTGCCAGGCTGATTTTTGACAGTCATATGATGTTTCTGGGTAACCACAACATTGCAGATGAGATCAGACAAAAGCTGTTAGATGTAGCTGTCAGCTTTTCTATATAGTCTTTTAATTAAAACATTGCTGAACAAGGTTGTTTCAGAATTGAAATGGACTTAATTTCTTCATTACATAAGTTGATCCAGGAAGTGCTTTTGGGAAGACAATGTCTTTCTGAAGATCCTCCATTGTGTTATGATTATGTGAGCATTCTCATCTCAAAGTAAATATAACAGAAGATCCTTCCTCTAACAGATTCCCATGGATTTTTATAGAAGCTGTTGGACTTCGTTAGTAGCAAGCATTCAAGTCATCATGAGCAGAATACCAAAATGTATTTCCAGTGAGATCTATGACAGAATTTCATTAAATCCCCAACCCAATATTTGACATGAAATAAGAAAAACATTTTCCTTCTCACAAATTTCTAAACAGAGAACTGTACAGATGCTTACTTAACAAGTTTGTCCCATTGGCTGATTAACTAATTCCCCTGATTTTTTCCAATATTTATTTAATATATGCATTTGCAAAATATCCACCATTTACAGAAACCCAGTAATCTTTCTCAGTCCCATTCTATATTCTCTAGTTCCTCCTTCAGCAAATCTTGAAGTCTTGCCTAGTTTAAGACAAAGTGATCATAGTTTCAATCCTGGCCAGCACATTCATTTCCTATTCCTCTCCTTCCCTTGTGATTTTCCATTGCAGGCCTCATTAGCCTGGAATTCCTCCAAAATGTTTTTGGAAGCTGCTACCATCTCCTCTAATCACTTTCTCCACTTATTCCAACTCACTCTGGTGCAGTGTAGAATCTAGGGCTCTGGGTTGGGACAGAGAAATCTGGATATTATTCCCCATTCAGCTATCAAGCAGTACCTGAAAGGATTTGAACAAATTATTGTTTACCAAAGTTATTGTGAGCCAGAAGCCCTGCTCAATGCCCTTCGACAATCTGTGAATGACTGTCAAGTCCATCTTGTTTATCAAATATTCACCTGCCTGATTGAGGTCTGTGTTCAGTGGAGAGGAAAGTCATGGTGAGGAAAGTCTTCTAGTGTAGGAGATCTACATATACACCATAGAAAGAATCCACAATTGCACCATAGCATACAGCTGAGGTATTGCAGAGCCCCACACCCCACAGCTGGTTTCGCCCCCATGGATCACAGAATGATGGTGGTTCCCCCCCCCCCTTGTATTAGTCGGAGGTCTCCAACTTTATGGCCTGGTTGCAATAGTGGAAGATGCTGAAGTCCTCTCATGAAATAGTTGGCCTAATTCATTCATAACATGGCTACCAACATGGTGGACATGGGCAATCCCAAAACTTTCACTTACTGGAAGCAAGCTGGAGAGGATGCCTCCCATTTCCAACTTAAGCCTCCATGAGAATTTTATTTGTTCCCCATTTAAAGAAAAGTAAGGATCTCACTGCATCAAACTCAGGTCCTGACGATTACATGAATATGCAATGGTTTCTTAGCAATTTTGATATACATATTATATGCTGTTTTTGTGAATTTTATGCATTCATGCTCTATTCTGTTATACCATACAAAATAAATAAATAAACGATACAGGTAGTCCTTGACTTACAACCATTCATTAGTGATTAGTCAACATTACCTAGAACAGAGAAGATAGAAACATGGCTAACAGCAAAGCACATCCACCAACCATAAAAGAGGCATCTTCAAACAACAAACTCATGGAACTGGTGACAGATACTATTGTGGTATCCAATACAGGTTCCATACATGTGCTTATGCCCAAAGAACACCCAAATTATACATGCATTAAATGTAAACTATGTGAAATGCTAGAGGAAAAGATCTAGATAACCATTATTATCATTTTTTCCTGTGGGCACAACGGCACAAAGTAAGGGATCTAGAAGCAAGTCTAGCCAAACTCCAACCTACGCAAGAAAGCTACTTATACCCAAACCAAACCAAACAAGGGAGAAATAACTCCCAGAGGATTTGACCCTACTGATAAACCATTGGAGGAAGACAAATGGAGGCATATCACACATAGAAGGAAACACAACAATCCAAGGAAGCAGCAGCATACATCTAACAAACCCCTAGCACCCAATCTAACTCAACCAGAAGCAGCATCATTAAAACTGAGCAATCGATTTCTCCCCCTAGATGGAATTACACAGACCCACAACTTATTAGTACCACTTTATAAAACCCTAGTGAGACTACACCTGGAATATTGCAACCAGTTTTGGTCACCATACCACAAAAAAGGTGTTGAGACCTTGGAAAAAGTTCAAAGAAGAGCAACTAAGATGATCAAAGGCCTTGAGACTAAAACATATGAAGAACGGCTGCAGGACTTGGGTTTGGCTAGTCTAAAGAAAAGAAGAAACAGGGGTGACATGATAGCAGTATTCCAGTATTTGGTGAAGAGATTTCTTCCAGATACACACAGTGTTAGACTTCCGGAGAAAAAAGGCGGAACCTGCCCCACTTTACATCGGGGAGGACTGTGTAGAGAGAGTTTACTCCTTTAAATTTCTGGGAGTCTACCTCTGTGAAGATCTGACCTGGAAAGTTAACACAACCCAGGTGGCTAGAAAGGCCCAACAGAGGCTTCACTTTCTTAGGGTCTTGCGGAAGAACAGGGTAGAACAACAGCTAATGACCCTCTTTTGCCGGTCTACTATAGAGACCGTCCTCTCGTATGGTATTGTGGTTTGGTATGCTGGTCTGACAACCGCGGACAGGAAAGTATTACAGAGGGTAGTGAGCACAGCACAAGACATTGTGGGCTGTTCCCTGACACCAGTGGATGACATCGCCAGGGCTCGTTGCCTTGGAAGAGTGAGGAAGATTCTCAGGGATGACTCACACCCTGGACAGTATCTCTTTACTCTCCTACCATCCGGTAGGAGATATAGAAATATAGCCAGCCATACCAACAGGCTGAAAAATAGCTTTTATCCGTGGGCTGTTAGGCTTTTAAATGGGACATAATCTTATGCAGAATTGACTTGGGAGGCCGGTGTGTGGTGTAGTTGGTTCACATGGTGTGGTGGGATGGAGGGTTTGTTGTCACTGTGTGTTGGGGGGAGAGAGCACGGGGGGGGGAGGCTCAGCTAATCTCAATGTACACGTGTTGTACTTTGACAATAAAGGTTTATTATTATTATTAAATTCTAGGTAGTATTCTGCTTTGCAAACGCAGGGAGAAAAGTAGCTATCGTTGCAATCACTCGTGGAACATGCCAAAACATGAATACTGCCAAATGTAATATGTGGCTTAAAAACTCAAGTTATTAGTTGAGGCAACTCTCATATGGTTTTAAAGCAATAGTGGAATGCTTTCTTCTCTCTTCCTTCCTGTTCAGTTTTTCCCCCCTTTCTTTCTTTTTTAAGTATGCAATTTTATGCTTAAAGAAATGGCTTGAAAATGACAGCCCTGTTTCCTTTCATTCTGGAGGATGCTTGACAACTTGAGCCCTTCCACCCTCTTGGATTTGGAGTTATTGGCTTTTGCCACACATAAAACCTCAAGCCAAGGGAACTGTAAGAGAGGGGAGAAGCAATAACATCTGAAGAATAGCCAAATGCAGTTGAAAAACCCTGACTGAATTTTGACCAGATTTATGTGGCATGATTTCACCTTAGCTGATGCAAACAATAAAGCATCTTTGGCGTGCACGCACACATGCACACACACACACACACACACACACAGAGTGTGTGTGTGTGTGTGTGTGTGTGTGTGCAGGGTAGTGGCCTAATAATGAAGACTCTCACCTCCCACTTGTGAGGTTGAGAGTTCAATCCTACCTAACAACAGATGTTTCTCTATCAGAGGCGCCAAGTTCTGCTGCGAACTCCACATAGGTGCATATTACACATAGGTGTTATATATATATATATATATATATATGTTTTCGTAGATTCTCGCGGGTGTCTGTATGTGTAGATCTAGAGTCTCGGGTTTCTTCCCGCGTTCCTTTCATCTTCAGAAAGTTGTGGCGACGTTTCGACGAAATCCCATCCGTCATCATCAGGCCGGAGTGTTCCTCCTGCTGCTTCCAGGAGCAATGCGTGGTCTGGCTGTTCCTTTCCTTCCAACTGCCGGTGGGGCTGTGTTCTAATTGGGTGGAGGCGTGGCTGCTTTCTGATTGGGTGGGGGTGTCCTCCGACTGGGTGGAGGCGTGGTTGTTTTCTGATTGAGTGGAGGCGTGGCTGTCTTCTGATTGGGTGGATGCGTGGTTGTCTTCTGATTGGTTGGAGGCGTGGCTGTCTTCTGATTGGGAGGGGTGTGTTCTGAATGGGTGGGGTTTTTTGTTGTGTTGTAATATCCTGAGTGTTGTGATTTGGTGTCCTGAGGAGTGGGCTGTGTAGTGGCCTCCAGAGCTTTGGTTTGGCTCCGAGTTCGAGGACCTGCTATGTATCTCTGGTATGGGTCAGTCAGGTTCGTGTGAGCGTTCTTCTGCTTGGGTGATGGCACTTTTGCTTGACTTGTTCTGTCTTCTGTGTGGGAGAGTTTTTGTTCTGGGTGTGGATGAGTCTTGCTGGGGCTGGTGGCATTTGGGGTTGTTTGTTGGTTTTTTTTAAATCCTTGTTTGCTGAAATTCGTTTCTCTATCAATGCTGGTTTCCAAATGGCATGTAAGCGGGAGGTGTCGTCTCGCTTGTTCATACTGTCTGGGTGTTTTTCTATTTCAATGGCTTCTCTGATTATTCTGCTATTGAGATGTTCTATTTTGGCGATTGTTTTTATACCTTCAAAATTGATGTTGTGTCCCGTAGTGTTTATGTGTTGTACTAGTGAAGATGTGTGATCTTTCTTCTGTACTGAGTTCTTATGTTCTTCTACACGTACCTCTATTCTTCTGTTAGTCTGTCCGATGTATGTTGCTGGACAGGAGGCGCATGGGATTTGGTATATGCCCTGGTTTTCCAGTTCTATTTTGTCTTTGGGATTTCTCAGGATGGTTGATATCTTTCTGTCAGTGTTAAATGCGGTTTTGATGTTATGTTTGCGTAGTACTTTACTGATTTTGTCGGTTGTTCCTTTTATGTAGGGCAAGATGGCTCGTCCGTTGTTCTGTTCTTCTTCTTGGATGTTTTTCTGTTTCGGAGTCCCCTGCTGAATCATATTGGTGATTTTGTTTTTTTGGAACTTGTTTGCTGTCAATATGTCTGTCAGGGTGTGTAGTTCTGTTTGTATATGTGTTTCATCTGCAAGGCGTCTGGTTCTTGTTATTAGTGTTTTGGCTACTGAATTTATTTGTGCTGGGTGATGATGTGATTGCGCATTGAGGTAACGGTTGGTGTGTGTTTTCTTTCGGTAGACTGTGTGTCCTAGGGTGCCGTTTTGTTTTTTGTATATAAGTACATCCAGGAAAGGTAACTGGTTGTTTGTTTCAATCTCCATGGTGAATTTTATTTTGGGATGTAGGCTGTTCAGGTGTGTTAGGAAGTTTTCTAGCTCCTTTCTTCCGTGGGGCCAGATCACGAAGGTGTCATCCACATATCTGAGCCACAGTTTTGGTTTGTTTGTAGTCTTTTCCAGAGCGTTAGTTTCAAATTCTTCCATGAAAAGGTTGGCGATAACTGGTGATAGAGGGGATCCCATTGGTGCGCCTTCTATTTGTTTGTATCTCTGGCCTCTGTGTATGAAGTATGTGTTTGATAAGCAGTGTTCTGCTAGTTCTATAATATGGTTTGGTGGTTGGTATTTGCTTCTTATTGTTGATAGAGCTTCTTGGACTGGCACCTGGGTGAATAGTGATACCACATCGAAGCTGACTAGCAAGTCTTTTTGGTCTATCTGTAGAATTAGTGAAAAATCTACAGATAGACCAAAAAGACTTGCTAGTCAGCTTCGATGTGGTATCACTATTCACCCAGGTGCCAGTCCAAGAAGCTCTATCAACAATAAGAAGCAAATACCAACCACCAAACCATATTATAGAACTAGCAGAACACTGCTTATCAAACACATACTTCATACACAGAGGCCAGAGATACAAACAAATAGAAGGCGCACCAATGGGATCCCCTCTATCACCAGTTATCGCCAACCTTTTCATGGAAGAATTTGAAACTAACGCTCTGGAAAAGACTACAAACAAACCAAAACTGTGGCTCAGATATGTGGATGACACCTTCGTGATCTGGCCCCACGGAAGAAAGGAGCTAGAAAACTTCCTAACACACCTGAACAGCCTACATCCCAAAATAAAATTCACCATGGAGATTGAAACAAACAACCAGTTACCTTTCCTGGATGTACTTATATACAAAAAACAAAACGGCACCCTAGGACACACAGTCTACCGAAAGAAAACACACACCAACCGTTACCTCAATGCGCAATCACATCATCACCCAGCACAAATAAATTCAGTAGCCAAAACACTAATAACAAGAACCAGACGCCTTGCAGATGAAACACATATACAAACAGAACTACACACCCTGACAGACATATTGACAGCAAACAAGTTCCAAAAAAACAAAATCACCAATATGATTCAGCAGGGGACTCCGAAACAGAAAAACATCCAAGAAGAAGAACAGAACAACGGACGAGCCATCTTGCCCTACATAAAAGGAACAACCGACAAAATCAGTAAAGTACTACGCAAACATAACATCAAAACCGCATTTAACACTGACAGAAAGATATCAACCATCCTGAGAAATCCCAAAGACAAAATAGAACTGGAAAACCAGGGCATATACCAAATCCCATGCGCCTCCTGTCCAGCAACATACATCGGACAGACTAACAGAAGAATAGAGGTACGTGTAGAAGAACATAAGAACTCAGTACAGAAGAAAGATCACACATCTTCACTAGTACAACACATAAACACTACGGGACACAACATCAATTTTGAAGGTACAAAAACAATCGCCAAAATAGAACATCTCAATAGCAGAATAATCAGAGAAGCCATTGAAATAGAAAAACACCCAGACAGTATGAACAAGCGAGACGACACCTCCCGCTTACATGCCATTTGGAAACCAGCATTGATAGAGAAACGAATTTCAGCAAACAAGGATTTAAAAAACCAACAAACAACCCCAAATGCCACCAGCCCCAGCAAGACTCATCCACACCCAGAACAAAAACTCTCCCACACAGAAGACAGAACAAGTCAAGCAAAAGTGCCATCACCCAAGCAGAAGAACGCTCACACGAACCTGACTGACCCATACCAGAGATACATAGCAGGTCCTCGAACTCGGAGCCAAACCAAAGCTCTGGAGGCCACTACACAGCCCACTCCTCAGGACACCAAATCACAACACTCAGGATATTACAACACAACAAAAAAACCCCACCCATTCAGAACACACCCCTCCCAATCAGAAGACAGCCACGCCTCCAACCAATCAGAAGACAACCACGCATCCACCCAATCAGAAGACAGCCACGCCTCCACTCAATCAGAAAACAACCACGCCTCCACCCAGTCGGAGGACACCCCCACCCAATCAGAAAGCAGCCACGCCTCCACCCAATTAGAACACAGCCCCACCGGCAGTTGGAAGGAAAGGAACAGCCAGACCACGCATTGCTCCTGGAAGCAGCAGGAGGAACACTCCGGCCTGATGATGACGGATGGGATTTCGTCGAAACGTCGCCACAACTTTCTGAAGATGAAAGGAACGCGGGAAGAAACCCGAGACTCTAGATCTACATATATATATATATATATATATATATATATATATATATATATATATATATATATATATATATATATATATATATATATATATATTTGTGTAAATTACTAACAAAAAATTAAAGGGAAACTGAGATGCATTTCTGACTCCTTAGTCGTCATCAGTCAGCTATACCCTTCTGAGATTCGAACCTGGGCTGATTGCATACAAGGCAGTGTTATTTTTTTTTTTGTGCGAATCTCAGATAAAGGGTATGACTAACTGATGAGAACATAAATGAGTTCGAAATGATCATCTTAGCCTCCCAAATTCTTTATTAGCAATTTGAATAATTTGCACAAATAATGAGCTGTCATAAGTTGACTAGTTCCTGTGGATAAGCCCTGAGCCGGGCCAAAACAGGAATGAAAGAGTTAATTAGCAAGGTCCATTCAAAAAGCCTTGACAAATACTTAAACATACATTTGCCTTGCCTTCCAGCTAATATAAGAGAGAAAGAACCCCGTGGCTCAGGAGGTTAAAACACTCCCTGATATACAATCAGCCCGGGTTCGAATCTCAGATAAAGGGTATGACTAACTGATGAGAACATAAATGAGTTCGAAATGATCATCTTAGCCTCCCAAATTCTTTATTAGCAATTTGAATAATTTGCACAAATAATGAGCTGTCATAAGTTGACTAGTTCCTGTGGATAAGCCCTGAGCCGGGCCAAAACAGGAATGAAAGAGTTAATTAGCAAGGTCCATTCAAAAAGCCTTGACAAATACTTAAACATACATTTGCCTTGCCTTCCAGCTAATATAAGAGAGAAAGAACCCCGTGGCTCAGGAGGTTAAAACACTCCCTGATATACAATCAGCCCGGGTTCGAATCTCAGATAAAGGGTATGACTAACTGATGAGAACATAAATGAGTTCGAAATGATCATCTTAGCCTCCCAAATTCTTTATTAGCAATTTGAATAATTTGCACATATATATATATATATATATATATATATATATATATATATATATATATATATATATATATATATATATATATTAGTGGGAGAAAAAATAACATGCATTAACATTAACATTCTGTCTATTGCCTTTTGGGGAAAGGGCAGTGATGTTACTCAAAAAGGTAAGGGTTTATTGAGTACAATATTGTCTTAAATTCCGTTAGTGGTTGCATTTTACAAGTAAAGATTAAGTCTTTACTGATTTAAATTAAGTCTTTACTGTCTTCAACTGATTTAATAATTGATGATGAACTGCCTTAAGAAAATACTACATTTTGAGAAGAAACCTTACCAATTTTTCAAATTAATGAAAAAAAAAAAGATTTGCAAAGCAGCCAGATAATCAGAGCCAAACCTTCTTACAATTAAGCCTGGCTCCATCTCTCATATTTCATCTGTGTTTTTGGCAATAGCAGCTATTTTGCATACAGGCTATTGAACAGTTGTATTTTCTGTTGCCCTGTTACTAATTAGGTAGAGATATATTTCTGTCCCATCTTCCTCCAAGAAGCTGCAAAAGGCTTACTTACGTTGGGCTTTTCTGTCCTCCCAATGACCCTGTGAAGTGGATTAGGCCAAGAAATACCAAACCTCCCAAATTCACTTGTTAAACATCATGCCTCAGTGGAGATTTGAAACAAAATGGGCTCTCTCAATCTTCTAACTTAGCATTTCTTAACCTTGGCAACTTTAAGAGGTGTGGACTTCAGCTCCCAGAATTCCCCAGCAGGCATGACTGGCTGGCTGAGGAATTCTGGGAGTTGAAGCCCACACCTCTTAAAGTGGCCATGACTGAGAAATACTACTCTGACCCCTACACAACATTGTCTGTCAAGAAGCCTCAATGCATATAAAAAGATGTATTCTAGTCTCCTAACCCTTTCTGGCTTCTAGGAACCCCACATGCAAATAATTGGCTTCCAAAGGGGAAGTGGAGCAGGAAAAGGGGTGAACAAAGGAGGAAAAGAAAGAAATAGAGAAAGATTTGAAAGAGGATAGAAATTTGGGAAATGGGAGAAGAGAAAAGATTGAGGAAGAGTTATTTCAGAGCAAGGAAAGTCAACAATACTTAACTTTAGGGTTGCAATCAGTCACATCTCAGCTTAGTCTCAAAGGTGCTTTTTCTTTTCCTCTTCAAAAAGCAACTGGACTGTTTTTTCCCCTTGGAGAATTAATTTAATTTAATTTAATAATTTAATTTGTATACCGCCCTTCTCCCGAAGGACTCAGGGCGGTGAACAGGGCAATACATAATAAAAAAAACAAGATACAAAAATTAAAAAGTGATTAAACAACTATGCCCGTAGTAATTAATACATATTAAAAGTTAAAACTAATTATAAAAAAAACCCAACCCCATCCCGTCAGACCAGGCCAGCTTGTTCAAAAAAGAAGGTTTTGAGATCGCGCCGGAAGGAGCGAAGGTCGGGGGCCATCCGGAGCTCGACCGGTAAGCGGTTCCATAGGTCTGGCGCACCCAGAAGAAGAAGAAAACATTTCACTTCTCATCCAAGCAGCTTCATCAGGTCTGAATGGTAGGGCGATGGAAGGATAGGTACTGACAATTGAGACTGGATGGTGGGGAGATGGAAGGATGGGTTCTCATTGATTTGTAAGCTCCAAGCTCTCGATTTACTTTTGTCCAGAAAAATTAGCACTTTGTGTATATGAACAGAAATGGAAGATAAACATTAGCTGGTTCTGAATTTCTGTGGACTGAAGACTTTGCAACCAACAGTGAAGAATCATTCCAGCAAGCATAATTGAAATTAGCCTGCATGGATATTCATATGACTCATCTTAACTAATAATTAAATTTTAGAGGAAAGCAGTTCCTGGGTGATGATGGTATATAAATGTTATTTGTTCTCATAATACACCTATTTTAGGCAGGAATTAAATGTTTCTATGATTTGGAGTACTGACCAAGATAATTATCCTGTGCTAGTCCTGGTCAAAAGCACTAGCATTATTTTATCTATGATGTTCTTCATTTAAATAATCTCTAAAATTGTTGCAGGCTATGTGGCTTTCCTTTGGTCTCTGACAAGATTCCTTTCATTTAATTTTAATGATAGTAAAAAAAAAGCAAAAGGCTTATTTGGGTTATACATGCAAGATTTTGCACACTATCGCAAGGAATTTTGATCTTCAGATTAGTGCAGAATTTGTAACACACACATGAAAGCGTAAAAACAGCCACAGGATTCCAGGATATGAAGTAGCTAGACTTTTTTAAAAAAGAAAAAAAGAAAAAAGGTAAATAAATTAATATTCTGCAGAAGTTTCATTTAGCAAAGAAAAGTCATCTTTCTTGCAAATAGCAGAGTGATAATCTCCTTGTTTTGTTGTCTGGAGTGTAGAGAGGAGAAACAGTGGGCTTGGTGAGTAAAATACATGTTACAAAGGTTAGAAAAAGTCACTAAGCAATTTTTATTGTCTGTTTTTCATCAAGATACTGAAAGTTGAAAATTTCACCCAGTGTTAATAATACAGTATTAGTTACACATGACTACCTTATTGGAACTAAATCAACATGACTTCTGCTCATTCAGTCCTAAATTTCTCCAGTGGGCAGCTATTTAAGCATACAAAAGCTCTCCTAATTCATAATATAGGTCAGTACTTAGCTACGGGAATT
This sequence comes from Vipera berus, assembly GCF_964194415.1. Lineage (NCBI taxonomy): Eukaryota > Metazoa > Chordata > Lepidosauria > Squamata > Viperidae > Vipera > Vipera berus. The sequence continues at coordinate 15,110,186 of NC_138203.1, forward strand.
TCAGCCACAGTCCAAGTCTTGTTCTGCACATTTGATAAAATTACCATAGGAATATTGTTGCAAATAATTAGATTAAAAACAACAAAAACCACACCCTTCTCCGTGAAAGATATTAACGTTTAAAATGATGCAGTTCTAACATTTTAGTATTTTAGCAGTAAAATGTAGAGGCTAATTTCGTTGGACCAAATCCAGCATAATTCACTTTTAAGACAGAATGATTAAGACTGAAACTATAGGCAAACTGTTTTGGAGATCAGCCATATACAGTATGCATAGGTCCTCAACATATGGCCACAGTTGGGATCAGGATTTCCATTGTTAAGCATGGCAGTTGTTAACTGAGTTACACTCAATTTTATGTCCTTATTTTCCATACTTGTTAAGCAAATCATCTAGTCATTAAGCAGCAAATCTGGCTCTCCCCGCCCCCCCCCCATTGTCTTTCTTGTGGGAAGCCAGCTGGGAAGGTCGCAGATGAAGATCACATGACCCCAGGATGCTGCAGCCATTGTAAATACATTTATTTATTTATTTATTTATTTATTTATTTATTTATTTATTTATTTATTTATTTATTTATTTATTTATTATTTATTTAATTAAATTTTTATACCGCCCTTCTCCCGAAGGACTCAGGGCGGTGAACAGGGCATATCTTAAAACTACAAAAGTACAAAAGTTAAAAAAGAATTAAATTATTGCCCACAATAAAAACAATAAAAAATATATATAAATATTAAAACCCTAAGTAATTCCCCATCAGGCCAGGCCAGCTTGTTCAAATAAATGGGTCTTTAACCCGCGCCGGAAGGAGCGGAGATCCGGTGCCATCCGGAGCTCAACCGGCAGCTGATTCCACAAAGCCGGAGCGCCCACAGAGAAGGCCCTCCCCCTGGGGGCCACCAGCCGACATTCTCTGACTGGAGGCACCCTGAGGAGGCCCTCTCTGTGGGAACGCACGGGGCGGAGGGGGGTCGACGCCGGTTGCCAAGCACTTGAATTTTGATCACATGACCATGGGGAATGCTGTGACAGCTGAAAGTGGGGGATGAGTCCTAAGTCCCTTTTAAAGTGCTTTTTTAACTTTGAACAGTCACTGAATGAATTGTTGTATGTGAAAGACTACTTGTGTAGGTGGTCCTTGACTTACAAACACAGCTGAGTCCCAAATTTTGGTTGCTAAGCATGACAGTTGCATTTTGCCCCAGTTTACAACCTTCCTTGCCACAGTGAATCACGGCAGTTGTTAAGTGAGTAACACGGCTGTTAAGTGAATCCAGCTTCCCTGTTAACACTCCAGAAGACAGGCTTAAGATACAGAAGGATCTGGACAGACTCGAACACTGGGCGCTATCTAACAAAATGAAATTCAATGGTGAAAAAAGTAAGGTTCTACATTTAGGCAGGAAAAACCAAATGCACAGGTGTAGTATAGGGGGTACCTTGCTCAATAATAGTAACTGTGAGAGGGATCTCACAGTCCTAGTAGACAATCACTTCAATATGAGCCAGCAGTGTGCTGCAGCTGCCAAAAAAGCCAACACAGTGCTAGGCTGCATTAACAGAGGGATAGAATCAAGATCAAGTGAAGTATTAATACCACTTTACAATGCCTTGGTGAAGCCACACTTGGAATACTGCATCCAGTTTTGGTCACCACGATGTGAAAAAGATGTCGAGACTCTAGAAAGAGTACAGAGAAGAGCAACAAAGATGATTAGAGGACTGGAGGCTAAAACATATAAGGAACGGTTGCTGGAATTGGATATGTCTAGTTTAATGAAGAGAAGGATGAGGGGTGATATGATAGCAGTGTTCCAATATCTCAGGGGCTGCCACAAAGAAGAGGGAGTCAAGCTATTCTCCAAAGCGCCTGAAGGCAGGACAAGAAGCAACGGATGAAAACTAATCAAGGAGAGAAGCAACCTAGAACTAAGGAGAAACTTCCTGACAGTTAGAACAATTAACCAGTGGAACAACCTGCCTCCAGAAGTGGTGAATGGAAGTTTTTAAGAAGAGACTGGACAACCATTTGTCTGAAATGGTATAGGGTTTCCTGCCTGAGCAGGGCTAGAAGACCTCAAAGGTCCCTTTCAACTTTACTATTATGATAATGATAATGATAATGATAATGATAATGATAATGATAATGATAATGATAATGATAATGATAATAATAATAATAACAACAACAACACTAATACTAATAATAAAATAATAATAATAATAATAATAATAATAATAAGAATAAGAAGAAGAAGAAGAAGAAGAAGAAGAAGAAGAAGAAGAAGAAGAAGAAGAAGAAGAAGAAGAAGAAGAAGAAGAAGAAGAAGAAGAAGAAGAAGAAGAAGAAGAAGAAGAAGAAGAAGAAGAAGTTGGAAGGGACCTTGGAGGTCATCTAGTCCAACCCCCTGCTCAGCCAGGAAACCCTGTACCATTTCAGGCAAATGGCTGATTATGAGGACTACCTGTACACATAAGCAGTGTTTGTAGATACAAATGCAGTAATATTCTCTCCCCATTTCCTCAACAATAGGAACTCAGCCTTTGATACTGGATATATTATGTCGCAACCAGCAATACTACAGTACACAAAGACAGACTTGCTTTTCACAACAGTAATGGGGAATTTAATTATCCTTTCTACTGAAATCAGTGGGACTTGGCATTGCCAGTGTGCCACTAATATGCCATTATGGTATCCCCTTTTAAGAAGTTGCAACCAAAAAGACTGGGCATAGTGGAATTTGGGGAAGAAACTATAAGAAAACCTGAAGACAAGTGTTCAAAGTCCAAAGAGTTTTTTTCTACCTGCTGAGAATGTCCTCATCTTCTTTTCTGCCTAAACCTGCCTTCCAGATGGACCAACTGAACGCCTCTGGTCTTGGTGAGCAACCTGTTTCAAGCTTCAACCAATTCCTAAACCTCTATCGAGTCAGTTCAAATATGTTTTGCATTTGTTTTTTATAATGGTTTCATCTTGATTTATGATGCGTACTATTTTGAAGTTCCCTAGGGGGCCAAGAAGAAACCTCATGAATTGAAGGATCTGATCCAAATTCCTGCTGTGCTTTCCCAACCTCCTCCCAGTATGTACTTGTGTAATGCTGAGGATGTGACACTTTTCTGAATAAATGCATATTTTTTGCTCTGCGCTCTTTATTCCTCTTCCACACAAATCTCATTTTGAGATTACTCATCTAAAGGAACTCTCCCCTCAAGCCTACAGTTCAATAGACCAAATTATTTTTATACCTGTAGTCCTCAACTTACAAACATTCATTTAGTGACCATTCAAGGTTACAAGAGCACTGGAAAAAGTGACTTATGAACATTTTTCACACAACCATCACAGCATCCTCATGGTCACAGGACCAAAATTCAGATGTTTGACAACTGGTTCATACTTATAATGGTTCCAGAGTCCTGGGATCATATGAGCACCTTTTGCAACCTTCTGACAAGCAAAGTCAATGGGGAAGCCAGTTTCACTTAACAACCATGTTACTAACTTAACAACTGCAGTGATTCACTTAACAACTGTGGCAAGAAAGGTCAAAAACTGGGGCAAAACTCACGTAGCAACTGACTCGCTTAGCGGCAGAAATTTTGGGCTCATCTGTGGTGGTAAGTAGAGGACCACCTGTAACAAAGAGACGTGTTCACTGGTTGGGTAAGAGGTTACAGAATTTACAGGCCAACTTGGATAGGCAAGAGAGTAAGTCTTATCCTCATTATCTCAATGCACATAGAAATGTGAAGCAAAAAGTATGGAGCACATTATCAAAACCAGGAGATATGAAATAGTTTGTGTTCTGGGATTTGTTTGTTTTTGTTCTTTTCCATTTCTCAACTTTATAATTGCTGGGTGTCAAATGCCTGGCTATTAGAAACAGACTTCAGGGTTGTGACCCAAGGATGATGCCAGATGTATTTACTTAAAGGATATGCAAAATTAGATATTTGAAGTCAGAAGTGAAGAGGGGGTGTTGATGTATTTGATAGCCCTAATCATGACTTTGGTTGGAAGACAGAACAAAGCTATTGACCTTTAACAAATCATCACAATTTCCATTATTTCTATAAACATCAAAGTAAAAAAAACCCACCTGTGATTCAAATGTTAACTTCTGGTTAATTCAAATGGAGATATCAATGTGGCCTCTTTTCTGAGGTGGTTTTTTTTTAAAAAAAAAATCTGTATTAATTTTATATTCCAAACATATTCAGTATACCAAAGTAACTATCTATGGGCCCTTTCAGCAAAAACTACTTTTTTTTTCCTTAGAGAATTATTATGTTGAGCAGATGAAAAAAGGTGTCTGAGGAATTTTGGGAGATTAAGCCCACTCATGTTCAAGTTGCCCAGGCTGAGAAACATTGCTTTAGTGATTAAACGCAGCTCTTGTTGTAAGCGCTGGCATCTACTGAGGGTCAAAAAAGGTCAGGATGTTGTTCATCTCTTTTTTTATGTGCGTCGCATGGAAGCTATCTCAACCTGGCCAAATGTATTAATTCATTAGTATGTAATTAATTTACAACCACCCCTTTTATTTTTTCAAATAAAAGGCTGGGGCTGTGCCACCCATAATTCATAGCAGAGAAAGGGATTTCAATTTACAGTAAAAAAAAAAAGGATTGGCTTAAGATCGACAGTTTGGCGGGTCGAATCCCGAGTGCCGTGTAACAGAGTGAGCGCCTGTTACTCGTCCCAGCTTCTGCCAACCTAGCAGTTTGAAAGCACGTAAAAATGCAAGTAGAAAAATAGGGACCACTACGGTGGGAAGGTAACAGCGTTCCGTGCGCCTTTGGCGTCTAGTCATGCTGGCCACATGACCACGGAGACGACCTCGGACAAGCGCTGGCTCTTTGGCTTTGAAACGGAGATGAGCACCGGCCCCTAGAGTCGGAAACGACTAGCACGCATGTGTGGGGCAACCTTTACCTTTACCTTTATAGGAAAAGATATGGCAGAAACTGGGGCAGAGTTAAAAGAGGGATCAGGCTAGAATCCCTATGTAGCCACAAGTGAACTAAGTTCAACCTTGCTTGAGTTCTGTCAACTCTTATCTAACTCCAAGCAGGTGCTAACCATTAGTTCAGATGATTCCTGTTTATAGACTTTTTAGCAATAAAACAGTTTAACTGGATCTTCCCATGTGGGCCTGGTCTTTCATGACTGGCAATACCATCCTATCTCAAAGGCGTCTCAAAGCAATTTAAAGGTAAAATATAACAAATGCAAAACTTAGTACAGTAATAGGAACATTATACTAGTCAAAATAGAAACATTTTATGCCTATATAATAACATGGCTAGATTTTAGTGCTAATACGAAATGGTTTAATAATCATAATCATAATAGTAAAGTTGAAAGCGACCTTGGAGGTCATCTAGTCCAGCCCCCCCCCCCCCCCGCTCAGGCAGGAAACCCTATACCATTTCAGGCTTGCTTTAAGCTTAGAAGGCTGTACAAATAAGGCTGCATTTTGCAAACCATGGTTTATGACTTGGCCTGATGTATGAATTTCAGCATTATGAATTATTCAATAAATCATAGCTAAAGCAAACCATGCATGAGACAGAGACGGCCACATAGAAGCCTCAAATGTCTCTTTCTCTTAAGTAGTCTTCAGAATGATTTAAAATAAGAATTGCTTTACCAAGTTCAACTTATTGTATTTGTATTTATGATTTTTTTTTTAATTGAAGGAGCCTGGTGGCGCAGTGTTAGAATACAGCATTGCAGGGTAATTCTGCCCACAGTCTGTAGTGTGATCCTGGTGGAGCTCAAGGGTGCTTCAGCCTTCCACCCTTCCAAGATGACTAAAATGAGGACCCAGATTGTTGGGGGCAATATGCTAGCATTGTAAAACACCCAGAGAGTGCTGTAAAGCACCATGGAGTGATATATAACTTTAAGTGCTATTGGTTTATCGTGAAGTTGTAGCATTGCTCTTATAAAATCTGGTAATGGATGAAGCAATGAAAAAACATATATAGAGAGAAGAGCAACAAAACAACATATGACATTTTACTGTACAGTAAGCCTAGTTTGTTTCTAATATAAAACAACAATATATAAATCATTTGCTCTTAACCAATGCTGTTAGTTAAGAAATTTTGGTTGCCACTAACATTGTCACAAATCCCCCAGGCTTCCTTCTAACATCTTACAGCAATAATATTCTTAATAATGCACTTTTCATAATTTTAATTCTACTTTACCTAACAAAACCATTCTGGAGCCTTTTCTAAATCTGATTCTGATTATATAGCATTTAAATCTTATGTGCCTCCTAAAGAGCTCATTTCTCACAGCAATACAGGATGCAACACCCTGCTTCTTCTCCAAAGCTGAGATGAAAGCTACCCACCCAGAAGCCCGGCTTCCCGTTTATAATTATTCATTAAAATGCATTTCTTCCATCTGCCTGAAATTATTTATTTTTCCAAACATTCCTTTTTAAACAAAGAGCTCCACTCCACAACCCTGACATTACTAATTACTAATTTCCTTCTGAAACTGCAACACACACACACAGACAGACAGACACACACAAATGCATACAACCCGCATCCCGCTGAAATAGTTCTTCTTTCCAAGTTTCAAATGTGGAAGAATTTGTTTTCTGTACTAATTGGTAGTTGTGGGTAAGAGCTCCAGTTATGTGTATCTCCAGCCCTTGGAATAGCTCTGAAAGATGAGAAAAACCTTCTTGAAACCAGTTTAGACTTCTTAGCTGAAAGATTCCTCTTTGAAGAGTAGGATAAACCAGGAGTGTCCAAACTTGGCAACTTTAAGCCCTGTGGACTTCAACTCCCAGAATTCCCCAGCCAGCATGGAGTTGGCTAGGAGTTCCCCAGCCAACTCCCACACAACTCTAGGAGTTGGTCCACAAGTCTTAAAATTGCCACTGTTGGACACCCCCTGTATAGACAAGCTATGAACCTCAATGCCACATTTTTTGCAGCTTTGCAGTCTTTTCTTAAGCTGCTAAAAATCGGGTGTGTGTGTGTGTGATTTTCCTTCCATTTGTGAAGCTGCTCAGAGTTACCCTGTCGTCAGACAGGCAACCAATGCATTTTATAAATCCTTCAATAAATAAATAAATAAAAATATAATATAATTTGGGGCAGGAAACACTTAAAAGTTGTAGTGTAAGGGCAGAAAGAGGCCTAACATAAATTGTATAGACCTCTCTTAGATACCAAAGTATCTAAAATGATTTTAGATACCTTTTAGATATGTAGCCATTGATATAATCATAGTAGTCCTTCAGCTTCACCCAAATACTAACAAAATGTTGTTCAAAATGTTGCCCATTATCAGGACTTGAGATGGTTGTGCTTTGTCATTATAATAAAAAAAAAAAACCAGAGAGAAGGAATGGGAAACAAAAAGGGTAGGGTGGAAGAAAAACTTGTCGTCTGAACTTTATGCAAGGTTTGTTCAAGTGTAATTTGCTTTAAAGGAACTGTTACTGAAAACCAGAAAATTGGTCTGCATTTTTTTCCCCCTAGAGCAGGGGTCGGCAACCTCGGCTCTTTTATGACTCGTGGACTTCAACTCCCAGAATTCCTGAGCCAGCTATGCTGGCTCAGGAATTCTGGGAGTTGAAGTCCACGAGTCATAAAAGAGCCGAGGTTGCCGACCCCTGCCCTAGAGGTTTATTTTGATGTTCACAATAATTCTTAACCTTTTTCCTGCTGCTAAAAGACCTGCTTCCTAGCTTTTGTGAGCTGGAAAGTACCATCCCTCACCCATTAGAAATGCTCCTTTTACATCTCTGTGTGTCACCTTGGAGACGTGAGCATCAGCAACAGGCCTTCTGCTAAGGAAGGCTGGGTTACACCAACATGAACATATTCCAGCAGGAAGCAAACTGTAAAACCTCTTAAGGATCAACACGTCAACACCCAAGGGCTAGGTGTCTGCTGACTCAACACATCAGCATTAAGATTTGCAGTTTCCTACTGCTTGTTGCTTTTGTGTCACTTTGTCACAATCTGTGTGATCGGAGAATGTCACTGATCCATGTGCTAAGGCATTTGCATGTAGTTCATAGGATTCAGGAATGTGCTGCAATGAGCGTGAACCTTCACTGCCCCACTTTCTTGTAAAGCATTCAATAATATATCAGCATTTGCCTTTCTCCTGGATGGGTCATAAGGAATTAATGACACTTCCAGAAGAAGTGTCTTTTGATAACAGAAGAACAGAATTGGAAGGGACTTTGGAGGTCCAATCAGGAAATTCTATACCTTTTAGACCACGGGTGTCAAACTCACCACGTCATGTAACATGTCGTGACGTATCGCGACTCCTTTTGCATTGCCGGCAATGGGGTGGGCGCGGCTTCGGTATGAGAAACCGGCCCACAGGCTGGCAGTTTAACACTCCTGTTTTAGACAAATGGATGTCCAATCTCTTCTTTAAGCACCCACAACCTCTGGAGGCAAATCTTTCCACTGATTAATTGTTCTCATTGTCAGGAAATTTCTCCTTAGTTCTACGTTGCTTCTCTCCTGTATTAGTTTTCATCCATTGCTTCTTGTCCTGCCTTCAGGTGCTTTGGAGAATAGATTGATTTTTCTTCTTTGTTGCAGCACTTTAGATATGAATCCTCTGATGATGAATCCACTTTGGAAAAGATGGCGTATGGATATGGTTGCAGATATATTCTCTGCAAAGATAGCAGAGAAAAATATGGAGGTGGTTTGGGTTTTTATTGCTTCATTTAAATTTAGTGTTCTGGTTTAATGCAGATGCTGCAGACCGAGTATTCCATCTAATATCATTAACAATTAATAAAAAATTATTATTACATGATATATTATTATACATTACCTATATAATAATTACTCAGCTTTTATGTTATAATAATTGTATATTACAGAATATATTATATATCATATAATCGTATATTAGTATATAATAATAATGGAAGGACCATCTCAGCTAAAATTCTCCCTTTTGAATTTTTTAAAAAATCGTTTTATGTCAATGTTTCCCAACTTTGGCAACTTCAACTTCATGTATGGACTTCAGTTCCCAGAATTCTCCAACCACCATGCTTGCTGGGGAATTGAAGTCTACATATCTATGAGATGCCAAGGCTGAGAAACACTGCTTGTTTTTTTATCATGTCAGGAAGATACATGTGTGACTTCAGACTCATTTATTTTAATAAATATCCCGGTGCCTTTCAGACTATATAATGATACATTTCTAGCCAACATGGTCTAGTTTAGGAAAAGAGTTTCTCACTTTAGGTTCAGCTATTCAAGATATCATACAGACAATATACAGGTAATCCTTGACCTACAGCCATAAGTGAGGAGTCCAACATTTCTGCTGTTAAGTGAAACATTTGTTAAGTGAGTTTTGCCCCATTTTATGACTTTCCTTGCCACAGCTCTTAAGTGTATCACTGAAATTGTTAAATTAGTAACATGTTTGTTAAGTGAATCTGGCTTCCCCATTGACTTTGCTTGTCGGAAGGTCACAGAAGGCGAGCATGTGACCCTGGGACACTGCAACCGTCATAAATATGAAACACTTGCCAAGCATCCAAGTTTTGATCACGTGACCACAGGGATGCTGCAATGGTCATAAGTGTGAAAAACGGTCATCAGTCACTTTTTTCAATCCCATTGTAACTTCAATTGGTCACTAAATGAACCGTTGTAAATAGAGGACTTACCTGTAATGACATCTGTATTCAGAGCTGACATGAAATCATAAAGCCCATTCAGAGTTAGGTTAAAGCTTCTGGGCCTCACTTGGAATGGGGTGATCACACAATCACCTTTTTGGCTTGTATATACAGGAGTTCGCAGCATCCCACAGTCACATGACCACAACTTTCAGGGTTTTTGCTATTTGTCAATGCTGCTAACATGGGATATTTTTGCATTGACAACAGATGGAGATGCAACCGTTTTCGTCTTTTGCTTTTGCTTAGAGTTAGAGCTAGATGATGCTGGGGGTAGGAATGTGCATGAGAGTTTAGCTAGACATAATATTACTGAACCCAGTGTGAGAACCAAGGTTATTGGAATAAGAGATGATAAAGAATTGGTGGGCTGGAGAGCTGGAGGAGGTTCCCACATTTCAAAGTAATTGGGGTATGTGATTTATGACTGTTAATTGGGGGAGGGAATTGTGCTTTGATACTATGTGCTCAGGGGAGGGAAACTCAGTTTTTTGCTTCAATTATGTTAGTGCCAATGCTATGCTACTCAAATATTATTTAAGGTAAACAATGCCTTGAAGTTCTTTGAAGAGTTTCATCTGTCGGAACCATGACACTATTATATTATTCTGTTTGTTGCTGGTCTCTGGCATTTGTTTCTGGCTTATGGCAAAAATGGCCATTGGGAAAAACAGTCATTGAATGACTGCTGGGTCCTCTTAATGACCACCACAAAAAAGGTCCTAAAATTGGGCAGAAATGACTTATGACTAAAATCCTGGTCTCAATCATAACTAGAGGACTATCTATAAAAGAATAGATTTGGATGAGAGAAGAAAGATCATGGAATAATACTTATAGGACTTTTGTAGCTGATTCCCTTTGGAATCAGCTCCCTGTGGAACTCCGGATGGCCCCCGACCTTCGCTTGTTTCGCCAGGACCTAAAAACCTGGCTATTCGAGCTTGCCGGCCTGGACTGAGGGTTTTGGGTTAAGGTTTTAATTTTTAATTATTTTGGGGCTATTTAATTTTATTTTATTTTAACCTGTATATATTGTACTGTTTTAATTTGCCCTGTAAACTGCCCTGAGTCCCTCGGGAAAAGGGCGGTATATAAATCAAAATAAATAAATAAATAAATAAATAAATTTGACATAATTTATCTGGGCCCGGGAACACATACCTAGGCACAATACCTTACTTTCCCAAAGAAGATAGGAACATCAGGACACTAAAATGATTCCCTCCCATGAAAAAAGTGTCTGATGGAGGACAAGAAATTTCATTTGTTGGAAAAAAACAACCAATCAAAATGGATTTGCACAGTTTCTCAGTACAGAAGACACAGGATCTGGCAACTTTCCTTTGCCTTAATGAGTTTGAACCTCAACCTGAAGATAAAAATTTACCAGTTTACAAACAAGCAAGGTGTCATAAGCTATTAATCGAAATAGGAAGCAAAGCTTAGAAACCAGTTATAGATACTCTGTCTAGACCAGACAGGTAGGGCTAGAAGATATATTTAAACACAGATAGTCCTCAGCTTACGACTGCAATTAAGCCCAGCATTTCTGTTGCTAAGCAAGACAGTCATTAAGTGAATCAATGCAGTTGTTAAGTGAAGCATGCAGTTGTTAAAGGAATCTGGCTTCCCTCATTGACTTTGCTTGTCGGAAGCCAGCTGGGAAAGTCATAGTCATATTACCCCAGGATGCTGCAACCGTCATACATATATGCTAGTTGCCAAGGGCCCAAATTTTGATCACTTGACCAGGATGGTGCTGCAATGATCATAACTGTGAAAAATGTTGTGTCACTTTTTTCAGTACCATTGAGCAGTCACTAAATGAAGGGTTGTAAATCAAGGACTACCTGCCTTGTCTTTGTGGGATCTATCTTGTAAGCTACCCAGAGTCACTGTGTGAGAAGGTTTTGTTTTGCCCTTCATGACTGAGGTCCATCCAGTTGTCAAGCTTCCGACAGATGAACTCTTCAAAGAACTCTGAGGCATTGTTTACCTTAAAAGTCTTTATTAGAGCAATATAACATCGGCAATACTTGGTTAAAGCCAAAATCTGGATTCCCCTCCCCTGAGCACAACAATATTAAAGCATAGTTCCCTCCTTTTGTTGCCATCATAAATCACATTCTCCAATTAGTTTTAAAGGTAAGTTTTCCCTCCTTAGCTTAACCTGCCAGTTATTATCGCCTCTTATTACATACAGCCTTGAAAATGCTCTGCTGCTATGTTATGTCTAACTAATCCTCTATGCATATTCTTCCTTCCCACTCCCATCTTCATCTAACTTTAACTCTAAAAGTGATACACAAGCAGAAATATAAAATAGCTGCTTCTTCATCTTTTGTCAAACCAAGAACATCCGATGTTAACAGCGTTGATACCAGTTGTCTTGATACTTTTCTCAGTGCCACCACCCAGTAGCAAGGAGAGAAGCAACCTAGAACTAAGGAGAAATTTCCTGATAGTTAGAACAATCAATCAGTGGAACAACTTGCCTCCGGAATGCTCCAGCACTGGAAGTTTTTGGGAAGAATTGGACAGCCATTTGTCTGAAATAGTATAGGTTTCCTTCTTGAGTAGGGGGTTGTACTAGAAGACCCCCCAATATCCCTTCCAACTCTGTTAATCTGTTATTCTGAGCTGCATGGTGCTGAGGTAGTAGTGCACAATGCATGTTTTCCTTGTTCTATATGAGCCATAGCCATCTAAAAAGCAGCTGTGAGTTGAAAGGTACACATAAATTCTCTGATGTGCTAAAATCACAGCAAGGGGCTGTTTGGTTATTCTGAACATGCTCTCTGCCAGTTATCTCTTTCACAGCTGGACAAGCAATCCTACATGCAGATGTATGAGGCTCTGTCACGTGGAGGCCAATGTAGTGAGAAGGGTGATTAGCCAATTGCCCCTATGAAGGGAAAGGTCAAGGCAGCTTAATCCCCATATGTGTTTTTAATGCATCAGGAGCATTGTCCAAACCCTTGAGTATCTTTCTCCAACCAGGATATTCTTGAGAGCTGTTGGCTTCTATTCCAGCAACTGCCTTTTACTGGCTGCATATGTAGAAAATAGTTGATTCATCTGAAAGGCATCCAGGCTGCCATGGGATAAAGTGAATGTTCAAATCCACTTTTCAAACTCTTGGCATGCCCAACTTACTACACTTTTTATTCAGTCATATTTTCTTTCAGCAGAAATGTTCTGCTTTAAAAAGAAAAAGAAACTATCCTCTTAGGCAATACTTTCCAGGCAGAGGAACATCTCATATGCCATATGTGTGCTAGAGAGCCCCTTGTCCATTACAGAGCATTTTGGGGATATCATGTGTAAGATATACATTATTTCATAAGTCACGATCTGCACGAACCAATGGCAAAGAGGGTCAAGTGCATAGCTGTGCATACATTATCCCTTTATGTATATTGCATACACATGCATTGACCAATAATCCTAATTAGAGTACTCAAGAGTTCTGTCCCATGTCTACATGCATCAGCATAATGTTGCAGTAGTAATAACAATAGCATTTGGTTTAGGTTATATAAACTACGTGTGCGTGTGTGTGTGTGCGTGTGTGTGTGTGTGTGTGTGTGTGTGTGTATATATATATATATATATATATATATATATATATATATATATATATATATATATATATATATATATATATATATGTTTTCTGAGGTTTTCGCGGGTGTTTATATGTGGATCTTCGGTCATTCGGGTTTCCTCCCGCGTAGAACTAAAGGCGTAGGTGCGACGTTTCGACGGAATCCCATCCGTCATCATCAGGCTGGTGGCTTCTGCTTCCTTCTTCTGGGAGAATATATATATATATATATATATATATAGTAAAGGTAAAGGTTCCCCCGCACATGTGTGCTAGTCGTTTCCAACTCTAGGGGCCGGTGCTCATCTCCGTTTCAAAGCCGAAGAGCCAGCGCTTGTCCGAGGACGTCTCTGTGGTCATGTGGCCGGCATGACTAGATGCCAAAGGCGCACGGAACGCTGTTACCTTCTATTTTTCTACTTGCATTTTTACGTGCTTTCGAACTGCTAGGTTGGCAGAAGCTGGGACAAGTAACAGGCGCTCACTCTGTTATGTGGCACTCGGGATTTGACCTGCCAAACTGCCGACCTTCTGATCGACAAGCTCAGCGTCCTAACCCACTGAGCCACCGCGTCCCATATATATATATATATATATATATATATATATATATATATATATATATATATATATATATATATATATATATATATATATATATATATATATATAATTCCCAGAGAAAAATCATCCAGATGTCCTAAGCTCTATGGTCTGCCCAAGATACACAAAGAAGGAACCCCACTCAGACCCATAGTCAGCTCCATAGGCTCACCTCTACAAAATCTAGCCAAATTTCTTGCCAAACAACTACAGCCTTACGCAAATTCCATCACCTCACACGTACAAAACTCATTCCAATTCATAGAGATCATAAGTAAACTAAACTTACAGCCCTGTGACCTACTTGTGAGCTTCGATGTCGTATCACTCTTCACCCAAGTGCCAATCAAAGAAGCCTTGACAGCTATCCTAAATAAATACAACCCCCCAAAACACATCCTAGATCTGACCAACCACTGCCTATCTAACACATACTTCATCTACAATGGACAAAGATACAAACAAATGGAAGGAGCACCCATGGGATCACCCCTTTCACCTGTCATCGCAAACCTCTACATGGAACACTTTGAAACCCTCGCTCTAGAAAAATCCAACCACAAACCCAAACTCTGGCTCAGATACGTAGATGACACCTTCGTAATCTGGCCACACGGCAAAGAAAAACTGGATGACTTCCTCACACACCTCAATAGCCTACACCCCAAAATACAATTCACCATGGAAACAGAAGCTAACAATCAACTTCCCTTCCTTGATGTCTTAGTCTACAAGAAATCCAACGGCTCCCTAGGACACACTATCTACCATAAAAAAACACACACAAACCACTACCTGAACGCACTCTCACACCATCACCCAGCACAGATCAACTCCGTAGCCAAGACACTCATCTTCAGAACAAAACACCTAGCTGATGAACAACACCTAAAAACCGAACTACACACTTTCACTAATGTACTAACAGCCAATGGATTCCAAAGAAACACGATTACCAACTTAATCCGAAGAGAGACACCCACAAAAACCCAAGACAGAGAACAAGAAAATGGCAAAGCCCTCCTCCCATACTTAAAAGGGACCACAGACAGAATCAGCAAGATCCTCCAAAAACACAACATCAAAACAGCATTCTACACAGACAGAAAAATATCCACCATCCTAAGAAACCCCAAAGACATAATTGGGTTAGAAAACCAAGGAGTATACGAAATCCCATGCACCACCTACCCCACCACATACATCGGACAGACCAACAGAAGAATAAGTGCACGCATTGAAGAGCACAAAAACTCACTCAGAAAGGGAGAACAAACTTCATCCCTGGTCCAACACTTTGAAGCCACGGGACATGAAATTGATTTTAAAAAAACCAAAACTATCGCCAAAATTGAACATTTTAACAACAGAATAATCAGAGAAGCCATTGAGATAGAAAAACGCCCCCACAGCATGAACAAACGAGCTGATACCTCTCGCCTACCAGCCATTTGGAAACCCGCCTTGATTGACAGACGAGTCCCAACCACCAAGAATGATACCAGACCCAAATTCATGATAACATCACATGACATCACCACCACACAACCATTCAAAAAGCAAATCCGAACCCACAATGATAACGAGGCACAACCACAAAACAAAAACCTAACTACAGCTGCAACATCAGCCACTTTAAACCCCTCCAAACCACACAATAAGCAAACTGACACCCACTATAAAAACATGGCACCACCACAAACACGAAGCCGAACAAAAGCAGCACAACTCACCAGCTCAGGTCTGGAGCTGGCAGCTGAGACCAGCCCATCCACTCAGAACACACCCCCACCCAATCAGAACACACCCACCATTCAAAACACACTCCCACCCAATCAGAACACACTTGGTCCCCCACCCAATCAGAGCACACCTCCACCCACAGAACACACCCCCTCTGGCAGTTTAAAAAAGAGGAACAAACAGCCACATGCTGAAGCAGAAGCCACCAGCCTGATGATGACAGATGGGATTCCGTCGAAACATTGCGCCTACACCTTTAGTTCTATGCGGGGAAAAACCCGAATAACCAAAGATCCACATACGAACACCCGCGAAAACCTCAGAAAACATATATATATATATATATATATATACATATATATATATATATATATATATATATATATATATATATATATATATATATATGTAGATCTAGAGTCTCGGGTTTCTTCCCGCGTTCCTTTCATCTTCAGAAAGTTGTGGCGACGTTTCGACGAAATCCCATCCGTCATCATCAGGCCGGAGTGTTCCTCCTGCTGCTTCCAGGAGCAATGCGTGGTCTGGCTGTTCCTTTCCTTCCAACTGCCGGTGGGGCTGTGTTCTGACTGGGTGGAGGGGTGGTTGCTTTCTGATTGGGTGGGGGTGTCCTCCGACTGGGTGGAGGCGTGGTTGTCTTCTGATAAAAATCAGTAAAGTACTACGCAAACATAACATCAAAACCGCATTTAACACTGACAGAAAGATATCAACCATCCTGAGAAATCCCAAAGACAAAATAGAACTGGAAAACCAGGGCATATACCAAATCCCATGCGCCTCCTGTCCAGCAACATACATCGGACAGACTAACAGAAGAATAGAGGTACGTGTAGAAGAACATAAGAACTCAGTACAGAAGAAAGATCACACATCTTCACTAGTACAACACATAAACACTACGGGACACAATATCAATTTTGAAGGTACAAAAACAATCGCCAAAATAGAACATCTCAATAGCAGAATAATCAGAGAAGCCATTGAAATAGAAAAACACCCAGACAGTATGAACAAGCGAGACGACACCTCCCGCCTACATGCCATTTGGAAACCAGCATTGATAGAGAAACGAATTTCAGCAAACAAGGATTTAAAAAACCAACAAACAACCCCAAATGCCACCAGCCCCAGCAAGACTCATCCACACCCAGAACAAAAACTCTCCCACACAGAAGACAGAACAAGTCAAGCAAAAGTGCCATCACCCAAGCAGAAGAACGCACACACGAACCTGACTGACCCATACCAGAGATACATAGCAGGTCCTCGAACTCGGAGCCGGGCCAAGGCTCTGGAGGCTACTACACAGCCCACTCCTCAGGACACCAAATCACAACACTCAGGATA
This sequence comes from Vipera berus, assembly GCF_964194415.1. Taxonomy (NCBI): domain Eukaryota; kingdom Metazoa; phylum Chordata; class Lepidosauria; order Squamata; family Viperidae; genus Vipera; species Vipera berus. Next base: position 15,127,232 of record NC_138203.1, read on the forward strand.
TTACAACACAACAAAAAAACCCACCCATTCAGAACACACCCCACCCAATCAGAAGACAGCCACGCCTCCAACCAATCAGAAGACAACCACGCATCCACCCAATCAGAAGACAGCCACGCCTCCACTCAATCAGAAGACAACCACGCCTCCACCCAGTCGGAGGACACCCCCACCCAATCAGAAAGCAGCCATGCCTCTACCCAGTCAGAACACAGCCCCACCGGCAGTTGGAAGGAAAGGAACAGCCAGACCACGCATTGCTCCTGGAAGCAGCAGGAGGAACACTCCGGCCTGATGATGACGGATGGGATTTCGTCGAAATGTCGCCACAACTTTCTGAAGATGAAAGGAACGCGGGAAGAAACCCGAGACTCTAGATCTACACATACAGACACCCGCGAGAATCTACGAAAACATATATATATATATATATATATATATATATATATATATATATATATATATATGTGTGTGTGTGTGTGTGTGTGTGTGTGTGTGTGTGTATATGTATATATGTGTATATATATATATATATATATGTATATATATATATATATGTATGTATATATATATAAATATATATATATATATATATATATATATATATATATATATATATATATATATATATATATATATATATATATATATATATATATTTCAAGGCATGTAATGCATATATGGGAAAAGATGAACACCTAATGCTGTCCTCCCCCTCCTCCTCCTCCTCCTCCTCCTCCTCCTCCTCCTCCTCCTCCTCCTCCTCCTCCTCCTCCTCCTCCTCCTCCTCCTCCTCCTCCTCCTTCTTCTTCTTCTTCTTCTTCTTCTTCTTCTTCTTCTTCTTCTTCTTCTTCTTCTTCTTCTTCTCTTCATTAAGGGAGATACATTCAGTATACAGACCAAACATTTATGTGTCATTTGTAAGCAAAACATGCTCTTTCACCAAGTTAGGATCCATCCCCTCTTATGGGCAGCAGATCTGACATTATCAGTCTTCTTTGTATGGAAACTAATAATCTTCTGACAAACTCTAGCATTCCTTTGGATACAGTTTGAAAACTAATGCCAGGCTTCCCAGCTGGAGTCTTCCAGATGTTTTGGACCAATGTCATAATATCTATCTGGCACGTCTTTTCTACCTCGATTCAAAATGAGCATCATTCTAAAACAAAAAGTCTTTGTTTCATTTTTAAGAATGCAGAAAGTCCATTGCTATTTTTAAATGCCACAAGGGATATATAAGAGCATCTCAATTTTGCCTCTGAGATTTTTTTTCCCCTGACTTGGAGCCATGAAGTTCTGCATGGGACATTCCTATGAAAAGAACTTGTAACACTAGAACTAAAAGTTCTCTGGGACACACATATGATTAATGGGATAATCATACCAATAACAAAAGCAGGAGGCAGCAATTGCCATTTCTCTGTCTCTAAGGTCCACTTTTACTCACAGTCAGTACAAACAGCTGTAGAACCTTTCAACACAAATTCCTCTGTTCCCTTGATGTAGGACAATCTCCAGAATGCTAAAAATTCCTATTGTTTCATTCCTCTGTGATTTTTGTTTTATAAGATATCATTTCCTAGCATCAAGTCATTTCCTCTGTATCCTTCTTTTCCTCCTTGGGGCTCAGAGTAGCTTGCTTCTATAGTAGCTAAAAGATAGTTAAGTATCATCTTGCTTGCATGGAAGTTTCTGCAAAACATACCTTCTTTTAAAGGGTCATAGAGAGGACCTTGGAAAAGAGAGGGAGTGACTAGTGTACTACGAGGTATCAACACCACATGAATTTTGCCTGCAAATAGAGGAAAGCATGAGAAAGAAGCTTTAGGTTGCCCCATCTTGATCATATTTGGTGTAAGAGGGAAGGAATACTCTGTCAAAATACTGTTATTATAGCCTATTTCAAGAAGGTAGAAATATGGTGGGTTGTTGTTTTTTGTGGAGATTATTTCCTGATCTGGTCTACCTTGAAAGTCTGGCCTACAATGCTTTTGACATTCCTGCCTCAGCATTGTCCAGATTTCATGATACTGTACAGCAATACTGTGAAGATATTTAAAATTTAGTAGCTAGAGCAGTGAAGAATTGACAATGAGAAAGAATGCTGTTATAGCTGATTGATAGAAGAGAGCTGGCCACTGCATGAGGGAATCTGATTGGTTGCTCAGTGAAAAGGGGGAGTTTCCTTGTTTCCCGCCTTTTTCCTCAATGTGCTGTGGGTGCTCTGTGGTTTACCTCATGATGTTCCTGCTGTGTTGATTTTCCTGATGATGCTTCTGTTTGCCTATCTTATTTACTATAAATACATTTATTTATATAAGAATGCACATTCGTGTCTCTGGTTCCAGTTGGACACCAGCTGCACAATTCCCTGACAAATACTGACCCTCAAGCAGGACACATTACAAGCAATAACTACATGGCAATGACTTCAAATGTTCATGTGGCCTAGTTATGAGTTCCAGGAATGGGGTATTTTCTTTGGTGCCCCCCATCTTTGAAATATCCTGTTACAAGATGTGCATAGAATACCATCATTATTAAACCATTAAGTGAAATATAAAGACTTTTGTTTTTAATTTGCCAACTGGTAGCTTTAATGCCCCATTAGCTATGAGAGTTGGACCATAAGGAAAACTGAGTGCCAAAGAATTGATGCTTTCAAATTGTGCTCTTGGAGAAGACTTTTGAGAGTCCCTTGTGCTGCAAGGAGATCAAATAGCAATAGCGATACCACTTAGACTTATATACTGCTTGACAGTGTTTTACAGCACTCTCTGAGTGGTTTATAATGTCAACATATTGCTCCCAACAATCTGGGTCCTCATTTTACTGACCTCAAAAGGATGAAAGGCTGAGTCAACCTTGAACTGGTCAGGATCAAACTGTTGATAGTGAGCAGAGTTAGCCTGCAATACTGCATTCTAACCACTGTGTCACCAAGGCTCAAATCAATTAATCATTCCTAAATGAGGTCAACCCTGAGTATTGTTTGGAAGGACAGTTGCTGAAGCTGAAGCTCAAATACTTTGGCCATCCAATCAGAAGAAAAGACCCTAATATTGGGGAAGATGGAAAGCAAAAGTAAAAGGGGTTGCCAAAGGATGAGATAGTTAGATAGCGTCATCAATGCAATGATCCTGAATATGAGCAAACATTGGGAGACAATGGAGGATAGGGGGCCTGGTGTGCTATGGTCCATGGGATCACAAAGAGTTGGACACAGTTTAGTGACTGAACAACAACAACTTTAATGTGTTGTTTTACACTGCTGTTATTTAAGATGTTAAATTTTATCTTTTGTAAAAGGTAAAAGGTAAAGGTTCCCCCGCACATGCGTGCTAGTCATTTCCGACTCTAGGGGCCGGTGCTCATCTCCATTTCAAAGCCGAAAAGCCAGCAATTGTCCAAGGACGTCTCCGTGGTCATGTGGCCAGCATGACTAGATGCCAAAGGCGCACGGAACGCTGTTACCTTCCCACTGTAGTGGTCCCTATTTTTCTACTTGCATTTTTACGTGCTTTCGAACTGCTAGGTTGGCAGAAGCTGGGACGAGTAACAGGTGCTCACTCTGCTACGCGGCACTCAGGATTCGACCCACCAAACTGCCAACCTTTTGATCGAGAAGCTCAGCATCCTAACCCACTGAGCACCACGTCCCTCTTATCTTTTGTAGCATATACATATTACATTTTTTAAACTCTAAATTTACTTAGAGTCACTGTTGTATTATATATGTAGTATAAATGCAGTTTATAGTAACAGTAAACATTGTGTTTATAGTAAAATAATACTTGAGGTTTGGTAGTTCTGACTTCATCAGTGCATAGAATGAGAAAAACCAGATATAAAACTGAATTCAGAAGAGGAAGAAGCACCAGGGATTATATTCCTAACATTTGATGAAAAATGGAAAAGGCAAGGAAATTCCAAAAAAGTATATTTTTGCTTTATTAATTATATCAAGGGATTTGATGGTACAGAACAGTGTTTCTCGACTTCAAGATATGTGGAATTCTGAGAAATCCCTAGCCAGCATCATAAAATCACTGAGGTTGAGAAATGCTGGTATAGAGCACAACATACACACACACACCTGGACAACTCTTTAAAAAAAATTATAAAGACATGAGGCAAAGATTGTCTGCTTGCTTACTTTATATGTACATGTATAATGAGAAAATTTGGACTGGAAAATGGAATTAAAATTGCTGAGACACAAATAGTTTCAAGTATGTGGAAGACACCTGTTTTGTGGCAAGAAATGAAGAAGGATCCCCTTCATGGATTACTGCCTTGTCGTGGCGAAGGGGCTTGCGTAATTCAATGAAGCTATGAGCTATGCCGTGCAGGGCCACCCAAGACGGACAGGTCATAGCCGAGAGTTCTGACAAAACGTGATCCACTGGAGAAGGAAATGGCAAGCCACTCCTGTATCTTTGCCATGAAAACCCTATGGACAGTACCAAAAGGCAAAACGATATGACGCTGGAAGATGAGCCCCTCAGGTCGGAAGGCGTCCAATATGCTACTGGGGAAGAGCAGAGGGCTAGTACTAGTAGCGCCAGAAAGAATGAAGCGACTGGGCCAAAGCCGAAAGGACGCTCAGCTGTGGATGTGTCTGGTGGTGAAAGGAAAGTCCGATGCTGTAAAGATTTTTTCTCCATAGGAACCTGGAATGTAAGATCCATGAATCAAGGAAAGCTGGACGTGGTCAAACAAGAGATGACAAGACTGAACATCAACATCTTAGGTATCAGCGAACTAAAATGGACAGGAATGGGTGAATTTAATTCAGATGACCATCAGGTATACTACTGCGGACAAGAATCCCTCAGAAGAAATGGAGTAGCCTTCATAGTCAATAAAAGAGTAGGAAAAGCAATACTGGGATACAATCCTCAAAATGACAGAATGATCTCAGTTCGAATCCAAGGCAAACCATTCAATATCACAGTAGTCCAAGTCTATGCCCCAACCACCAGTGCTGAAGAGGATGAAATTGACCGGTTCTATGAAGCCCTACAGCACCTTATAGAACTAACACCAAAAAATGATGTCCTTATCATCATGGGGGATTGGAATGCTAAAGTAGGAAGCCAAAAGATAACCGGAATAACAGGCAAGTTTGGCCTTGGAGTACAAAATGAAGCAGGGCACAGGCTGATAGAATTTTGTCAAGAGAATACGATGGTCATAGCAAACACTCTTTTCCAACAACCCAAGAGACGGCTCTACACATGGACATCACCAGACGGTCATCACAGAAATCAGATTGACTATATGCTCTGCAGCCAAAGATGGAGAAGCTCTATACAGTCAGTAAAAACAAGACCAGGAGCTGACTGTGGCTCAGACCATGAGCTTCTCCTTGCAAAGTTTAAGCTTAAACTGAAGAAAGTAGGGAAAAGCACTAGGCCACTCAGGTATGAATTAAATCATATCCCTGTTGAATATACAGTAGAGGTGACAAATAGATTTAAGGAATTAGATCTGATAGACAGAGTGCCTGAAGCACTATGGACAGAGGTTCGCGACATTGTACAACAGGTAGCAACCAAAACCATCCCAAAGAAAAAGAAATGCAAGAAAGCAAAATGGCTGTCTGAGGAAGCTTTGCAAATAGCTAAGGAAAGGAGGGAAGCGAAAGGCAAGGGAGAAAAACATAGATATGCCCAATTGAATGCAGAATTCCAGAGAATAGCTAGAAGAGATAAGAATGCCTTCTTAAATGAACAGTGCAAAGAAATAGAAGAAAACAATAGAATAGGGAGGACCAGAGATCTTTTCAAGAAAATTGGAGAGATGAAGGGAACGTTTAATGCAAAAATGGGCATGATAAAGGACCAAAATGGCAGGGACCTAACAGAGGCAGAAGAGATTAAGAAGAGGTGGCAAAATTACACAGAAGAACTATACAAGAATGAGCTTAATGTCCCTGATAATCACAATGAGGTGGTCACTGACCTCGAGCCAGACATCCTAGAATGTGAAGTGAAGTGGGCCTTAGAAAAGCTGAGCAACAACAAAGCTAGTGGAGGTGACAGTATTCCAGCTGAGCTATTCAAAATCTTAAAAGACAGTGCAGTAAAAGTGCTACACTCAATTTGCCAGCAAATTTGGAAAACTCAACAGTGGCCACAGGATTGGAAAAGATCAGTTTACATTCCAATTCCAAAGAAAGGCAGTGCCAAAGAATGTTCAAACTATCGCACCATTGCACTCATTTCTCATGCTAGTAAAGTCATGCTTAAAATCCTACAAGCTAGACTTCAGCAGTATGTGGATCGAGAACTACCAGAAGTACAGGCAGGATTTCGAAGAGGCAGAGGAACTAGAGATCAAATTGCCAACATACGCTGGATCATGGAGAAAGCTAGGGAGTTCCAGAAAAACATCTACTTCTGCTTCATTGACTATGCTAAAGCCTTTGATTGTGTGGATCATAACAAACTGTGGCAAGTTCTTAAAGAGATGGGAATACCAGACCATCTTATTTGTCTCTTGAGAAACCTATATGCGGGCCAAGAAGCAACAGTGAGAACTGGACACGGAACCACTGATTGGTTCAAAATTGGGAAAGGAGTCCGGCAAGGCTGTATACTGTCGCCCTGCCTATTTAACTTATATGCAGAGCACATCATGAGAAAGGCAGGGCTAGATGAATCAAAAGTTGGAATTAAGATTGCCGGAAGAAATATCAACAACCTAAGATACGCAGATGATACCACTCTAATGGCAGAAAGTGAAGAAGAACTAAAGAGCCTCTTGTTGCGGGTGAAGAAGGAGAGTGCAAAACTTGGGTTGAAACTTAACATTAAGAAAACCAAGATCATGGCATCTGGCCCTCTCAATTCCTGGCAAATAGATGGGGAAGAAATGGAGGTAGTGACAGATTTTATTTTCCTGGGCTCCAAGATCACTGCAGATGGGGACTGTAGCCAAGAAATTAAAAGACGCTTGCTCCTGGGGAGGAAAGCCATGACAAATCTACACAGCACACTAAAAAGCAGAGACATCACCCTGTCAACAAAAGTGCGTATAGTCAAGGCTATGGTCTTCCCAGTTGCAATGTATGGCAGTGAAAGTTGGACCATAAGAAAGGCTGAGCGCCAAAGAATTGAGGCCTTTGAACTATGGTGCTGGAGAAGACTCCTGCGAGTCCCTTGGACTGCAAGGCGATCAAACCGGTCAGTCCTAGAGGAGATCAATCCTGACTGCTCTTTAGAAGGCCAGATCCTGAAGCTAAAACTCAAATACTTTGGCCACCTAATGAGAAGGAAGGACTCACTGGAGAAAAGCCTAATGCTGGGAAAGACCGAGGGCAATAGAAGAAGGGGACGACAGAGAATGAGGTGGCTGGATGGAGTCACTGAAGCAGTAGGCGTGAGCTTAAATGGACTCCAGAAGATGGTAGAGGACAGAAAGGCCTGGAGGAATGTTGTCCATAGGGTCGCGATGGGTCGGACACGACTTCGCAGCTAACAACAACAACAAAATGAAGAAGGATATCCAGTGGAAGGTCAAAAATAATGCAGATATTTTTCTGCTGCTCAATACAGGTAATGCACCTGGAAGTTGGAGACAAAATTGTAGCACTAATAGACTTTTATCTTCCTAGCCTCAAAAATTCATAGAAATGGTGATTATTTTAATGAAAGAAAGGGATGTCGGTTATCCGGGAGAAAGACCGATAGGCTCATTCACACACACTTCTTGCTTTGGCCCCCATTGAAGGCTCTTAGTATTTGTTGAGTATCTATCCTCATAATGAAGCCTCTATCTCAGGACCATATCAAGGTGACCAGGTAGAAAACTAGTTTAAACCAATGGAAAATAGATCAAACTTTCATGTATGCAAGCATTACAGGAGCCGCATTATAGGAGCCGTGATGATGCCATGGTTACAATGTAGTACTGCAGACAAACTCTGCCCACAATCTGAAGTTTATACCTGATGCAGATCAAATTTGACTCATCCTTCCATTCTTTCAAGTTGGCAAAATGAGGACCTAGATAGTTGGGGACAATATGCTGACACTGTGAATTGCCCAGAAAGTACTGTAAAGCATTATGGGATTTTTAAAGAAGAGTTTGGACAACCATTTGTCTGAAATGGTACAGGGTTTCCTGCCTGATCAGGGTGTTGGACTAGAAGATCTGCAAAGTCCCTTCCTAATGTGTTATCCTCTTCTAATATATAAATCTAAGTGCTACTGCTATTGCTATTTTGTATCTCATGGAGAAAGAACTCCAACTGGTCCTTTGCAGGACTTCCATGCTATCTCGCAGGGGTTCTTGTGCCTCCATGGTCTTTCTTCTTTGGCTGCAGAAGAGACCAGAACCTCAATTGAGAACCAAGCAGTTCTCAACTTTGAAGAGGTTGCTATTTTCCCCATGATGATTTATCCACCAGAACCTCCCCTGTCATCCCTACCACATTTCATTCTTTCTTATCTCCCATCCAAGCATGGATTCTTTGTTTCTCCTTCTGTACTTCCATGCTTGCTGGAGAGCACCCCTTACCATATCCAAGAGCATAGTTCACCACCACTCTTGGGAATATCCAGACTTGACCTGGGAGTAGAAGTGACTTGAAGAGGACATTGGGGAAAAGAGATGAGCAGGGAAGGGACTCTGGCAAATGAGATGGGCAGGGAAGGGACAGCAAAGACAAACAGAAAAAGGAAGTTGGAAGCTCTGATGAGAAGAGCGAAGAGAGAGGCAAGTATAGGTAGTCCTCGACTTATGACCACAACTGACCCCCAAATTTCCATTGTAAAGCGAGGCAATTGTTAAGTGAGTTTTGCTCCATTTTACAGCCTTTCTTGCCACAGTTGTTAAGTGAATCGCGGCAGTTATGTTAGTAATATGGTTGTTAAGTGAATCTGGCTTCCCCATTGATTCTGTGTATCAGAAGGTCACAAAAGATGGCCACATGGCCCCAGGATGCTGCAACCATCATAAATATGAACCAGTTGCCAAGCATCCAAATTCTGATCACATGACCCTGGGGATGCTGCAATGGAAGTGTGAAAAATGGTCATAAGTCACTTTTTTGTTGTAACTTTGAATGGTCAACGAATGGTTGTAAGTGGAGGACTACTGTAGCTTAGAAGAAGATCTCCCTTTTCTTTCCCTTCCCCTTCCGGAAGGGGCTCCTCTCTCTCCCACTACCCCTCTTTCCGCTTTGTTTGGAGACATGCTAGGAAAACAACCATTTTCCAAGTGATATATTTTCTTCCTACTCTAAATACAGGAAGAAAGGTGGAAGACAAATGTTAAAGCACAGGGACATTACACTGGCAACAAAGCTGAATTCTTCCCAATTATAACATGTGGCTGTGAAAGCTGGATCATCAAAATAGCTGAACAAAGAAAAATCAAGGTCTTTGCATTGTGATGCTGAAGAAAATTGTTGACCACAAGAGAAAGAATGAATAATTCAATACTAGATGAAGGAAAACCAGGCCATTTTCTGGAAATACTACTAATAAAATGTAAACTTATTGGACACATAATACAAAGGCAAGAGACACTGCAAAGACTCTGATGCTTCATCATAAAAGAGACCAACAGAAGACAAAATGGCTAGATACTACCACTAATGACGCAACCATAAGCTTACAAAAAATCAAAGAAGCAGTAACTGACAGTTAGTCCTGATGAATTAACATCAGTCATGAACAGTTGGAGATAATTTAAAAAATACGTTTTACTGTTGGGTTGGTAACTGCAACTATCTTAGCATAGTGTGCAAATAAAGGTGCATGCTCATTCAACAGGGCTTTAAAAATGGTGAAAATGCAGCAACTGTATTGAAGTCTTGTTCCAGGACTGTTCATTTCTTGCCATCAATTTTTTATATAACTTTTTCATATCAAATTTCACAAAGATCTTGTTATGGATATAGAGTTACAGCATTGAACCACTGACACTACCAGGTGGCGATGTACTCTATCCAGATTGGCTGGATAGTCCACGGCGGGAAATCCAGAGATGCAGATTGGTCCCAGGTTCACCTGGCTAGGTGTATATGAGGGACCAACAGAGGCCTTTGTCTCAGTCTGGTGTGTCTATTCAATAAAGAGTGATCTGAGGCTGTAACCAGTTGTCCGAGTCATCCATGCGGTCCACGCGGTCCAGTATAACAGATCTTTTCCCTATTTTGAAGAATAGAATAAAAGAATAGAATAGAATAGAATAGAATAGAATAGAATAGAATAGAACAGAACAGAACAGAACAGAACAGAACAGAACAGAACAGAACAGAACAGAACAGAACAGAACAGAACAGAATAGAATAGAATAGAATAGAATAGAATAGAATAGAATAGAATAACAGAGTTGGAAGGGACCTTGGAGGTCTTCTAGTCCAACCCCCTGCTTAGGCAGGAGACCTCTTATACCATTTCAGACAAATAGTTGTCCAGTCTCTTCTTAAAAACCTCCAGTGTTGGAGCATTCACAGCTTCTGGAGGCAGGTTGTTCCACTGGTTAATTGTTCTAAAGTCAGGAAATCCCTCCTTAGTTCTAGGTGGCTTCTCTCCTTGGTTAGTTTCCATCCATTGCTTCTTGTCCTGCCTTCAGGTGCTTTGGAGAATAGCTTGATGCCCTCTTCTTTGTGGCAACCCCTGAGATGATGATGATGATGATAATAATAATAATAATAATAATAATAATAATAATAATAATAATAATAATAATAATAATAATAATAATAATAATAATAATAATAATAATAATAATAATAATAATAATTTTATTTATATACCGCCCTTCTCACGAAGGACTCAGGGCGGTGAACAGGGCAAATATATAAAAATACAAAAGTTAAAAAAGAATTAAATACAATGCCCAAACTAAAACAGTAAATACATATATTAAAAAACAACAATAAAATCCCAAACCCATCCCCCCATCAGGCCAGGCCGGCTTGTTCGAATAAGTGCGTCTTCAGATCGCGTCGGAAGGAGCGAAGGCCGGGCGCCATCCGGAGCTCGACCGGCAACCGATTCCATAAATCCGGGGCGCCCACAGAGAAGGACCCCCCCCTGGGGGCCACCAGACGACATTCTCTGACCAGTGGCACCCTGAGGAGGCCCTCTCTGTGGGAACGCACAGGGCGGAGGGAAGTTGATGCCGGCAGCAGGTGATCCCTGAGGTACTGAGATATTGGAACACTGCTATCATGTCCCCCCTCGTCCTTCTCTTCATTAAACTAGCCATACCCAATTCCAGCAACCATTCTTTATATGTTTTAGCCTCCTGTCCCCTGATAATTTTTGTTGCTCTTTTCTGCACTCTTTCTAGAGTCAAGATTTTTCTCAGTTGTTCTATAGCCTTTCTTGAATTGGAACCAAATTCACAAATAACCAGTGATCTGTGGAGCTGCTTTTGAGAATCTTCAATCTGGAAAGATATCTAGAATAAACAAATGGATTTGAACTTTTATGATTAATCACTCACTAAGATTTGTTTGTTATTTCATTACTAAAATGCAGCCCTATCTTTGCATCATTGTAGCTGTGAAGATTTCCCCATAATCTGTCTTAAAAACTGTAGCTATGGCAGAGTTCTGGAGGGTTCTGACAGAACTAGAAATCTCATTTGTTTAAGGGAGGCAATGAAATAAAGATAAATTCCTTCAAGTTGAGTTTAATACCTTTTGACTTCATACATTATGTGTTTTCCTTGGTAGCAATGTGGGTTTCCAGCTATCTTCTTCAGCTAAGCTATACGTCAGATGTGAACCTGTTTAGCTTTTCAAGGTTAGCTAATTTTGACGGTGTTGCTCCAAAGAAGAAGGACAGATAAATGATTAAACAATGCAGGATTTCATGGAAATTGTTCGTCCAAGCACTAATTATATCTGATTCTGCTCAGTTTTTCAACAGAGTTAAGTGCTGCCTTTGGTAAAAATGTGAAGATTTACTCCAGCTGGTTTTATTTGCTGATGACTTCATGAACACAGCCATGACGTTTTATTGGCAACAGGTCAAAAGGGATTTTCCATTGCTATCTTCTAAGATATTTGTCTTCCTAGTTTAGCCTACATCCCTCAAATTTTCAGATGGTGTCCCTTCATATTCAGCTTTGTTTGAGATAGATTTTCAAGATCAGCCACAGCCTATTGGTGCTATCAAGATAAACTCAAGAAGGATAGAAAGATAGATGATATATATATGACAGACAGACAGACAGATAGAGCAGTTTATAGCAGACACTTCAAACTGTGGTTCTTTAGATGTTGTAGTAAAGTAGCACCCAACAGATTGCATTGACTGGCCCCCATGAAAAATGAAGTCTTATAACTTCTTTCTTTATATAAGTTTTATTTTTATTTTTAAAATTACAATCTTTAGAACTTAATATACAACATGTTGTCTGGGTTTACATATTTAACATTAACTTCTTCAATATAAGTCTATTCAGTACTGCACAATCCAGTATTTTTTCCTTGATCCTCCTTTCTTCCCATTTTTTTCCATTTTCCCCTCATTAGACAATTACAATTCTTGGTACTATTGATGTATACAAAATTAGATATAGACATCTTCATCATATTTTACTAATATTACACAAATAACAATAATATCAATTCATAAATCAATATCCTGTTTTTGTGCTCTTATTAAAGTTTGATTTCCCATCAATATTTAAACTATCTTTGTCATTTATGATTTTCTCAATATTATTTATATAGCTAAAAAAAATTATTCATACCAATCCTCCTCTTATTTTCAAATTTCCTATATCAAAAGAAGAACAAAAAAATGCTATTTTAATTCTAAATCATATCTTCCATTATAAAAATCTAGTTATATCTAAGGGTCATCCATTCTTTAAATCATATTCAAGTAAGTATATTAAACAGATAGAGCCTCCTCTGATAGATCAAATCCTGGTTTTTAAATCTAACTCTCGCTTTCTTTCTTTGCCAAGTACCTTTCCTGGCCAAGGCAATTAAATTGCCCCCAAATTTTCTATTTTTGTGAAAGCTGCCTGACATAAGGAAGACAATTTAGGTAGAGTATTTTTGGGGGTGTGGGGTGTGTGTGTGTGGGTAACTCCACCCATCCACATTCCCTAAACATTTCCCCTGCCTGCTCTATATTCCATTTTCTAGAATCTTCTTCCTTGTCATCAGGTGTATTTTGGAGAAAGGAGTAAGGGGTCTTTTGTATTTTCACTGTTATTGGTAGGTCTTGCAGTATTTTATTTGTATATGGCAGTCCATATTTCCCTTATCCTATCTCGTCCATCATTAGGTCCATTTCTTCTGCTTCATCCTCTGGTTTCTGGTTTATTTTTCATACTTTGTACTTGTTATCTGGGAACTTTCCAGTTGTAGCTTCAATTTGGAGATTTGGTCATTTATAACATCTAGGTTATTTTTAGTCTCATTATGATTTATTTTTATGTCCTCTTTGTGTGCAACAATTGTTTGATGAATTATCTGTAGCATGGAGAATATTTCCTTCTGAAAATTATTTGTTTTTTCTTGAGGCATCATTCCTAAAAATGCTGTAGTGTCACCAAACTCAGTAAGAGTGGAACAAAGTTTCCTCTAGTTTTCTATCTTTCTTTGTAGCCTTTATAATCCAGTCCTAATGGCAGTATTTTATGGTAATCCTTTGTCTCAAGTATCCTGAAAATTATCAGTCAGGCAAGGTTGTAATCCACAATATTCCAAGTGTTCAAAATGTTCAACCTCCCTGCAGCCAGATGTATTCAAAAGTCATTTTTTTCTTTCTCTCCCATTAGCTCTTAAGATTAAAAGTCCAAGCTGAAGAAGGTCAGGATGATTAATATGCCAAAATCTTTTCCTTTATTGCCAGCTGTTCTCCCTTCAGCTGAAAGTCACCAAGCAGCCAAGCGGCTAGTTATAATGCTATACTCAAATCCACCATTAGATGTCATTCAAAGTCCATTTTCCATTCTTAAAACAAAGGGTTGATTTCTTATATTTCTTATATTTTACCTCAATGACTTTTTTCCAAAAAGAAAATCTTAACAGTTATCTCAATTCTCAAATTTATCAAAACTGTAGCTTTGTATAACTTTTACTTCAGTATTGTGTATTTCTGTCCCACATAAAAAAATTAAAATGCTGCTTCTGTTCACATCCAGAGGTTTTTAGCTTCTTTGGAGCCTTTCCCAGGAAATTCAGTTGTAAAATAGTAAAGAAAGGATCAATATTCTCACCCAGTTCCAAACATGCTGTTTACGACATGCTAATTGAAGCTTTTGTTCTTCTGTTGTCAGCAGTTAATGGCTGGCCGCAGAGGTGTGGCCGGTCTTTCCCCTGCCAGTTTAGAGGGCTTTCCTTGGATCAAAAGGAAAGACCACCATCTCTATGTGATAAACAAGGCACCTCTCCTTCTTCATCACCTCTTCGGGGTGACTTTCGGCCCTTTTCAGGGCCCTCAGCAGGGTGAAGTCGGGCGCAGAAGGCAGAGCCCTGCTGTCCTGCATCTGTCTTACTGCGATGCAAAACCAGAAGTCACAAGTATTATAACTTCTAATGAACCATAACTTCCTCACTCTAAATCTATTAAATCTTTATGTCCCCAGGCTTCTAGAAAGGATTACTTGACTGTAATACAAATTTCTTTAAATTTTACTTCTTAATTTCATAATACATCATGTGCCACATGTTCATTTACTCAAGAAATTGGCTACTTCTGTCCTGAATGTAACATCCTGCCACCATGCACCCTAGGGGTAGTTTGCATGATATCATTAGGCCAACCTAAACTTCTAATGACAGCAGTGATAAATGTTCTCCATCATGACCTGTCTCCAGAAATAACTCATACATCATCCATTGACAGTTCTGCAATCTTTTTGATCCGGGCTGACTTCAGGCTAAGGCTGAGTGAGCATTGGCCTAATATGCCAAAATATGCAGTCCCTCATTCCAAATCATTCCAAAAATGGGGGGGCACCATGAGTCAAGGTAGTTTAGGGGTGCTATATAGCCTTGAAAAGGGATGCAGTGGCTCAGTGGGTTAGGACGCTGAGCTTGTCTATCAGAAGGTCGGCAGTTTGGCAGGTCGAATCCCGAGTGCCGCATAACAGAGTGAGCACCTGTTACTCGTCCCAGCTTCTGCCAACCTAGCAGTTTGAAAGCACATAAAAATGCAAGTAGAAAAATAGGGACCACTACGGTGTGAAGGTAACAGTGTTCCGTGCACCTTTGGCATCTAGTCATGCCGGCCACATGACCACGGAGACGTCCTCAGACAAGTGCTGGCTCTTCAGCTTTGAAACAGAGATGAGCATTGGCCCCTAGAGTCGGAAACGACTAGCACGTATGTGCGGGGAAACCTTTACCTTTACCTTTACCTTTATATAGCCTTGAGTTGTCTTTGAACCTATCCACTTTATCACTGTCTCTCGTTTCTTCCCTTAATCTGGGAAGCAAGGTAGTTGACAATTCTTCCGCATAATATTCCTTAGGTTTCACATAGTTATGTTTTCAATATTTAGATTCCCAGTGTATATGGTTTATATTTTAATGCCCAGCTCCATCCAGTTACCCTGACTTATCCGGAATTAAGGGATTGCAGGGTCATAAAAAGGGAGGTTTTTTATGATTTATATTGTAATTTACATTATTTAGCTCCAATTATGCTACCAATATTTATCTTGCCTGTATTTAATTCAGACATTCTGCAAAATTCTGTTCTATGAATTTGGGGAATTGTATGCCACTCAAAGTTAGTTTGATTAGACTGGCTTACAAGTCCTGAAAATAAAGAAATAAAGCTTGCTAGGCATGATCATTTTTCATTCACTCTTATCACATACCCAAAATACATGAGTTTCTGCTTGCTGATCATCACCATGAGCGACTAGCCAGTCTGTATTTGGCATAGGATTGATTGATTGGCTCTTCTTGTAATCTACAATGCTCTAAGTAACCACCTCCAGATCCATTATTCAAAAGGAGCTTTCATCTTTCCCTCGTCTTTCTCAAAGTCCATCGGTCACCTCCACCGTTGCTTTAATTATGCTGACTTTTATTATCATAGAATTATCTTTATCCTTCATGATCTTGTCTAAGTCATTGATTTATTTTCCCCAGCACACACTATCCATCTTTATTTATTTTTGAACTAAAAAACAAAATAAAAAAGAGCATCCATTTATGTACTATCTTCTATTCCTGGATAACTCAATAAAAATATTGATCCTCTGTGTAGTATCTGTGAGAAAGTTAAATTCAACGCAGGGGAAATTATTAGGAAAGGGAAAATATAAGAATCAATGTCCTAAAATCTTTTTTTTTTTTTTTACAAATCCATGAGTCATCCATTTTTTGAATACTGCGTACAATTTTGAACATTATAGAGCTAAATAAGCAGAAAAAGAATGGCCATGAAAATTATCTCAGTTTGGTCCTAGCTACAACATTTGTGGCTTTTTGGTTTGTTTGTTCAGGAATAAAAGTCAGCCACAATCATCATATAAAACTATGCTCAGTGTGAAGAAAGAGATTGAAAGAGATTTTTTTTCCGCCTCAGTGCCTTGCAACAGCAGATCTAGGTTCAACCACTCAAACTGAACAGAAGGAGAACAAAGTTCTTCACATTATCTATTTAAACCACATAATTTGCTACTATTACTCGTTGCACTAATGGCCACCAATTTACGTATTTTGAAGAGGAAGAAGTTCAAACAATTGAGGACACTGCCTAAGGCTATCCATGGCTACTATTCCACATTAGAATTATAGAGTTTCTAGAGTGGCTCAGTGAGTTAGGACGCTGAGCTTGTCGATCAGATGGTCGGCAGTTTGGCGGGTCAAATCCCGAGTGCCGTGTAACAGAGTGAGTGCCTGTTACTAGTCCCAGCTTTTGCCAACCTAGCAGTTTGAAAGCACGTAAAAAATGCAAGTAGAAAAATAGGGACCACTACGGGTGGGAAGGTAACAGCGTTCCGTGCGCCTTTGGCATCTAGTCATGCCGGCCACATGACCACGGAGACGTCCTCGGACAAGTGTTGGCTCTTCGGCTTTGAAATGGAGATGAGCACCGGCCCCTAGAGTTGGAAATGACTAGCACGCATGTGTGGGGGAACCTTTACCTTTACCTTAGAGGTCATTAGACTACAGTGTCCAAATTGCAATGTAGGAGTCCAAATTAAAGCATCCAGGTTTGGACATTCAGAGAAGGAGAATTCATCATCTCCCTCAACAACTAGTTTTATTGTTGAGCTGCTCTCTTTCTTTCTTTCTTTCTTTCTTTCTTTCTTTCTTTCTTTCTTTCTTTCTTTCTTTCTTATTCTTTCTTTCTTTCTTTCTTTCCTTCCTTTCTTTTTTGCAAATAACTCAAGATGATGATCATATCCATACACTTTCCTTCTCCTGTTTTCCCTTCAACAACAACCCTGTGAGGTGACTAGGGCTGAGAGAGAGGAACTGGCCAAAGTCATACTTTCATGCTTAAGGCAGGACTAGAAATCACAGTCTCCTTATTTCTAGCCTGGTGCCTTAACCACTGGACCAAAGTGGCTCCTAACATTTAAACAGAATCTAAAAGTAACTTCTTCTTCAGGTCAAGTTCAGTCCTAGTGATTTAATGGATATGTTTATGTCCAATGAAAGTAACTTGCTATTGCCTTCTACCAGGATACTTTATTTTAAATTGGTACCTTAGCCCAGGGCTCCCAAAATTTGGCTACTTGTGGATTTCAGCTCCCAAAATTCCTCAGCCAGGCACGTAAGGTGGGGAATTCTGGAAGCTGAAGTCCACAAGTCTTACAGTTGCCGAGATGGGAGAGGCCTGATCTAGCAGCTAGCCTATAACCCACAGATTTTTTTAATGGTCTCCCATCTGAATACCAACCAGATTGACTTAGTTTTTTGAGAGCAGCCAATGTCAGTAAGTTTTTTGCATTGTGCTGGAATGACTAAGAGGTCCTGGCATTCTTCTCTGGGTTATTGTTCCTGGTTTCTTAAAATATGCTGTTTAGAAATGGACACAATAATATCTCCATGTGTGTCCTACAGGATCAGAGTAGATGTTATCATTTTTTCCTATTCTGAAAAATACAGGCAGCCAGGAAAATTTCAGATGGCTGGGAAACATGAGACAGAAAAACGGTCTTGGTTGAAATTCTATCCACCAGCTCCATAATAACGTCTAAAATGCAAACAAGAGAAATTTTAAAGACATTCTCATGTTTTCTTTCTTTCTTTCAGTCCTGTCCACATTTCTGTTGGCCAAATCTTTGGAACCAGAAGAAAATTTTTATGTAAAAAAATGTATGTTTCTTTCCACTTCTGTCCCTCTGCCCAATTTGTCATCCCCCCAATTGATATATATATATATATATTACACCCTGTCATTTATATTATTGCACTGGTTTGTTGCTTAAAGAAGGCTACTGTTTTCACTGTGCATAAAATTAGATGATTTATAAACTAGGTGGCAGAATCTGTTCTTCCTTTCTGTAGCCATTTGGAGTAATAAAGTTATAACCTGAGTTGCACTTTGGGACTCGGACAGCTGCTTCTATGAAAGAAAAAAAAAACTCTTCAAAAGCTTCTGGATAGCATGGGGTTTAATTTTGGGACTCAAATTTCAGGAGAAAAAAAAGATACCACGATATCAAGAATAGAGGTATTGGAAGTTCAATTTTTCTTAGTCTCTGCTTCAAACCCAATGGCAACTCCCTGTTAAAGATATTATAGTCTCCAAATTCTTATTCCAATATAGAATTGGAATGTTCAATTATTTTATTTTATTTTATTTTATTTTATTTTATTTTATTTTATTTTATTTTATCTCTGTAGTCAGGAAATGAACAACAAAAAAAGGTAATGCATGAAAGAGAGCAACTTCCCAAATGCTCTGTGCACTTAGTGACATCTAGTGGTAAAATAAAGAATCAATGATATTAAATAAATGAATAGAAATATAAAGATTAGGGTTAGGGTTAGAGATAAACCTCTCAGAATTGGTTTACTATTTAAAATGTAAAATTTGTCAGTTCATTCTGCTTTATTTTTGTTTTATCAAATTAATAAAGGATCAAAGCTGGAAAAATGAAATAAATTGGTTCATGATTTAATTATTGATCCTTCACTTTCAGAGGGTTTACGGTTTTTTAAAATGCAAACTTTATAAAAAATTCTACACATAAAGTAAACACGAAAAACACAATACAGAAATATATACAGAAACATAAGCCCAAACGTATAATGTAAAACATCTAACCTTTAAAAAAAAAGCTGAACAGAGGTTTTGAAGACAAAAAAATAACATTTTCCTTAATCAGAGTGGATTAAAGTGCTGTTTCTTTCTTATGGCCTGTTCATCTGTGTGTCTATTTTAACATCAGCAATAGTCTTGGGTCCTCTTAAACAAGGAGATTAGCAGATTGTGATCTGAGTGTTGGTAGACTGAATTCCAGCTCTTTGAAATAGCAAAGAAATTCTTTTTAGTAGGCAGCAAGATACTCAAGGGTACAGAAAGCCTAGGATTTTCAGTTTTGCATTGATTAGAAATTATGTAACAGGTTGCTTCTTAATTTAAAGGATGAGTATTCAGCCTTTCGTTATTAAAAATGGTATTGCAAGATGTTCCTAGAAATTCAGCAATGCAGAGTATGATTCTCTGGATACATTATACAAAGACCTGGCTCTCTTGGGAAGTCTATAATGCTGGGAAAGGTGGAAGGAAAGAGAACAATACAATGACCAGCATCATGGTGAAGGGACTCTGTTACAATGGTGATGGACACACTGTTGGAAGATGGTGATCTCTGAGAATCAACACTGGCTTGATGGCACATAATCAATCAATCAATCAATCAATCAATCAAGGTATGAGTTACAATAAGACTGTGGGTATTTCCCCCCCCCCCCAAGTTCATCAGGTAAAAATCTTAATAATCCCAGCATGGTAAACCTAGACTCATTTCACCTGACCAAAAGTTGATCTAGTCTAGCATTCTATTTCCTAAAATGAGTCAGCTGGTTGCAGGAAATCCTTCAGCTGGACATTCTGGATCTTTACCTGCTGTTTGTCTGCAGCAATATTTGGACAGATTGTCTCAAAGCAACTGGCCTTTCTTGGTCTGTTTCTTTGAAAACATTTCACTTCTCATCCAAGAAGCTTCTTCGGTTCTGAAGAAACCAAGAAATTCCAGTTACCTTTTGGGAAAAAGCACCTTTGGTGCAATCATGACCTGGATGACTGAGAATCTCCACAGATATTTGGATAGTCAATGTATAACACAAGATGGGTGATATCGCCCCCTAATCACCATCTAGTCGATATCACATTTCATGGAGAAGAGATAACTTGGATAACTAAATTTTTTAAGGCTACCTTGAAATTCCAGCTGTTTGTGTAGAGCAGTATGGAGCTAATCCTGAACAAGGAAATGATTCAGTAAACAGCTACGTGGTGGCTTAGTAGGGACACGGTGGCTCAGTGGGTTAGGACGCTGAGCTTGTCGATCAGAAGATCGGCAGTTTGGTGTGTTGAATCCCGAGTGCCATGTAGCAGAGTGAGTGCGTTACTAGTCCCAGCTTCTGCCAACCTAGCAGTACGAAAGCACGTAAAAATGCAAGTAGAAAAATAGGGACCACTACGGTGGGAAGGTAACAGCATTCCGTGCGCCTTTGGCGTCTAGTCATGCCGGCCACATGACCACAGAGACGTCCTTGGACAAGCGCTAGCTCTTCGGCTTTGAAACAGAGACGAGCACCGGCCCCTAGAGTCGGAAATGACTAGCACGCATGTGCGGGGGAATCTTTACCTTTACCTTACCAGTATATAGCCCTGTGAAATGAAAGGGAGGGTGAAAGGAACTCAAGATAACTTCACCTTGATTCACTTTGGTTTAAGAAAGGGAAGAAAGAAACTTTGTCAAGTTTTCAAGATTCTGTTATTACAACTTACAATAGAGTTCCTTACAGTGTGTATTTCCTAATGGTTGGGGAACAATAGAGGAAGTGATTTATCATTCTAGCCTTAATCCTTTCCATGTTGGTGAGCTTCTTAAAAATATGTGGATGGTGTGGCAGATGTGCGACACCAAAGGCTAGATGAGAAGAGTCATTGGCTTAATCAAACAAAATCTTTAAGACTGAACATTTTACAGTCTTGCCTGTGACAAAGTAGAAAAATGCATCCCTGTTATTTAAAGAGGGATACGATTCTTTGATACAGGACAGAGGAAGACAGAGTTTATGAACCCATACATCTTTCATTAGCAACTCAATTCACATTTCATGTTGAAGCATGTCCTCAAGATTTACTATTGATAGAGGATCAGGAAAGGTCTTGCAGATTGCATTTGTGTAAAAAAACCTGATAATTCTTAGAAGACTGAACAGAGTTTAACTGAAGATTTCATAGTCTATTTCATTCCCTTTATATCAAATAACAAATACTACTGAGAATTCATCGGGATCACCTCCTGATTCCTTAATATATCACTGGAGATATAGACTTATCCCAAATTATAAGAAATATATAGATATTAGATTCTGAGTGGCAAAAAATAGGGTTGTTGCTTATACAAGACCATACTGTCTGAATCAGTTCCCTGGGTATTGGTACAGATAGTCCTCAACTTACGACCACAATTGAGCCCAAAATTTCTGTTATTAAATGATACATTTGTTAAGTGAGTTTTGCCCCATTTTACAGTTTTCCTTGCCACAGATGTTAAGTGACTCACTTAACAATTGTTAAGCTAGTAATATGGTTGTAAAGCGAATCTGGATTTCTCATTGACTTTCCTTGTCAGGAGGTCGGAAAAAGTAACTCCATGACCTTGGGACACAGCACCAGTCTTAAGTATGAACCAGTTGCCAAGCATCTGACTTGATCACATGATCATGGGAATGCTGCAAAGGTCATAACTATGAAAAACAGTCTCAAGTCACTTTTTTCCAATGCCATTGTAACTTTGAATGGTCTCTAAATGAACTGTTTTAAGGCAAGGACTACCTGTAGTTTTCAGACCCCTGATATCTGTGTATGACTCCATATAATGGCCAGTGATAGGGTTGTCCAGTGGGTATGGCCGATGCTGCCCATAAAATGGGCAGTGCTTCAATGGCCCATTGTCTAATCATGTCTATAATTCTATATGTTCTGCAATATGTCAGAGAAAAGGGAGGTTAAAGGCTACACAAAACCATCAGTTTTAGAGTTCTGAAGAAATCTGAATTTATTTATTTTTATTTTTATTCCATTTATATCCCGCCCTTCTCTAAAGACTCAGGGCGGCTTACAAGCTTAGCAGTAGCCTTCATTCTATGTATATGCCTGCTTATTAGGGCTTTCACACACACCCCAAGCAGCATTATTACAAAGTCAGCTTAATTGCCCCCAACAATCTGGGTCCTCATTTTACCTACCTCGGAAGGATGGAAGGCTGAGTCAACCTTGAGCCTGGTGGGACTCGAACCTGCACTAATTGCAGGCAGCTGGTGTTACTTAAGGAGGCATTAGCCCACTGCTCCACCAAGCAAAATATGGTTCAGACAGCAGGGCCACAATATATGTGAGAAACACTGACGTCACCTACAGTAGATCTTTTCCTGGGGTTGTGCAGCTGCTTTCTGCAACTGGCACACAATCGCAAGCAGTGACATGTAGACAAGGAAATCCCAAACTATCAACAACATTGAAATACTCATGGCACGTAAGGATGACAGATCCTATGGTGGCTTAGTTGTTCTAAACAGAATACTTTATTTGGTCAAGTGTGATGAGACACGCAAGGAATTTGTCGCTGCTTTATGGCACCAAGGCTTCTTTTCAGTGATGGGATTCAGCCGGTTCGCACCACTTCGGCAGAACCGGTAGCTAATTTTTTGTTGCCCAGGCCCAGAATGGACTTCCAGAAGCGGCATCCACACAGAGAACTGGTTGTTCACATATTTGAAACCCACCACTGGTTCATTTACAGACCTCTGCTGAGTTGCATCAGAGGGAGTTGCCAAGGACCTAGAGAAGATCTTCTGAGGATCTAAAAGAGATCCGCCATGAATCAGCAGAAACTGCAAAATGGGTGAAAACATTTATTACTAGTCCAAATGGGCTGGATACCCAGGAAAACAGGACATAGGCCTATGTTTCTCATCAATAGGTAGAAATAGGTTTTGGGTTTTTTTTAAGTGCAGTTCTGGGGATTGAAAGAGCCACAATAGTGTCCAGTGTCGATGTGGACCATAGTGGAGGCATCAGGACCAGCTTTGCAATTTTATTTTGCCATTTTATTTGAGCGCTTGGACTTAAAAATACTTTTTATCAGCATTGAGTTTGAGTAGACCATTTCTTCGAGGTTAGTATTAAATTATCTCCCAAGAAATAGTGGGACCCAAAGTCTCCTCACTAGAAGTAGCAATAAAGTGAGTGAAGCATGAACTCTTGGTTATCCATAGAAACCAAATTGCACAAGTGGAGTGTGAAGGCTTAGCGAGGCTTGATTTGAACACAGTGAAAAACAGGTCATTTGCAGAATTACCTGGGAAAAGATACCTAAATTCGCTATCTAATACTATTAATACTAGTTCCTTTTCCCATCAAAGCCTAGTGAGGAAAGTATTTGATTGACATAAATGTTGATATGGATATAAATAATGGACTTTTGCATTAAGCAGGGACTTGGATCTGATATCCTTAAAATCCCTTTCCAATTCTAGAATTCTATCAGGGCTACCAAAATATTCATTTCTTTTTTTTTTGAAAACAATAACAACAACCCATGCCTGGCTTGAGTCCTAAACAGAAGCATTCTATGTTGCAATGTTTTTGACACATCATTTGTTGAAATGAACTGGAACTAATTAAAAATAGTTGTCCTCTTCCATCCATTTTTCAAGAAGGCTGATGCTGAAAACCATTCCGGTGGATTATGTCCAACCCTTTATGTACCACAATTGTTTAGTATTACTGCCTAAATCTGCCAAAGTGGGACAAAAATGCCTGCAGTATTTTACAAGAGGAGGGGGAAAAAAAACAAAGACAAAACAATACTAATTGAGCTAGGATTTAAATTCCAGGATTTATTATACTTAGAAACAGAACAAATTTAAGCCAGGAAACTAATTATTCCAATTAAAATCTCTTTTGTAAAAAAATGTTCAGTGATATAAAAGGCAACCTCATTTAGACATGGTGCTGGTTAACAGACAATTTATAAAAATTCTTTCTAGGGCATTATGCCAAGAAGATTTACAGAAGAGGCTTAAAAGACTAATGCTTAGGAAAGTCATCCTTTAGAAAGATACCCATCTATACTGTATAAAGAAACAAGACAAGGAAACGATTAATCCACCAAACCCTTAATGATAAAACAGGAGCAGAGTCAGAAGGACCATGGTGTTTATTTAGCTCAAATTGTCAGTGGTTCTTCAGCATCTCATTAGACAAGCGTCTGTGAAATGAGGGCAGTTCAACTACCTTAGCAACAGTCTGTTCTAAGGTTAAGAAACAACTACTGATGTTTACTAAAGTCATGTGTATTCATTCATTCATTCATTGTCTCTTGATCTCCTCCAAATGAAATAAAACCTAGATCCTTTGAATTGTTCTTCACAGAAGCTTGCTATTCAGACCCTTCTTACATCCTCCCATATGGCTTGACATACGTAACATGACTGTCCATAGCTGGATAATAATCCTCTCTTCATTCCGATTTAGGTTGAATGAAGCAAAATGAAGATAACATGCAGCAGTAAGCCTCTGGATCATACAATAATTTAGTTTAAGAGCCGTGGTGGCAAAGTGGTTGGAATGCAGTACTGCAGGCTAATTCTGCTGTCAGCAGTTCGATTCTGACTGGCTCAAGGGATGACTCAGCCTTCCATCCTTTCGTGGTTGGTACTATGAGGAACCAGATTGTTGAGGGCAATAGGCTGACTCTGTAAACTGCATAAAGAGGGCTGTAAAGCACTGTGAAGCGGTATATAAGTCTAAGGGCTATTGCTATTACTTCTGCTTCAGGGATGCATAACTGGGTTGGGGTCCTGAACGTTGGGCAATATTATGAAGTAGACAGGGCTAGAAGAAAAGGTATTATTTTCAACATTTAAAATGGCATTAAGACACATAACATAAGATGTTGAAACTCTAGAAAGAGTACAGAGAAGAACAACCAAGATGATTAGGGGACTGGAGGATAAAGCATATAAGGAACGGTTGTTGGAAATGGGTATATCTAGTTTAATGAAGAGAAGGGCGAGGGGTGACGTGATAGGAATGTTCCAATATCTCTGGGGCTGCCACGAAGAAGAGGGAGTCAAGCTGTTCTCCAAAGCACCTGAAGGCAGGACAAGAAGCAACGGATGGAAACTATCCAGAGAGAAGCAACCTAGAACTAAGGAGAAATTTTCTGACAGTTATAACAATTAATCAGTGGAACCTGTCTCTAGAAGCTTTGCATGTTCCAACATGAAAGTTTTAAGAAGAGACTGGCCAGCCATTTGTCTGAAATGGTAGGGTTTCCTGCCTGAGCAAGAAAGGTCCCTTCCAACTTTATTATATTATTAATTACCCGTTTAAACATCTGAGGAAAGGGAATCAAACCCTTCCTACAATTCGATCTTCCTGTCATTGACCAGGGCAAAGATATTTTTTTTAATAAAATGAGGACAATAGGTGAGAAGAAGCAATGTGCTCAACACAAAGATTAAAATGTAGCAGGAAGCAGCCAGTCTATTCAGGTGAACGTTCCTAAAATGAAGCCAGAGATTCTGCTAATTATTATTTTTTTAAAAAAAGGCCCTTTCCTCCCAAAGATTGCCACCTCCATCTACAATGTTAGTAAGTGGAAGTCGTGAACTCAGCAAGGTGACTGACCAGTTTGCTTTTGGCAACCCAGCTAATTTAGGGGAATCCAGCTAATTGCATTTGCCTACTAGTTTAAACTCCAAACACAACCTACCTTGATTCCAATGGCTTGATTGACACATATACCTGGAACACAAATTCAGCTCTTGTATGTCTTGACTCTCCTCTGATTTCAAAGATTACTATACCAGATGTGACAAATCTTAAGTGATACTTCTGCATCTGTGTTAAGTAATAGTATGCACAAGCACTGTACAAGTACATGCACGAGTATCTGGGATAGTGACAAACCTACTGCTTGACCATTTATTTGCTCAGGACTTTGAAGAAGACTAATGGCCCTTTCTTCCTTTGTCCCTTCTGAGGTTTGTTTTCTTTGCCATCATTGTTTTGCAGTCTTCTGCTATGTGTGCACGTTTTTTTTTTAAATTATCAATTGTAAACCCTCCACAATCATTGGGAGTTGGACAGCATAGAAATTTAATAAATTATTAATACAAGTAGTCCTCGGCTTACAACCATTCATTTAGTGACCAAAGTTACAACGGCCACTGAAAAAAATGACTCAAGAGTTTTTCACACTTAGGAGCGTTACAGCATTCCCCGCGATCAAAATTCTGACACTTGGCAACTGGCATGTATTTATGACTGTTGCATTGTCCCGGGGTCATGTGATCACCTTTTGCAACCTTCTGACAAGCAAAGTCAATGGGGGAGCCAGATTCATTTAACAACTGTGTTAACTAACTTAACAACTGCAGTGATTCACTTAAAACTGTGGCAAGAATGGTTGTAAATTGGGATAAAACTGACTTTACAACTGCCCTGCTTAGCAATGGAGATTTTGGGCTCAGTTGTGGTGGTTAAGTAGAGGACTACCCGTACTCAAAAGGTTGCTAGAAGCTCAAGAAATAATATAAATGTACACATGGCTTAGTTAGAAACAAGCTGGTCAGAAAGCGGTGCCAGAAAACTCATTTACATTAGCGAGAGTGATTTCATTCTTTCCACTATCACTCAGGTAATAGTCCCATTCTTTTGGAAAACTCACATTTTCCTGCTCTTCCAATGGGCATGCTTTGTTCAATATGACCTCTTAAATAAAATGTGTCTAAAATGGGGAAGAGTCAGCAACTAACATCCCTTAATTCAAATCTACCCCAAAATAATGTTATCTGGCTCACTAATTACTTTCTCCAGATGGGGAAAAAAAACAGATGCAAATGAGAAAATTTGTCAGCAAGCTTTTTCAGCAAACCAATTTAGAAACTGAGAGACAAGAGCCTTCCAGATAAATTAGCTCTCCAGTCAATCCAGTTCAACATTTCTGAAAGTGTCAATTTAGACAAGGCTTTGTTTGACTAGCAAGTTAAGCTGCTGGCCTTCAGGACTAAGCTGTGATTTCAGAAGAATCACCATTTATCACTTTTACTGGAAAAATCTGATCTCTTAAAACCAGAGACTGTGAAGATATATTTATACTGGCATTAATAAAATACAATTCTATTATCAAACATTCACACATACACAACTTATATGAATCGGGAGGTATGATTCCAGTTTTCATCACTGAAGGGACACAGCAATTCTTCCACTCTGCAATTCTGACAAAATTAATGATTTTTATTTACATTTTTTTTTGTTCCAAGATTACAACAGAAAACACGTTTAGTGAAATCTCCTATTAACAAAATGCACTGATTTTATTTGTAATGGTAGTAAAATGAAACAGACTGATAGTCTCTGGTTATGGCTGAGTGACTTTCATGAGCTGAAGCTAATGTGAAATCCCACGCTGACTGTGACAAGGTCTTCCAGCATTTTGGTTGCATCTTAGTGGCTTTCTCCTTTCTTTCCTACCACCTATGAAAGAGAAAGAGAAAGTTACCACTTGGAGAAAAGGCAGATAAAATAGATCCTCCTCTCATTCTAAAGAAACTACCTAGAAGTAACTGCAATGTCTTTCCCAACAGGCATTTTAACAAGAAATGGGAGCAGAAGTGGCAGAGGATTAAATGGAAGATCTTTTTAATTTTCAGCCAAGAAAGCATGGCCCAGTTCAAATGATAACAGGGATGCCAATCAGATCAAAACACTGACCTCCAGAGCTCAGTCTCGAGTGCTTACAGTTCAATGTGCATCACCTATTTTATTACTACGAAATAGCACAGAAACCCAGCATTACTATTTTTCTCCAATGGCTCCACAACCTTTCACCTTATGGTTAAATTGTACAGTAGGGATCTGCAACTTCTACAATAAGTTCATGAGGAAGAGGCATCTAAACCTCTGATAGATCAGTGTGCATTCACCAAAACATTTCGGGTGACACACCAGCATTTACTTACACCTAACAACTATTCTCGAAAGCACTGCTCATTCCTGATTTGTGGAGGCTGTGTTAAAATGGGGTGTGCTCTCACATGGCCCCCAGAGTCTCCAAAAATTGTGTGAGAACTGGGTATTTTTTTTCAATTTTCAGAGGGGTTCTTAGTGCTCTCTGAGCTTGGTTGTTTTCTTAGAGACGTTTCATCACCCAAACTAGGTAACATCATCAGTGGCACCAACATTACCTAAACTAGGGCACATCAGCAGCATTGATGCTACCCAATTCAGATCATGAAACGTCTGCAAGAAAACAACCAAGCACTCCTCAGATCAACCCTGAGTTACAAATATTCTCCTTTATCAGTTTTCAGAAGCTGCTCAGATCACAAAAGAGCATTCCCTAAAGCTGTTTGAAGAATGGAGACCTTGTGCAATCGGGAGCTGCCTCAGGTAGGCCAGAGGCCTTCAACAGAAAGAGAACACCACCCGCCTGAAGTGTATGGCAAATGCTGGGGAGTGCTGGGCCGTGGGGCCAATCGCCCCATTCCCCAAGACTTGCAGTCCAGTGTAAGCTCACCATTTTGAGTAGCAGCAATGATTCTAGACCAGGGGTAGGCAACCTCGGCTCTTTTATGACTCGTGGACTTCAACTCCCAGAATTCCTGAGCCAGCATGGCTCAGCTTGGAAACCTCTCCCTTTCCCCTCAGCATGGCTGGCTCAGGAATTCTGGGAGTTGAAGTCCACGAGTCGTAAGAGACAAGGTCGCCTACCACAATTGAACTGAAAATCTGCATGGCTAAACAAGGCAGTCAAGTGAGTTTTGCCCCATTTTACGACTTTTCCACAGTTATTAAGTGAACCATTGAGGTGAATAATGTGGTTGTTAAGTGAGTTTAGCTTCCCCATTGACTTGGCCTATCAGAAGCTGGCTGGGAAGGTGATCATGTGATCCCAGGACAGTGAAACTGCCATAAGTACATGCCAGTTGCCAAGTGCCTGAATTCTGATCCTGCGACCATAGGGATGCTACAATGTGTGAAAAACAGTAATAGGTCGCCTTTTTCAATCTTGTGGTAACTTTGAACAGGCTCTAAATGACAACCACACTAAATGGGGGTGGGGAAGGGAGAGAAAACTGTATCACTTTTATCCGAGATGCATGTGACACACTAGAAGAGTCAAGTTTGGCATTTCCCACATTTTTGAGACACCGAGCTAAAAGGTTCTCTATCACTGATCTACACCAAACCTAGTCACTTGATTCCTTCAACACAAGGCACACTTGGAATTTACCAGGCTGGTGGGTAAAGTCAAAGGCAAAATGAGTAGAATAGAAGCAAACATCACTTGCTGTTATTCTCGGCCCAGAAACTCTTATACACTTTCATGGATGTGGGATGTAGAGGTGGGGAAGGTAACTGAATCCCATGCAGGCTTCTCTTGTTCTGCCCTTCGTGCTTATGTGGTCACTGGAAATTGTCTTAGCAGATCACTCTGAGGAACTATACTGGTCTTCTCCTGGTCTACTAATTCTGTCTACCTTCCATCATGTTCAGTAGGAGAAGAGAAATTGATAGGGTGCCCCAAACATTAATATCACAATCTCCCTACACCACGGGTCGGCAACCCATGGCTCCGGAGCCGCATGCGGCTCTTTGAGCCGTCTCCTGCGGCTCCCAGCCGCCCGGTGCGTGCGCACCTCTTTGAACGGGCAGTGGTGCGCGCGCACCTCTCCAAATGGAGAGTGGCACCGCCCGTTTGGAGAGTTGCGCGCGCACCTCCCCAAACCTTTGGAGAGGTGCGCGCGTACCTCCGCGCGAACGGGCAGAGGTGCTGCTCTTTGAGGAAGCTGTCGCGGCCCGTCTCTGAAGCTGCCGCTTTCGGCAGCTTTGCAGACGGGCCGCTACAGCTTCCTCAAAGAGCAGCGCCCCTGCCCATTCTGAGAGGTGCGCGCGCACCTCTCCGAATGACCGGAGGTGCGCGCGCACCTCCCCAAACCTTTGGAGAGGTGCGCGCGTACCTCCGCGCGAACGGGCAGAGATGCCGCTCTTTGAGGAAGCTGTAGCGGCCCGTCTCCGAAGCTGCCGAAAGCGGCAGCTTCGGAGACGGGCCGCTACAGCTTCCTCAAAGAGCAGCGCCCCTGCCCATTCTGAGAGGTGCGCGCGCACCTCTCAGAACGACCGGAGGTGCGCGCGCACCTCCCCAAACCTTTGGAGAGGTGCGCGCGTACCTCCGCGCGAATGGGCAGGGGCGCTGCTCTTTGAGGAAGCTGCCGCGGCCCGTCTGCAAAGCTGCTGAAAGCGGCAGCTTTGCAGACGGGCCGTCGCCGTCGGGCAACCGGGAACCGGTTCCATCTCACTTTTTAAAAAAATGGCAACCGCGTGAGTTCGCGCATGCGCAAAAAACCGTTTTGCGCATGCGCAAAACTTTTTTTGCGCATGCGCGTGCATGGACACACACACGCGGCTCCCACTTTTTTTAATTTGTGATGGAACCGGTTCCCAGTGGCTCTTTTCCTTTTTTAGGTTGCCGACCCCTGCCCTACACAAACACTGAACATTTAATGAGCCAGTTTCAATCACCATAACTCTGTGTAACATAATACTGACATCTCAAAATAAAAACTGGTGACTGCTGAAGTGATATATCTACTAAATGGAACCAGCTTACATAAAAATAATCAATCATAATCAATCAATCAATCATCATTCTCTATATAAGCCATTTTAAAAAAGAAAAGGCTAATCTTTAGGATATAATGGCATGCAGACATTGGCACTCAAAAATATTCAGACTAACAGAGAATTAAAATGTCATGTAACAGTACAGAAGGAAAACAAAAACAAGTTAAGATTTAATTAAGCATGTTATATAAAAAGCCAAATTAAACTGGACAGAAATGTGAAACAAACATTTATTCCTTGGCTTTGATTAAAGCATGGTACTCTGGTTTAGATTAAACAGATACAATCACAAATTAGACAATTATGATGTTAGCAGAGGTGCATCAATCACCCCTCCCCCGCATAAAAATAATCTATACCATTCAGAAGGGGAAATGCTCAAGTGGCCCATGTGTATTATCTGAAAAATTAAACATTTCAGGATTGATGTTTATCAATGCAATTAGATCTATCTGAAGATTTCTTAACCACAATAACTCATACCTATAATGGCAAAGAAAAAAAATAACTGCATTATTTTTTTATTCCTAATGCATTATTTGGGCACATTTCTGTTTATGAATTGTGCAAATCCCATATAACATGTATGAATTAATCATTCAATAATTTCCCACTTTTTTTAAAGCGCTAGGTGAGAAATTGGCTAATCTGATCATTTTTAGGAATTAAAATTTGCTTTCAACCCGTGGCCCAAGTTGCAGGTTTTTTTGGCAGACTCCATTCAGTGATGGTGCATTGTCATTAAGCACCACAGAGCAGGCTGGATTTCTAAATGAATAATGAAAATTGACATAAGTGGAGACATTCAAATGATAATCATTATGCTGGGGAAGAAAGAAAGGTTTCTTATTTAGGCAGCAATTGCTCAAGCAATTTTTTAAAATTTTTTTAATTATCTTGTTGGAATCCATCTACCATGACTGAAAGCCCTTCCAAATTTCCAGGCATTTTAGGACTACAATTCTCAGAATATCCAGATAAGACCATCAGTGGTTTCATAGGTATGGTCCCAAACATATCTGAAAACTGAAAACATCTCTGACTGCTGGATGGCAACTTCCTATTCAACTACCCTCTGAGAGAACCACCAGGCTATATTGTAAGTTAAAACATCATATGAAATATTTTCCCACAGAAAGTAACAATAGAGATAAAAGTAAATTGATTGTCAGAGAAAATTACGGTCGGGGTTACAGGGTCTCAATCCAGACAATGTCTTGAAGGGCCCATAACTCAAAGTCACAGCCTGAGACACTCTCAAGTTCAGTGTCCCGCTCTCCAAAATAGCTCAGAGAATTGGCCAGTCAGATCTAACAAAACTGGACATTCTAGCTCAAATTAAGGCAGCTTCATATATGTTCTGGACCAGCAAGAAAATGCTGTTATATCAGTTTAACCTTGAGAAAGTTGAAAAATCCCTGCCCTACGAGGATCTGAAAGAAGTTGGAAATCCTGTCAGGAAAGGCTTAGCTAGAGATCACACAGTCTGAACAGAGAACACTGGTGCACCCTTCAACTTCCATTATTCTCTGTGAGGACTGGCTCAGAAAATGCCAACATGGTGTAATCAAGTGAAATGTTGAAGCATTTAAGAGAAGAGGAAGGCATTTCAAAACCAAAACAGTGCGTTAAGAGAAGAATTTAAAAACCGCATGGTCAAAACAAAGATAAGTCCAGGAGAAAAGAATGAGGAAGGAAAGCTGTCCCAGAAGATGGCGAGCAGGAAGTGATGATACCAAAAAGCAGTGGAACTGTGCAAATGAGGAGGCAGAGGGAGCAGACAAAAAGGAAAGAAAGCTCATTTAAGAACAAAAAATCTTCTGCATTTTTATTTCTTTGGGCCAGGGAAATGCTGAAAAATAATAAAATAGAGTGTTAACAATGAAGCAGAGAAAATAAGTAGCCAATGAACAGGGGGAAATGGGAGTGCCATGCCAAAGAGAGCTACCTGAATTTCACATGCATTAGCTCCCCAAACACCTTTCACCCCAAAGAGAGAGGCAGGAGTTTTACAATTATTTTTCATTAATAAATTTCGATTAGATTTTAATTTAATACGTTTAATTCAGAATTCAAAAAGTTAAGCAATGTATTAAGATGCATTTAATTATTTTTTTTATTGTCATAATTAATAATAATTAATTTTAAAAGCCAAAGCTAAGGAGAAAACAATAAAAAGGGAGGCAAGGCAGGTCATTTATGAGACAAACTCTTTGCCCTCCCCAAATTTAAACTTGCACACAATGAGTAAAAAACATGCAGTGAACAATAATTCCTAAACTGCATTTAATACTCTGGATGCAAGAGACGAGGAGCGAGTTAAATCTCAAGATATTATTGATATCTGATCTGTCTGCCAAGTGTTTCCAGAGCCACTTGCTCTTTTGTTACATTCACAAAAAGCACTATGGATGGTAGTAACAGATCAGCCAATGCCCAAGTTAGAGAGAATGGAAGAAATCTTCCTTGGCTATGGACCCATTCACGCTACAAGTCTTTAAAATGAGGCACAATTTACTGGAGATATTTTGGATTAAGTTTTCATCAACTAGTAACCCAGCAAGGAGTAAGAGGAATCTCCATATATTTGGATTCACAGGAAAACATGACTTGTGATACACAATTTTTTTTCCTTTCAGCTTTGCAAGTCACATATTCCAGTAAGAAAAGAGGTATTTAAAAGTAGATCCAGAAACCGCAGAATTAATGCAATCACCTCAAAAAGCCCCAGTTGTATTTTCCATGCAGAATTTTGTTATACGGTAGCTTGAGGTTTGGCTAGCATTTCAAATTAAGAAAGCAGCTAGAAGCATAATAGGTATTACAGGTGGTAGCAATGTACAAATTTGCTGATCAGGGAATCAACTACGGTACTGTATTTCAAAATACTCCAGAATGTTCTATTTCCCTCTGGACCTTGCTAAACTCATCTCTGAAGTATGCAGTTCTGGAGGTGTAGTTTGAGATGTTATATGCATAATATGCTGGACAAAACAAACCTGTTTCAGGGTTAGAATACCTTCAGAACATTTCAGAAGATTTATTTCTAGAATCCCTTCCACCCCCACCCCCCCGAATTGTTCCTGAATAGTACAATCCAGAGGTATTTTGCCCTGGTCCAAAGAGCAATGGAAGATTCTCAAGTCCCCCCTTAGTGGGATTTTGCTCATTCTAAGAGTTTAGCAGGTGAAGTTCTTCTGGCAAGTTAATAGACCTGAAAAGGGGTAGATATAGAATTTGCTAAGAGGGACTGAAAGGGTAAAAGGAAAATGAAAGTTGGACACTTTTTCTCCTCATCTAAAAACATGAGAATCTCATTCCTACAGCCCAGAATTAATGATTCAGTGATAGGGTATTTTCTAAGGACTCTCATACTGAGATTTATAGAAAACTGTGGAACTAACAGACCAAAATAAATGAATGGCATGTTGCCACATAGCCAAGATATCTTGAACTGCAACTATGAGTGCAATCCTTATCTTGCATTCATGTTAGCTCTACTTGATAATTCTGTTATCTTAGAATTAGAGAAGGACAAGGCTAAGCTGGGGATCCAGTTTAGCCCTAGGAATTTCTCAATTGCTCTTTGTTTCCAAGCATCT
Organism: Vipera berus; assembly: GCF_964194415.1. Classification (NCBI taxonomy): domain Eukaryota; kingdom Metazoa; phylum Chordata; class Lepidosauria; order Squamata; family Viperidae; genus Vipera; species Vipera berus. The sequence goes on from NC_138203.1 coordinate 15,161,679, forward strand.
TTCCTGCTGTTTAGTATGTACCACAAATTAAGAGGCATTTTTAATTATACCCTCCATCACATCATTAAAGGGGCTTTGGTAGAATTCTCAGCTACTTCTTTTTCAAAGCATTAGCCCTAAAGCTTCAGCTCCAGAGCTGCCTCGGCTAAGGATAGGCCTACAGGCTATGTAATAATCACTCTTGGTAGCAGCGTCAACTGCTGTTGCTGCTATTCACCAAGAGAAGCAATTATAAGCAAGGAACTTTCAACGAAGGAAGCATCCTATCACTTCCAGCCTCTCTATCTTTCTAATGTGGATCAAAGAGAGCTACCTATTGTTGTTTTTTAAAAAAGGACTAAAAGGTATTGACTGGAGAAAGAAACATTTAAAGGGAAAAATCAGTCACAACAATTGTGACATTTGTAGATAAACATGCACAATCAAACTTAACCTTTGGAATAAGAAACAATGTGTATGTAAGCCTCAAACATTTCAGAATAAAGTAATCACACACCATGCATGTTTGTAAGGTTTAAATGTACTCTTTAAGTCAGAATTCCCAAAAGAATGATGGACTACTCCTGTTTTCTGCTTTCACTTCAGAAAGCTTATTGTTTAAGGCACTTTAATTACATAGACAACAAACACCCATTTACATTATTGTTAATCCAGAATTATTATTTATTTATTTTTTAAAAAGCAGGCTCTCTGCTAGATGATGATATTGCTGATTCCTTCTAGGGCCATGCGGTTAGGTGCATTCTGCTGGTTAATATGCTTATATTATGAGTTGGATTGCGTTTAGGGACTTGGATATTTAGTTTTCTTAATTATTGTTTTGTGATTTTAACCTCTCTATTTGGCCCAATGTCACTTTTGGAAAATGGAAGGCCTTAACAAATTGTTTACATAAAACAAACGGTGGTTTCACTGTACAACTAAGAATCCAGTATCAAAGCCAGTTTTACTGTTCCAAAGAGGTCAGATTCATTTTATAGAAGTAATTTTTTTGTAATCGGATAAAAAAAATCAAGAAACTATGCACTGAAGGCTGTGAGAATAAAGTGAGAATAAAGAATATGTTATTTTTTCAATGGGTTTCCTGGTTTCTTACATGCTTTCCTCACATTCATTTTGGCCTTTTAGGGGTAAATAACCAATCATGGAAATCTTTGGCTTAAGCAGTCATTATAAGCTTTGTAGAGCAACCATGCATTCTCTGGCTCTTTAAGAATAAAGACACCAAAGAAACAAATTCAACTTTTCTTTTTTGAAAACACTGCCAGTTATTTTTGAATATATGTATAAAATTCACACAATAGTCAAGAAATAATTGTTTTGTGTTTGGAAGCCAAATTTGAACTTACCCGCTTGAAATCGTTCATGTTTGTTGCTTGAACTGGTGTTCCAATAAACGTGAAATACGCAATTCTTGTTGTTTCTTCATCACCTTGATTAGACTGGACAAATAACTAAAAGGGAAGAGATGAGTCCTGAGTTACATATGTAAAAGCGACATCCATCCATGAAAGATAGGTAAAATGAGGACCCAGATTGTTGGGGGCAATTAAGCTGACTTTGTAATAATGCCGCTTGGGGTGTGTGTGAAAGCCCTAATAAGCAGGCATATACATAGAATGAAGGCTACTGCTAAGCTTGTAAGCCGCCCTGAGTCTTCAGAGAAGGGCGGGATATAAATGGAATTAAAATAAAAATAAATAAATAAATAAATAAATAAAGAGCCAAGCTCAAAGGAAATGAGTTAAAACCATGGAATACTAAAATAACTCAATTTTAAGTCTGCAGAACATAATCGGTGGGACTCAAGCTTAAAGGTAAAGGTAAAGGTTCCCCCGCACATGCGTGCTAGTCGTTTCCGACTCTAGGGGCCGGTGCTCATCTCCGTTTCAAAGCCGAAGAGCCAGCGCTTGTCCGAGGACATCTCCGTGGTCATGTGGCCGGCATGACTAGACGCCAAAGGCGCACGGAACGCTGTTACCTTCCCACCGTAGTGGTCCCTATTTTTCTACTTGCATTTTTACGTGCTTTCGAACTGCTAGGTTGGCAGAAGCTGGGACGAGTAACAGGCGCTCACTCTGTTATGCGGCACTCGGGATTCGACCCGCCAAACTGCCGACCTTCTGATCGACAAGCTCAGCGTCCTAACCCACTGAGCCACCGCGTCCCTTGGACTCAAGCTTGCCGGCAGCTAATTTTGAATGTGAATTCTAGGATGCCAGTGCAGGCTTCAAACTACAGGATTGTTCAACTTGGCACAACTGTGTTACTGGGAAGGAAGTCAAGACTTTGTACTCACAGTTACACTGTTAACATTCTGAAATTTTACATAGCGAAGTTGAATTATGCTGTCTTCTTTAATATCATCTGGTGTTAGTTCCAAAGCCTGAGTGGGTTCGCTTCTTTCTGCCTCTTCAAAATCCATTGATCGAGGAAGATTGATAAATATTTTTATATATTTTGGACCCTGACCTATAATAAAACATAATCCTTTTCAGAAACCTAGATTAATTCAAATTATCTTGACAGAAAAACGTAACACCTCATGAGATCTCCTGCATTGAACATGAGGAGGTGGTTTTGAGCATTGTACGTGAGCCAGAGCTTATGTGAGTTTTAAAATGGTTTCTAAGTTCAGACACCTTTGTGTTTGAAATAGGATATTTTGGGAAATTTTATCCCGAAGGATTTTTTTTTAAAAAAAATCAAACATCTTGTATAACTCTACTGACAAACCATTAAGCTCAACCTAAATGTGAAAGGTAAATACCACTATCAAGGTAAAATCTGGTTTCATTTACATGATTGCTCTTATGGTTTAATTATTTAATGAGAACTGCACATTATGTTGTGTACTCAAAGGCAAAGTGACACTAAAATGATATGGTGCCATTACAAGACAAATTTATCTATGTGACTTTGGAACACAATTGCTTTAAGCAGGGCTGAATAGTTTGTTTTGCCAAGTTCTACCTGCATTGATTATATTTTCAATTAATTTGTTCTAACTCTTATCCTGCAATGTGGAGATCTAGACAGAACCAAAACAGAGAACAGAAAAACAGTAGCTTATCTTTGTATTACTAAAATCAACATAGAATTAAAAACAATACCAGTGGAACTTCTTCTTGAGGAATAACTTTTTTTTTTACTTACCATTATCAGGCCCTTGACATTTCATAGAATAAAGCTTGACCGGTTGATTAAAAGCTACAGTTATAAGCAACTGTGGAGGAAAGGGGAAAAAAAGATTGATAACAGAAAGCCAAAATGTATGGTAGACAACACATTGCTGCACAAATTTTGAGTTACTTGTTCCCTTAGGTCTACTTCCAAATCAAAACCAAGAGTAGGTGATCTGAATAAGCACACAGATGAAAACACTTGCTCTATTGAAAAATAAATGATTATTGTCCAGACATCCTAATTATTTTTTGAAAGTTGTAATACCTGCTCATCACAGTCTGATTCCAAGAAGGTAGAGTCTTTACGTAAACAATTATCAAATCCATGTTCATCACTTTCATTAAGACACTCACATCCAGCTTTATTAACAAATGGCATCAAATCCATCTGGAAGGAAAGGATAATAGTTTTCATTACTTGGCTGTTCTGCATAAAGTACTACCTAGAGCAGTGTTTCTCAACTTTAGCCCCTTGAAGATATGTGGACTTCAACTCCCTGAATTCCCCAGCCATCATATGCTGGCTAGGGAATTCTGGGAGTTGAAGTCCACACATCTTCAAGGGGCCACGGCTGAAAAACACAGACCTAGATGTTCTTAAAACAATAATTGGTTAATAAAGTTGTAAATAAATTTGATTTCCCCCCCCAAATGCAATAAATAAGAGTCAACAGGGGGGAAAACCCTATTTATTTAGCTGAACACGCAAACTTCCTGCTATTCTGGAGCTGTCCATTTGTGGCAGGCAATTTTAAAATCTTGTAACAGGTGGAAGTAGTTGCCTGTTGTCAAATCAAAACTGCTAAACAGCACATGCGGTAAACTATTAGCATGACTTATTTACATTCACACTAGATGCAAGGAAGACGGTGGTAACAGGCAACATTTGCAAATTGAACTGGTGCAAATTCAAGTGGCCTATATTCATGGGAGTTATTTACATAAGAAAGATTCATTTGGAAAGGTAATCTGGGATATATTTACATTACAGAATTTGTCTCCATTTAGCTGTGAATTTCAAGTACTTAACATCTCAAAAGAGATGCAGGGTTCTGGTGTTTTGTTTTTGTTTTTTTTGGTTTTGCATTTAATGTAATTCTAGGTTTCTTTGCAAATACCAACCTTCAGCAACATGCAATGGATTGCATTTGCTAATGCAGAAAAACAAACCCACAAGGCACTGCAGTTGCAAAGAGCTCACCTACTGACCTCCTGCCCAGTCAGTAAATCTATTAGTATTTGGGGCAAGAGGCAAAAAATGAAGCCCTTTTAAGGGGAATATAATATCAAACACTGCTTAGAAATTGTAATGAAACTGACAGCTCTAGTTGAGTGTTTTGTCACATTAAGGTTCTCATTTACACACATGTGTCATTCTTGCTGTCAAACAAGATCGTGATTTGCAACATTCAGGAGCCCAGAGGTAAGACTTGAATAAGGAAAACATGATAAGCATTTGCTGGGAGTGATTACCTCTCAGCCCTGGAGCAAATTCTAAAGATGGAATTTGACAAAAACAATATAAAAATCCCACATAAATTCTTCCATTTCTGGATTCGTGGGATTGATGAGTAAGAATTACAATAGAGTAAGGATTTCTTCAACTTCGGTACAGATGATAGATACCCCTCTTCCCTGATCAGGATTATATCTGCACTAACATTTCTGCCAAGCTATGACGGCTCTTTCCTTTTACAGAAAAAACCCACAAAAGATTTGCATCTTTTAAAAATCAGAATGAGATTATGTTCCATTTAACTGCTATATGGCTCATAACAATAAGGCCTAATATGGTTTCCTTGGTCTGGGTTTGGTGTAGGAACAAATGATAATTGATGCATGTATATTATAATTATTGATGAGGTCTTTAGGCCGCTGAATATGTAAATTCACTATTATTGAATAATAGATTGTTAAGGTGGATTGATCTCGATCCTGTAGACTACTTGTGACATGTGGCAGAATTCAAATCAGCTCTCTTCCAGACAAGCCACACCCCATGTCACCTGTACAGGTAGTCCTTGACCTGCAAACACAATTGAGCCCAATATTTTGTTGCTTAAGCAAGACAGTTGTTAAATGAGCTTTGTCTCATTTTATGACCTCTCTTGCCACAGTTGTGAAGTGAATCACTGCAGTTAAGTTAGTAATATGGTGGTTAAGAGAATCTAGCTTCTCTACTGACTTTGCTTGTCAGAAGGTTGCAAAAGGTGATCATGGGACCCTGGGACCACCATAAGTACATGTCAGTTGCATGTACTGAATTTTAATCATGTGACCGTGGGGAATGCTGCAACGATTATAGGTGCGAAAAACTGTCATAAGTCATTTTTTTCAAGTTCCATTGTAACTTTGAACAGTCACTAAAAGAATGGCTGTAAGTCGAGGACTACGTGTACCAAAAAATTGTTCTCCTCTTCTACTTTGTGAGGATAGCCAACCTTCTCCAGGGAATTTCCTTTCAGGAGATTTATACGGTAGTCATATTCCTTCCATTCCTTTATGAATAAGCGTTTAGCTAAGCCACCATCTGTTCAGTTTATAGTAATATATCCTGAATGGTCGGAAAGCTATTATAAAAATAAAGCATGCACTTCAGCATCCTTAAGCATTGCTCACTTGAGCATGGTTATGTTGGCAGTTGAATGAGGGAAAAACTTGTCCAACAATTGGCATTCGGAGGGAAAGAATGACACAGCTTTCAAATATTCCTTGATACAAAAACTGTGTTTTAGAAAAAATGCAAAATAGATCAATTGAAGAATCCCAATGAGGATTCTAACTCATGCTTTGCTTCTACATTATCCTATATAATAGCTTTGCTTCTATATTATTTTAAAAACATTTGTTCAACAGTTTTCATGTCCAGGTGACTAATAATCATTTCCACTACTGTATTCTTCTGCCTGCTTCTCATTGTTGAGATGAGCAGCATATAAATTTGATATTTGGACTACTGTAATGCTCTCTACATGGGGCTGCCCTTGAAGACCACTCGGAGGCTCCAACTGGTGCAGAATGCAGCCGCGCGAGTTGTGTTGGGAGTCTCCCGATACTCCCATGTTACACCTCTGCTCCGCGAGCTGCATTGGCTACCGGTTGCCCTCCGGGTGAGATTCAAGGTGTTGGTAATGACTTACAAAGCCCTACATGGCATGGGTCCGGATTACCTACGGCAACACCTGCGGCCGGCATCAACTTCCCTCCGTCCAGTGCGCTCCCACAGAGTGGGCCTCCTCAGGGTGCCTCCGATCAAAGAATGTCGACTGGTGGCCCCCAGGGGGAGGGCGTTCTCTGTGGGCGCGCCAGACCTGTGGAACCGCTTGCCGGTTGAGCTCCGGATGGCTCCCGACCTTCGCTCCTTCCGGCGGGATCTAAAAACTTATTTATTTGAGCAATCTGGCCTGGTCTGATGGGTTTGGGGTTTAAATATGGTTTTAATTATTGTATATTTTGGGCATGATATTTAATTGTTTTTTAACTTTTATATTTTGTTTTTTAATATTTATTGCCCTGTACACCGCCCTGAGTCCCTCGGGAGAAGGGCGGTATAAAAATTTAATAAATAAATAAATAAAAATAAATAAATAAGTAACAATCCCATTCACTCTGAGTCAGTGTAAGCTTTAAGCACTTTTAACTTCATCCAGTGTCATCTGTAACTATTACAAACCATAATGATGGCAAAAGATATTGAGTTGGGCACTTCAAGGAGAACCACATTATCAGAGGACATACAGTCCACTGGAAATAAATTCCTCTCTGGACTTCCAACAGAATTATAAGGAGAGTGCTAACTGCTTTCAGGATGCCAATATACATCAAGGAGACAGTGCCCCAAATTGTAACAAAAATAAATAAATAAAATAAAATAAACAAATTGCCTCCTCCCCCTCAAAAAAAGAACAACTTAACCCTGTAAATATTTAAGGGTTAATGCTACCAAACAGATTTTTGGGTGAATTAGTCTTTCGCAAGAATTTCTATAGATCCAATTCTCAATAAAATGGGGTTATTATCCCATCAATCTTGCAGGCCATAAAAGCAAAAGCTGTATATTCAGAGAAAATCATTGAAAGAAATACCAGCAAAGAATGGCATATAGATCAGGCCATACATACATACATACATACATAACTTTCTGCATTTCTGATTGCAGTTGATGATGCTGTATTGGAGACTGTTTTGAAAATGTTCTAATTTTTCTGAAATTGCTTTTAGCAATGGAGAGAAAAATCTCAGGAACCTTTGAAGTTGGAAAAACAGCACCTGTTTGTATAACAAACATTGCACCACAGGCCAAACGTTGTTATGTAGAGTACCATATCAGTCGATTAAAATAAGGTTCAAATAAGATGCACATACGTATCCCTTTGGAATATCGGCATCCTCGTTGATTCCAGGATCGTTTTCTAGATGCTGTTTGATTTTCTCTTCCAATCCCAGAGCATCTGCACCTTGATACTGATCAATTCGCACTTTGTTCCGGAAGAAAAGAAATGTCGGAGTTGCTGATATATTGTTAGTGGCAGCTGTCCCCTAACATTGAGAAAACCAGTAATTAGCACAGCACAGAAACATTTTAAAAGGCAGCTGGAGGCTAGGAGGGGGGGGGGGAGCTTGGCCCAGCTGCAGCTGGTGTACCAATTGTGACCCTACCTGCAGCAGGAGGCCCTCGCCACAGTCATTTGCACACTTATTACTCTCTTGGATCAGTGCAGTGTGCTCTACGAGGACCGACTTTGAAGAGCACTTGGAAATGGTAATTGGTACAAAATAAACTGGCTGGCACATTAGCAATTCAAAGTGCATTTATTATTATTTTTTTCTAAGTTATCAAGATGGCAACAAAATCTAATACTCTTCTTTCCTCCTATTTTCCCCACAAAACAAGCTCTGAGAGAGAGAGAGAGACTGACCCAAGGTCACCCAGCCAACTTTCATGCCTATGTCGGGACTAGAACTCACGAGTCTCCCAGTTTCTAGCCTGGTGCTTAAGCACTAGACCAGGGGTAGGCAACCTCGGCTCTTTTATGACTTATGGACTTCAACTCCCAGAATTCTCGGCTCTTTTATGACTTATGGACTTCAACTCCCAGAATGACTCAGGAATTCTGGGAGTTGAAGTCCATGAGTCATAAAAGAGCCGAGGTTGCCTACCCCGGCACTAGACCAAAGTGACTTCTTATAGCACTTATCCCACAATTGCTGCACTGGTTACCAATTAGTTTCCATGTTTCCAGACACAGTTCGGAGTGCTGACTGTAACCTATAAAGCCCAATATGGTCTGACACTGAGGAACTTAGCAATAGCCCTTAAGACTTATATACCACTCATACTGCTTTACAACCCTCTCTGAGCAGTTTACAAATGTCAGCATATTGCCCCTATCAATTAGCAACCTCGGAAGGATGGAAGGCTGCGTCAACCTTGAGCCAGTCAGAGTCGAACATCTCGCCATGGGCAGAGTTAAGCCCGCAATATTGCATTCTAATTGCTATGCCACCAGGGTCTTAACAGGAACTTAAAAGGATCACCTTCTCCACATAGACAGACTTGCCAAACTTGCCCTGTGCACCCCAGGAAGGTGGGTGGTTTAGGATCACTAGCAAAATTTTGTGGTTCAGTTTCCACATTACAAAATTGTTTCATTTTGGAATATAATATAATCCCATTATTTGGACACAGTACTCTACTACAGAGGTCAAAAGACTAAATACATTCATTTCTGACTGCAAACTGTTGTGTTCTTAAATGTGATTAACTGTGATTACTCTTAACTAGGTTTTGTCAAGTTGGCCTGTTTAAATAAAACTAAGAGATTCCACACAACAGTTAACGGAATAGCTTGCAAGCTTATGGTGGCAGCAAGGATGACTTAGACCAGGCATGTCAAACTGCCGGCCTGTGGGCCGGACACGTCATCCCAAAACCGCACCCACCCCATTACCGGCAATGGGGAAAAAGTTGTGATATGTTGCGTGACGTTGCAAGTTTGATGTGCCTGAGTTAGACAATTTATTGTAGAAATTTTACCCAACAATACATGGACCGTTGGATAGTTAATGTATTTTTAAAGAGTTTTATCAATAATAAGCCATGACTGACTTCCTGATATATATAAATCTATAGTCTTTCATTATGGTAATTATGCTTATTGAAGTCAGTGGATTTCTAAATGAAATTTATTTATTGTTTCTAAATCTGTGACAGTTGTTCATTCATAATCAGCCAAATACACATACATAGCACTACATACCTGGCACTGATGTACATCAACTTCCAAAAATGTTGCTTGGGGATATTTATTGCTCAGAGCATTGAAAACAGGAGCTACCCTCAAACAAGGACCACAGCTGCCAAGGGAAAAGAAAAAAGAAAAGAAAACACACAACTGAACAACACTATTTGTCATTTAAGTAGCTACAGTCACCCTAGAGATTCAGTTGAAAATACAAACTATAACAAAGAATAAATGGAAGAGGAAGACTGATACGGGAAAAAGCATTTCTTCACTGCCATGTCCTTCACAACATATATAAAGCTGAAAAAAAATCTAGAGGCATCACCAAGCTCAGTTGAAGGAAAATAGAATATACAAACTGTTTCCTCCCTTCTCTGACTACTATTTTATTACAGCTGAGGCTAAGGCAGGGGTGGGCAACTATGGTCCCTTTACGATCTGTGGACTTCAACTCTCGGAATTCCTTAGCCGGCCAACGCAATCCTGTGCTAAACACTTCATTTTTGCTAGAGATTCCCAAAAAGCAGTTTGCACCATAAAAAAAAATACTCTGGGAACTAATAGGGAGGAGTCATCTTCATTCACTTTCTCCCACACAAACTATCTATACATAACTGTCTTTTATTCCTCTGGAATGACCTCCTCTTCACCTGAGAATCCAGGCTACACTCCACCACAACATTACTTGCCATCATTTTATAGTTGTGCTCCTGTGTCAAATGCCCCTAACCACTTTAAACACTTACAATCTTTATTTGCTAAGATTCAGCCTATGACTCTGAATTAAGTTTTGTTACATTGTCCTCCCACAAATAATCACTCTCCATTTTCAGAAATGTATCTCAGGCACTGTTTAAAGGACACTTCAACAAAGTACACTGAAAGCAAACTACTGTAACAAATTGCAATAAAGGTAGTGCTTGACTTACAGCCATTCATTCTGTGACCATTCAGTTATAAAAGCACTGGAAAAAGTGACTTATGACCGTTTTTCACACTTACAACTGTTGCAGCATCCCCATGGTCACATGGTCAAAATTTGGGCGCTTGGCAACTGGCATGGATACTCCCATGTTACACTTTTGCTCCGCGAGCTGCATTGGCTACCGGTTGCTCTCCGGGTGAGGTTCAAGGTGTTAGTTATGACTTACAAAGCCCTTCATGGCATGGGTCCGGATTACCTACGGCAACACCTGCGGCCGGCGTCAACTTCCCTCCGTCCAGTGCGCTCCCACAGAGAGGGCCTCCTCAGGGTGCCGCCGATCAAAGAATGCCGATTGGTGACCCCCAGGGGGAGGGCCTTCTCTGTGGGCGTGCCAGACCTGTGGAACCGCTTACCGGTTGAGCTCCGGATGGCCCCCAACCTTCGCTCCTTCCGGCGCGATCTCAAAACATTCTTTTTCGAACAAGCTGGCCTGGTCTCATGGGATGGGGTTGGGTTTTTAAAACTAGTTTTAACTTTAATATGTATTGATTTTATGGGCATGATGTTTAATGACTTTTTAATTTTTGTATTCGATTTTTATTGTGTATTGCCCTGTTCACCGCCCTGAGTCCTTCGGGAGAAGGGCGGTATAGAAATCAAATTATTAAATTAAATTATTAAATTAAATTAATGGATAGTTGCACTGTTCTGGGGTCATGTAATCACCGTTTGTAACCTCCCCAGCCGGCTTCTGATAAGCAAAGTTTAATGTGGGAAGCCGGCTGGGAAGCTTACAACGCTTAAAAACTGCATGATTCACTTAAACAACTGCAGTGATTTAACACTTAACAACTGTGACAAAAAAGGTCGCAAAATGGGGCAAAAGTCACTTGACAGCTGCTTTGCATAGCAACAGAAATTTTGGGTACAATTGTGGTAGTAAGTAGAGGACCACCTGTACATTTATAGCTATTTACTTACTTTTTTTTAATCAGAATACAACTGGCGGTGAAAAATAAGATGGCAAATTTCAGTGAAGAACTGGTCATTTAAAAAGGAAGCGATGCTAAGTTGTATGCCTAGCTCAATAACAACATAAGTATTTGAACAAGTTCACTAAAGGAAAAAAAAATGAAGCTAGATTTTAAACTAAGAGAATCTGTACAATGCACACAGGCACCGAAACACAAAAACAAAGATTAGTTTTAAATACGGTTCTATTCTAGAACAGTTTCTAATTCCAAATAATGCAGAACAGCAAGTTTGACAAGTCTAGAGTTGACTCTTCAACAGACCACAAGATAAGTCAACCCTTCAGATGCACCAAATTATCTTCTCCTACTGCAATTGCTCAATTGTGTCTTGTCTGTAACACAAGTGTTCAAAGACTATAAAAAATACCTAAATCAGGGGTCTTCAAACTTGGCCCTTTTATGACTTGTGGACTTCAACTCCCAAAATTCCTCAGCCAGCATGCCTGGCTGGGGAATTCTGGGAGTTGAAGTCCACAAGTCATAAAAAGGCCAGGTTTGAAGACCCCTGACCTAAATGAACAAAGAATACAGATAGTCCTCGATTTACAACTATCTGTTTAGTGACCAAACTTACAATGGCACTGAAAAAAGTGACTTATGTCTGGTCTTCATACTTATGACCGTCGCAGCATCCCTACTTAAGAGTGGTGGTCACTTTCCTCAATAAATAAACAAACAAGTACAGTATAGTGTTTTTGGCTCACTTGTTTGATTCTCTTTATCTAGTTTTAGGATCTGTGTGGAGAACAGATCACGTTTTAGGGGATATTTACGCAAAAATATTGAAAACTCAAAAAGCTTTCACAAAATTTTAAGCACTGTTGTACCCCTAGTTGTACCTCTTAATTTTCTTTAACCTCATGGTTCAGTCTGCATAACCCTACAGGAATTTGGTTTTTTCAATAATTTATGAACTATGTTTTATCATTTGACACAAAAAAACTGGACCCATCGCTTGGCTTTACTTTTCACATCCCAAGATTATTTCATACTGTGAACCTTTCCGCTAGTCAATTAGTCTCTTGACACCCAGTATTCATATTTTCTTTCCTGCATAGTTTGAAATGGGCATTCACCCGTTTCCTTTATTTATTGAATACAAAGTATCTGCCAAATATCTAATTCAGGGGTGTCAAACTCAATTTCATTGAGGGCCGCATCAGCATTGCGGTTGCCCTCAGGGGGCCGGGTGGGTATGGCCTGGGTGGGCGTGGCCTACTGGGTGGGCGTGGCTAGTGCGTATGGCCTACTGGGTGGGCGTGGCCAACTGTACATCGTTTGCATCAAGGGTGCCTATGGGGGCCTGGGCAGGAGTGGGACAGATCTGAGGGTCTCTGGCAGAAGGAGGGTCTCTGGGCCAGGGCCAAGGCAGTGGGGGCCGTTCCCTCACTGTTTCCAGGATGGCTTCGCGGGCCACATAAAACCACTTTGCGGGCCGGATCTGGCCCCCGGGCCTTGTGTTTGACATGTCTGATCTAATTAATTGTTCACTTTTCTAACTTCTTTGGCCCCTGGCCTTTTCTTTTTATTCATTACTCACCTTTGCTTAGCTTTTGTAAGGTTCTTTATGTTTTAGCTTCTCTATGTCCCACAACATGTTTCTATGTAGGTATCCTCAAGTCTTTCTTCCCCTTACAGAAGCTGAATAGCAATTCAGTTCCTTGAGTAACTGCACATTCTAAGAGACTATTATGAAATTGAACACACAGGTGGTCCCTTATGATAGGGAGGTGAATACAGTTCAGAGTTATCACAGTGTTAGAAAGGATACTTTATGGCCCATAGTGCACTTCTGGCTGTCATAAAATGTTGTGCCCCCCTTCCCGACACATGACCCCATTTCAGACAACCGGCTCATTTTTACCACATGTGGTAGGATCCTGCAGCCCTGGGACCGTGATTTGCAACATTTAATAAATAAATCATTATTTTTCTGGAGGGAGAGGGAACCACCCATTTGGGAAAATGGCTTCACACTTACAACTGAGTAATTTGCTTAGGGACAGTGTGATTCACACTTACAACCACATGTTTTGCTTAATATCTGCTGTAAAAACGATCATAAAATTGGGTCTGGTCATGTATGTGCCTCGATTTATAACCAAAAACCCAGTCCCAATTTCGGTTGTAAATCAAGAACCATCTGTATATCACAACATCAAAAACATTACAGAAAGATAGACCTATTTGAACCTGTGACCATTAGTCACAAGTTATGACTGAGACCAGAAAAACAAACAAGCTTAGAAGATAGGCAAGATTTTTAAAAATCTTATGAAAAATTAAGGAGACTGCAAGGAATTATAGCTCACCTGTATACAAATCATGTTTTATATCATTGTTCTAAGCTCCACACTATCAAACGAAGGAATACAAGAATTCTGCTTGATTAGACTGAAGGAACAGGCAGGTGCCTTCCAGATGTTTTGGATAACTTCTCTAAAATCCAACCACACAGCCCATGTTTTAAAATTCTGGGCATTTCATCAAAAACACTCGTCAGAAACCAAATTATCAACCCCCTATTATTCTGTATCCAACAGCAGTCAATTGTATTTTAACTTGTGCTGTCCATATCTTGCCTTTCATCCAGGAAATTTAAAGGATCGACTGAGTTTCTTAGGCAGGCCACAAAAAAATGCAATAATGTTAATAACCCCTACTTGCTGCTTATTTTCAGCAACTGGTTTTCAAAGAACCCACCATCTAAACAAAAATTTACTGAGATGCTATGGCCAAAATCCATCAGCACAACTTCCTCCAACACGAATGTATCTGAATCTCTTCCAAAATGCTTTCAGCCAGCAATCAACACTATACTTTTAAAAAATGACAGCAGAGATTGTTATTAATCAGTTATGCCTGAAGTACAAGATCTCTTAAGTTCAATTGAACTGCAGCCAAAATATTCATTGATGGTTCACCAAGTTTGTGAGAAAACCCTGGCAGTGCCCAATAATCCCAGAAAAAAGGCATGGCCAGATGTGTTCACTGATATCATTTAGGCCAATGTCTTTCCAGAATTGTAAAGTAGCTGATGATTCCCATTTTCTTTTATATTAAGTTGTATATCCACTTCTCAGTGCCCATAAACTGCAGACTGAAATATGAAATCCTCTGGAAGTCTTCCACTCCGGGACGTTATTAAAACAAAATGGCAGCTGGTTATGAACAGTCATGTTGTTAAGAATAATATCTATACTCCAAGTAGAATAATGTAATCTTACTAATTGTGCTGTCTTTATGCTTCACTTTCCCATCAGAAAAACCAGTTAGGGAGAAGATTTATATTTCTAGTCACCAGAAGATGGATTTGATACTTAAATGCTCTTCCTGCAAGGTAGATCAATATAGAGCACTCTTTGTGATCCAGCATGGCTGAAATCTGAGGAAGAGAATTTACCCATTTAAAATATTATATAATGGTAGCTGGCTCTCTGCTGGAGCTATCCTATAAATCTGTGAATAATGTGGGAATGTCCAACAGAGCTATAAAGAAGGAAGGAGGCAATATTTTGCTAGTTGTGAATACCACAACCTCCCACTCCATTAATTGTGAAGCAGGAAACTGAATTCCCCATATTTCCTGTTTGTAGGAGACAAGATGTTCTTTGTCCAAGGTACATTTAAGTAAACCCTCTGAGCTTCACATTTAATTTGAGTCAAGTACATTCCTTGGAGTGGGTTGGGAATGGAAAGAAGTTAGGGAGAAATATTGTATCTGTTTGATGGAATTAGGAAAATGAATTTGTGTACGAGATAGCAAACTGGCTTTGAAATTCCTTGATCTAGTGCAGGGCTAGGCAACCTTGGCTCTTTCATGACATGTGGACTTCAACTGCCAGAAGCTGGCTCAGGAATTCTGGGAGTTGAAGTCCACAAGTTATAAAAGAGCCAAGGTTGCCTACCCCTAATCTAGTGGAATATACATAGCCCGAGACTGTCCTATTTCCCTATCCCCACAAGTTAAAATTAAGACTGTCAAAGACAAACTTCTAGGAGAGAATGTTTCTGGTAAACTGACTGATGGTTTAATGATCCACCCTAAGCATTTAAATGAGATTTAGCTATAATGTAGTCCGAGTGTGCTTTTAGCATCAGTCAGTGTCCTCTATTCCAGTGGGTTGATTGGAAGTAATGATTGTGTTCCAACCTCTGGCTTGGTTTGGAAGTAGACTCCTCATTCAGTTTGTACAACATCCTTAACTGGTTCCATGTGTCAAGATTGCTGAAACTAGCCATCCAACGCAAAGATTAAATTGCCTTATTTGGCACTATTCTGTGCCTGTGGGTCTTCTGATCTGATTCTGAAATAGAAGAGGAAGCCCCTGTAGTAGCCTACACTGAAGAAAAGCACATGGAACTAAGCTCAGTGCTGTAATCATGCTTGACAGTTTTATAAGTCAGCCTTCCATATATTAGGATCTCTTTCCTATCTTATGAATTTATTTCTGGGGCAGGAACTACTTCATTTCTTCTGTGCTAATGGTGACCCCAGATATAAGACCTATATGATGATTGGGTAGATTCAAAAAAGGAGAAAAAGAAAGTTGGAGGTTTGTAAGTGCCAGTAGATATGACCATTTCTCTTGGGTTCTTAAATGAGCCTCAAGGATTGTTGTTAGCTCACTGGGTACTGATGCAGGACAAAAAGATAAGCTTTCAATTGAAACTGATTACTACTATATATAAAACAGAGGCCTGGATCCTGATTGGGATATGAGGAGGCCAATTGACTATGTACAGTCATCCAGCAGAATGAATTCAATTAATTAATATTTTCTTCTTAAAAGCTTTGCTATCTATTGGAACTATTCTGAGATCCAAGGTTCAAAATAGTTTTCTTTAAAAAAAAAGATTTTATTAGTTCTTTTTTCCTTATATAGCGTGCAGTCTGGCTTCAGAAGCGCTAATACATAGTCATAGTCAAAAATCAAATGCACAGGTATAGTATAGGTGGTACCTTGCTCAATAGTAGTAACTGTGAGAGGGATCTCGGAGTCCTAGTAGACAATCACTTCAATATGAGCCAGCAGTGTGCTGCAGCTGCCAAAAAAGCCAACACAGTGCTAGGCTACATTAACAGAGGGATAGAATCAAGATCAAGTGAAGTACTAATACCACTTTACAATGCTTTGGTAAGGCCACACCTGGAATACTGCATCCAGTTTTGGTCACCACGATGTAAAAAAGATGTCGAGACTCTAGAAAGGGTACAGAGAAGAGCAACAAAGATGATTAGGGGGCTGGAGGCCAAAACATATAGGGAACGGTTGCTGGAATTGGGTATGTGTAGTTTAACGAAGAGAAGAGTGAGGGGTGACATGATAGCAGTGTTCCAATATCTCAGGGGCTACCACAAAGAAGAGGGAGTCAAGCTATTCTCCAAAGCACCTGAAAGCAGGACAAGAAGCAACGGATGGAAACTAGTCAAGGAGAGAAGCAACCTAGAACTAAGGAGAAACTTCCTGACAGTTAGAACAATTAACCAGTGGAACAACCTGCCTCCAGAGGTGGTGAATGCTCCAACACTGGAGGTTTTTAAGAAGAGACTGGACAGCCATTTGCCTGAAATGGTATAAGGTTTCCTGCCTGAGCAGGGGGTTGGACTAGATGACCTCCAAGGTCCCTTCCTTCTTCTTCTTCTTCTTCTTCTTCTTCTTCTTCTTCTTCTTCTTCTTCTTCTTCTTCTTCTTCTTCTTCTTCTTATTATTATTATTATTATTATTATTATTATTATTATATTATTATAATATTATTATTATTATTATTATTATTATTATTATTATTATTATTATTATTATTATTATTATTATTATTATTTCCTAATCTTTGGTTCTTTCTTCTAGCCATTTGTAGAATGACTCCCAGCTTTGGTAGCATTCTGTTTCTTCTTTATCTTTCAGTCTCATAGTTAATCTGTCCATCTCTGCACATTCCAATATTTTTAAAATTACTTCTTCCTCTGGTGGTATTCCTTCATTTTTCCAGTACTGCGCGAAGGTTATTCTTGCTGCTGTTGTAATGTGTAGAACCAAATATAAACTTTGTTTATTAATCTTTTTTCTGGTATTATACCTAATAGAAAAAGTTCTGGATTAAATACTACCGTATATACTTGAGTATAAGCCGAATTTTTCAGCCCACTTTTTGGGCTGAAAAATTCCACTTCGGCTTATACTCCAGTCAACAAAAAAACTTACTGAGGACTTGTGCGCGGCCGAGGCTTTTGAGCTTCCGGGATCGCGCTCACCTCTCCCAAGCCACCGCCGTCCGGAGACCTGCCGAAGTTTGGGGAGGTTTGGGGAGGTGCGCGCGCACCTCCCCAAAAGTCCCCAAACGAAGCCGGGTCTCCGTTCCTCTGCGCCCTGCCTGCCTGCTTCTTTCCACAGCGGAAAGAAGCAGGCAGGCAGGGGGCGGAGGAACGGAGACCCGGCGACGTTTGGGGAGGTTTGGGCGCCTCTCCAAATATCCCCAAACGTCGCCGGGTCTCCGTTCCTCTGTGCCCTGCCTGCCTGCTTCTTTCCACAGCGGAAAGAAGCAGGCAGGCAGGGGGCGGAGGAACGGAGACCCGGCGACGTTTGGGGAGGTTTGGGCGCCTCTCCAAATATCCCCAAACGTCGCCGGGTCTCCGTTCCTCTGTGCCCTGCCTGCCTGCTTCTTTCCACAGCGGAAAGAAGCAGGCAGGCAGGGGGCGGAGGAACGGAGACCCGGCGACGTTTGGGGAGGTTTGGGCGCCTCTCCAAATATCCCCAAACGTCGCCGGGTCTCCGTTCCTCTGTGCCCTGCCTGCCTGCTTCTTTCCACAGCAGAAAGAAGCAGGCAGGCAGGGGGCGGAGGAACGGAGACCCGGCGACGTTTGGGGAGGTTTGGGCGCCTCTCCAAATATCCCCAAACGTCGCCGGGTCTCCGTTCCTCTGTGCCCTGCCTGCCTGCTTCTTTCCACAGCAGAAAGAAGCAGGGAGGCAGGGGGCGGAGGAAAGGAGACCCGGCGACGTTTGGGGATATTTGGAGAGGCGCCCAAACCTCCCCAAACGTCGCCGGGTCTCCGTTCCTCCGCCCCCTGCCTCCCTGCTTCTTTCTGCTGTGGAAAGAAGCAGGCAGGCAGGGCACAGAGGAACGGAGACCCGGCGACATTTGGGGATATTTGGAGAGGCGCCCAAACCTCCCCAAACGTCGCCGGGTCTCCGTTCCTCCGCCCCCTGCCTCCCTGCTTCTTTCTGCTGTGGAAAGAAGCAGGCAGGCAGGGCACAGAGGAACGGAGACCCGGCGACGTTTGGGGATATTTGGAGAGGCGCCCAAACCTCCCCAAACGTCGCCGGGTCTCCGTTCCTCCGCCCCCTGCCTCCCTGCTTCTTTCTGCTGTGGAAAGAAGCAGGCAGGCAGGGCACAGAGGAACGGAGACCCGGCGATGTTTGGGGATATTTGGAGAGGCGCCCAAACCTCCCCAAACGTCGCCGGGTCTCCGTTCCTCCGCCCCCTGCCTCCCTGCTTCTTTCCGCTGTGGAAAGAAGCAGGCAGGCAGGGCACAGAGGAACGGAGACCCGGCGACGTTTGGGGATATTTGGAGAGGCGCCCAAACCTCCCCAAACGTCGCCGGGTCTCCGTTCCTCCGCCCCCTGCCTCCCTGCTTCTTTCCGCTGTGGAAAGAAGCAGGCAGGCAGGGCACAGAGGAACGGAGACCCGGCGACGTTTGGGGATATTTGGAGAGGCGCCCAAACCTCCCCAAACGTCGCCGGGTCTCCGTTCCTCCGCCCCCTGCCTCCCTGCTTCTTTCTGCTGTGGAAAGAAGCAGGCAGGCAGGGCACAGAGGAACGGAGACCCGGCGACGTTTGGGGATATTTGGAGAGGCGCCCAAACCTCCCCAAACGTCGCCGGGTCTCCGTTCCTCCGCCCCCTGCCTCCCTGCTTCTTTCTGCTGTGGAAAGAAGCAGGCAGGCAGGGCACAGAGGAACGGAGACCCGGCGACGTTTGGGGATATTTGGAGAGGCGCCCAAACCTCCCCAAACGTCGCCGGGTCTCCGTTCCTCCGCCCCCTGCCTCCCTGCTTCTTTCTGCTGTGGAAAGAAGCAGGCAGGCAGGGCACAGAGGAACGGAGACCCGGCGACGTTTGGGGATATTTGGAGAGGCGCCCAAACCTCCCCAAACGTCGCCGGGTCTCCGTTCCTCCGCCCCCTGCCTCCCTGCTTCTTTCTGCTGTGGAAAGAAGCAGGCAGGCAGGGCACAGAGGAACGGAGACCCGGCGACGTTTGGGGATATTTGGAGAGGCGCCCAAACCTCCCCAAACGTCGCCGGGTCTCCGTTCCTCCGCCCCCTGCCTCCCTGCTTCTTTCTGCTGTGGAAAGAAGCAGGCAGGCAGGGCACAGAGGAACGGAGACCCGGCGACGTTTGGGGATATTTGGAGAGGCGCCCAAACCTCCCCAAACGTCGCCGGGTCTCCGTTCCTCCGCCCCCTGCCTGCCTGCTTCTTTCCGCTGTGGAACGAAGCAGCCTGAACGAAGCAGGCTGCTTCTTTCCACTGCGGAACGAAGCAGCCTGCCTGCTTCTTTCCGCTGCGGAACGAAGCAGCCGGCGGCGGAGGCTTGCAGAACGGCGGATCGGCTTATACTCAAGTCACCAACTTTTTCCAGTTTTTGGGGGTGAAATTGGGGGTCTCGGCTTATACTCGAGTCGGCTTATACTCAAGTATATACGGTACATGTTTTCCCAACATTTTTTCTAACCAAGCATGTATTTTTTTCCAATAAGCCTTATCAAAATAGTTCTATTATCTTTATTTAGGCACCACAAATAAGAACCACAATTGAGAAATCCTCTTTAAGTCTATGCATTCTACATTGCTCATGTCCCACAAATGCTTTATTTACCTTTCATTCTAAGATGAACTTGAGGAGATGGCATAAATCTGCCTCTTTTCTGAGTTCTACATTCCTGCAGCGCCAACTCATCAGCAACCATCTGCTCTGGCAGGTGTATTTTCCACTATGGCAAAATGTCTACTGCTGCAGGTCTATCTGATAAATAAAGGTGTCATATTGAGGGAAATTTACTTCGGTTCTTGCCTCCTCTGCCTGGTTACTGGGTGGGTGTTTCAGATATTGAACCTGGGAGCCCCAGTGTATGCTTCCTACTTCTACTTCCTGTTTGGAAGAAGATAGGGGTTTTGATTTTATTAAAAGAGGAGTCAGTGCTTTCCTTATGCCTTCTTTTTCTACATCCTGAGTGCTATAGGTAAAAACTTCTAGTCCAGTCTGATTATCTCCCTGAACAGCTTCTCTTTAAAAAATTTGTTCAGAAGATGATGGCTGGAAAATATTTTCCATGCATTCCCAGCCTGTGGGCAGATCATAGAAACAGAGAACCTTCTCCATTGCAAAACTGAAAATAAAAATGAAGTTGCAGTGTTTTTTCACTCCTTTGGTTCCTCCAAAGCAGGGGTCTTCAAACTTGGCCCTTTTATGGTTTGTGGACATCCACTCCCAGGCAAGCTGGCTGAGGAATTCTGGGAGTTGGTCCACAAGTCATAAAAGGGCCAAGTTTGAAGACCCCTGCTCCAAAGGAACCTGCTGTTTTTTTTCACTCTTTTGGTTCCTACCTCCAAATAAGCAGACGATGAAAGTCAATCAGAGCCCCTGGATGGGCTTTTGGGAGTGAAATGGCAAATTCTCTACAAAGAGGTATGGACTCCTCTTGCCATATTATTATTTAGCTCTGGGGAAAGCATAATGGAATTCCTATCCCCTGTATAGAAATCAGGACCAGTCAAAACGACCCAGGCCTGGGCCACTATGTCAGCTCATACCACTCTAGCACTTTCCTTGCAAATGTTTTTTTTTCCCCTAACACAGCTCCACATTCATTTTTTCGTTCCTCTACCGTCATTCTCTTGGTGGGGAAAAAGGAGATTATTTTTCCTGAGGCTTTTGAAAGTTGGATGCTGTCAGAGTACTCTTTCTGACCTCTCTCCTAGAATCTCCTGATATCCTTTACATCTCCTGCCAACTTGCCTATTTGCTTTGGTAGTGACCAATTCATAACTGGCTTCGGTTGTCTGGCTAGCTGACCTGGCTTTATCTTCTTGTGTTCGTAACTCCCCAAGATTTTGGAGAAATGTTCTTTGCATCTTCTAAAAAGCCACCCAAGCTGATGTCACCTGAAGCCTAGTCTGCTGAGAAGGGAAGATTTCTGGGCAGTCTTCAGCACTGCCGTACTGTGGATAGGCTCAAAGCCCCCACGCTCTGTTGCGCCACATATGAAAGTCCAATTTGTATTCTTTCCTCATCTCCTTGACTGTTTTCCTGCCCTGGCCATCTGAGGTACTGCCTCCTGCAATTGATCAGTGGGTATACGGCTAAAAGGACACACTTTCCCACAGAATCGGAGCACAGTAGACAAAAGCCGTTTCTTCCTCCAGAAAGCAGAACAGAAAAGGAGGGAATGTCTCCTCCTGGATAGGAAGAAAGCTTAAGCCAGTATTTCTCAACCTGTGGCTGCCTGGATAATACTGGGAGTTGAAGTCATGTATCCTCAAGTTGCCAAGTTGGAAAAACACTGGCTTAAGTCTTTACTTTCCAAGGAGAAAGTTGCAGGGGGTCCACCTTACTCATTTTCATTTTACATCCTTTCAAACTTTTGCACCTCTGGTATTATTGAGCCAATCCTAGCCCCAGACTGGCTATTACTACTGCTCCAGTCTGGGTTGGGTTTAAGAAGAGACTGGATTTAATCGATTTAAGAAGAGACTGGACAGCCACTTGTCTGAAATGGAATGGGTCTCCTGCTTGAACGGGGGTGGGTGGGGGGGGTGGGGGTGGGGGTGGTGGGGGTGGTTGGGGGTTTGGACTAGAAGACCTTTCAGCTCTATTTTGATCTTATTTTAACTGGGGTTTTATTTATACAGGGACAAATATAATTTCTTTTTAAACTTGTTTTAACTTTTGTATTTTGGTTTTTAATTCCCCTGTAAACCGCCCTGAGTCCTTCGGGAAAGGGCGGTATATAAATGTAATAAAATAAATAAATAAATAAATAAATAATTCTGATTCAATTTGACTTTAATATATCCACGCTAGATATACAGTTTTGAGCAAATGGTCCAAAAAATCGGCCTCCAGCTACTCAGCGAAGGTTCCTCGCTCCCCAGACAGGAAAGGGGACGCCACAAACCATAAGACACCGCCTCAACACCCTCCACCCCGAAAAAGCCGCCTCCCTTCTCCAGCGACGCTTGCCAGGCCGCTCGTGTGAACCCTTTGACGCGGGTCTGTTCCCAACAGGGAGGAAAACCCTCGCGGAGACCCGACATGGGCGGCGAAGGGGGCTCCTTCACTCACCCTCTCATGGTGAACTTGGTCACCGCCAGCCGGCAGCCGGCGGCGCTCAGTTCGCTCTGGAAGTCGGCGTCGTTAGCGATCACCTTCACCCCGACCATCCCGGCAGCGACTCACGGGCGGCGGGGGCTGCTAAACGGCAGGACAGCGCCGGCTGCGGTAGACGCGGCAATTCGTCGCCCGGTATCTGCACAGTCACCGCGGGAAGGAGGAAGACGCACGCCCAGCATGCACCACAGCATCTTTTGCGCAGGCGCGGGGAGCTCAGCCCTTTCCCGCTCCTTCCTTAACCTTAACCCGCGCGAGTCGTTCAGGCTCAGGGATAGAGCGGTGAAGGGGGTGAGGGGGAAAGGTTGGGCAGAGCCAACTTCCGGTAAGCGTGGAGGGGAAGAATAAAAAAAAAAGAAACCACTGAGGCGATTGAGCGCAGAGAGGCGCCGGTCTAAGCGTGGTTGCCTCTCTATGGTGAGCCGCTGTAAGAAGTGGGGAAGATTGAGAGCGGAAGGCCTCGATTTTAGGCGGAAGTCAACTTGACCGAGGGCTGGAGCCTTTTAGGTTCTGGAAAGGAGCAAGTTTGCCTGCCATCTTGGTTGTGGGCATGAGATGTCTGGATAGAAATACAGGTCCTTTGGTGAGATTCTGGAGCAGTGTTTCTCAACCGTGGCAGTTTTAAGATGTGTGGACTTCAATTCCCAGAATTCCCCAGCCAGTCAGCTGGTCCAAACTTTTTGAAATTGGCTGAAGTTGAGAAACACTCTTCTGGAGATACGGAAGCTTTAGAAATTGTCTCTGTGTGTCATTATGTATATACGGCGCTTTTCTGCTGTAACTTTTTGAATTACCGTATTTTTGTTTATGTAGAGTGGCTTAAACCTTTGTGGTATGCTATTTTGAAAATGTGCTTTTACTAGGATTCTTTTAAAACTGGGTACATTCGCCAGAGAAAATTGAATAGCATCAGCAAAGGTATTTTACTGGAAGCTTTACTATATGCTGTTTTAGGTAATTCGTTACTTAATACCTTGATTATCTCTTAGGCCAGATCAAAATTCAAAATATAAAATACAGAACCATTAAAGAAATACTGTAATAATTATGCCATTCGTTACTTGAATTTTAGCTTCAGTGAAACAGTGGTAATTTAATTCAACGTGTATGATTGTCCGCCTTGAAACATGACTGAGGTGATGGCAACAGTTAAAACAATTACAGCATAATCAGTGCAGCCAAGGTAAAACAAAACACACTCCCCCCTATCTTTGTCTCCATCTTTTTTGCACCATAAGCCCCCATTTATATCCCAAAGGTGCTTTTTTTTCGGAGTCCAAGTGGACTTCCTTGTTTTTCTCTGGATGACTGAGAATCTCCATAGACATTCCCCCTTTTACGGAAGCTGACAATGTCAGAAAGCATTAAGTTGCTGGCGCCCACTATGTTCTAAGAAGAGGGAGTCAAGCTATTCTCCAAAGCACCTGAAAGCAGGACAAGAAGCAACGGATGGAAACTAGTCAAGGAGAGAAGCAACCCAGAACACTAAGGAGAAACTTCCTGACAGAACAACTAACCAGTGGAACAACCTGCCTCCAGAAGTGGTGAATGCTCCAACACTGGAAGTTTTTAAGAAGAGACTGGACAGCCATTTGTCTGAAATGGTATAGGGTTTCCTGCCTTAGCAGGGGGTTGGACTAGATGACCTCCAAGGTCCCTTCCAACTACTACTTCTACTTCTTCTTCTTCTTCTCCTCCTCCTCCTTCTCCTCCTCCTCCTTCTCCTCCTCCCAGGACCCTCCCTTACATGCCTGCATCTCCTGCCCCATTAACATTTCGCTCTAGCACTGATGATGCTACCTAGTCTGGGTAATGAAACGTCTGTAAGAACACAAGCAAGCTCAGAGAGCACCAAAGGACCCCCCATGTCAAGCCTGAGCTACAAAACACTCTCCTTTATTAACGCATTTCGCTTTGCTTTCTTCTTCAACCCGCGCTCTCCTTCCCCGCCCCGTGCTAAGAGGGGCGTCGATGCCATACGTCATCTCGGAAACCCGACCCCCCCCGTTCCGCCCCGCCTCTCCGTCTCCATGGCTACAGCCTCTCGCGGCCGAGGCGGCTGCCGCCGAGCACCGCGCGGGTCTTTTGCGACACTTGCGGCAGCCGTCGCGGCCGCTGCCAGTCCGTCAGCTGATTTCCAGCGGCTGCGTTGAGCCCCGGCTTCGAGGGGCGAGCAGGAAGCGGAGCCGGCGAGGGCGGTCGCGGGAGGCTGAAGGCGCCCTTCTTCCAGCAGGAGGAGGAACAGGAGGCTGCTCCACGCGGCCGAAGCAGGTACTAGTCCGTCGGGGCAGCACGACCCTTGTTTTCGGCTGAATTAAGGTTGCCATTCGGGTAGAAGTTGACCGTCTGCAGCCCTCAGGCTTCCCCCTCTGCCTTATGGTTCCCTCCCAACCATCTTTTCGTTTCCAGAGCTGACAGCAGGATCCCGTGGCTTCCTCCGCCGCCCCTCTTCTCCTTCACCTTCTTATTTGACTCTTTCCCCCATTTCCGAAGTGTGTTTGTGTGTCTCTGCGCGGTGTGTGTGCCTGGCAAACCCTTTACAACCAGGAGGGATTTGTAAGCACCCACTTCAACCCCCCCCCCCACTCCGCATCTCCTCCTGTCTCCTCTCTCAGATGTGGTTTTGTGCGTGATGCTTTCTTTTTTTTTTAAGGGTTATTTTCAGGGTGAGTTGATGCGAGTTGCTTTATCTGGGAAGCAAGATGACATTTTTAGAGAAATTCACTCATTTAGCTTCCCCGGGTGGGAAGCCTTGTTTTTTTCTCTCTGTGGATCTCTTCAAACAGGTTTCCTACCACCACCACCCCGCCTTCGATCGATCGATGGATCGATTGTGTGCCATCAAGTCATTTTTACCTCCTAGCGACGGCATAAGATACGTTTGCTCCATGAGGATTTGTCCCTAATCTGGTCTTCCAGCATTGCACCCATTACTGCTGAAATTCGGTTCATTCATTCCGCATCTTCTCTTTCCTTTCACCTTTCCCAGCATTAGATCCTTTTCCTTATCTTTGCATAATGTCTCTGAAATGAGATATCGTGAGCTTGCTCATTTGTGACATGAGTGAGAACTCTGGGTTGTTTTTGATCACACATGCTTACCATAAATCTCACCCAGTGGGCTCTCTTCTCTCCTCTCCTCCCCTTCTCCTCCCCTCCCCTTCTTTTCTCTTCTCTTCTCTTCCAGAGATGGGGACATCGCTACTACCCCATTTGTACCAGGTGTGCCTCTCCCCGCTCTGATATTTTTCACCCCATTTGAATGTCACCCTTTTGAGTAGCCAGATCAACTCATTTCTGCCTGTGTCAGATGCAACCTTGTTTTCCTGGCAAGAGATCCCCGCTTTGCCCACTTATCATTAACTCATACTTGTTCTGGCAGGTTTTCCTCAGCCCCAAAATGAGAATCAGTTTTTCCATTGTGTTTTAGTAAGATGATCTATTTTTGCATCCATGAAACTGAAATGTACACATGGATCAGTGCACATATTATAGTTCTCTTAAAACTCTTCACCCAAATCCAGAGATGAGCTTGGGGAACCATGAGAATTCTAGGAGAACATAAATTTCTTTCTTTCTTTCTTTTTAAATAGTTACTGCTTTGTATTGATTATTTCATATGGAAGGAAGTGGTCTGGTGATCCCGGAGATGCATTTTTATGTTAGCGCACAGATGAATATTTAGCATCATGTTTTTGTAGTAAAACCACTGCTTTGAGGATGGTCAGAGATTGTAGTTTTGCTGATTTCAATGGCAGATTCCTTATTGGAACCCATATAATAAAAGACACTCTCTTCTTCCATTTGATGTGAGAGAAAGGATCTCTTTTCTGCGCATACTCTATTTGGATAGCTAATATTCCTTATGCTATACTTGATTTTCCGTAGGATACAGTACCGGGTTACACTGATAAATAGTAACACTAATTCTCTTCTCCTTTCCAGATTTTATTTCCTGCATAACATTAGAGAGGTACAAAATTTGTTATGTGTAATTTATATATGAACCGAGCATTCTGTCCCAAAGCTGCTTTTTCAAGACACCTGGACTTTTCTTTGTATTTTTTCCCTTGAAGGCATTTTGCTTCTCATCCAAGAATCTACTTCAATTCTGAATGCTGAGGGCAGTACGGGGGGGGGGGCAGTTGGGGAAATGGAAGGATTTATATTCCTTGCAGTCATTTGTAGTTAGGGTTATCTGTACTAAGGACCAGATGATTGCAAGGAATATAAATCCTTCCATTCTCCCCACCACCATCCAGAATCGAAGAAGCTTCTTGAATGAGAAGTGAAATGTCTTTAAGGAAAAAACAAAGAAAAGTCCAACTGCCTTTTGAAAAAGCATCTTTGGGACAACCATGACCTGGATGACTGAAAATCTTCATAGACATCTAGAACAGTGGTTCTGAACCCGTGGTCCCCAGACCCCTGGGGGGGAGAGGGCTGCAATGTCAT
Organism: Vipera berus; assembly: GCF_964194415.1. NCBI lineage: Eukaryota > Metazoa > Chordata > Lepidosauria > Squamata > Viperidae > Vipera > Vipera berus. The sequence goes on from NC_138203.1 coordinate 15,188,901, forward strand.
CACAGGGGATCCACAAAGGCCTGAAGAAATGTTATGATTTAAATCTTGAGATAGGTCTTGGGGGTCTGTGGTCATGGTTATGGCCACGAAATGTATTTAAAGGGGGTTACGTGGTGAAGAAAAGGTTGAGAACCACTGATCTAGCGCATTCTGTTTCCTTCCATATCATGCTATTGGGGGTTGGGGGGTTGGTTGGGCTTATTTTGTCTGGATAATTATACCTGGAACTGATTGGAGCGCTTGTGGTTTGGAGGCTCAACCTGTGAAAACTGTTAGACATTAATTAGCATGTTCCAAAGGGAAGTTAGGTTGATTTAGGAATGGCATTAGAAAACTACTAGAGTTTATGGTTTGTTTTCACTAAGATCATTGGTGGTTAAGAAAACCATAATAGTGTGAACCATTATCATAAATCATGTTTTACAAACAGTAACAAATCATACAATGTTATCAATTGAAACCAAATAAATCCAATTGTGCGCTAGTTTGCTCTGGTTGCTGATTGCTTCTTTTCTTTCCTCATCCTTCTTTCAAATTATCTCTTTAGCACATGTTCTTTTCCAATGGCTACTGTTTTGGGAAATAAGAACTGTGGAGATTCCTAGCCATCCAGGTCATGGTTGTCCCAAAGGTGCTTTTTCAAAAGGCAACTGGACTTTGTCTTTTGCAAAACAAAAGTCCAGTTTTTCAAAACGAACTCCAGTTGCCTTTTAAAATAATTGCTTACTATTGAAATCATGATTGGTAAATCAAAGTGCTGAGCCTTTTTGGTGTAGCAACTGTGTTTTGTGAAAATCTTCAGCTTTTGCGATCATGGCTTAAATGAATTTCATTTCTATTTATGATTACTATATTGGTTTATTGCCAAATAACCATACACAGAATTGCTATGTTGAAGCAGAATTAAATTGGCTTTTTTTTCTACCATGCTGATTAATATCCAATGTGAAGTTAATGTAATTACTTAGGGAGATTTTTTTTATGGGTATTGCTCTAGAATATAAATATGGCTCAGCAGTACATACTTCAAATAAGTGTACATGTAAATGAGTGGATTTATTTTAAGTATCATTGATTTAAGGAACATAACCTTAACTGAACAATTGAGAGGTATTTTATGTGTAGGGGAATTCTATTTTCCATCATCGGATAATTTTCCAAATACAAGATTTGATTTGGGTACAATACTTTTCACATTTGTAGAATGTTGAAGTGTCTTTAATATTTCTGTTGATTATGGAGGGTTGTGTTCACCCAGTGTGCTTAAACTTTGTTTGTTTAAACAAGATTATTGAATAGATAAGGCTTGGCATTAACATTTGATGCTTTTAAACCATCATTTACATATCCTAGTCTATATTAGGCTAACCATAAACAAGTAAGCTACATTTTGGTTCATCGAGTTGTTGAAACCAGTGTGATGAAAGTATATGAATTGCTGTATTTATACCTATCTTTCTTTTTTTGGGAATTTAAAATGATTGTGGGCCTCCCCTAATTTAATCCTGCCCATGAGGCAGACTGAATTGAGAGAAAGTGACTACAGGTAGTTCTTGATTTATCCCCACAATTAAACCCAAATTTTCTGTTGCTAAGCAAGACAGTTGTTACGTGAGTTTGGGCCTATTTTATGACCTTTCTTGCCACTGTGATTAAGTGAATCATTGGAGTTGTTAAGTGAATCAGGCATCCCCATTGACTTTGCTTGTCAGAAGGTTACAAAAAATGATCACGGGACCACTGCCACCGCCATAAATATGGGCCAGTTGCCAAGCGTCTGAATTTTGACCATGTGACCACGGGGAGGCTGCAATGGGCATAAGTGTGAAAAATGGCCATAAATCAATTGAGATTAGACCTTTCCCAAATGCCTTAGCTGCTATATCACAAGGAAGCTTAAGCACTGGCTTTGTCTTCGATGAGATGCCTGTCTTTACTTGTGTACATAAAGAGATTTTAACCTACTTTTCTGGTTTGGATCCTATCTGGGCAAAGCACAGCAACATTTACAGCTAACAGAATAATTTGTGCAGGCTTTTCTGGTATTCATGTGTGCGGAATAATATGTGCACAGTTTCCATTGAAAAAAGTTAATTCAAAGTGGGAAAATTTTCCTTGGATATATCCATGAAGTCCTTAGGTGTCAAACTTCAGAACTGTTCTTGTTACCTCAGAGCAATGCTCAATTTTCATGATGTATTTTAGGCCATGGTTTGTTAAAGAAGTAGCATTTGGCTAGGTTCCGACAGCATGTTAAGCCATGAGTCAGGGCTTACAGGCTTCAGGAAATGAATTCATATAGTAAACCCAAACGAAAAAAAATGTTCATTACAGCAATAGCAGTAGCATTTAAACTTATATACCAGCCCATAGTGCTTTACAGCAATCTCTGGGTGGTTTACAACATAAACATTATTTGCATATTGCCCCCAACAATCTGGATCCTGATTTTACCAACCTTGAAAGAATGGAAGGCTTAGTCAAACTTAAGCCCCATCAGGATCGGACTCCAGGCTGTGGGCAGAATTTGCCTGCAGTACTAAACTTCAGCTACTGCGCTACCAAGTCTCCATTATTAATTAATTCCACTTCTATACCACTTGCAGTATCTCACTGAAATGACTGGGGGGGGGGTTACAATAAAATTGTGGATTTGCAATTACGGATTTACCATAAAATTATGGTTTAATATGGTATGAATCCAGGTTAAGTGTTCTTGAATATAATTAATTTTCTTAAAAATATATATTTTTTTATTTGTGGCTCAGTGGGTTAGGACGCTGAGCTTGTCGATCAGATGGTCGGCAGTTTGGCGGGTCGAATCCCGAGTGCCGCATAACAGAGTGAGCACCTGTTACTCGTCCCAGCTTCTGCCAACCTAGCAGTTCGAAAGCATGTAAAAATGCAAGTAGAAAAATAGGGACCACTACAGTGGGAAGGTAACAGCGTTCCGTGCGCCTTTGGCGTCTAGTCATGCCGGCCACATGACCACGGAGACGTCCTCGGACAAGCGCTGTCTCTTCGGCTTTGAAATGGAGATGAGCACCGGCCCCTAGAGTTGGAAACAACTAGCATGCATGTGCAGGGGAACCTTTACCTTTACCTTACCACTTGCAGTATCTCACTTAAATGACTGGGGGGGTTACAATAAAATTATGGATTTGCAATTATGGATTTACCATAAAATTATGGTTTAATATGGTATGAATCCAGGTTAAGTGTTCTTGAATATAATTAATTTTCTTAAAAATATAGTTTTTTTTTATTTGTGTACATTGTAAGCCTATAGACCCTTCTCTATCTGGGATGAAGCCTCACTGAATTTAATAATACTTCTGAGTAGTAAGATTGCTGCACAATTTTGTTTTTTGCATTGATGGAGAGAGATGAACGGGACAGATGAAATGCAACAGTATCTCCAGAAATTAATCTATCCCCAGGATTGTTATATTTGCTTTTATTTATCTGGATGTATTTTGTCTCTATTGCATATGCATGCAAATGTATATAAACCTTGTGTATACAAAGGACAGTTGGCGAGTTTCCTTGAAAGGGAAGACTTAAAAAGAACTGGTTAAAAATAGTAATACAAATGTTTAGGTTCTGTATTTATATTTGGCACTACCAGTTCATTTTCATCTTCACAACTGAAGCCTTCCAGTAAGCAAGTGGGCCAGAAGCAGTCAGAGAATTTTGGGCAAGGCTTAGCTGTTTCTACCTGTCTTTTTTTCCCCTCATGTCAATTTCCCTATAGTTGATTATTGATTTTGAGATAAGAAGTAAGCCTATCTCTCTTTTTTCTTGTTTAAACCAATTTACTTCTTTAGTGTTCAGAAACAGAGAGAGAAACAAAGACACTAAAGCGAATAGAAAGCAACGAAGTATATTATATATATTTAATGTGGTATTGAACTTTGATCACACAGAATAAAATTGATCATATTTCCATTACATTAATAGGAAGCCAGTTCCCAAAAACACATAGCAATCCAGTCTTTGGTTGTACACATTATCCAACATTAAAAAAAACCCCATCCATAACATTGTACCTTATGTTTAGGTAGGTAAAGGTAAAGGTTCCCCCGCACATGCGTGCTAGTCGTTTCCGACTCTAGGGGCCGGTGCTCATCTCCGTTTCAAAGCCAAAGAGCCAGCGCTTGTCCGAGGACGACTCCGTGGTCATGTGGCCGGCATGACTAGACGCCAAAGGCGCATGGAACGCTGTTACCTTCCCACCGTAGTGGTCCCTATTTTTCTACTTGCATTTTTATGTGCTTTCGAACTGCTAGGTTGGCAGAAGCTGGGACGAGTAACAGGCGCTCACTCTGCTACACGGCACTCGGGATTCGACCTGCCAAACTGCCGACCTTCTTATCGACAAGCTCAGCGTCCTAACCCACTGAGCCACCACGTCCCTCCTATGTTTAGGTACAACTCTGTAATTCTCCCCATATTAAATATTTTTATTTTTAGCATATAATTTAAATGTAGATACATACTTTTAAACTGCATTGAATTTTGTAACAGATTAAGAAGCCTACCATTATTAAAAGAGAATAGGGCAGTTGTGAAGATTTCCTATGATTAAATATTTTCTCTGTGGAGTCCTGGAAGAATGGTTGTGCTCCAGGCTTTGAATTAGCTTTTTTTTCAAAGGAATGAAAGACCAAACAGTGCGTATGGTCAATGCAGATGTTTGTAAAATCTAGTGGTTTCATCAGAGTGAATAAATAAAATAAATAAATAAAACAAGTATCACAATATTATGACTGAAACTCTCCCTGTAGTGAAATTGTGATAGATGGACAAAAATCTCTGTATGGGACACGGAAGGGAAAAACTACAAGCACAATGAAAAAGTCAATATGTGGCTTTCTGATACCATGGCACAGACATGGTTGCATTTTTAGTAATGGGATTACTAAATTCTGTTGTATTTCTTGGATGGACTGCTGCAGTGTTTATTTGGAAAATACTGTGGCAGAAGTATCATTTCAGCTTTTATATATGTTGTAAATGTTCACGTTACAAAAATTCCAGTTCTAAAAGTATTTGTTTTTAAATTGAGCTATTAATACTTTTTGCTGGCAAGAGACTGCTAAAATTTAAAACAATCTTATTTATTATAAGAGGAAGGTTAACTTCTCAGAACTGCGGAATAGCAATTGATTTTAATTCATTTCAGTGAAAACACCTCTTGGTACTACAATTTGGTCATATGTATCCACAGCATCTAAAGTATTCAAATTATTGCCAGTTTTGAAATGAGTTTAGGATATTAAACTCAAGGAGTTTAATATACATTTGCACCAAGGAGCCTTGGTGGAGCAGTGGGCTAATGCCTCCTTAAGCAACACCAGCTGCCTGCAATTAGTGCAGGTTCGCGTCCCACCAGGCTCAAGGTTGACTCAGCCTTCCATCCTTCCGAGGTAGGTAAAATGAGGACCCAGATTGTTGGGGGCAATTAAGCTGACTTTGTAATAATGCCGCTTGGGGGGGTGCGAAAGCCCTAATAAGCAGGCATATACATAGAATGAAGGCTATTGCTAAGCACATTTAATTTGTGCTTAAATTGTAAGCCGCCCTGAGTCTTCAGAGAAGGGCGGGATATAAATGGGATTAAAATTAAATAAATAAATAAATAATTAAATTCTAGAGTATTTTTAAAATCAACAAAGCATCACTAAGATGGATATTAATTAGTTGCAAGAATTTTGGAATAAGAAGGTGGAATATCTTATATTAAGAAATCTGTAGTTAAGAGATTTTAAAATGTTAAATACGTTATAGTGTTAAAATCAGACCAATTCATTAAATTTTTCTTTTGTATATATTGGTCACCTCAGGTCCAATTAACAAGACTTGACTGTCAACCTTATTTGTTTGTTTGTTTGTTTGTTTATACATGCAGTTTAACAGAATAACAGAGTTGGAAGGGATCTTGAAGGTCTTCTAGTCCAGAGTTTCCCAACCTTGGCAATGTTAAGACAACTGGACTTCAACTCCCAGAATTCCCCAGCCAGCCATGCTGGCTGGGGAATTCTGGGAGATGAAGTCCAGCCGTCTAAACATTGCCAAGGTTGGAAAACCCTGTTCTAGTCCAGCCTCCTGCTCAAGCAGAACCCTACATCATTCCAGACGTATGGCTGTTCTGTCTCTTCTTAAAAACCTCCAGTGATGGAGCATTAACTCTGGAGGACATACAATTTTTTTTAAAAAAAATATTTAAACAAGCTAGCATCTGAAGTCACAGTAATTCCAATTTATAAGAAAACAACATTAACTGGAAGAGTTTGCTTAGCCTTCTGGCTCAAATGCCTAAGGGAATAGGCAGGCGTTTAATGGCTTACAAAAGGCTAACCGGATCTGCAGATCTCTGTGTTACATAAACCAGGAAGAACCACGTTACCTAAAAATTGATGTCTTGATTACTTTTGATTCAGTATCTTACTGTTGAGAATAAAAATGAATAAAAGTTGATTTGTTGAGTTAGAATTATGCACCACGCACCCGCTTACCTCAGGACCGCCGCAGCCATGCCTCCCACGCCCCGACACATCAAGCCAGTGCCGCTGCTCATGATGGGATGCCGCATGATGCATCGTGCTGGTGCCACTGTATGCGGCACCGGCACTCACGGCACCAGAACAATGCAACACATGGCCTCCTGCTCCGAGCAGCCACCAGCAACCAGAAGAAGTGGCCAGCATCCACACACGCTCCTGCTGGATGGAGCTGCCAGTGAGGCACGTGTCGGGGCATGGGAGGCCTGGCTGCGGGGTGGTAAGCGGTTGCGGGGTGCATGGGGCAGCCCCACCCCTGCCCTAGCTTGATTTTTATACGTGTGCCTCGCCCCGTCTTGTGGGACAGAGTGGACGGGGTCTTAACTAGGGCTTATTTTTTGGGTAGGGCTTATATTAGGCACACATGTAAAAATCAAGCTAGGGCTTATTTTCTGGATAGGTATTATTTCCAGGGAAACACGGTATGATCATTAGAATAGCAATAACACTTAGACATATACAGGTGAAACTCGAAAAATTAGAATATCGTGCAAAAGTTCATTTATTTCAGTAATGCAACTTAAAAGGGGAAACTAATATATGAGATAGACTCATTACATGCAAAGCAAGATAGTTCAAGCCGTGATTTGTCATAATTGTGATGATTATGGCGTACAGCTCATGAAAACCCCAAATCCACAATCTCAGAAAATTAGAATATTACATGCAATCAATAAAACAAGGAGTGTTCATAGAACAATATCGGACCTCTGAAAAGTATAAGCATGCATATATACTCAGTACTTGGTCTGGGCCTCTTTTGTAGCAATTACTGCCTCAATGCAGTGTGGCATGGAAGCTATCAGCCTGTGGCACTGCTGAGGTGTTATGGAAGACCAGGATGCTTCAATAGCGGCCTTCAGCTCTTCTGCATTGTTTGGTCTCATGTCTCTCATCTTTCTCTTGGCAATGCCCCATAGATTCTCTATGGGGTTCAGGTCAGGCGAGTTTGCTGGCCAATCAGGCACAGTAATCCCACGGTCATTGAACCAGGTTTTGGTGCTTTTGGCAGTGTGGGCAGGTGCCAAGTCCTGCTGGAAAATGAAGTCAGCATCCCCATAAAGCTCGTCTGCGGAAGGAAGCATGAAGTGCTCCAAAATCTCCTGATAGACAGCTGTGTTGACCCTGGACTTAATGAAGCACAGTGGACCAACACCAGCAGATGACATGGCTCCCCAAATCAACACAGACTGTGGAAACTTCACACTGGACTTCAAGCATCTTGCAGTGTGTGCCTTTCCATTCTTCCTCCAGACTCTGGGTCCTTGGTTTCCAAATGAGATGCAAAAGTTGCTCTCATCAGAAAAGAGGACTTTGGACCACTGAGCAAGAGACCAGGTCTGTTTTTCTTTAGCCCAGGTAAGACGCTTCTGACGTTGTTTGTTGTTCAGGAGCGGCTTGACAAGAGGAATACGACATTTGAAGCCCATGTCCAGGATCCGTCTGTGTGTGGTGGCTCTTGATGCACTGACTCCAGCCTCAGTCCACTCCTTGTGACTTTTGAATGGCCTTTTCCTGACAATCCTCTCCAGGCTGCAGTCATCCCTGCTGCTTGTGCACCTTTTTCTTCCACACTTTTCCCTTCCACATAACTTTCTATTAATGTGCTTTGATACAGCACTTGGGGAACATCCAACGTCTTTTGCAATTACCTTTTGAGGCTTTCCCTCCTTATGGAGGGTGTCACTGATGGTTTTCTGCACAACTGTCAGGTCAGCAGTCTTCCCCATGATTGTGATTCCTATTGAACCAGACTGAGAGACCATTTAAAGGCTCAGGAACCTTTTGCAGGTGTTATGGCTTAATTAGCTGATTAGACTTTGAGCCTAGAATATTGCACCTTTTCACAATATTCTAATTTTCTGAGATTGTGGATTTGGGGTTTTCATGAGCTCTACACCATAATCATCACAATTATGACAAATCACGGCTTGAACTATCTTGCTTTGCATGTAATGAGTCTATCTCATATTAGTTTCCCCTTTTAAGTTGCATTACTGAAATAAATGAACTTTTGCACGATATTCTAATTTTTTGAGTTTCACCTGTATACTGCTCCATAGTGCTTCACAGCACTCTGTGAGCAGTTTACAATGTCAGCAATAATCTGTGTTCTCATTTTATCAGCCTTGGGAAGATGGAAGGCTGAGTCAACCGTGAACCCCATCAGAATCGAACTCCAGGTTGTGGGCAGAGTTTGCCTGTAATACTTCATTCTAACCACTGTGTCACCAAGGCTCTTAGAATGATGAAGTGGCAGCCTATAAGAATGAAAGTTTGGAATGGCTATATCATTTGGAAAAGAGAAATATCCTAACCTATTAAATTACTATTTTTACATATTTCCTCTATTGTTATTGTTTCTCTATAATCAGTAATTTGGTCTCTGAAAATCATTAATGAAACAAAACTACATTTGCTTAGTATATAACTATTCATGTATTGAAGAATCATTTCCTCCTATCTCCCTCCATCCATCCATCTTTATATAATATTTAATCTATTGGTAAATTAACCTATTTTCTTGATTTGTATAGTACTTTCATTCATAAGCTAGTCAAATGAGTTCTTATAACAAACTAAGCCACAATGTTGCTTATTGGGGTAAAAACTGAATTTTATCATGTACATAAGCAGCAGATAAGTTTATAAATGATCAGATTCAAATTATTATGGGAAAAATTGTTCTGTTAATAGTCTGCTGTTCTTCTGTTGCTAACCTTATTTCATTTGGATGAATTAAAACACCTTTAAAGCTGTGTTATCTGTAGCTATGAAGCATGGGATGGCGTTGAGCCACTTTATACAACTACTTAGATTTACTTGTTGTATGTAGCCTGCTTCACAAGATCTTATTTCTAAAATCCTACTAAAGAATATGACTTCATGGTGTTTTTATTAAACTTTTGCAGTTGAAACTATGTTAATTGCATTTTCAGGCGTGAAACCACAATGGCAGGTAACAGTTTGGTCCTGCCAGTCGTGCTGTGGGGACGCAAAGCTCCTACTCACTGTGTATCCGCTACACTATTAATGGATGATGTTTCAATGATTGTCACAGGATGTCATGATGGTCAGATATGTCTGTGGGACCTCTCTTCAGATTTAGAAGTAAGTTTAAATCATGGAATTAGAAAATATTTCAGAATGATACATAAGTTGTATTTGAAATGTGGTTTTAGAAATGTAGTTTAAGTATATTTCTATACAGTTCTGTTTGAACTGGGTACATGTTTTATAATTTCCTGAAAATCCATTGTTACGGTATCTATGCTTTTCCCAGGAAAATCCTTGCTTCCAAAGCTGGTTCATCAGAACAGTCATTATATGTTATTGGTATTCATAGGCTTGCTTTTGTGGGAGTGCGGACTTTTTTTTTTAAAAAATAAATCATTAAACCATGGAAAATCACTAAACTCTGTTGAAAAGTGACTCTGCGGAGCTTCCTTTCTCCCCTGATCCTTTGGAGGTGAACATATTTTAATTTAATTTAATTTAATTTAATTTAAAAAGAATAACTAATTCAAATACTGATTTTGGAATGTATTGTTTCTGTTTCTTTAATGCTGCTTCTAAAACAGCATTACTGCTTTATTTATTTCTAAGGCATACAGAGTGCTTGTAATTTGGACGGAGCCTTTGAGCAATTTTGTCATCCAAACAAATAACCTAGAATCTAAAATTGTTATTGAGTACTTTTATATCCCTTTTTGTTTGATTTATATGGTCAGATATTACACTCGGTTGCATTTGCAGCATATTCATACAGAAAGTACCGGGGTAAATATTCTCTGTTTTCCACTTGTAACATTAGATAAGAAAGAAAAGGGCGGCTAGTGCCTAATTGGATGCTGTTTTGAAATGCAAAACACAGTGTCAAATACAGCTCCAAGGGACTATCCTGACCATCCTTCATATATTAGATCAAAGACTTCAGTTTTCATGAATTGTAAATAAATCAACCCGTGGAACTGTCTTGCAAAAAAGTATTCGTTACCTTTAAACTATTTTTTGAAAGAGCAAGATGAATAATTTGTGTGATGTATGCCTTTTATTCAGAATAATTAAAACTATGTCAAAGCTCTAAGCTCAAACTATATCTGCAGTAAGTTTTTCACCTCCCATGGTGTTGCTATTAGGCTAGGAGACCTTGAGAATTGGATCCCTTCCTATATAATTTGGGAAAGGGTTAAAAACACTGTTAAGGGTAGATCATAACTTTGGAATAACTATTGCCAAATTGACAGTCTTTGTGCTTGAATGACTTGGGCGACCTACTTTTCAAAATTATCATGAAGAATAATATGTTCTCAACTTTTTATACTTTGTTTTCCCAAATTACTGGAGATAGAGGTATTCCCTCATTAATTGGAGAAATAAATATATGAAAACTTTACAAACGTGTGTTATTCTCATGCGTTTAACTATGCTTTTTATTTTGTAGTAATATTTGAAATTACTTAGAGACATTTCTACTTTTCTTCTCTCTGATTCTAGATAAATCCTAGAGCTCTGTTGTTTGGTCATACAGCATCAATCACTTGTTTATCCAAAGCCAGTTCTTCAAGTGAAAAACAGTATATAGTGAGTGCATCTGAAAGTGGGTAAGGATTTGCTTTTGAACCAAATTTTCTGCCAACGACTGAATTAATTTAGGTCTCTTATAACACTATATTAAATATTATCTTAAAATCTGCTTGGGCAGGTTTTTTTGCCTTCAAAGGCAGTCCAAGTATAATTTTTGCATCGTCCTTCTATATCTCTCCTTCCTAAAATGATCATTCAATAAACAATTGTGGGGTTGAAAATGATTGCTTAACACCTACATTGCCCTCTTTTTCTTCTTGTAGAGAAATGTGCCTTTGGGATGTGAATGATGGAAGGTGCATTGAATTTACAAAATTAGCCTGCACACATACTGGCATACAGGTAAATACGTTAAGTATGGATTAAACTACAGGTAGTCCTTGACTTACAACAGTTCTTTTAGTGATTGTTCAAAGTTACAAAGGCACTGAAAAAAGTGATTTTTGACCATTTTTATAGTTACGACCTTTGCAGCATCCTCATAATCATGCGATCAAAATTCAGATGCTTGGCAATTGGTTCATATTTATGATCTTTGCTGTGTTCCAAGGTTCAGCTTTTATGACCTTGTTACAAGCAAAGTCAATAAAACCAGATTCACTTAACAACTGGGTTACTAACTTATCAGCTGCAGTAATTCACTTAACAACTGTGGCAAGAAAGGTCACAAAATGGGGCAAAACCCACTTAACAAATGTCTCACTTAACAACAGAAATTTTGGGCTCCATTCTGTTGTAAGTTGAGGACTACCTGTAGTTATGTACAAATGTAAATGAATACCTAGGCTTCAGTGTAACTGCTTTTAAACTTTGCTTTAATCTGATATGGTTTTCAAGTACTCAAGTACGCGATACAAGTATATCAGTAATAAGTATTTTTATGTGATGAAATATTTGAAAACTGAAACTGTTAGTAATCTTTGGGAGAATTGGCAAAACAACCACCACAAAGAAATAAATACAATTATGGCTGTATTCTGAGACAGTTAAAGGAACCTGTTTTTGCTGTCTTTTAGGAGCCAGATGGAATGCAGAAATAGTGAAAGTCAGGTAATTTGTTGTAGGGTAAATTTGATTTAAATAAAATTGATTTAAATAATGATTTATATCACTAGTCAGGAAAATTCATTTTAATTATTTACTAAGTCAGAAAGATTCCATTAATCATTAGTTTCTTCTCAAAATACTTGATACAACCTTATTATATACTCAGAAAAAGAAGTAGTTTTCGGTTTTAGGTGGTAGATATTCACCTTTATTATAAAGCAACATTTTTACGTTAATTTTCATTAAATTCATTAACAGGATTGATGGTTTGATCATTTTATTTAGTATCCAAGTCGGTATGTGCTTGTGAATGATTAGTATATGAAATAACTCCTGTTGAATTTATCAGGACTGTTTACCATGACTATTGTTCTAATCAATTGTATGAGCTTGGCAAAAGAGATAACTGCTTTTACTTGTTCACAAAAAGTAGACCTACATTCTGTTGAATACCTCTTTGAAAACTTACTGTAGTCTTTTGTATTTTCAATGATTAATACTTTCTGAGCTAGGTTGATTTTTAACAAAACTTTTAAAGAAAAACTTGCAGATCTAATGTAAATTCTAAAAATGGTGTCAATTAATTCACTTTTTAAAAATTATTTGTTTTTACTCTCCTGGATTGATTGCTAGGATGCTGTATTAACAACAATGGCTAAGCAGTTGTGAGCATGCATGATACTTATAAAGAAAATCTGGTTATCTGGCATTTGGGGTGCCACAGATTAGACTGGCTCTGATGTCTTTCTTCCATTCTCTTTTAGTTCTATCAATTCACAGCTGGGACTCAGCGTGAAGGGAGATTGTTGTGTCATGGCCATTATCCAGAAATTCTTGTTGTGGATGCTACCAGCCTTGAAGTTCTTTATTCCTTGGTGTCAAAGATTTCTAAGGACTGGATCAGTTCTATGAGCATTATTCGATCTCACAGAACACAAGGTGAGCCAATAACCATAGCTCAGGCTCTTATTTTTTTCAGGAATTTTCTTGGCAACCATAAATAATAACAATAACTTGTATGCCATCTGACTTCATACAACTCTGACTCACAACAATCCAAGATATTACAATGAAATCAATAAAAGATAAAATGTGGCAAGGACCACAGACCAAATGGAATAAAGTGAGGGCCTCACAGTCCCTTGTCAAGGTCCTGGATGAAGCAATAATAAGTAGACAATAAATCATTAAAAAAGCAAGGGATGAATCAGTTCAGTCACATCTGAATTTGGCTCTGCATAATTCTTGCTGATGCCGCAACTATTCCTCAGACCTTCTTGCTGATGCCGCAACTATTCCTCAGTCCTAAGATTAAGCAATGTGTTTTGGGTTTGGTTCACGTAGCGCTACTATTTTTCTCTTACTAAACTTTCAAGTGAGATTTTTCCACTGCATTCCAGTTTTCCTCAGAATGTTTGTTTGATAATATCTCATCTAAAAAGAAAAGTACAATTGTTTCTCCATGAAGTAAAACTTGACTACAATTTATCTTTAGTGCCCAGTTAGAAAAATTCTTTTTCTGAGCCTTATCTATGGGAGGTTAATTTGGAATTTGAGCCCCGCCTTACTTGATGGATCTGCAAAATCAGGGCTCTTCAAACTTAGCAACTTTAAGACTTGTGGACTTTAATTCCCAGAATTCCCCAGCCAGCATAGCTGTTGAATTGAAGTTGAAGTCCACAAGTCTTAAAGTTGCTAAATGTGCAAAATGATACATTTTATCCAGTTTTTAATTAACGTCATATATTTATATTTAGTGCCTGTTTGGTGTAGCGGTTAAGATATCAATCTAGAACATGCGAGCTTGCCAAGAAAACTGCAAGGACTTGTCCAGGCAGTCTCTGAGAGACGGACATGATTGAATGGAAGGAAAAAAAATGTATATATTTATTCAAGAACATTAGGAAAGCATGAAGTTTAGAAGAAGGTTACAGTTATTTCATGTCATAGCTATTTTAACTGAGGTAGCGGAACTGTGTTGACATTCATTTTCTGTCACCATGTGCTGGGTACATGATGAGATGGATGTAATTTGCAGATTTCACTTTAGATCCAATTAAAAACAACCAGGTATGGTAAGAAGAAAATTATATTTTAGAACTATTAGTATTCATAAAATACTCATTTTTCACTTAAACTTTATTTAAAAGTCAGGTTTCAACTGTCCCATGGCTCAGTGGTTAAGACGCTTGCCTTGCCAGCTGGAAAGCCAGCAGCCCAGGTTCAACACCTGAGCGCCCCACGACGGGGCGAGCTCCCGTCCTTGCCTCAGCTCCTGCCAGGCTAGCAGTTCGAAAACATGCAACTGTGAGAAGATTAATAAGTACCACTTTTGTGGGAAAATAACAGCACTCTGTGATGTCATGTGACCGCACATGATGTCATAGACAGCTTTGGTTCGGACAGCGCTGGTTCAATGGCCTTGAAATGGAGATGTGCACTGAAGAAGCTTCATGGATGAGCAGTGAAACTTCTTGAAGGAAACACAAAGTCCAGTTGCTTTTTGGGACAACCATGACCTAAATAACTGAGAATCTCCATTAGAGATTGAACAGAATATTTTGCTCCTGCCTGTTTGATGGGGGTCTCCCGATACCTCTACTCCGCGAGCTGCATTGGCTTCCGGTTGCCCTTCGGGTGAGATTCAAGGTGCTGGTGATGACCTATAAAGCCCTGAATGGCTTGGGTCCGGGATATCTGAGGGAACACCTGCTGCCAGCATCAAGCTCCCTTCGTCCAGTGCGCTCCCACAGGGAGGGTCTTCTCAGAGTGCCACCGGTAAGAGATTGCTGGCGGACGACACCCAGGGATAGGGTCTTCTCAGTGGGTGCGCCTGCCCTTTGGAACCAGCTGCCCGTGGAGCTGAGGACTGCCCCCGACTTCCGTTCATTCCGCTGGGACCTGAAGACCTGGCTCTTCGAGCTCTCTGGCCCAGGCTGAGAATTTTTTAATTTTAATTTTAACTGGGTTTTTTATTTTTTTCAGGGTTTTATTTAATCTTTTTTAATTTGTTTTAACTTTTGTATTGATTTTCTTTTAAATGCCCTGTAAACCGCCCTGAGTCCTTCGGGAAAGGGCGGTATATAAATCTAAATAAATAAATAAATAAATTATCATATGTATTCCCTTGACCTTCTCAACTCAAGAACGTGACATGTAACAAATACATTTCTTAGGTTTTATCCTCAGCATCCTTTTTTCATTGTGTTAGTCAGATAAACACTACTGAATTTGTTTTAATCATTCTGATTCTATGTGTCTTGTGGGATAATGAGTATTTTGTTGGTCTTCTCTAGAGGACACTGTTGTAGCAGTATCCGTGGCTGGCATTCTTAAAGTATGGATTGTAACTTCTGAAGTGAGTCACATGCAGGTAAGGAAAAACATAATAAATATAGTTTATAATGATGAACTTCTTTTCCAGTGTGTGGCTTTTTTTTTTTTTTTGCAGTTGATTGACTTTTTTTCACCGCTTGTGTTATCTTTGAAAGGCGGGTACGCTTTTAGCAGGTGTTCTGTTTCTGCTCAGATATGCTCTCCCTGATGCCCAACGGTTATTTATAATTTGTTAAGCAGAAGGCTTGTTTCTTTTTCTTAAGCTTTATGCAGACAGAGAAGACTTGATATTGTAAACTGTGGATTAAATGTGGATTGACTTTTCAGTTTTAGTTCTTCCGTTCTTGTCTTCTGTATTTTATCTGTTTCAAGAAAGAGGAATTCATTCTTATCACGTTCCTAGGTCTCAAATAGTTTCTTCCCAACAAGCCTTGAATTCTAAATAATGACAGTATACCATCGCGGTATTTTGGAACGATACACCAAATTCAAAAATAAGGAAGGAATATACACTGACAAATATATTTATATTTTCAAATCTTTCAAGCTAGGATTCGAGGTTACAAAAGGAACAAAGAGAGTTGGAAAAGAGTCATTTAGAAAGGAGAAGTAGAGAAATAAAATTTCCTTGTAGATTATTGCATAAAAGACTTTACATTTCTCCTTACTTTTGAATCTCTTTCAAGGACACGGAGCCAATCTTTGAAGAGGAATCTAAACCAATTTACTGTCAGAACTGCCAGAGCATTTCCTTCTGTGCATTTACCCAAAGATCACTTTTGGTAGTTTGTTCTAAATACTGGAGGGTAAGGATAACCAGTTAAGTGAAAGCTGGCTTTTCTTTGTTGTTCAGTCTCCTGTACTCAAATTGTGCATGAGGCAAGCATGCAATAAATAAATAAATAATCTCCAGACAGTCAGATTCAAAACTGATTAGTCTTCAGTGATTTTTCTGCAGAGCTCATTGCCTTAGGGTGCATCAGCTCACATCGTAGTTGCTTGATTGCGACTTTCATGGAAAACTATAACTATTTATCTAGACCTTAAAATAATATTTACTAGAATAATCACAGTGCTTTTGCTTTCAAACTTTTTTCTTTAATTTTCTTTTTTAGAGAATTACTTCTGATACTGAATATATACTGTTTGCAGTCTTTTTTGTATCTTGCCTCCTTATGTGACCTCTCGTACATAAGAGTGATACATTTTTTTCTGCAGGTTTTTGATCTGCTGAATTGAATTTTTTTATTGATTGTTTATATCTTTGTCTTGTAAGTATCCTAAATTGTAAATTCCACTGAGTGTCTTTTGGGGTTTTTTTTTTTTTATTGAAAGGGTTTAATAAACAAATGCAATTATTGTTTTTTATAAATAAAGCACTAATAGCAGAAACTGTAAGAAAGGCTATTTGTGTTTATATTTATTAATTTACAATCAATTTGTTATGTAATTACTTTTCTTTAGGTATTTGATGCCGGAGATTATTCCTTGTTATGCTCAGTCCCAAGTGAAAATGGACAGACATGGACAGGAGGTGATTTTGTGTCAGCAGACAAAGTGATAATATGGACTGAAGATGGACAAAGTTTTATATATGAACTGCCAGCCAGGTATGTGATATTAATAGGGCATGCATAAATAAATAAATAAATAAATAAATAAATGAATGAATGAATGAATGAGTGAATGCATAGATAAATGCATAAATGCATGCATGCATGAATAAATAAATACTGTATCACTCGAGTTTTGTGGGTTCACATAGAATGAAGGATAGTGATACTAATAAATTAGTTTATCAGACCATACTTTTTTTTTACTGATCTGTTATTAGAACAGAGAGCAGGTTTCATAGTATGGTTAAGGCATCAGGCTAGAAATCATGATTTAGCAAACTAGCTGGGTAATCTTATTTCACTCAGCCCTAAAAAGGAGGCAGTGGCAAACCACTCCTGAAAATCTTGTCAAGAAAACTGCACATACTATGCCAGGCTGTCTCTGAGAATAGCAATAGCACTTAGACTTACATACTGCTTCATGGTGGTTTATAGCCCTCTCTAAGCAGTTTATAAAGTCAGCATATTGTCCTCATCAATCTGAGTCCTCATTTTACTGACCTCGGAAAGATGGAAGGCTGAGTCAACCTTGAGCCAGTGAGAATCGAACTTCTGGCAGTGGGCAGAATTAGCCTGCAGTATTGCATTCTAACCAGTGTCACCAGGGCTCCTTGGATGTATTTGCTTGAAAGAACAAAATAATAATAATATATCCCAGTACTCTGAACTTGGCCATCATAGGAAACTGGGATCAGCTCTATTTCTTTTTATGTGCAGGATAGAATTTCTTTTTATGTGCAAGAAAAGAAGAGAGAGGGACTGTGACAGAGATAAATAAATTATGTTTGAACTGGCTTTATTATGCAGTTTGTGAAGCTGAATGAAGGATAAAGTTCATATTGTCAATATGTAGGTGATTGGCTTTTTAAATTTCTCCTTGAGTAGTTAAATTTAGATCTACAGAAATTTGTTATTTCTACCTCTTTGCTAATTTTGTCAACTTAATTAGGCAAACCAGCTTCTGAACCATGCTTAAGTTTGGATAATAGCTTTTACTTTATGTAGAAAATTGCTGTTAGATAGTATTGTACAGATAGATCTCACATTTTAAAACTATTTTTCTCCTGCTGCCTTTCATGTGAATTTCCACATTATTTTCACATGTATATTTAAAATATTAAATATAACCCCCCCCCCTTTTTTTAACTCAGTGTTCTCAGCCTTGCACTTTAAAATGTGTGGACTTTAATTCCCAGAATTCCCCATCTAGGAATTCTTACATTTGCTGAAATTAAGAAATACTGCTCTAAACTATCTAGTTCACTGTTGTCACGTGAAGGCTGAAGCTGCAATTTAAGATACATTTCTTAATTGTTATATCAACTATGCGACATAAACTTTTTGGTCCCCAGTTGCTTACCAGCTAGCGAATCATTTCGCAGTGATGTTGGAAAAGTTATTGAAAACCTCAGCCCACCTCAACTCTACTGTGCTTTAGACCAAGGAGAGCAGAAAGCGGACAAACAGGTAAGATTTGACCTGCTTTAGGATTTAGAAGCTAAAAACTGAAGTACTTTTGAGATTATGGATATGTTACTTATATTTGAATACCAAATTTATTTTTTCACCTAATATAGAGTGCTTTCTACAAGAGGTATGTGTCCAACAATTTTACAGATGTCCTTTGGTATCCCATTTCTATTTTTCCAGATGTTTTTAATAGTCATTTTAATATACTGTATATTGCATTTTAGTATACTGTATATTACATTGGGATACTTATGTTTTTCCATATTTTTTATTTTCATGGTTTTTCAGGTGCAGTTTATTAACATGTTCTTTTGAGCTCTGTTACAGGGTATTGCTGTTTTTATAGCTTTTTATTTGCCCCCAAGGTTCCAGATCTGGAGTAGACTGAAAATCGAATAAACAATGTTTATGTTTGCTTTGTATTTCTTTAATATGCCTTTTCTGCACACTATCTTGAAATTATATTGTATATTGATGGTTTAAAAGAGTCAATAATTGATGGTATTGAATAACATCTGTCTTATCCCTTGCATACAATATACAATTGTATATTGTCTACATTGTTAGATATTACTTTCATAAGACTATGTTTCCTGACATTGTCGATGTAGCTAATAGTATTGAAAATGAGATCTCACATGGGCATCACAGCATGACATAGGCATGTTAGAATTGGGATCCCGATGAGCAAGATTTTGCTCTAGCTGTTAACCTGTCTAAAATATTGTTTCAATGCCTTGTTTGCTTTACAGTTATTAATCTGCCCTCCTGTCACCCAGTTCTTCTATGGCCGTAGGGAGTGTTTCCATAAACTACTAATCCAGGGGGACTCTTCTGGGAGGCTCACCATTTGGAGTATTCCAGATTCACTTGACAAGCCAAATATGACTGAAGGTAATTGTTGTCACACAGCAAGTAGCAACACCTAGTACTGTAACCTTGAAGAAAGGTCAGTCTTGGTTTCTATTTAGGCAAGGAATCAGCATATGGGGAATTCTTGGTGCTTTCTGAGCTTGGTGGTTTGCTTGCAGATGTTTCCTTATTCATCTAGGTCAGGGGTCTCCCAACCTCTGGGTTGCGGCCCACAAGTAGCCCATGAGCTGTTTGTAACCGGGCTGCGAAAAACGGCAGGCGAGCGCTCGCGCATGTACATCCCCACCTGTGCAAGCAGCAGGCAAACGTGTGCACACACATTCCATTTGAGTTGAGTGGTGGGCACGTGTGCATGACACTGACGCAAATGGAGCTGCATGGGCGCACGCTTGCTGGCCGCTTGCATGGAACTATCCCTTCTCCCCCTCCCCCCCACTGGTCCACAAAGCCGGAAAAGTTGGTGAATTCTGTACTAAGTAACCCTCATACTGATGCTATAACTTATAATGGATAATGGAAATATCTGCAAGCAAACCACCAATTTCAGAGGGCACCAAGAACTCCACAATTCAACCCAAAATTACAAATATTCTCTTCTATTAAGATCAGAAAATACCCAACTGTAAGCTAGAGACTGTTACGATGAACAATATAAGTTTTGTAGACAAGAGAATTATTCTTTACTGAAATAGGGAATTGTAGGTTACCCAAAAAGTAAGCTCTCTTCTGTATATTATAGGCGACTTTAGAGTATTTTATTGCAATTAGGTAAAACTTAAAAACAGGATTTTGATATGTATTAGTCTAATTATATTGAAAACTTTGTTAATTGATTAGGCATTAACTAGAAATGTACTAACTTGATCACTCTGACTATGTGAAAACTAAGGGAATCAGAGGAAATCTTTATTGATGCAACCTGAACTATTTACAAATAACTTGTTATTTGTTACTTTTGACTAGCCAACCACCATATTGCTTCACAAATACATGTATATGTAAATACTAAAAAACCAATAAAACTTGAATAATAATAATAAAAAGATGAAACTATATCCCTAGAGATAAGCCACTTCTCTGTTGCTGCCATCAAAAGTCAGGCTCCACTTGAGGGAAGCATCATCTACATTGATTAGAGGAGTTAGCAGATATTGTTTATCTTATCCTTCCTAGTCTTTTGCCCCATCCATCAGAATTCTTCACCATTGTTTATTACCCTATTCCTAGTAACTAGAGCCAGTTTTTTTCTCACTAGTAAATCCCCTCCTTACTGCTTCGTTTATGATTCACAAAAGCAAATTCAAAACCGCTATGCAAGGCCATGGACAAGCTTAATTTTTAAAGATTTTGATTTAGTGAAAATTATCTGTGGCATTGCTTTTTTCTGAGCCCTTCATTTATTTCATATTTCAAATGTATTTTGTTTTCAAAATCAGGATTGCCGCTTACTACTACTACTTCTCTACAAGAAGCATTTGACAAACTTCACCCAGCTGGTATTATAGACCAGTTGAGTTTCATCCCAAATAGTGACGAGCCTTTGAAGGTGACAGCAAGTGTCTACATCCCAGCACATGGGCGACTGGTTTGTGGTCGTGAAGATGGAAGTATTGTAATTGTTCCAGCCACTCAGACTGCTATAGTTCAGCTTTTGCAAGATGAACATATGTGCAGAAGAGGTATGTGAAGTAATAAGGGCTCAGGGATGACTTCTTAACTTGTGGGAATTAAATTGGTTATGTGTACAGGTAGTCCTTGACTTATGATCACAATTGATCCCAAAATTTCTCTTGGTAAGCGAGACATTTGTTAAGTGAATTTTGCCTCATTTTATGACCTTTCTTGCCATAGTTGTTAAGTGAATCACTGCAGTTGTTAAGTTAGTGACATGATTGTTAATTGAATCTGGCTTCCCCATTGACTTTGCTTGTCTGATGGTTGCAAAGGGTGATCACATGACCCCGGGACATTGCAACCATCATAAATATGAGTCAATTGCCAACCGTTTGAATTTTGATCACTGACCTCAGGGTTTGACAACGGTCATAAGTGTGAAATATGGTTATAACTCACTTTTTTCCAGTGCTGTTGTAACTTTGAACTGTCATTAAATAAACTGTTGTAAATCGAGGACTATCTGTATTCATATTCAACTGATATAGAAAAGGTTGTTCCATTTATGCATGGAATAATTCTTCCTTGCATTCATTATAATTGTTAAATTATTTTTTAAATTCACAAATTATGCTGAAGGTACTTTGAGTTTATTTCTGAATGATGTGGCTATATTTCAAAGAACTGAAAGCAGTTCAAAAAAATAAATTTATTTGTCATCATTTAGCTCATGTTTTTTTGAGGGGCTCATCTTCCAGTTGTCGAGCCCTTCGGGTTCGACAAACTCGCCGGGAGGGGGATTCGGCTCGCAGCCCTCGGCAACAGCAGCGGCCACGCCCACACCCTCCAGCTGTCCGGCGGGCGAGCTGCCGTTTGCCGCCGAAAGCCCAGCCGGCCCCAAAGCCCCCAGCTGACCGGCGGGCGAGCAGCCGTTCGAATGCCCAGCCGCTCCTACACTCGCCAGCTGGCCGGGGGGGAAGCAGCCGCGCGCCGCCGAAGGCCCAGCCGCTCCCATCACCAGCTGGCCGGGGGGGAGGCAGCCGCGCGCCGCCGAAGGCCCAGCCGCTCCCAAGCTCCTCAGCTGACCGGCGGGCGAGCAGCCGTGCGACGCCGAGAGTCCAGCCGCGCCCACACCCTCCAGCTGTCCGGCGGGCGAGCGCCGGACCCACGGGCGTGCCGCTATCTGAAAGGAGGCTGAGGGCGGTCGTGAGTGGCTGCAGGATGGCTACGCCGGGGCAGCCAGCAGGGAGACGGCTGGCAGCAACGCAGGGTGCTGAACAGCTGCACCCGGACCTTGGGGGCTGCCAGGGGGTCATGGGGATGGCGCGGGGAGATGCATTGGTGGAGGGGAGCACACTCAGGTTGTTAGGAGGGGGGTGGGCTTGTACTTACCTTCACGCTGGGAAGCACGGTGCCGGTGGAGGGAGCTGGGCGTGGGTTGAAGGAGTAGGGGGGTGGAGTATTTACGCAGGCCAGGCGGATGCTGGTCTGCACGAGGGAGGGGTGGAGTCTAGGGGTGGGGCTGCTACCTAGTTACAGATTCAGAATAAAAGGTGCGTTGAGAGCGTGTGGCTCTCAACGCTGACTTTGTTAAGGTATAGAGATCCTGCTATTAAAGGTACTCTTTCCAGTCATCCGTACTTCGTCGTGGTTTTTCCTGTGGGCTTGTCAATCCGGCGAAGACGAGGAGTTGACAGTAAGTCAGCGTTGAATTAGCACAGCGCTCCTCCTGTTGGGCTTTGATTTCTGCCTGTCTCCATGGCTGAAGGGACCCAGGGTGGGGTGCCTGTGGCAGGAGAGGAGGGGCCCGCTGGGGTTGCTGTGCCTCCTGAGGGGGGGGACTTGGCAGAGGTCCCACCTGTGGTTCGGCCTAAGGTCCGGGACCTTGGACCAGCGCCAAAGGAAGCTGAGGCCTCGGAACCAGCTGCTCAGGAGAAGCATGGGGATTGGTGGCTCAGCCCTGTTTTGAGTCGGCCAGCGGCTGGACAGGACCAACCGTCCAGAGGGAAGGGGTCCCTCTGGGAGTGGAGAGAGCGTCGTGCCACCGACGAAGGAGGAGAGGAGTGGAGCTACACCACGGCTCCTGGCAGCTACACGATGGACATCCTGAGGGACCATTTTGGAGAACCTCGGCCGTGGACCCCCAGTGACAGCGACCTGGAGACCGGTAGATGGGCACAAACCAGGGCCGACCAGGAGCGCAGAAGCCAAACCCGGTTCCGCTTGGCGAGTCCCCGCTTCCGGGCCCCGCAGGCTCCTGGTACCCCGCAGGTCCCGGGCCTTCCGCCGCCGGGACCGGCGGCTGCTCCTGACTTGGGGCCCCCAGGACCTGGTAGAACAAGACCGGGGGGTGCTGTGCCCGCAGGAATACTGGGTTGGCAACAACCAGGGGTTACACAGGGGCTGGGAGGCCCGGCAGGTCCTTGGGGAGGGCCTGCGGGCTGGGGCCCACCACCGTTGCCTGTAACCTTTGATGGCAACCCCGATCGTTTGGCCCTGTTTCTTGGACAAGCCATCCACCATCTGGACCAGTATGGTCCTTTGTATACATCCCAGTGGGGGATGGTGATGGCCGTCACTACGGCATTGCAAGGGGAGGCGGCGGCTTGGGTGGCGAACCTCTACGGCGACCGTGCCCGTGAATTGGGGGACGTCGGCCTTTTCCTCGAAGCTCTGCGGATACGCTTCGAGGATGTGACACGCACGCATCGAGCGGAGGCTGAGATCGTTGGCCTGCGGCAGAACGGCCGTCCAGCAACAGTTTATGTGCAAGCCTTCCGTGAAGTGGCCGGCAGGCTCAGTTCCTGGCCAGAAAGGATGCTGGTTCACCAATTCCGGGCCGGTCTGGATGATCACCTCCTCCGGGCTTGTATCGTCCGTGGAATTCCTTCCAGGCGTCAAGACTGGCTGCGGGTCGCGGTTGAGCTGGATGTGGCCTTACGGAGTTGTCAACGTCGTGTACGGTCTGTAGGAGACTCCTGTCAGGTCCCGCCAAGGGCACAGGGCCCGGTGCAGAAGCCGTCGCCTTCGTCGCTGGGTCCTACTGCCCAGCCCCCGCGATCCGTTTTGCGGTGCTTCAGGTGCGATCAACCAGGGCACCGCGTGGCCGCCTGCCCAATACCTGCGTCCCGGGTGGTCGCGGCAGCAACCCCGGCAAGGGGCACAACCCCCGGGCGCTTTGCAGAGCGTTCCCGGGCCTCTCGGCAGGCCGTGGAGTTAACACCAGGAGGAGACGGCCAAACGGAAGGGGACAGTGGCAACTACATTGACAAGAACCTCGCACGGGGGTTCATACAACCAGCTGCAGTGGCTCTTCCATTAACAGACTTGCTAATGTGTCATATCTTTTTGCCTTTTGGTACTGTCCATGGGGTTTTCATGGCAAAGACACTGGAGTGGGTTGCCATTTCCTTCTCCAGTGGATCACGTTTTGTCAGAACTCTCTGCTATGACCTTTCCATCTTGGGTGGCCCTGCACGGCATAGCTCATAGCTTCATTGAATTACGCAAGCCCCTTCGCCATGACAAGGTAGTAATCCATGAAGGGCTGATGCTATGTTACTCGAATAAAGATTCTTTAAGTAAAACAATGCCTCCAAGTTCTTTGAAGAGTTTCATCTGTCGGAACTATGACACTAAATTAACAAGTAGCAAATGAAATGGGGGTAACCTCGTCAAAAAAATCAGATTGAAAATGAACTAATGTAGAAATGGAATACTGAAACTTTATCACTAATATTTTTTTCCCTACTGTACAGTGTAATTTGCATATCTTTATTACACAAACACATATGTGCTCCTGTTTCAATTTCTTCTTATCTTGAAATTACCAAGATTTCCTGCAGACCCACACAATATGTGGCATTTTGTGTTTTCTTCTGCTTTAATGTTTTAGGTTGGCCACCTCATAGAACTCTGCGGGGACATCGAAACAAAGTCACCTGTTTGCTGTATCCTCACCAGGTCTCCTCTCGTTATGATCAGAGATACTTGGTCTCGGGTGGTGTAGATTTTTCTGTCATTATATGGGACATCTTTTCTGGAGAAATGAAACACATCTTCTGTGTGCATGGTGGAGAAATCACTCAACTTTTGGTTCCTCCAGAAAATTGCAGTGTAAGTTAATGAACATCTCCTTGGCACATGCCTCTCTTATGATTAATATAAAGAATAATTTGTTTTCAGGTTGAAATTGTTTTCATGAAAATCTTTTTTATTATTATTGGTCTACCTTATGTTTATAAACTTTTATTTTATTTTCAAAAAATTGAATATCACTTTGCAAGTTACTGTGAACGGTAGTGTGCAACAGAGTTGGCCGAAAGATGGGTAGCTATATAGATGTTTCAAATAAATAAAACAGAAAACAGTAAAGCAGAATATGCAAAGTAACATTTAAATACAAATAATTTATTGCACGAGTCCGGCAAGGCTGTATACTGTCGCCCTGCCTATTTAACTTATATGCAGAGCACATCATGAGAAAGATGTGCTAGATGAATCAAAAGTTGGAATTAAGATTGCCGGAAGAAATATCAACAACCTAAGATACGCAGATGATACCACTCTAATGGCAGAAAGTGAAGAAGAACTAAAGAGCCTCTTGTTGCGGGTGAAGAAGGAGAGTGCAAAACTTGGGTTGAAACTTAACATTAAGAAAACCAAGATCATGGCATCTGGCCCTCTCAATTCCTGGCAAATAGATGGGGAAGAAATGGAGGTAGTGACAGATTTTATTTTCCTGGGCTCCAAGATCACTGCAGATGGGGACTGTAGCCAAGAAATTAAAAGACGCTTGCTCCTGGGGAGGAAAGCCATGGCAAATCTAGACAGCACACTAAAAAGCAGAGACATCACCCTGTCAACAAAAGTGCGTATAGTCAAGGCTATGGTCTTCCCAGTTGCAATGTATGGCAGTGAAAGTTGGACCATAAGAAAGGCTGAGCGCCAAAGAATTGAGGCCTTTGAACTATGGTGCTGGAGAAGACTCCTGCGAGTCCCTTGGACTGCAAGGCGATCAAACCGGTCAGTCCTAGAGGAGATCAACCCTGACTGCTCTTTAGAAGGCCAGATCCTGAAGCTAAAACTCAAATACTTTGGCCACCTAATGAGAAGGAAGGACTCACTGGAGAAGAGCCTAATGCTGGGAAAGATCGAGGGCAATAGAAGAAGGGGACGACAGAGAATGAGGTGGCTGGATGGAGTCACTGAAGCAGTAGGCGTGAACTTAAATGGACTCCAGAAGATGGTAGAGGACAGGAAGGCCTGGAGGAATGTTGTCCATAGGGTCGCGATGGGTCGGACACGACTTTGCAGCTAACAACAACAATTTATTGCACATACACTCACACATAAATACTGAAATGACAGAATAATTTGTCCAATTGTGAGGTTATTGCAAACTTGTTCCCTGCTTAATGCAATGTTTAAACTGTGAACAGAAGTGATATATGCGATTTAGTAGATGTTACAGTAGTAACAAGGGGACTAATAGGAATAGATGTGCACAAAATAATAAATAAAAGTATTTGAAATCGTGGCTTAGAAAATTTAACACAGAACTGTATATTAGGAACATGGCTTATAAAAATATATAGTCCTTAGTGTGGGGGTTCCCAATCTTGGCAACTTTAAGTTGTGTAGACTTCAACTCCTTTAGAGGATTCATGCTTAGAATTTCCTCGAAGTTATGGAGAGCAGAGGCCCCCAACCTTTTAGGCACCAGGGACCGGTTCTGTAGGGAGAGGTTTTTCCACAGACCGGAGGGGGAGTGTTTTCGTGTGCTGCCTGCATCCCATGGATGGGGCTTTGCTTGTTTGCGCGGCCTGGTTTCTGGCATGCCATGGCCTGGTGGTGGTCCACGGACCAGGGATTGGGGACCTCTGATGTAGAGGGCAAATAAGGGGAAAAGGAGAGGAAATCCCACAATTAATAAATAGCATAAGTAAGATGTGGATTGGCTGCCCAGACCCAATCATTTTTATGCTCTAGATTTTAAGACTACAATAAGCCAACTTATTTAGCTTGAATTAAAGTCTCATTTAGCTTTCAGCTCACTATACAAAGAGTTATTTTATTTTGTTTAAATACCTTAAATGAATGCTAAACCAAGGGTCCCCAACCCCCGGTCCGTGGACCAGTACTGGGCCACGGCATGCCAGCAACCGTGCTGCACAAACAAGCAAAGTTCCATCCGTGAGATGCAAGCAGCACATAAAGCCACACACTCTCCTGTCCACGGAAAAACCTCTCTCCACAGAACCAGTCCCTGGTGCCCAAAAGTTTGGGGACCTCTGTGTTAAATCATATAAATAATAATATCTTGTTGTAGCTTTCCCAGTCGGTTACTCTCTCGATGTAGTGGATGGTGACTTCTGTAATTGTCAGTTGCTGACTGTGATAGCTAGGAATTGATGGGAGCGGCTATGTAATCTTTTAGAAATCATACATCCAATCCATTCCAATTCTTTTAAGAAACACATTTCTGTAATTGGAAAGCTTGCATATTCAAGCTTTTCTTCCTTCCTGAGGAATATGATTAGTTCTGAACATTTTACTTGTGCTGCTTTTGGGTCTTGGTTAACGGAGAACTGTATCAAGGCAGCTTTGCAATAGTTGACTCCCATATATTCCTTTTCTAAACTTATTTTCCCTAAAACCATGTTCTATTGTTAATGTGACCGTTTATAATATGTATCCTTAGAAGGCCAAGTCCCAATGGCACATATGTGACAATTAAGAAAATCCCCATATTTTGTAGTAAATCACTGATGAATGCTTGTCTGGCTTGCATATCAATGTAACTATTGTTTAATATTGTAAGAAATAATAGTATTGGCTATTCTTTCTTACAATATTAAACAATAGTTACATTGATATGCAAGCCAGACAAGCTTAAAAAGAGAAGGAAATAAATGTCTTTCCTTGGTTTGTGCACTGAGAACATCTATCTTGTTGACCGATCTTTTGAATTTAAAAGTCTTACCTAAGACATTGATATGATGGTCAGTCTTTCAACACTGCCGAGCTGACAGCGTGTGTGCATTCAGCCTCTGCTTGCATGCATACATTGTACCTCTGCTCTAGAGAGATGGAATTCTAAGGAAGGATCTGGGGACTTTCTAAATCGTAAGCAAATTCGTAAGCTATAGCTTTGAATAAAGAAGGTTGCAAGTTACGTCCGCTGCATTTTAGTTTTTGCTGGAAGAAACTCAATCTGAAACCCTCAGAAAAGATTGTCTTGGGCTTGACAGACCAACGATCTTTTTTTTCAGTATTCTGGGATCTAGGAAGTAGGCCACAGCCATATCTAGGGTTGTATTTGAGCTGCTGCAGTCCAGGTTGCCTAAAACCTTTGTTTTAGCAGCTTAAATAGTGCAAAAAACACATCTGTTGTAGGGGATAAATGTTATACTTAAAGTGAGGTGATTTAGGGCAGGGGTAGGCAGCCTCGGCTCTTTTAGGACTCATGGACTTCAACTCCCAGAATTCCTGAGTCAGCTTTGAATAAAGAAGGTTGCAAGTTACGTCCGCTGCATTTTAGTTTTTGCTGGAAGAAACTCAATCTGAAACCCTCAGAAAAGATTGTCTTGGGCTTGACAGACCAACGATCTTTTTTTTCAGTATTCTGGGATCTAGGAAGTAGGCCACAGCCATATCTAGGGTTGTATTTGAGCTGCTGCGGTCCAAGTTGCCTAAAACTTTTGTTTTAGCAGCTTAAATAGTGCAAAAAACACATCTGTTGTAGGGGATAAATGTTATACTTAAAGTGAGGTGATTTAGGGCAGAGGTAGGCAACCTCGGCTCTTTTATGACTCATGGACTTCAGCATAGCTGACTCAGGAATTCTGGGAGTTGAAGTCCATGAGTCATAAAAGAGCCGAGGTTGCCTACCCCTAATTTAGGGTTAAGTGTTCATACTGTGGTAATTTGTGATTTATAGGTTTTAAGATTAGAAAGGGTAATTGATGGAAAGTATGATACTGTATGACCTTAGAGAGAAAATGTAGAATATAAATGTGTCTATAACTGTTCTCAAGAATACAAGAAACTGTTTCTTTAAAATTGCCTCTCCTCTCCTTCCTCCCCTCCCCTCTGTTTTCCATTTTCCATAATTCCTTTTTACTTTATTATTACTTCTCTTTATTCTTCTTTAATTCAAAGTTATTACCGTTTTTATTTCTGTTGAGAAACTACTTCAATGAAAATTGTGTTTTAAAAATGTTCATAGTGTGGTAGGTGGAATTCAAGCTGTTAACTTCCTTGTTTGCTTGCCAGACAATTTGCCATAATTTACCCCATAAGGAACAAAAATTCATTTCAAGGACATAAAAGATTTACCACTAAGAAAAATACGACTGAAGATAACTATTTTCTCATTTTCAGTCAAGAGTGCAGCACTGCGTGTGTTCTGTTGCCAGTGACCACTCAGTGGGACTTCTAAGTTTACGTGAAAAAAAGTGCATCATGTTAGCCTCCCGGCACCTCTTTCCTATTCAAAACATAAAATGGAGACCTTCAGATGACTACCTCGTTGTTGGTTGTACAGATGGGTCTGTGTATGTATGGCAAATGGATACTGGTAAGTTACCTATGTGCAAAGGAATTGACAAGGGATTGGTTCCGAATGGGCTGTGGATAGAATGATTCAGTACTACAGTTCAATCTTATATTTAAAAAGGAATATCATTTCTATATAGGGACGCGGTGGCCCAGTGGGTTAGGACACTGAGCTTGTCGATCAGAAGGTCGGCAGTTTGGCGGGTTGAATCCCGAGTGCTCGGGTAACAGAGTGAGCACCTGTTACTTGTCCCAGCTTCTGCCAACCTAGCAGTTCGAAAGCACGTAAAAATGCAAGTAGAAAAATAGGGACCACTACGGTGGGAAGGTAACAGCGTTCCGTGCGCCTTTGGCATCTAGTCATGCTGGCCACATGACCACGGAGACGTCCTCGGACAAGCGTTGGCTCTTCGGCTTTGAAACGGAGATGAGCACCGGCCCCTAGAGTCGGAAACGACTAGCACGCATGTCCGGGGGAACCTTTACCTTTACCTTTATCATTTCTATGTGATTTTTTTTTTCAAAAAAGTCTCTGTTCAGAAATACCCCTGCAAACCCACCTGTGCCTTTCTAATAAAAGATAAGAGGAAGTATTCAGAAATAATTTTTTCTTCATTTGTCTTAAAGCACATATATCTTGGTTCGCTTTGCTAAATCTGACAAGGCAAAGACATTTCTTCCTAAACTTTAGTAATGTTTTTCTTTTAAACAATGCAGATAGGCCTCGCTTAATGTCCATTTGTTCACTGACCATTCAGAGGTATGAGCTTGCTGAAAAAATGGAGTTGCAACCGGTCTTATGATTGTGGCACATGAATTTCAAGCCAATTATGCTCCCCACCTCCAGCTGATCTTCATAATTTTCTAAATTAAGCTCACCCTTCTGGCCTTGTCTGAGGAGATGCTGCAGTTCTGGGTTTTTTTTACCCCACTGTGGCTCTAGGATTGCTTCCGGCTTCACATCCCACTCCTACTCAACAGTAGCCATCCCCAGGTCCCCCACTCCTCACTGGTCACCAATGCACTCTTGCGCACTCTCACCCAGCCCATAGTGTTTGTGCCACAACTTGCCAGCCACCTGTGTACTTTCAGCACATTCTTCCCTCTGCATTCCTGCTGTGCCTTACTGGCCAGCCACACATACACTCAGGCACCCTCACCAACTTAATGATCCACAATTGTGACTTAACAGCAGAAAGTTTGGTCCCAGTTATGATCATTAACCAAGGACTGCCTGTATTCACTGAAGAATTACAGAAGCCTGTTGAGTGGTTAAGGTGCCAGTTTAGAAACCAAGAGACCATGAAATCTCCTTACAGAACTTATAGAAGCATGCCTTTTCTGTCACAGTGGCTATCTTCTGGAACACCCATGTCCTCCTAAATCAGATTGGTTGAGAATCAACCAATCACTGAGAGGTTTTTGTTGATTGTTTATACTCAACAACCACTATAGATTTTTTTCTTGCTTGTTAATTTTTTTAATTGTTTTTAGTTTGGTGGCTGCCTACCACAGTTGCTTTTGCAAGATGCGTTGCCTTACAACTAGAATTAATGAAATGTTAGAATTCACCAAGAAAATAAATTCTAGTCTTCCATCTATAGACCCAATTCCTTTGAATGCTTTTGTTGAATGGAGTTCTTTAAAGCAAATTGTTTCTGGACATAAGGAAGTTGTTTTGCTCACATTGTAAAGTATGTGTCAACACTGCAGTGATTTGGGCTGAAGCCATTTCCCCTTCGTTTTCGGTTGCCACAGTAATGGGAGGGGGGATGAGTGAGTGTAAGGTTAGGCTAAACATTAAATTATCCTGTGGGTTTTGGCGGGCTAAGCTTTCCATTAGAAAGCCCACCAAAGTAGTTTATTGGGGAATGTGATTAATGACATAGTGCTGGGGTGGGAAGTTCAACTTTGTAACCTTTGGGAGGGAACTCCAGTCTTGGTTTCACTTTTGACCATGCTGATACTTTGTAGCCAATAAATATGTTCTTTAAGGAAACCTCTTGCCTTGGAGTTCTGTTTTTACTGGTCTCATCTGTCGGAGCCATAACAGTATGCAGTGTAGTCTGTTTACAGCTAAACTTTTTTATCCTTTTTAATATTTTTCTTCAGGTGCACTTGACCGATGTGTAATGGGAATAACAGCTGTTGAGATCCTGAATGCTTGTGATGAAGCTGTACCGACTGCAGTTGATTCTCTCAGCCATCCAGCTGTCAACCTAAAGCAGGCCATGACCAGACGTAGCCTCGCTGCGCTAAAAAACGTGGCCCATCAGAAACTTCAGACACTTGCTACGAATCTGTTAGCGTCTGATTCCTCTGATAAAGTAAGGTCTTAAATTATTCTTTTAAGTAATTGCTGGTTGCATCTCAATACAGTGTAGAAATGCCTCTTCTCTGTGCTAGGGAGAGGACACTTTTGGTGAAGGTGGCAAAGTGAGGAGGTGAAAAATAAACCCTTCTTTTCCCCTTTAGTCCAACACACAATTTTCCATTTCTAGAGCTTTGCTCTTTGACCTAGAATTCCAGAGGTTATATTTTTTTTTTTACAATCAGGTTCCATTTTCTGTATTCTGAAATCATTTTAAACCCATTTATAGACTATAATTACCAAACGCAATCAAGCAGATTTAAACATACACTCTGTGTATTTCCACACTCATACATTTGTGTTCCTGCGTACCCTCAAGTCACAAAATACATGTAGTTTTCTTGGCAACATTTTCTGAAATAGCTTGCCATTGCTTTCTTCCTAGGGCTAGGGAGACTATCTGGCCCAACGTATGCCTAAGGCAGGAATAGAACTCAGACTAATCTCTGTAGCACCATACCAAACTGGCGTTCAAAACACCAACTTTAAAGAAATAAACTTTGCACCATGCTTAGCTAACTTAAACTTGTTTTTCTAGATTAAAAAAATGCAATCCGTGTAGCCCCCTGCTTTTCTTGCTCCTTTTCTTTGGAGTTTCATTTCTACATATTTCAAAGGCCAAAACTTTTCTCATTTCACTAGAGAGGTCTTACGTCTTGTGGCTTATAGGAGCAAAATCATGTCACATTCAGGAAGGCCTTCTGAAATTTAGAAATGAATTACCACTGCATGAAGGCAGGGTGGTTGAACAGTAGCCTCCTTGGGAAGAAATAGATCCATTTAACAGTTTCAAATTTTGGCTATAGATTACAGGCTATAGATTGTCAAGAAGAAACTGCAACTCTGTTTGTCTTAAACAAATCTGTGTGTAAACATATTCGGACAAAATTGAACTTTGCAGAGCTTTATATCTAGCTTTTCATATTTTGCTAAAATCAGAACTGTGGGAAATTTAGAAATATAGCCGATGAAATTTAAAATTCTGAGTTAATGTATTGTGTTGCCACTAACATTTCCTCTTCAAAATGGAAGTTACTAGTTTTAGAAAAGGTACACAAGAAGTTTGATAAAGAATCTAAAATAAATCCACACGCCCCTTTTTCTGTTACTTACATTTTACTGTCTATTGTCCCTTCACACTCCTTAGGTCAGAATTTACCTGCTGTCTGATGAATTTAGATTAGTAAATTGTTTTATGAACTCAATCCTGTCAAGGTTTCCAATTTAAAAAATAAGTTAACGAGTGCAAGAAAATATAAATAGACTTTGAGATATAAATGCACTTCAGAGAAAAACACCCTTTATTTATTTTTCTAGTCTTTCAGTTGTCCAGACAATAGAACTACATAGCAGTATGCATTATTTCTTTTATATTTCACTTGTTTCAAACGTCTGGCTTTCAAGTGTCCAGCTTCTGGCTGCCCCAGCCTGCCTAAAGAACCTGGCTATAAATCAGATGGTTTTAAGGGAGTGGAAAGAATCATAAATAAGGCTTGGCCTCTGGCAGAACAAGGCACTGTCAGTACCATGGAGAGCTCACTGTGAAAGATGACAGGTGAAAACAAGCATAAGCAATACCCTGCTGGATTGGGCCGTTGGCCATCTAGTCCAATGCTTTACAGTGGCCAATCAACTGCACAAGGAAGCCAACTTGTCTCCCAGAAGATGGCTTTTGGAGGCAATCACACTGCCATGAAGACTAAGAGTCATTGATCCCCAATGACCTCCAATGAATTGGTCGAGTCCTTTTTTTTGAAGCCAGCCAAGCTAGTATCCCTCACTACATGTCTTAATAGCAAATTCCAAAGTTTAAAGGACACATTGTATATATATAAAAAATCTTACATAATCTCCTAGTTTTGTTCTTCCTTCAGCCTTTTCTGAAGTTTCAGTCTGCTGTGTCATTGAGGGCCTCCATGTCTATGGTGGCTTATTCTCAGAATTGGGGCTGTTGGATAAGGAAGAAGGGCAACATCCTCAGATTGAACAGCAGAAGAAAGAGGACATTTGTTGAAATTTAGTCTAGAGTTCATCATATTCAGAGTTTTCTCCAGGAACTTTGTAAGCGCTTGATTCTGAAAACATAACACCATTTTGCTCCTTTTCAAATATTTAATTGCTTTGCCTGCAGGGGCTAAGACTATGTTGCAGCAGTGGGTATTAAGCATTACTCAAACTTAAGAGCATCATTAAATTACTAGCATCTTAAATAATTGACTCGGTTCAGCAGTTGGTTTGACCTAAGCTGCTTATCACAACATTGAATTAAAATGTAATTATTCCATTGCAGTTGATTCTTCCTTTCTTTGGATGCAGTAAAGGGTATCTTTTGTGTTCCAGTAGAAATCTTTAAGCAGTCTCAATATCACTGGTAATACCTTTTCCTTTCAGATATCCCATTTTGGTATTGTTACACTTCTGTATAAGCAGTAGGCTACTTTCAGCAGATTTTTTTTTCCACATGAGAGGTTCTGTTAATGCAATTAATTTGTTCAATTTGGACAGTCTGGTTCTAAATTACACTGAGTGGCCCACAGTGTAACAAAAAACAACAACAACCCCACAACAACAAGATGGTGATTCCAACCAACATTAAAACTCATGAAGGCTTTTTACCAACGCCCTAACCCAGGGCTTGTAAGAACAGCCAAATCTTCAAGGCCCTCCAGAGCATTATCAGGGTGGAAACTACCCAGATTGCAGTGGGGAACGTCGTTTCAGAAGACAAGCACTAAGAAGTTGAACCTTCTGAATCCCAAAATATGACTCTGTTTAATTGAAGGGACCTCAAGCATACCAGCCTTGTCAGTTCATATTAATAGTCATTATGATTCCTCAAATAACCATGACATGGTATGGCCTGGCCTATGCCATATAGGCCTTTATAGGTCATAAGTAGCACCTTGAATCACACCTTGTGGAACAGAGCTATCACATAGATTAACAGGTACACACTCATCATTGTCCATACTGCTGCATTCTGGACCAGCTGAAACTTCTGAGAGGCGTTCAAGGTCAGCCCTATATAGACAGCACGACAGTAGTTGAACTCTGATGCAAACTAGAGGATGAATAACAATCTGAGAGGTCTCACAATTCAGAAAAGGACACACACACACACACACACACACACACACACCTCCCCCGGAACATCAGATGAAGCTGTGCAAAAGCATTCTTGGACATGGATACCACTTGTTCATCAAGCAGGAGCTGCCAGAAAGAAATCCCCCAGATTGTACACCTCCTTGAAGGGGGGAAGTCCAACCCATCCTAAATCCAAGTTGGAATCTCCCCCAAACTAGAGAGCCCTAACAGCCATAGCCACTGGGTCTTAGTAAGATTAGTAGGATTAAACCGAAGGTGCTTTTTCGAAAAGCAACCTGGACTCTTTTTTTTTTCCTGGAGGAAGACGTTTCGCTTTTCATCCAAGAAGCTCCATCGGAACCAATGAAGCTTCTTGGTGGAGAAGCGAAATGTCTTCCTCAAGGAAGAAAGAAAAAAAAAACAGTCCCAGTTGCCTTTTGAAAAAGCACCTTTGAGACCACTGTGGCCTGGATGACTGAGAATGTAGCAGACTCTTCATTTAAAAAAACTGAGCTGAAATTCAGCATGTGATCAATGGTTCTGCTGTCGTGCTGAATTTAGAACAGAATGCATCCTCAGCTTTCTGCTTCGTTAAAAAGTTGTGATTCTTAAGGTTGTGAAAAAGGCTCTCAGCGTTTATGAGCAAAGCTTGAGAACGTCACATACGTAGGCTTTCTCAAGGAGACGTGTCACTGTATTTAATAGCCTCAGAATTCTGTTTTGAGCAATTCTCACTGGATAACAAGGATTCACTATATAGATTACCATACCATAGATATTTGAAGACATAGTTATCAAGGAATCTGCAGTTCCTCATTTTATAAATTTCATTGAACAAGTACTTCAGATTTGTATAGCATAATATGATGGCGTTTTGCTCATTACTTTGATAGAAGGCTTTAGGAACTGAGATCATCAGATATCCAGTATAATTAATTAGAAGTTCTGTGTTCTCCGGAACAAAGAGTTACTTTGCTTTTTAACAGCAGGACAGCAGAGGGCATTAGAGATCTACTTTTTGTTAGATTCATATTTAGAGATTTTAGACATTTTATATAGTTTTTTTTTATTTGCAAACCCCTCCACACACCTGGTTATATAGATTTTAGCCAGGTTTAAAATCAATGAAATCCACATGTGTAAAGCTGGGAAACAGTATTGCTAGTAAGCTGTAACATTACTATTTTTCTATTACACATCCTCAGATCTTTTCTCCCACAAGCTTAAAGCTAAAAAACTGAAATGTCAGAATAAAGCCAACAATCAACTTCTTATACCTTTTTAATAATGTAAAATTCTAAAAGGAAGCCGAATTCATGTGGGGTGCAATATTTAATATTATAGATGCTTAAGAAATTACTTAAGGATGTCAAATCCCATATACTATAAATGGCTTTCGTTTTTAATTTTCTTTCTGTTCTTTTCTTTTTTTCTTTTTATGCATTTTAATTCAGCTATTTCAATTTTCCATAAAAGTTTCATTGGTGAAGCTGCTTTCATAGGGAATTGGAGGTGGGGTGGTGGAGGCATCCTCAGTTCTGCTCTGGAGTGATTCCAAATATTCTGTAACAGACTGAGAAAATCCAGACATATTAGGAAGGTGTGTATCCCACCAGGGAAGTGGATCCCTGCTATCTATGTCTGAAAATTTGAATTCTAGGTGGCTTACTATTAAAACAACCAAAGGTAAAGGTTCCCCCGCACATGTGTGCTAGTCGTTTCTGACTCTAGGGGCCGGTGCTCATCTCCGTTTGAAAGCCGAAGTGCCAGCGCTTGTCCGAGGACGTCTCCATGGTCATGTGGCCGGCATGACTAGACGCCCAAGGTGCACGGAATGCTGTTACCTTCCCACCGTAGTGGTCCCTATTTTTCTACTTGCATTTTTACCTGCTTTCGAACTGCTAGGTTGGCAGAAGCTGGGATGAGTAACAGGCACTCACTCTGTTACGCGGCACTCGGGATTCGACCCGCCAAACTGCCGACCTTCTGATCGACAAGCTCAGCGTCCTAACCCACTGAGTCATCGCGTCCCTATAAAAATATAAAATAACAAATATTAGCAGTAAAATTGATTTTTTTTATCTCAGTGCCTGGAGGCTATGGTAAGCTAGATAAGAATGAACAGGCTTCAACTCAACCCTAGGCAGATGGATTGGCTTTGAGTATTGGATCCTGGATCTGATGATTTTTCCACACTTCATGCTGGATGGGGTTTCACTATTTCAGACAGAATGGGTGCACAATTTTGAAGGTTCTCCTTGATGCATAGCTCCTGAAAGAAGAATAGGGGGATGCTATGACTGGAGGGTGGACATTATGTCCCTTCCTGGATCACAAGACATTACACATAGTTGTTCATGATTCAGTCGCATCCCACGTGGATTACTGCAATACTCTCTATACGATACATGCCTCTGAAGAACATCTGGACTTTCAGTTAGTCCACAATGCAGTGGAATGGGCGAGCATGGATGTGTAGTATTATGCCCCTGTTACTGGCTCTCAGTGCGATTCAAAGTTCTGGTTAATATTTATAAAGTTTTTTATTTTATTTTTATTTTTATTACATTTATATCCCGCCCTTCTCCGAAGACTCAGGGCGGCTTACAAGCTTAGCAGTAGCCTTCATTCTATGTATATGCCTGCTTATTAGGGCTTTCACACACACCCCAAGCGGCATTATTACAAAGTCAGCTTATTGCCCCCAACAATCTGGGTCCTCATTTTACCTACCTCGGAAGGATGGAAGGCTGAGTCAACCTTGAGCCTGGTGGGACTCGAACCTGCACTAATTGCAGGCAGCTGGTGTTACTTAAGGAGGCATTAGCCCACTGCTCCACCAAGGCTCATTTTAGTTTCATTTCTCATTTCAGTTCTGGATAGAATGGGCCCAGATTTTCAAGGAACAGCCTTATTCCCATTGTTTTCACTCTCCTGATTAGTTTGGTTATGAGGGGCGTCTTCCGAGTCCCGTCAATCAGGATTGTCATCTGGCACAATCCAGAGAGTATGCCTTTTCTGTGAACACCTGACCACCTAGCTTTGGCTGGCTGTTATTCTCAACATGTTCATCTTTTGGAAAGCCTTGAAGACCTGATTATTTCCCCAGACATGGGGCCAGGAGAACAATGGAGCTGGTAAAAGGTGTTTTCAAGAACCACTTTTTGTTACCTTTCCTGATTGTAGGTGCTAACTTTCAAAGGATACCTAGAAAGTACAAAGTTATTATACATTATAGTTATCACCAAGAGCCTTGGTGGAGCAGTGGGCTAATGCCTCCTTAAGTAACACCAGCTGCCTGCAATTAGTGCAGGTTCGAGTCCCACCAGGCTCAAGGTTGACTCAGCCTTCCATCCTTCCGAGGTAGGTAAAATGAGGACCCAGATTGTTGGGGGCAATTAAGCTGACTTTGTAATAATGCTGCTTGGGGGGTGTATGAAAGCCCTAATAAGCAGGCATATACATAGAATGAAGGCTACTGCTAAGCTTGTAAGCCGCCCTGAGTCTTCGGAGAAGGGCGGGATATAAATGGAATTAAAAATAAAATAAAATCAATACTGTCTTCTATTCTTACAGAATGTAAGATACCCAACCCCAGCCCAATACATAGATAACTATTTGGGGAAAAGAAATATGATCTTTCAGATCTCCCAGTCATTCAAGCCATGGTTGTCCCAAAGGTGATTTTTTTTTCCAAAAGGCAGCTGAACTTTCTTTGTTTTTTTGTTTGAAGTTTCGCTTCTCATCCAAGATGCTTCTTCGGTTCTGACTGAATGGCAGAGAATGGAAGGATTTATATTTATAGTCCAATATAAATCCTTCCATTCTCCACCATTCAGTCAGAACCGAAGAAGCTTCTTGGATGAGAAGCAAAGTGTCTTCAAGCAAAACAAAACAAAACAAAAACAAAGTCCAGCTGTCTTTTGAAGAAGTACCTTTGAGACATCTGATCTTTCAGTTAGGTGATTATTATTATTTTTCATCAATTCTAACTCCTGATAATTCCCTGCCCTTTTCTTTGCAAGATTTTAGAAGTGGTTTGTCCTTGCTTCTTTTTTAGGGCTGAGAAAGAGTGACTGGTCCAAAGTCACCCAACTGGCTTTGCACATAAGGCAGGACTAGATCACACCCCCCAACAACATTGGTTGGGCAAGCTATTGTATATAAACAGGCAGCAAACCCCACACTCACTAGCGCTGATGATGTTATCTAGCCTGTAATGAGATATCTGCAAGCAAACAACCAGCTGTTAACATCAGATGTTCTTGCTTTGACACTTAGCACAAAAAAATAGATAAAGATCTGTAGGATGCTTATTTTCAGTGGAATATTTATTATTACTTTAAAAGCTAACATAACTGGCATTCTAGTTGTTATATATTTTTTAAAAAGCATGAAAAAAGTAATGTCCAAGACTTGTTTTAAAAATACACACACACACACACACACACACACACACACACACACACACACACACACACTGTTTCAAAACATTCTCAGTATGGACCGCTTAGTGATACCTATGTTTAAAATAGGTTCATACTATTAATTTTGTCTTTTTCAAACATTACAACTGTATTGGGTTATTTATTTATTTAGCGTATGGCAAATGTATTGGGTATTCCCGTCCAACATATTTACACTGTGTAATGTACAAACCCATAGACAGAAAAGCATACCAGAGATAATTGTATTCTGTGTTTTGTTAAAGGGAAACTTGCCAAAATATTCACACAACTCTCTGATGGTTCAAGCCCTGAAGACTAACTTAACAGACCCAGATGTCCATATTCTCTTCTTTGATGTGGAAGCTCTGATTATTCAGTTACTAACTGAGGAAGCCTCCAGGCCTAACACAGCCCTTATTTCCCCTGAGAATTTACAGAAATCATCTGGCAGCTCTGACAAAGGAAGTCCCTTCCTGGCTGGCAAACGAGCCGCAGTTTTGCTTCAGCAGGTCAAAGACACTGTCAAAGAAACCATCAAAGAAAACATAAAAGAACGTCTTTTTGATGAGGATGAGGAGGATGAGGAATCCAGACAAAGAAGAGAGGACGGTGACCCCGAATATCGGTCTAGCAAATCAAAGCCGTTAACTCTCTTAGAATATAACCTAACCATGGACACAGCCAAGCTGTTTATGTCATGCCTTCACGCTTGGGGCTTGAACAATGTTCTAGATGAACTTTGCAGTGAGCGTCTGGGGATGTTGCGGCCTCACCGTTCTGTCTCTTTTGGCTTGCTTTCAAGAGGCGGCCACATGTCTTTGATGCTCCCAGGGTATCATGAGCCTGTAGACAAGGTACCCTCTAGTGATACGGACATAGAACTTCTCACAGAGCGACACATCAGGGGTACGTACGGCATTTCACGTGCAGTAACAACTCAGCACCTCCTCTCCATTATCTCCCTGGCAAACACCTTGATGAGCATGACCAATGCAACTTTTATTGGAGAGCATATGAAAAAGGGGCCAGCCAGGTACCTTTAACAACTTCATTTACTAGTTTTGCATCTCTTGTTTTCTCTCCCTTCCCCCAGAATTCCATGCGACCTTGCAACCTTGATTTAGCAGTCCATAATTGCAAGGGACAAAATTCCCATCTTCTGCATGAATGAGTGAAAAATAATGCCAATATTGCCATATAATTTCTTTGTATAATCATGCCGCGATGGCATCATTTGTGTCATGATGTTGCTGTGGGTGTCTGACTGAACAATTGGGAGTAAGGGACGCCTCCCTCTCCTGGGTCTGTCCACTGAATTGAGGCTACATTGTAGATATTTGTATTTGCTGGAGATCATGATCCCATAGTCATATTTGTTTAATTTGTTAAATCATTTGTTCAATTGAAACAAAGATATGAATGCAGAACTAACAATTAAGGTTTGGATTTAAGTGATCCCAGACTTGGGCCAGAAGGGATAGCAATTTACATTTGGGGGGTGGGGGGTATTTATTGCAAAAAAAAAACTTTACCCAAAATAATGGTAAATTCAGAGGTCTAAGACTCTTGTTCAGGTAAGTCTTATTTATTTAATGTCTTATTTGTTAATTCGTTTCCTAGCTTACTCTATGTTTTATGTTATGCTATTGTCTTACCTTGTATGCCCTATCTTGTACTATATTCCATCTTTGATCTCATTCACACAATTGCATCCTGCCCTTCTTCCCAGCCAACCCTGTTGAAAGCCACTTGTCTGTACTTGCTGCTCTCAGGTGTTCTTTGCAGTGCTTTGTCTTGCTCTCAAAGCAGCTGATTTCCAGCACTCTGGGGTTCTGCATTCTGCTTCCACTTCTTGGCCCTGCCTGGCAAAATTCCTTGTCCGACAGAGTCCTCAGCAGGCCCCTTCTGCCAGTGTGGGTGGGGTGAGCTAGTCCTATCGGGCTGAGCTGGTTCCTCAGATAGCCTGAAGGACTTGAAAAGTTATATTTATTTATTTATTTTTATTTTATTACATTTATATACCGCCCTTTCCCGGAGGACTCAGGGCGGTTTACAGGGAATTAAAAACCAAAAATACAAAAGTTAAAAACCGTTGATAACACCCTTGATAATACCTTGAATTGAACCCAGGAGTAAAGGGGCAGCTTCTTAGGGGTTCCAAGAACTGCCCACGTTGCTGCATTCTGCACCAGCTGAACCTTCTGGATACTCTTTAAGGGTAGCCCGATGTAGAGCACCTTACAGTAGTCCAGGCATGAGATGACCAGGAATGACTGAGCACAGGCACTCCCAAACCAGGAAGGGGAGCAGTTGGCACACGGCATGTAGTTATGCTCTCCTAGCCACAATTACCAGCTGCTCGTTGAGCAGGAGTCATGAGTTCAGGAGAACCCCTAGATTGTACACCAGGTTTGTCTGGGCTAGTGCAACCCCATTGAGAATTAAAGATGTTAAAGTCACACAACTGGAAGTCCCATGCACCCAAAGGCCACTCTAATGTTAAACAGCCATTAACAAGAGCCTTCATAAGAAACACGGCAAGATTCTTCATCTGCCTGAGTCACAGGGAAGGGCAGAAAAAATTCTGGAAGAGAGTTAATATTTTCCAAAACAAATAACAATTTGGAGAAAACAAATGGGATAGAAGATAAAGAAAAAAAGGGGGGGAGAGAGTACTGCAGATCAGTGTGTGTAAGGTGGAAGTTTCTAAGAGGTCTTTTTAAGATACCTGACTCAAATATGAAAGTATATGCAGTCTCCTTTATGTGCTTACTTATAAACCCACAACTATTTTATTTGTAGGCCGCCTAGACCAGGGACTCCTGACCTCGGAAGAGTGAAGACTTCTACTCCAATTGCTAGTCCAACAGCACAAGGATTGATTAAACAAGGTAATGACCATCAGGCTTTTGATAATTTGTAAACAACTCAGCTGTAGTTAGATCTTGTTTGCAAATTTTCAGCTCTGAAATATAAGCATTTTATTGAACGTGGATTAGAGTTTAGACCGATTTTGCAAAACCTGAAATGGAAAACACGTTGCTTTTCGCAATGGGACTGAGTTGAAATATTTGATAATTGTGAGAAATTGCTAATATCCATGAAAGTGAAGTCGTCTTTCTGTATACAATATTTGAACCCATAAATATTTTTTTTAAAAAAAAACTGACCATGCTCACTTTCAGGAATTTTACTTCCTATCCAACTTTATGTTGCATTCATCCATCATTCTCTTTCAATGCCTAATAGGAAGTATGAATTTGAAAATATTTTCTGTTGCATTTTAGAAGTAGATTCAGCTTGTTTTGGGGTGAAGCTGGCAGGTGACAGCTTAGTTTATCACATTGCAATTCAGTTGATATTTGACACATGTGGTGGAAAAATAGCAACTGCCTTGGTCTTATTTTTGCTAAAGATTTGTTCCATTTTTTATATTTACTGAAGTAATTACAGTTCCTTTTAATCCAGTAGTAACCTTAAGGGAGAAAATATTAGGTTCAAAATGTTCTCTTCCCTTTGACTTTTTTATTATTGATGCTGTAGATGAACTTTCTCTTGTGTTTAGCACCTGTAAAG
The DNA here is from genome assembly GCF_964194415.1 of Vipera berus. Taxonomy (NCBI): domain Eukaryota; kingdom Metazoa; phylum Chordata; class Lepidosauria; order Squamata; family Viperidae; genus Vipera; species Vipera berus. Next base: position 15,232,048 of record NC_138203.1, read on the forward strand.
TTGTCCTACCCTCATTTTTTTAAAGCAGTTTTTAAAAAGTGGAGGATTTTACAGCGTTTGCAAAAAAATAAAGCTTAAATATTTATTTGCATGCATGTAAATGATTTATAATAACTTTAGTAAACATTACAAATGGAATCCTCAGCAAAATTAAATCCATTACAAAAATCCAAAAAAGCAGTGCTAAACAATACATACACCTAACGGGTAAGAACATAATAATACAATATCTTTAATTATTGAAAGTTCTAAACCAGTTAAAGGTCAAGTTAATAATAAAGGAAACCTTTAGGACAGTTTAAAGTTTCATCAAATCAAATTTCTACAAACAGAAACATCAGCGAAAAGGTCTTGTTGATTTGGGGCCACCTACTCAACTGCTCTGATAGATGGACAGAAAAATAGCTCTTTTCTGATATTGTAGTGTTATATAATGCCAACTAAATGTCATGAATTGTTAAGATTTTAGTCTATGGCACATCATGCAAGCAGCTGCAATGGGCCAAGTATGCCCCCATCTCCAATCTTTTATAATTCCTGCCCTCCCCCTTTCTGAAATCTCATGGAATCTCACAGCCTCATGCCCCTGATATTATGTTAAGTGTTTTGTGATTTTGATATTCTTGGCAAGATCTTGCATTATTTAACCATCTTGCAAGATTTCATCTATTGCTCAGTGGTTTTTGTTTATTGTTTAGCAGTGGCTTGGTCTATCATAGATGTCTTCATAACCATGGCCATGTTGCTAGCTCATGTTCAGTCTTCACTCAGCAGATCTAAAACTGGAGTTTTTTTGGCCTCACAACTTTCAGATTCACTGCTCTCATTTTCCCCAACAAGAAGGATAGGATAGGATAGGATAGGATAGGATAGGATAGGATAGGATGGGATGGGATGGGATGGGATGGGATGGGATGGGATGGGATGGGATGGGATGGGATGGGATGGGATGGGATGGGATGGGATGGGATGGGATGGGATGGGATAGGATAGGATAGGATAGGATAGGATAGGATAGGATAGGATAGGATAGGATAGGATAGGATAGGATGGAATGGAATGGAATAGGATGGAATGGAATGGAATAGGATGGAATAGAATAGAATAGAATAGAATAGAATAGAATAGAATAGAATAGAATAGAATAGAATAGAATAGAATAGAATAGAATAGAATAGAATAGAATAGAATAGAATAGAATAGAATAGAATAGAATAGAATATTCTTTATTGGCCAAGTGTGATTGGACACACAAGGGATTTGTCTCTGGAAGCTCTTAATACAAATACAAATAAAGGACAAGTGAATGGGTTTGTTCATCATCCCTATACAATATAGAATCTGTATCCCCATTACCAGGACTTTTTTTCCTAACCAAAGTTAACCCCCTTCAGCTGGCAGGTGTCCATTTCTCCAAAAAAAGAGAAATTGGTTATTTAATGATTTTGCAAGTGATGTTAGTGCTAATCCCGCTTGCAGAGAATATAGAAAAATGCTGTCCCATTACTTTGCTGCTGTTTTGTTTACATGTCTTTTCATTTCTTCATTGTTGTTGTTGCAAGCTGCCTAGAGTAGCCCCATGGCGAGATAGGCGGCAAATAAATTTAACAAACAAACAAACAAATAGAAAAACCAGCAACTTTACTTGTATTTGTTAAATTTGTAATCCAACTGCCTTCTACTCAGAGGCCATTGTGTTTTCATGCCAGGGAAGTTGATAAATTACACCTGTAACTAGTTAATAAAAAGTTTATCATTCTTGGTGTATCTGTATAATAGCGTGTGTTCTAGACAGAGGGACCTCTGCTGGCTCTTTTTACTTTTCTTTTTTCATTATGCTTCCTCAAATTTGAAATGCTAAACTGTACAAGGGAAGCAAACTAGGGATCTGTGATTTTCTGTGTCCTTTTTTTTTCTTCCAGAAATATATTAAGCCTTCTGAAATAGTTTTATCCTACAGTCAGTTTAAAAGCTGACTCAATTGAAAGCTTTGTTTTACTTATTTTGCTTTCAGTGGATGGAATAATTCAGTGTAAAGTAAATATTTTGATAACTGTATGGTGATGTGATACAAGTAACAAACCCATAATTTTGGTGGCATGTTTTGTAAAATTGCCCATAATGGGGTATATTTTAAATCAAGCGATTAGAGTGGTTTTGTACATATATATATATAAAAATCTAATCTCTAGCATCACTTATTGGGAATTCATAAGTTACACTGTTAAGCTTCTAGTTAATTGCTTGTTCTGCAATCTAATAATAATAATAATTAATAATTAATAAATAATAATAATAATAATTGCTTGTTCTGCAATCTAATAATAATAATAATTAATAAATAATAAATAATAATAATAATAATTGCTTGTTCTGCAATCTAATAATAATAATAATAATAATAATAATAATAATAATAATAATAATAATAATAAATCAAGGACATTAACACTATTTTTGGCAAAAAAAAATAATAGTAAGAAAATAGCACTGCCATATATTTCTCTCAGTTTGTATCTTTAAAAAAAAAGTGTCCCAGATGACACGTTCAACTTAAATGTTTCTTAATCATCTCTCTATTACTCGGTACTGCCTTTGTGATATATATACTATTTTGCTGGCTTTGTTACTTGTAGCACATTTAAGGCACGGTGAACAGAGCCTGCATGTAATCGATTCAAGCGGTGATTATTTTCAAGTTGTCGGAGAGTCCAATGCTGCTGCCCTGCTATACAAAGCCAGCTGTTGTTGTTTGCAGTTGCATTGATTGGTATAAACAGTGACAGCCAGAGAGGTTGGTTTCTTCCCCCACTCGGATCACAAAAAAAGCAAACCTAAATATTCCACAGTAAACTTTCAATCTGGAATTCATGTGCATATTTGGGGAAGATCTTTGCATTTATCAGTCGGAATCCTCTTACCAACCCTGGTGAACTCTCCCACCCCCACCCCCGGCTTCTTTACCTGAAGTGCATTTAGCTGGTTTGCGCATGGCACCCTGATGCATTTGTGTGGAAATCATACAAGCAGCAATTTTGATGCAGATGTCTTAGAGTAACAAAAGTAGTTCACTGCATGGAAACCAAACATACAATACAGGAAACAATACATAATCTGTTCTGGAGCCTGAGCCTATTGTCATTCTGCAATGGAATAAAGGAGAGGGATTAATTTGAAGATGCTTGTGCATGGCATATGGTAATTCTCTGCAAGAAGGAAGTGTCAGCGAGCGACCTCTAAATCTTAGCATTGACCTCTGGTTGTAGAATGGTGTGTGCCATAAGGTCTGCCTGCCCTTTTATATGATAATTTGATTCATGAAGCATTAGTGAAGCTATAAAGTTTATGGCTGCCTTCGGACTGCCTTCTTGTTTGTTTTTTTAAAAAAAAAATAAGAACCCCTCCTCCACAATTCGCAAAATGTCCATCATTTAAATTAAAGAAGTTTTAATTTCGCAAAAGCTATTTTTTTAATCATCAGGTTTTAAAGAGGTGAATTACCTGGTCCTGAAGAGATTAGTTTTCAAAATGTTTAGTTTGTCTTGCTCTCCAACCAATTCTGAAAAGCCACCATTCAAAAAAAACTGTGCTGGTTTTGAAGTGGTCATAATATGAATAAACTACTAATATCTGGTTTGTTAAAATAATAACAGTTCTGTGTGAAGGATTTACAGTAGTCAAACTGAGATGTATTTTCTGTCAGTATGCATGGGTTCACACATTGCACTAAGCCAGACTGTGCCTTGGATGGCTGAGTGTGTTGTGTGAACTTACCAGTGTGAATTGTCAGTTAAAACAGAGGCTACATGTTTGGGGGATAATTAAGGAAGCACCAGAAATGATGGTTTTGCAGAGTTTGAGAAAACATAGCATACATATCAACAGAAACAGGTCTTTTTTTTTTCTTTTTGAGGTCAAAGGGTCTTTACTCTCTTCATTTGCCTGTCTTTAGTAGTTTTAATAATAATAATTAATAACTTTTATTGTCAAAGTACAACATGTGTACATTGAGATTAGCTGAGCCTCCCCCCGTGCTCCCTCCCCCCAACACACAGTGACAACAAACCCTCCATCCTACCACACCATGTGAACCAACTACACCACACACCGGCCTCCCAAGTCAATTCTGCATAAGTTCACAGAGATTATATCCCATTCAAAAGCCTAACAGCCCACAGATAAAAGCTGTTTTTCAGCCTGTTGGTTCGGCTGGCTATACTCCTATATCTCCTACCTGTTCTAGGATTTGTTCTACATCTATTGATTTTTTTTTTTAACGCAAACCCTTTGAATAGTTGGAAAACAGACAACTGTTGTCCATTTTGGACGAAAGGGTTCTCTGCAATCTATTTCCCCTCCCCGCCCCCCCCCAAAAAAAAAAACCCAAACCAGATTGGAAGTCTCAAAATGCCTTGGGACGTCCTTGTGCCCATCCTAATGGATGGCTAAAGTTAACAACCCATGCAATTGTTCACTCAATAAGTCATTGTTAAACAAACCACAGCTTAGATGAGTCTATGGGCAAATGCCCTTGCAACCTCTGAATTCAGATCTGGCAGACTTGTGTCTGTGAATCACATTCTGGGGCACTCAAGTAACCAGCTAATTTATAAGTGACTTATTTTTTCTCTCTCTCTCTCCTGGATGCATTCCTCCAAAGGGTTCTTTTATAGTGTTTCAGTTAATGTAGAGATTTGGTTTTACTCTGTTCTTCAATAATACTAACCAGTTTTGTTTTCATTTCTGGAAATGTCTCTCTTCATTTTCCTCTTTATTTCTTCTTTCCTGCTCAAGTTGCTCCTGCCGTTTCTGGTAGTACTGAAGCTGATCACTCTGGCTCTGGCCCTGCTCCTCCTTTACATTCCTGTTTCTTAGTAAATGAAGGTATTCTGACCACTGTTCTTTCTACTTTGCCTTTTTTTTTTCTTTTTTTCTTTTGTCTGACTTGCTCTCTGGTTGTGTTGTATGCCTCTCTTAACAGATGCTTTCTCCAAGCAATTTAAATTCACTTAGCAACTTTTATTTAAAACTAATACATTCATTTACTTAGCAATCTTTATACTTCATTTAGTTTGTTAAAACTAATTCATTTCCCCCCCCCCCCCTGCCTTTGCAGGCCGATCATGTCTTTTTAAAATGCAGCATTGGGTATTATTAGATTATGAGATTGCAGAGATATTAAAAGTTTCACTGGAAGGGAATATTGTAGATCAGGGTTGAACTGTGGGTTTTTGGTGCTTTCTGAGCTAGGTTGTTTCCTTGCAGATGTTTCATTATCAAACTAGGTAACTGAGGCACTGATGACATAGCCTAGTTGGGTAGTGCAACACATCTGCAAGAAAACAACCACGTTCAGAGACCGTAATATTTTAAAGAAAATTTCTAGGTTTGATTGATGATATGGCATAGTAAAAAAAACTTTGCATTCTGCAAGTCTGTTTCAGAGTTACACTTAACCAATATATACTGATTAAATAAGAATTTAAAGTGTGGTGTTTCAACAGATAAAAATTTCACTTTGTCAGGATTAGTGGAATAAAATTGATTCGAAAAGAAGGTGTGCTGGTTTTAAATGATTTGTAAAACACACACTGTATGTGTGTATGTGTTGGCGTGTAGATTGCTTCCAATTGTGTCTGTCTCCCAGTGGAATGGATTTTAAGGAATACCTACCTCCCAGAACAGATTTGGAAGACTGAAATGGAGATAAAGAAACAGGATGCTGCATGTCACCCTATAACAGCGTGTCTCAACCTTATCAATCTTAAGATGTGTAGACCAGCTCCCAGAATTCATACTGCCTGGGGAATTCTGGTTGTTGAAGTCCATACATCTTAAGATTGATAAGGCTGAGACATGCTGTTATAGGGAGACATGCAGCATCCTGTGTCTTTATCTCAATCTGGTGTATTGACTGATTTTCAATTATTTATGTAAATTATTCTTATTCAGAATACAATCATTTTACCAAATAATAAAGATGGGTTTTACAATTTAGGGCCATATTATATTTATCACTTTCTTGTCACGCCAAGAATGATTTAGTTAAGCTACTGTTAGATCCAAGCTTTCCTCTAATCAGAGCAGTCCAGTCGCCCTCTGGAATAATTACAGAACCTGTCATGAAGTAGAGTTGAATGGACACCCTTATAGTTTGGGGGTAACATCTCTCAGTTTTACTAGGATAAGAGAGTTTACTCAAATGTCTAAGCCAGGGTTTTCAAATTTAAATAATTACAAGTATTGCATGAGTAGTAGTTCATTTCACTTAATAATTAAATGTCAATCTATAATCTGTAGCCCTACAAATGTTGCACAGTTGCAACTCAACAGCCCAAGTCTGGTCAAGTGATACACCATCAGAAGAGCAGATGGTCTGCTATAGACAGAGGTTTTTCAAACAGAAGCTTCAGTTTTTCAGAACAAGCATAGAATTGCTCGCTCTCTCTTCCCCCCCCCCACCCCCTGTCCTTTCACAGCTAGGATTGACACAGCTCATTGCTTGTCTATGCTTAGCTCTGATGGCCCCCAAAGAAACACTTCCTACGTTCTTCCTCAAAGGGACCTTATTGCCCTCTTCCACAGAAAATCTCCAAGTCACATCAGGATCCCTTTAACAATGACATGGGTCAAGGCTGAGAAAAGATTGTTTGACTTCCTTCCTTCCTTCCTTCCTTCCTTCCTTCCTTCCTTCCTTCCTTCCTTCCTTCCTTCCTTCCTTCCTTCCTTCCTTCCTTCCTTCCTCCCTCCCTCCCTCCCTCCCTCCCTCCCTCCCTCCCTCCCTCCTTTTCAGTCTTTTTTTCATTTCTCTCTTTTCACTTTTTTCCACTGTTTCACGGATGCCCCCTTCCCTCAAATCCAAGTTGTCAAGATGTAAAGAGGGAAAATAACCCCCTTTGCTTCTCCTCCTGACTCCTCTCAGAGGAGTAGTAGAGGTTAACCAAACATAGTGCAAGCGCCTCATGACTCAGGTTCATAGGTAGACAGCAGCAGCAACCAGGTCCCTGGGACAATGCCACAACATGGCTTGATCTTGCACCTCCCCTTGTGGTGAAAACTGCTCTGTTCCTTCTGCTTCTTCAGCTCCTGAAAGCAGAAGGATGGCAGCAGTGACTGTTTCCTTCCTTCTGTGGAGATCCTCAGTCATTCAGGTCATGCTTGTCCCAAACTGAAGAAGGTTCTTAGACGAGAAGCAAAACATTTTCAAGGAAAAATCCAAGAAAATCCAGTTGCCTTTTAGGAAAGGACCTTTGGGACTTTGCCATCCAGACCTTCTCCAAAAGGGTCACCCAGTCAGAGCTCCAGCCACTGAAGCTGGACCATACAACTCACCCTTCAGATATCTTCTAACTTTGGCCTTCCCTGCTGATTTCTCTTACTGAGATGGGGAAATTAGATCTGGCTTTGTGTTTATACTTCTGGTCAACCTGATCCTATCTTTTCTTGGAATGAAAAGATGCTGGAGTTTCAGTTTTTAAAACTATGAATAAAAATAGTACAACATCTAGACTTCCGTATATTGGCACAGCAGTAAATTTATTGTGAAATCAATTCCTTTTTCAAAAAATAATGGATTGTTGGATATGATAACCAGCACTGAACTTACACTTTTAATGGTTTATTTAAACATTGAATGTAGCAGTATATGTCTTTGTCTTATAGATTTAATAGCTAGTGTACAGTTATACTTAGGGTATGCTGTGTATTGTTTAATTTCTATTACATAATTGCCTATAATCCTGCTCATAAATTTCCACTAAATAGATTTATATTATAGTCTATTTTATTTATTTGTTATTATAGTGCATCACACAGTGTAGAGTGGATTTGGCATTTTTATCCAGATATTATTTTATACCTCCTTTTTTATCTACAAAAGTTAAGGCAGGTACTCCTGCCTTCTGTTTTCACCACAACAGCAACCCTTTTCAAGATACTGAAAAGACTGGTTTCTTATCTTTTATCATAATTTCAAACTAGCAGTCCTAAATGTATAAAGGAATTTTAGAGAGGGAAGAAAAAGTGACTTAGACAATATCTGGAAGTATCTTTTAGCCCTATTGTTGAGGGCTAAAAGTATGAGTACATAAAGTGATCTAGCACATTCCTGATCTACAAAGATTCTTCATTGCTCTTATCTTTGTGGGTTCATAGAACTAAGGATTTAAAATCATGAGAAAGCTACCTTTCTCTGAGATGTAGAATGTATCAGGAAGAGAATTTAGAGGGCATGTATCTATAAAACTCAATCTTCACCTTTAATGGAACCTCTTTCTGCCCCTAACATTAATCCCCAACACCCTCTACAAAATATTTCATTTCCTGATAACTGCGCAGGTAATCTGTGCAGGTGCAGGTGCAGGATAGAATTGCAGTCATTGTGTTTGTGTATTGCCTTGCTAATCAAGTTCCATCTGTAGATGGAAAAGTAGTTCATTGATTGAAACCCTGATTTTTTTAAAGGGGGAAAGGAGACCTCTTATTTTAGCATTAGTCTTATGCTAGTCAGTTGAGACAAATTGATATTTTCAACAGTGGCAGTTCTTCACTGTGAGTAAATATTGTTAGGTCCACCTCATAGACAGATTTGGGATAGTTTGTCACTGTTCTTCTTTTTCCTATTTTCTTATCGATTCACTTTATGATCACAGATTGGATCCTGTAGGTACTGGAGAACTATCAGTGGAAGAAAATAGTTTTGAATGTTCACCCCATGTCCCCATTTATAATTGCTGCCATATAATTCATTCTTGTTTTTAAGCAGCAAACCCACTTCATAGATTTAGATATCCTGTCCTAATACTCTATACCAGGGGTGCCCAACTTTGACAACTTTAAGACCTCTGGACTCCAACTCCCAGAATTCCTCAGCCACCCATGCTAGGTGAGACATTTTGAGAGTTGATGTCCAAAAGTCTAAAAGTTGCCAAGGTTGGTCACCCCTACCCTCCCTATTGTATCAACAGTTGTTTTCATTTGTGTGAGGAGACGAGAAAGTGAGCTGCATCCATTTATAAGTTCTCAAAATTAATCAGAAATTACTGGAGAATTACATTTTATAATATATATTTTTTTCTATGTCAACCCTTCTTCAAAATCCCCACTAAACAAAAAGATTTTTAAACCCACTCACTCACTCACTCATTTATTTATTTATTTATTAAATATAGCCTCCCATCTTAGCAAATTTCTCTCTCTCTCTCTCTCTCTCTCTCTCTCTCTCTCTCTCTCTCTGTGTGTGTGTGTGTGTGTGTGTGTGTGTGTGCGTGAGTCTGTGTCTGTGTCTGTGTGTTTGTGTGTGGAGAGAGAGAGAGAGAGAGAGAGAGAGAGAGCATGTGTGTGAGAGAGAATGTAATGGTTACAGTTTTCATTTTTTTACATTTCTATTCATGGTGTCTTTGAGCTGCAAAAGCTTTTCTCAGATGGAAGTGCATCTTTGGATCTAGGTTCAAACTTTTTATAGCAGTGGCATCTGAGGTTAGATTTTGACAGGGCTACAGATCCCGATCTCCGGTAGGAATGGGGTAAGGAGAATGGAAAAAAAATAAAAAGTATGCTGCTGATTTCTTCATGCACCACTTTATCTCAACAATAAGATAGTGGCTTAAAAACAAAATGCAAATGTACAATTTTGGAAAGATTATTAGAATAATCTATTTATTGAGTGAAATTGGAAGTTGCTCTTTCTGAAAGGATTTTAATCTAAACTTCAGTAGAAGTAAGTAGCAGTAATTCGTGCCAGGTAAGCAAAGATAAGCAATATTAATATTTATATATATATGTATCATTGTAGGTGTATATATGTGTATGTATATATAGATATAGATATATATTTTCTTTTGAGAGCAGGCAACAGAATTTTATTTTTAATGTGGGCCAACATGCTCACAGTAAAACTGTCAATAAAGTTTGTCTTATCTATCTTATCTATACCCCAATAAAAGTGAGCAACAGTGCATTATATATGTACTTCAATTAACTGATTCCCTTAATGATTAGAAAGATTACTATTTATTCATTTGTGGTGATACGTTGCTTTTAGCTTTCTCATTTAGTGCAACTTCAGCCTTATTTATTCTGAAAAGTATTTCTTGTATTCGGACTACCCATTGCAGGTTCTTGATAGACCAATGTTGTTATGGTTGCTAGTAAATATAGTGGTTTTCCACTACCTCTGCGATTGTGATTGTTGTGTTTTGCCTGTGTCTTAACAGGATGGAGTCAGCTTGCTGCAATGCATTGTGTTATGCTCCCTGACCTGTTGGGCCTGGATCAATTTAGACCGCCTCTCCTTGAAATGTTGGCTCGTAGATGGCAAGATCGATGCTTGGAGGTACAGTTTTTTTATTGAAGATGGCAGTTAGGGAAAAATGAATCTCTTGGCCAGCACAGGGAATACTATTTTTACACTGGATATATTGTTCCAAGAAAAGTGTACTATAATTCTGGTTTAAAGATTGGATTTATATATATAGGTATATGCAATTCAATTTGCGGGTCAGTTTTGTAAAATGGAGAGTTAACATCCTGGTGTGACAACAGTATATTCTGGCTAAATGGGAAGATAGATTTCAGGGAACAGGAAGGCACAGTGGATTTTTTTTTTCTCCAGCCACTGGATGTCACCGTTGTTCCATCAAAACATGTGGAAGTTTTACTCAATACCTAAAGGTCCTGTTTCCATAAACTACACATAGCTTCCAATATTCGAATTAAGCCACAGCTAGTTTACTGTTCATGCATCAGCAGTTCAGTAAAGCTGCAAATTTATTTTTATTACTTTTTGATACTACACTTAATTTTAAAAGTAAGATGGAAGGAGGAGGAGCATCTGCAGAGAACAGAACACTTTATATCGCTATGCAGGAAATTGGTCTGATTGTACATCCACGGAATGTTGCCTTTAAGGGTCATTGATGCTCTCTGAGTTTGGTTGTTTTCTTGTAGATGTTTCATTATCCAAAGTAGGTAGCATCATCAGTGCACTGATGACATTGCCTAGTTTGGTAATGAAACGTCTGCAAGAAAACAACTGAGCTCCGAGAACACCAAGTATCCCTCATTTCAATCCTGGGCTAAAAATATTCTTCTCTATGTTGCTTTGAATTCAGATTTTTTTTCCCCCTCTGCGAAATATTTTTAAACATTTAAGCACCTAATGGTGACAAAGAGAAATCATTGGGGGAAAAAATAAGATTCACATTTGTAAGAAGGATTTGGCTGTTTTCAAATGCTAGACTTAGCTTTAAAAGACATTCTATTTTAGGCCAGTTTCTAGGCTGAAAGTGCTGAGTAACTTCCCTAGCTGGCAAATGGAGTTGGCGTCCCCTATTTTTGATCAATGACTATCTGGCCTTGACATTACATCTGTGCTGTTATGGCAAAAAAGAAGAAAGGGAAAAAAATGTTGATTGTGCAGCTTTAAAAGAAATATATGAGGAGCCAATCTGTGACATTTACAGTAGGGGGTTGAGTTGGCTTCTCAGCTTAATTGAAAAAACTATTGCTGACGTTGTATAGTGATGGTGAAATCCAGGTCTGTGTGGAGTAGGAAATTTGTCTCTCTGTCTCCACTTATCGGAGAAATTGGCTTGGGAGAATCTTTGGGAATCCTTTGTCAAAAGCCGATCTCAATGTAAATGTGTAGTCCTGATTATTTCCCCCCCCCCAAAAAAAAACCCTTTTGGTTATTCTTGCTATCATGTCCCATAGGTAAAATGGAGAACCTATACCATCTTAGACAAGTGACTGTCCAGTCTCTTCTTAAAAACCACCAGTGATGGAGCACCCACGATTTCTGGTGGCAAGCTGTTCCACTGGTTAATTGTCCTCACTGTTAGGAATTTTCTACTTAATTCCAGGTTGCTTCTCTCTTTGGTCAGTTTCTAACCATTGTTTCTTGTCCTGCCCTCTGATGCTTTGGGGGATAATTTGACCCCCCTCCTTCTTTGTGGCAGCTTTGTAGAGCTGTGTCTACAAAAACAAAACAAAAGTCAGAACTCTGGTAACACCCTTTTCACCCCACCAACGTCCTTAAAAGGCGTGAACAGCTCATACTTTGTACATCGGGAAAAGTGCTGCTAGACTCCCTCTGGTTAGTTACTATTAATGTGTTTTTTTTAATTGCCTCCCTATGACGCATCTTTTTTCTACAATTATTTCAGTACTGTAATTGAACCAATGCCTATTCTGTTTGGATTTTCAGGTAAGAGAAGCTGCACAAGCCTTACTGTTAGCAGAACTGAGGAGAATTGAGCAGGCTGGCAGGAAGGAAGCCATCGATACCTGGGCTCCTTATTTACCCCAGTACATGGATAGTGTTATATCACGTGAGCATTTTCTGCACTTGTTTGTTAGTTTCTGTGGGATGTACAGTAATAGCAAAACAGAAGGGCCATTTCTGAATATATGCGGTTTAATTGAACTTCAGAATTAATAGGTCACGATAATTATTGAGGACCCGACTCATGAGGGGGGTCACACTCTCGACCTGGTGTTCCTGTCTGGACAGTGGTTGGATGATCTGGGAGGGGGTTCTCCGTCCATCACCCCTCTGTCATGGTCAGATGATTACCTCCTGAGGCTGGTTTTCCGTCATGCCATCCCCCGCCGCTGGGCGGCGGAGCCGACCAGGTGGTTCCGCCCCAGGCGCCTAATGGACCCAGATTGGTTCCAGAGGGCGCTTGGGCCTATACCTATCACCCTTACCCACAGCCCAGTCGATGCCCTGGTGGAGGCCTGGGAAACGGCAGCCACCAGGGCACTCGACTGCGTTGTACCCATGCGACCTCTGACCCGACGCAGATCCCGTTGGGCCCCATGGTTCTCTGTGGAGCTCCGGGAGATGAAGCGGAGGAGACGAGGTCTAGAGAGCGGTTGGAGATCCAGCCGATCCGAATCCGACCGATTGCAGTTAAGAACCTTTATAAGGTCTTATCTTGCGGCGATAAGGACGGCGAAGTCTAACTACTTTGCCGCCCTTATCGCGTCCGCAGATAATCGCCCGGCCGCCCTGTTTAGGGTGACTCGCTCCCTCCTTAATCAGGAGGTGAGAGAGGATCCCTTGCAGGGACGAGCCGAGGAGTTTAGTCATCATCTGGCGGACAAAATCGCTCGGATCCGGACCGGCTTGGACTCTGACTGGGCAGAGTCTAATGTGGAGGAATCAGGCGGTCTTGAGCACGTTATCTGGAATGAGTTCGACCCTGTTTCCCCTGATGATGTGGACAGGATCATGGGGAGACTGAGCACCACCACCTGTTTGTTGGATCCGTGCCCCTCCTGGCTAGCTTATGCGGCTCGGGAAGGTACACGAGGCTGTTCCATGCAGTAATAACTGCTTCCTTGAAGGAGGGCGTCTTTCCTGCCGCCTTGAAGGAGGCGGTGGTGAGACCCCTTCTCAAGAAGCCTGCTTTGGACCCGGCTGTTTTAAACAACTACCGTCCAGTCTCCAACCTTCGCTTTCTGGCGAAGGTTGTTGAGAGCATGGTGGCGCATCAGCTCCCTCTGTTCCTGGAGGAAACTGATTATCTGGACCCGTACCAATCGGGCTTCAGGCCCGGACACAGCACGGAGACGGCATTGGTCGCGCTGGTGAATGATCTCTGGAGGGCTAGGGACAGGGGTTGCTCCTCTGTCCTGGTCCTATTAGATCTCTCAGCGGCGTTCGATACCATCGACCATGGTATCCTACTGCGGCGTCTCAGGGGGCTGGGAGTGGGAGGCACCGTTCTACGGTGGTTCTCCTCCTACCTCCAGGGCCGCTCGCAGTCGGTGTTGACAGGAGGGCAGAGATCCGCCCCGAGGTCTCTCATTTGTGGAGTTCCTCAGGGGTCGGTTCTCTCGCCTCTCCTGTTCAACATCTATATGAAACCGCTGGGCGAGATCATTCGTGGTTTTGGGGTGGGGTATCATCAGTACGCTGATGATACCCAACTTTTTCTTTCCACCCCGAACCAACCCAGTGATGCCCTCTCCGTGATGTCCCGGTGCCTGGAGGCGGTTCGGGTCTGGATGGGGAGAAACAGGCTCCGTCTCAATCCCGCCAAGACTGAGTGGCTGTGCATATCGGCATCTCGGGTTAACCAAGTTATTCCATCCTTAATGATGGGGGGTGAGGTGTTACCCCCCGTCGATAGGGCTCGCAACTTGGGCGTCCTCCTGGATTCACGGCTCAATTTCGAAGACCATATTGGAGCCGTGACCAGGGGGGCTTTTGCTCAGGTTCGCCTGGTGCGCCAGTTGCGTCCCTATCTGGACCGAGACGCCCTACGCACAGTTACTCACGCGCTTGTGACCTCCCGTTTGGACTACTGTAACACTCTCTACATGGGGCTGCCCTTGAAGACCACTCGGAGGCTTCAACTGGTGCAGAATGCGGCCGCGCGAGTTGTAATGGGGGTTTCCCGATACTCCCATGTAACACCTCTACTCCGTGAGCTGCATTGGCTTCCGGTTGCCCTCCGGGTGAAATTCAAGGTGCTGGTTATCACCTATAAAGCCCTACATGGCCTGGGTCCGGGATATCTGAGGGAACACCTGCTGCCGGCATCAAACGCCCTTCGCCCAGTGCGCTCCCACAGGGAGGGTCTGCTCAGGGTCCCGCCGGTAAGAGATTGCCGGCGGGTGACACCCAGGGATAGGGCCTTCTCGGTGGGAGCGCCTGCCCTCTGGAACCAGCTGCCGGTGGAGCTGAGAACTGCCCCCGACCTCCGATCATTCTGCCGGGGCCTGAAGACCTGGCTCTTCGAGCTCTCGGGCCCAGACTGAGGAGAAATTTTTAATTTGGGGTTCTTTTTAACTGACTACAGGGTCAATTTAATATTTTTAATTTGGTTCTTAATTTTTGTATTTTGGATTTTTAATTCCCTGTCAACCGCCCTGAGTCCTCAGGGAATAGGGCGGTATATAAATTAAATTAAAAATTAAATTAAAAATAAATAAAAAATAATAATGCAAAAAGGTGAGGAAAGGTCAGGAATGTTTTAAATGGAACGATTCCAAAATACCTTTTAAAGGCAGTTCTGGAAATATTTATTTGGGAAATAGCATTTGTGTGTGTGTGTGTGTGTGTGTGTGTGTGTGTGTGGTCAAAACAATATTTTAAAATACAGATACTTCTTATGATCCAACATCCTCTAAAAAAGACACTGAAAATTTCTTTAAATGTATACATTTTAAAAAACTATTGTGTCTCTTGGATTATGCAAAATTCAGCAATATTTCAAGAAAGCAATAATACCAATTTAAACTTAGTATCCTAAAAGAGATCCATAAAACTCTATATATGAAAACTTCAGTTCAGGAAACCACAGACACAATGAACAAAAATGTATTTTGGATTTTGCTCCCAAATAACAGAAAAGGCTATTTCTCTCCTTTTTGGAAACCATCCACATAACTGACATATCAATTCCTGTCATCTGCATAATTACATAATTGTACAAAAGAAGTAAGCTGATGCAACGCATGTTAAATATCATTTGTATTAATTGTGTATATTTAGATTTCATGGATTTTCACATTCAACAATATTCCCATTCAATGACCAATGAAACCAAAGTTTTACATAGCATATTTCAGAATCTCTTTTAAGAATATTCTAACAGCTTTCAAAACTGCCCATTCTCGTTTCCATATTAAGTCTTCAGTGAGTGTACTGAAACTATTCAGATAAGTATAATGTTCTGTACTTTTTAATATGTATCTAACAGGCATTTTATTTATTGGCCTTTATTCAAGAATACACTGTATGCAAATACAACTTGTGTTTTGTGACATGTGCTTTCCTGAAGTGCCGAGACTCTGCTTTTCTAACAAACCTTTGCACTCTTGGCTTCCTTTGCAAGAATGTGCTTTGCTCTTGGAGCTTCCTATCTCAATTATCCTTTTAGACATGGAGTGTTCTTTGTATAGATAAGATCATCTTTTCCTTCGCTGTCTGTCAGTTTAGAGGTGGAAAAGATTGCAAATTGAGATCAGATTGACTAGCAATTCCATGGCTACGTCTCTCATTTATTTTGAATTAAGTTAACTTTATGAATTAACCTTGGGTGTGAAACCTTCATCTATCTCAAAACTTAAAACTCATAAAGTAATACTTCTATGAGGCCGTTTCAGTTAATTTATCTTGTCCCTTTTTTTTTGCTTGGTTGGAATTTGTTTAATTTCCTTTTGTCCAGACTGCTTTATGTGTTAAATTTGAATTGATTTTTCTTTGAAAGATGTCTCATGATCTTGTTAAGTCTAAATGACTTATATAATGTAGATTTATATAGCATCATTCTGAGCTGTTCTCAAAATACCCTCAGTATTCCTTGGTATTCGGTTTAATGCAAAGGCTGGCTGCATCAGCTACCATGATAACCCGTCCATGATAGGAAAGAGTCACCTTGAGCTTCAGGCATATGTTTTCCCCTTCTCTGATGCAGTCAGAAGATGGAGAGTAAAAGTTGTAATTTCCATTTGATTTTACAATTTATATTATGTCTGGAAAATGGTAGCTGATCTTAACTATGCTGTGAAAAGAAACCAGCTTCTGAACCCATAAACAGTTTAAGACTAGCCCTACATTATTAGCCACAAGATATCATTAATAAAACTGGAAGAAAACACTCTATACCAAATTAACCATTGTTTCATGAAGCAGAAGACAGCCATTTTAATAGTTAGGCTAGATAATCCTTTCACATGTCTAGATTGTCTTTTTAAATGGACATTTTTGATTAAACGAACATGTTTTGGAGATGTTCTATTTACAAGATCATTTACTTGAAAATAGACAGCTTTTATCCCCCCACTCTTCCTAATTAATAACAACGTTGTGGGGATAGGATGTAATTTGGTAAATTCTTAAACTGCATTGTTTTGCTTTCAAGCCATATTGAGTTGAAAAATCCAGATGAAGGCAGAATGCAACAGTCGTGAGCATTTGTGGTAAAGCATGGAGGGCTGCAATATGACAGTTTTGCGGAAAGAACTGTGTCAAGTTTCCGACGTATGGGCTTTTCAAGTGACTCTGAGGCATTGTTTAAATTAAAAGTCCTTTATTAGCCTAATACACCGGCAAATGCTTGCTCGAAGGAAGCTGGAATCTGAAATCTCCGCCCCTTGCACAATATATTAAAACACAATTCTCCACCTTTCTAATTTTGTCATTAATCATATTCCCCAATTAATTTAAAGAATCAGTTTCCCTTCTGTTAGAAAACCCGCCAAGGTCTTATCTTCTTTAGTTAGAGATGGCCTTGAAGGTGCAATCCTACTCATCCCCCCTCCCAACCTTAAACTCAATCTCTTAAAGCAATACACAAGTTTAACATATGAAATGGCTACTTCTTCATCTCTTGTCAAGCAATAACATTCGCTGTTAGCAGCACTGACAAACTGTGTAAATTCATACTGCTGTCTTTATGTTACTTATTTTATTATAGGCATTTTAAAACTGCTTTAATTGTGTTAGCAGCCTAAAGAGTGTACTTATAGGACCAGCATAAAGTATATAAATACAGAGAGAGAGAGAGAGAGAGAGAGACAGAGGAGGGGGGAAGAGAGAGAGAGAGGTACGAGCCTTCACATGGTTTGACCCCAAACTAATCACGGAATGAATACATGTATATTTATATTCCAGTGCTTCCTAAGTGGTTGGTTGCTAAGATATGTTCATGTATTCATGTGCTGTGTTTGTAAAGCTCTTAATTTCCATTAGCATTATAAAAAGCTCAGTTCTTCAGCAAATCAGAAGAAGATGAATGGCACAAATCAATACCATACCATTCAGAACAACTAATATCACCCATTTATTACTATAATGCTCACTAATATCATTAGCCCTAAGGTGCCATCAACAATTTCAGTGCTGCTTAATCCAGATGCATGCTCTTCAAAACCAGTTTACTTAAACTCTTCTAGGAATATCCCTTGTCAGTAAGAAGTTTCAGTTTTCCAAAGTATTTTTATAGCTGGTTTAGAACTCAAGCTTACAGACTTAATAAATATTGTGCAGAATTTTAATTGCAATTTATAAATAGCGTCCTTCCAGTTCTGTCATTTGGACTATTTAAAATAACCATCTAGTGTTTGAATGATAGAAATGAGGATACCATTAAACAGGGATTCCAGGGGAAATGATAGAAATGAGGATACCATTAAACAGGGATTCCAGGGGGGCTTTTGCCCAGGTTCGCCTGGTGCGCCAGTTGCGTCCCTATCTGGACCGAGACGCCTTACGCACAGTTACTCACGCGCTTGTGACCTCCCGTTTGGACTACTGTAACGCTCTCTACATGGGGCTGCCCTTGAAGACCACTCGGAGGCTTCAACTGGTGCAGAATGCGGCCGCGCGAGTTGTAATGGGGGTCTCCCGATACTCCCATGTAACACCTCTACTCCGTGAGCTGCATTGGCTTCCGGTTGCCCTCCGGGTGAAATTCAAGGTGCTGGTTATCACCTATAAAGCCCTACATGGCCTGGGTCCGGGATATCTGAGGGAACACCTGCTGCCGGCATCAAATGCCCTTCGCCCAGTGCGCTCCCACAGGGAGGGTCTGCTCAGGGTCCCGCCGGTAAGAGACTGCCGGTGGGTGACACCCAGGGATAGAGCCTTCTCGGTGGGGGCGCCTGCCCTCTGGAACCAGCTGCCGGTGGAGCTGAGAACTGCCCCCGACCTCCGATCATTCCGCCGGGGCCTGAAGACCTGGCTCTTCGAGCTCTCGGGCCCAGACTGAGGAGAAATTTTAATTTGGGGTTCTTTTTAATCGACTACAGGGCCAATTTAATATTTTTTAATTCGGTTCTTAAGTTTTGTATTTTGGATTTTAGTTCCCTGTAAACCGCCCTGAGTCCTCAGGGAATAGGGCGGTATATAAATATAACTAAATAAATATAACTAAATTCACATTACAATATGTATATTAAATCTTCCTTCATAGAACACCTGCAATTTAGACTACAGACCAGAGGGATTATTCTGACCCCCAAAGAAGTGTTTCAGAAATGGGCCAACCATGAAATGGATGAATTCCAGATGTCCAGGAATATTTTCTGAATGCTTTTTTGGGACATCAGATAACTGCCAGAACTCAGATTTGCCCATTTTGAGGTCGGAATGTTCAGTACCTCTCTGTATGTGAAACCCACTTCTCCTCTCCACTTCATGCATGTATATAAAGAGCAGTGTTTCTCCATCTTGGCAACTTTAAGCCAGAATTTTCAAGAATTTTGAGCCAACAAAATCCCCCAATTAGCATGTTGGGAGTTGACGTCTACATGGTTTAAAGTTGCCAAGGTTGAGAAACACTGATAGAGAATAAGAAATTGTCTTAGGGTAGATCCTGATAGAAGGAACCTGTAACATGCCTTTTCTG
Organism: Vipera berus; assembly: GCF_964194415.1. Lineage (NCBI taxonomy): Eukaryota > Metazoa > Chordata > Lepidosauria > Squamata > Viperidae > Vipera > Vipera berus. The sequence goes on from NC_138203.1 coordinate 15,251,412, forward strand.
TTGGCTCTGAATAGATGGACACTTGGAACAGGTGATCTTGTAGATATATATCGTCACTAAGTCCTGCACAAATGTTATTTTAGTAGTTATGAGATGGTGGTACCTGTTTACCTTTTATAGTGTGGATTGTATCACAAATATTCTAATGTTCTAGTGACAGTGTGGACTGTCACTGTCTTAAGTTTTTAATTTTAGAACTTTCCATAAAATGGGCCATGGAAACCTCACAAAATGGCTGTGGGTTGGCTTACTATTCATTCATAGAGCTGTGAATGTGTCAAGCACCCAAGAAATGAACTTGTCCATTATCTAAGTATAAAATTCCATATAAAATCATTAAAAACTAAACAAATATCTTGGTTGCAGCATACAGCCTATTGATGCATAGATCATGGACATTTGAATGCAGGAACAGAGATTGTATTTGAGGTTTTTTTTATTGATGCCATTTTGAATATTTATCTGTTTCCTTCCTCCCTCCCTCCCTCTCCCATTTATTTCACATTTATTGTGGTAATTATATAGTCTCCTCATCAAACTTCTCTAATGTGTCTTTCTTTGACACATTAATTTCCTAAAAACACTATTATATATGATGATTATTCTTTTAATTACTTCCTTAATTAGATCAAAACTGTCTTTTTTTAAACCATAAATGTATGAAAAAGAATTATGCATCAACTGTTATTGATGTAATACACTGGTAAAGATGCATGACATCACACACTATAATTTCTGTGTTTCATGCCACTGTTTCAGAGCAGTTTGTCATCTTTTCATTCCTGAACAAGCACTTTATGATTTTTTCTAGAAAGCCTTGATTTTGATTGATTTGCAGAGGTTCCCCCCCCCCTACATCATCCTGCCTGCTAAACAGCCTCCTGTAATAGCTGTGGCACACCAGAGCATGTGTATTGAAGCATGTTACAATATGTTGCAAAAGGGCTATAAAGGGACTCAGTTGGGTTCTCAACTGAACTCTCAACATATGACAACGAGACTGGAAAGACGTCCCGTTTTGTCCATGGTATAGCCATGAGCAACTTGTCTTCTGTCAGCCATCTCTGCTCTGCCATTATAGGAATGTAGTCTCTCAAGAGTCACTCATGGAACACTTTTGAATTTACGTTCTAATGCTGTAGAAAGGATGTAACTACTAATATATAAAGAGAGAGGTAGCAAGATGTAAACCCAGAAAGTTCAGGATGCCTTCAGAGGAAATTGCAACTGGCCTTGCTGAGAAAGTCATTAGCATTATCTAAATTTGAAACCAAATAACAGTGAGGTGCATGTATGGTAATTATTTTATATAGAACAAGAAAGTGAATCTTATGCCTGTTCAGATGTTTGTTTCATTGAACGTCTAGCTGGCACAAACAGCATGGCAAATGAATAATAATAATAATAATAATAATAATAATAATAATAATAATAATAATAATAATAATAATAATAATAATGAGAAGGAGAAGAAGGAAGAAGAAGAAGAAGAAGAAGAAGAAGAAGAAGAAGAAGAAGAAGAAGAAGAAGAAGAAGAAGAAGAAGAAGAAGAAGAAGAAGAAGAAGAAGAAGAAGAAGAAGATGATGATGATGATGATGGAAGGGACCTTGGAGGTCATGTAGTCCAACCCACTGCTCAGGCAGGAAACCCTATACCATTTCATACAAATTGGCTGTCCAGTCTCTTCTTAAAAACTTCCAGTGTTGGAGCATTCACCACTTCTGGAGGCAGGTTGTTCCACTGGTTAATTGTTCTAACTGTCAGGAAGTTTCTCCTTAGTTCTAGGTTGCTTCTCTCCTTGACTAGTTTCCATCCGTTGCTTCTTGTCCTGCTTTCAGGTGCTTTGGAGAATAGCTTGACTCCCACTTCTTTGTGGCAGCCCCTGAGATATTGGAACACTGCTATCATGTCACCCCTCACCCTTCTCTTTGTTAAATTACACATACCCAATTCCAGCAACCGTTCCCTATATGTTTTAGCCTTCAGTCCCCCAATCATCTTTGTTGCTCTTCTGATCGACAAGCTCAGTGTCGTAACCCACTGAGCCACTGTGTCCCACTATTGCTAGTCTATACTCTACCAATCGTACCTCCCTAAGTCAGAAGAACCTTGTAGTCATCGCCCTATCTTTTTGCTTAATTTCTTTTTAAATGATTCAGTAGTTCTGGGAAGGCAAATCTCCCAGATTAACTCTTCATTTAATCATATTTTCATTTTTTTTGTTAAGTATTTGTGTGGTGCTAACATCTATTTTTAAACTTTCCTTTCCAATCACTTGAATAGTTTTTTTTCCTTTCTATTTGGGAATATTCACGCTCTATTAGACCTCTGCAATACATTGCTAAGCAGATGGTTAAAGCTGTATTTGTAATCAAATTAATTCCTGAACGTTGAAGTTAAAACTCTGTATAATTGTAGACTTCCCTTTTAACTTTTTATATAGCCTGCTGTGATGAAGCATTGAGAGGATTATGACCTGAATGAAAGATGAATAGTAGAACCAGATGGGCTGTCCTGGAAATACACATTCAAGATACACATTTCCCGTGTTCTTATAATAAGCAAAAGATAAAGGAAAAGATACACATCAAATGGTTTTGCAGACTTCTGCTATTGTTATTATTATTATTATTATTATTATTATTATTATTATTAAGCTTTTGTTGGCTATTTTGATTGAAAACCAAAGTGATTATCATACATAGACCTGAGCCTTACAACAATTGGTATGTGCATTGTAGTTGCAACCCAAAATTTTCATTCTTCAATATTTTAGTTATTTTTTAAAAAAACATTTATATAGCCGCCTATCTTATACCAAACTCTGATGTGTTATGGAGTTTAGTGCACAAAATATGTTATGTTTGAAGTGGCTGAAAATCAACAGCTATTTGCCTTGAATTTTTTACTTGGCCTACATGACATTAGTTCAACAGCCTTTGGGGGGCTGGTTTTTTATCAGAAAATTAGCTGAATCTATCAGAACATTTGAAAAGTATCAGAAACTATGTAAATGTCATATCTCGGGAACAATATCCTGTGCATCTTCTGATGTACTTTTAATATTTTTGAGAGTTATTGTGGTTTTTATTTTATTTTATTTTATTTTCTCAATCTATGGAAATGTATGGAAGACAACATTTACTGTTTCTACTATTATATAATTTGCCAAATACAGGTTGCATTGAGTTTCTACATAATTCTTTTCTTTCTTTCTTTTAACACAACTGATGTGGCTTGAAGAATGGACATTTCATCTTTATTGGTAGGGTTCTACCACCCCACCCCACCCCATTATTTTCCTTGGCTGTTGCCTTTGTGCTGTGTGTCGATGATCTCTTACAAAATTCTTTTGATTTCTTTTTTTCAAAAGAGCTGCTCTACTCTTGCCTCATTAATATTCACATTGATTGTGTAAAGTCATTTCTGTAAAATTACCTTGAACTTCAGGGAACTGAACCACATCTTTACTTTTTTGTATTAAAAAAAAAGAATTAAAAAGAGCAAATAAATACACTTGTAACCTTTGGGTACGATTAGTTATGTAGCCACATGAACCAATATGAGATGCCTCCAGGCTAACCAAATTAAATTTAAATTATAAGTATATTTCCTAAGTGTGATTGTTGCGCTTTCTGCCTTTGTATGTTCACTTGTGGCAATGTCATATGCTGCCATAGTGCATTTTTCTAAAGATTAAAAATAAAATGTATTAAAAAAGAAAAGTCACACTTAAATACGAAAACTGAAAAGAAATGAACACTGTTATCACTAGATCATGGGTCAGCAATATTTTCCAGCTTTGACATTGGAAAAACAAAAACAAAAACCAGCCAAGAAATAAGATTGCTTAAAATCCTTTGTCACACTAGAAAAAAAAATCTGTCAAGATTTTGATATTTCTTATAAGGAACAGACCTTTTGTTTAGAACAAAACAAAGCAAGACAAAACAAAACAGAACATGAATTTCCCTGCATCCTCATCCACCTTTGTTGGTCCAGTGAACATATCAATGCCATTTTACACTAGATACGACACAATTTTTTTAAAAAAATAATTTTCATAAATAATTTAAATGCGAGATATTAATTGACAATCAAAATCATTGTGAAAGCAGTAATGGTGGGGTCAGTCCTCATCAAACTCATTGCTGTGCCTGAATATATACATCTTCGTGGTATATCGTGTTAAGTTCCCCTGTATACTAAAATGAAAGTGTACGCCAGGATAGATCATTCAAACGCCTAATAATTTTATAGCTTTCATCCGTGAAGTTCTCTGAAGCTTTTAGTTTCTTGATTCTTGATTCTTGATTTTTAAATTTCCCACCTTCAAGATTTCCATATAACATAATCTTGTTTTGTCTGAGAGATGAAAGCTCTATTGTTTCAGTTGTTTTTGATAGTTGTTCATATTTTTTACAAAAGAAAAATCACTACTATTGAGAGAAATAGAGCCTTCTTGGCAGTCTGGATTCTCGATCGGGTTAGGCCACAGGTCTGCAACCCGCGGCTTCGGAGCCACATGCAGCTCTTTCAGCCATCTCCTACGGCTCCCAGTCCTCTGCCATGTGCAGTCCCCCCAAAAAAAAGTGGGACTAAAAAAGGTCAACCAATCAATTCAAATATGCAGGGTAGGTGCATATCTCACCTTCGCTCCAGTCTTCAGTCAAACCCTGTTCTGCGCATGCGCGCATGTGCACACATTTTTTTGTGGCTCCCAGTTTTTCCTTTTGTGAGGGAACCGGTTCCAAGTGGCTCTTTCACTGTTTCAGGTTGCTGACCCCTGGGTTAGGCATACTGTAAAGGGTTAATGTTAGGTAGGGGTTCCTTAGCTTTCTGGCCGTTTCATTATCCCCCTGGCCTTAATGTTGCAGCCACATTTGTGACAACATCCTCTATAGTGTACATTGATAGGCTTAATATTTGCTTCCTTAAAATTGCATGCTTAATCTACGATATATTTATTTTTTCCTGGAACTTTTTACTATTGCCCAGTTTGCAAATAAACAGACAAATATCAAATTGTTGGCAGCCTCAGAAACACGGGATTTTCTCTCACTGGGCAATTAACCTAGCAAAGACTCTGCCTTCTGCCTGATTCGGTCATTTCTGAAAGTTGAGCGAAATATTTCAGTGAGCCTTAATTCAAAGTCAAGTATTGATTCATTAGATTTACCTTAGTCAGGGATTGGGAACAGTATTCTAAAATATGCCCTGGTTTCATAACATCTGGCATTGTGAACTTGTCCACAATTTCGCCAGGCAGATTTTAACTCATCATAGCCTTTCCCATCTTACATATCCTTTAGACACAAACATGTCAGCTCTTGAAATTTCCCACATAGCAAGGGTATTGCTGAGAATTCATATTTTCATGCTTCCCTAGAAGACCCAAGATTGGGAAGCTTGGCCTAGCAGGTTATGCAAATTTAGCCATAATACAGATAGTCCTCAACTTACGACCACAACTGATCCTAAAATTTCTGTTGCTAAGCAAGACAATTGTTAAGTAAGCTTCGTACCATTTTATAACCTTTCTTGCCACAGTTGTTAAGTGAATCACTGCAGTTGTTAAGTTAGGAACATGGTTGTTAAGTGAATCTGCTTCCCCATTGACTTTGTCAGGTCACATGACCTTGGGACACTGCAACCATCATAAATATGAGCCAGCATCCAGATTTTGATCATGTAAACGTGGAGTTCAAGCAACGATCATTTGTGTGAAAAACTGTGATAGGTCACTTTTTCCAGTGCCGTTGTAACTTCAAATGATCATTAAAGAAATGTTTGTAAGTCAAGAACTATCTATAATGAATTCGTGTGCAGGCCCAGAAAGACAGGCTTAATTGAACAATCAGTGGCTTTGTGAATGCAAACAATGTGTTCTGAACTGAATTTGAATATCAAGTCTATTTATTGGGACCCCCTAAACCCCAGCATTAGTGTCATCAACCTTTTCGTTGGTGAATATATGTATATAAGTACTTGATTATAGTTGTTATATTGTTATGATTTCTCTCCTTATTTCTTTGGGAAGAAATTCCATTAGCATTGCAAAAAGATCTTCTAATGTTAATGTTTATAATGTTTACATACAAGCATTTATATGTTTTTGTATGACCAATTTTTACAATTACCACGCAATCATATTTTGATTAAATCAAGCACTGAATTTGGCTAAGCTTTTAGATGCACATGAATCTGAAAAAAATGCTCTTACGCAAATAGACAATTCAGATTCATCTGTGTAAGGTTAATGCTTCAGACAGCAATACTATATCATGATGATTTTTTTCCTGTGCATTTATTGTTCCAATTTTTCCCTTCCATTCAACTGCACAATATTCACTGTTACTACTTCTTCTCTCTTTTTTGGGCCATAGTAACATCTTTTCTTAAAATGTGAAAAACGATGGGTTTTGGTTTTTTGTTTTTGTTTTTAGACAGCAACATTGGAATGTATTTGAAATCTTTGAGCACTCGATTTGTCCAGCAGGTAATAGGAACTCCGGTATATTTATATGTCTGATGTTGCTGCAGATAGAAAAAAAAATGGCTACTGTGCCTTTAATGGAAAGCAAAAGGTTATCTTTCTGTGGCCTTTGTGTATATGTGCTGATGTGAATGTAGGCAGCCAGACAGGCAATGTGTGCAGAGAGACTGGGGAACTGACTGTGGATCGATAGAAATAGTGTGAAGTGAATTAATGTGAAGCAGGCAGTCTGTCTGTCATAAGGATTGCATGGAGTGTGGGGCAGCAGTGGTCAGCCACTGCAGAAATCTGTTTCCAATAAATATAAACCTTCTGTCTGAAAATAAACCACGGAAAGTCTTGCATCTTTCAATATTAGCCCATTCTTATTTATTCAGATATATGTGCCAACTGCTTCTACCATAACCCACAAACACAGGCACACCCCTCTTGTAGAATTCATCGATACAAATGTATTTTTCTTCAACAGCATTTGGAAGATTTAAATTATTATCTGTTTATCCCAATTATGCTTCATTTTTGGATGGAAGCTCCAGTCCTGTGCACAGTTAGATGCACAGGAAAAAAAATGACTTTTAAGTACTGTGTACATGATGGTTTTCAGTATTTCAGTTACTGATTCTTCATCTTTGAAATTGTCTCTCTGTAAACGACAGGGAATTCAACTTCCTACCTTTAAAATCCTTAAGTGCTTTTAGTTGAATTTTTGCATCTGTATGTGAAGATTCAACTGGATAAAGTGTGTGTGACAAGGCCTGAGTTTCAGAGATTTAGATTTAGATTTACGGGAGCACCTGCTGCCGGCATCAACTTCCCTTCGTCCAGTGCGCTCCCACAGAGAGGGCCTCCTTAGGGTGCCGTCGGTCAAAGAGTGTCGACTGGCGGCCCCCAGAGGGAGGGCGTTCTCTGTGGGCGCTCCAGACCTTTGGAACCGTCTGCTGGTTGAGCTCCGGATGGCTCCTGACCTTCGCTCCTTCCGACGGGACCTAAAAACACATTTATTTGAACAAGCCGGCCTGGTCCGATGGGTTTAGGGGTATTTTATAGTTTTGTATTAATTTTATTGGATAGGGCTGTAGTATTTAATATTTTTAATTTTTGTACATTGTATTTTATTGCATTGCCGTGTACACCGCCCTGAGTCCTTCAGGAGAAGGGCGGTATATAAATTAAATTAAATAAATAAATAAAATAAATTTAGACTTAATGCAGAAATGTAAATTATGAAAAAAAGTAATAATTAGCACTAAGATCTCTGGCTTCAGATGAGTGATATAACCACTGGTAAGTGACATCACAGAGAAAAGTCAGAAAATCTTTCTGTTTCTATATCAGGCACGGCCAGCCTTCACCCAGATGTTTTTAAACTATGTTACTTGCTGAGTCCTACAGAAGAGGTTAGTCCTCTTGTAAGGTTTCTGAATACTTGGTTGGCTTTAAAAGATATATGGTATACCGTATATACTTGAGTATAAGCCGAATTTTTCAGCCCACTTTTTGGGCTGAAAAATTCCACTTCGGCTTATACTCCAGTCAACAAAAAACTTACCGAGGACTTGTGCGCGGCCGAGGCTTTGGTGCTTCCGGGATCGCGCGCACCTCTCCCAAGCCACCGCCGTCCGGAGACCTGCCGACGTTTGGGGAGGTTTGGGGAGGTGCGCGCGCACCTCCCCAAACCTCCCCAAACTTCGGCAGGTCTCCGGACGGCGGCGGCTTGGGAGAGGTGCGCGCGATCCTGGAAGCACCGAAGCCTCGGCCGCGCGCAAGTCCTCGGTAAGCTCCGGGCGGTCACTTGCTTCACGTCTCCTGAGGGAAGGGGGGGCGACTGGAGCGGGCGTGTTTCCTCGCCTGCTGGGCGCCGCGATTTGCCCGGGGAATGCACGGGCCCCGAATGGCAGCGTGGAGCGAGGAAGCGGACAGCCAGGGCTTCCCCGAGAGCCGCGGCCACACAGGGTATTCCTGTGTATTCAGGCTTGCAAAATGGCGGATCGAGCCTCTGCTGGCGGCAGAGGCTTGCAGAGCGCGGATCCAGCCTCCGCCGGCGGCGGAGGCTTGCAGAACGGCGGATCGGCTTATACTCGAGTCAATAACTTTTTCCAGTTTTGGGGGGTGAAATTGGGGGTCTCGGCTTATACTCGAGTCGGCTTATACTCAAGTATATACGGTATATAGATATTATGGTTTTACAAGCTCCCCAGAGTCACCGTGGAATGATGGGCAGCAAACAAATTTAATAAATAAATTTATGCTCATCTCTGCTAGAGAAAATTAGTTACCTATGTCTCGATTTATTGCCCTCTGCTTATTGAGAATTCTACTCCATTGGAATGGAAAAACAACTTTCAGGCTCTCCTACAGAAATAGGCCCTAAGTTCTTAGCAGAAGACATAGGATACTGTAATTATTAGCATTGAGAAAGAGAGGGTGGGAGGGAGGAGAGAGAGAGAGAGAGAGAGAGAAAGAGAGAGAGAATGAACCTGTGTGTGTATGTTCTGGTACGTATTGGCTCACTACTCTGAGGAACTAAAAAAAATGGCAGATTATACCCACAAACTTGTAAAATCTTCTTCCTGTCAGGGACAAGGATCAGGGATGTCACAGAACAACTTTGAAAGCTTGTCAAACTTTTGAAAATTATCCGTTTGTTATAATTTATGGGGGGGGGGTCAGATTATATGAAAAAGAGCAGCTTTGAACTTTGATAATGGCCCGGGTCCGGGATATCTGAGGGAACACCTGCTGCCAGCATCAAATGCCCTTCGCCCAGTGCGCTCCCACAGGGAGGGTCTGCTCAGGGTCCCGCCGGTAAGAGATTGCCGGCGGGTGACACCCAGGGATAGGGCCTTCTCGGTGGGAGCGCCTGCCCTCTGGAACCAGCTGCCGGTGGAGCTGAGAACTGCCCCCGACCTCCGATCATTCCGCCGGGGCCTGAAGACCTGGCTCTTCGAGCTCTCGGGCCCAGACTGAGGAGATATTTTTAAATTTGGGGTTCTTTTTAGCTGACTACAGGGTTAATTTAATATTTTTTAATTTGGTTCTTAATTTTTGTATTTTGGATTTTTAATCCCCTGTAAACCGCCCTGAGTCCTCAGGGAATAGGGCGGTATATAAATATAACTAAATAAAATAAATAAATAAATAATCTAGGGGGGAAAGAGGATGAGATGAGAGAGGGAGAGGAGAAGGAAGGAAGGAAGGAAGGAAGGAAGGAAGGAAGGAAGGAAGGAAGGAAGGAAGGAAGGAAGGAAGGAAGGAAGGAAGGAATCCATAAAGGGCTGAGGAAATTTGTAGAAAAAGAAAAAAGAGTACTTCTGGTACTTAGTGGCTCACTACTATGAACTAAAAAATATGTACAGATTTTACCCATAAACTTGTAAAATCAGCTTCCTGTCAAGTACAAGCATTAGGGATGTGACAGAGCAACTCTGAAAGCTTGTCAAGTCTTCTGACAATTATCCTTTTCGTATAATCTATGTGGGGACAGATGATACCACAAAAAGCAGCTCTGAACTTTGAAAATCTAGGAAGGGAAGAAGCTTAAGAACCCATGGGCTTAAGATATTCTACTTATCCATCCTTCCAGTCCATGTAAGAGAACTAGAAAGTGAAAGAGTATTGCAGATAGAAAGATTTGCTTTCTGGGATTGTGGTCTAAACTTTTTAGATGATGGATTGCTGGCATGAAACGGCAAATCTAGTAGATTTGTCGGGCTGCACATCAGGCTTTACTCTTAAATCTCAGCACTCCAGACCGTTATCCTTTATTTAAAAATTAGATTTCTTAGCAAAAAGTTCTCAGATATAGTGTGGATTATGGATTATTCTCTATTGCAACCAGATAAGAAGTCTATATACACACAGATGTGCCACTGCATACATGGAAACCAAGTCTGTAGAAGTCTATATTTATTTATTATTTATTTATTATTTGGATTTATATACCGCCCCTCTCCCAAAGGACTCGGGGCGGTGTACAAGGCAATTAAAACACTATATATAACACATAATATACAAAATTAAAATAAATTAAACCAAGTAGCCCTAAACAATAAAATACGTTCTAAATACTCCAAGGTTTAAATGCTAGGCCTTTTTCTTATGCTTTTCGAAGTCAATAAATATATAGCCATTCTCTTGAAAGCTTCAGAAAACACCTGATTGATGTTGACATGTTAGTTCTTTCTAGCCCACGGGTGTCAAACTCGCCAAGTCACATGACATGTCGTGACATATTGCAACTTTTTTGGCATTCCCAAACGGGGTGGGCGCAGCCTCCGTTTGATGCAAGCGGCCTGTGGGGCGGCGGTTTGACACCCCTGTTCTAGCCCGAGAACTGCCAGCTGTGTCATCAGCTTCCTTTCTTACAGATTAGTTAGCTTTTTGTGACAATGATGTAATTAACATTTGTCCAATTAATATTATTCTCCCTGATGCTCCAGAACTTAGTGGCTCAGTTTCTCTGGATGTTGAGATGTACAGAGGTGCATTATTTATTGCATATTTGGCTCTTGAGCATCCAGAGAAGTTGAACACTGTCATATGCAATGTGATTTTTTTTTATCACTCAGAACCAGTGGTGGGATTCAGCCGGTTCGCACCACTTCGGCAGAACCAGTAGCTAATTTTTTGTTGCCCAGGCCCAGAACGGACTTCCAGAAGCGACATCCACACAGAGAACCAGATGTTCACATATTTGAATCCTACCACTGCTCAGAACCAAATATCAGGGCATTGTCTGAATATTTCCTTTTGTTGGCAACAGCCAGATGACTTCATAGGATTCTTGAAGTTGACCTGTGTTGTTTTGATAAAAAAAATAAAATTCAGTTGCAGATTTTTAGGAGAGTTTTAAAACAGCTATAATGTTTTAGTATTTAAGCCATATACTCAAATGATTACAGAAAATTCTTAGTACGTTTCTGTTATTTTTTTGAATGGAATAAGTATTATTTTCATATATTGCTAAATCAATTAGCTTTGAGTTCAGATGGGTATGCTTTTGTTTATATTTTTTGGTATTGTGTTTTTTGTGGTTTATTTATAGTGAGGGGTGTCAGTTTGGAGTTGGGCGGAGCCTAAATTGAATTAAATAAATAAGTAAATATTATGATCAGACCATTGACAAAAAGATATTGCTACTTTTAAACAGCAAAACTATGGTTGCATCAGTCCTTCTGCATTGTTGTTAATCTGCAAATAGGTAAATATTTTGTAATAGTCCATGTAAAATCCCTTAACTGGGCAAAATGATTCTTATGCAAAATGGTTAACTTTGCTTAACCAGGTATCTAAAAAGGCACTGAAGACTAGGGAGGTAAGGCTGGGTAATGCATGCTTTTGTTCATTGACTTTATTTCAAAAAAGGACCTGTATTTTACAGTCTGTCTTCATCTGATTTATTTCTGTTTTTCACATATCTCTCTTCTTTTTACCTTTCACCTCCTCCCTTCGGTCTCCAGTGCTGTGTCTGGGTTTATTTATTTTTTATTATTTATGATTTTTTTTTTCCCTCATGGAGGTTCAGAAGAAATCTTGACAGATTTGCTTTATGAATAATAAATAATATGCCCTGGCTTTTCAGTGTTAAATATAAACTAATGTAAGCACTGCATTCTGTGGAAGTTGATAATGCTTTCTAAGTAACGTTATTGCATATTCTGCTATCCATTTGGTAGCTCTGATTAGTATAGATCAGTGGTTGCTTCTGGATAAGCCACTATTTTTCTGCCCAACTTACTGTCAGGGAAAAATGGTAGAAGCAATGGTCTGCACGTTGCCTTGAGCTCCTAGAAGAAAAGCAGGATATAAATCTGTTTTATAATAATAATAAATTGCATTGGGGAGGTTTAGGAGGAATTCATCCATATGATGGCATCTTAATTGGTTCCTGCATGCCTTTTTCAAGAATGCCTCCTCCTCCTTTTCCTTCATAGCCTAGAGTGAGATTTTGAGTTTATCCAATCAGTAAAGGTCAGATGAAAGTGAAGTACTTGGATTCCCTAATAGTAGAGGTTTTTTTCCCCTTTGGGAGAATCTTTTGACCAACATAGGAAAGGATTATAACGGAGTATTGTTGTTGTTGTTAGCATATGACTTTGTTACATTAGCCAAGAGACCACAATCCTATTGCAGAGTAGTAGTTTGGTTTCCAAGGTACCAGCTCTGTTGTAGGAAGCCCTAGCGTGTTTCCCGAGGCGCGCCACAGGATGGTGAACTGGCTTCGCACCAGAAAGACTAGCGGCTCTTCCTGCAGCGTCATCCCCTCCCTCTTCAGGGCCGCCTTGCAAATGGGCGCCACAGCTGGGAAGGTTTAGAGCCAGCAGGAGAATCTGACTGCCTGCATGGAGCACCAGCTCGTCTCCCCACCAAAGTGGTACTATTTATCCACTCACATAAAACATGCTTTTGAACTGCTAGGTGGGCAGAAGCTGAGGCAACTGACGGGAGCTCACCCTGCCATGAGTCCTAGGACTGGAACCGCTGGAGCAGAAACCAGCTCCAGCATCATTAAGTCACTGAGCCACCGCAGCTCTTTATAACGGGGTGATGGTAGGGCATTCATGTGGAATGCAAAAGATGTCAGGTTTAATTTCTGCCAGCACTTGGTAGACTGAGACAGACCCAAGTCTAAAACATCAGAGAACCATGATGGTGCAGTGTAGTCAGTGGCAAATTGGGTGAATTGGTTTTTGACATCACTTTTCATCTCTCTGGCTTTCGTCGTTGAGCATTTTGGGTTGTTGTATTGTTTAGTGATATAGATGTCTGACTTCTCCCAGGCGGATACTATAAGCTAGAAGGCTTATAGGCAGGAATTCAAGGACACGAATTTTGGCAAGACCATTTGATAGAAAAGCCATTAACACAAAGAAAACCAGAAACCACATGCACTGTGAGAGTAAGGCTATATAAATAGCAGTCTCAAAGCTCAAACCTTGTCCCTCTCTCTCTTGGCCATGCCTTTTTAAGTAGGAGATGTGGTTGGCACCTATGCTTTGTTATTGAAATGGATCACTCAAGACCTTTGGTTTTGACCTTGCCAGTTCTAGCTCTCACAGTGGCTATATGACAATCTGCCTTGGTGCTGAATCTAGAAGATATACAATAACTTTATATAGCCTCTTTTTTCTTTAAAATGAACGCTTAAAAAAAGGAACCTAACCCCTTATATACTACTAAATCCCTAATGGAGTAAAATATAAACAGGAAGTGTAGTTATGCTATTTTGAAGTGCATTATTGTACTTACTATACAGTGTCCTAAGTATACAGGGCACTTTGCATGTCCTTGCCCTAATTGAAGACCTCTGCCCTTAGAAGCATACCATATGCCTTTTTCCTCAGAGAGGGAGGGAACAGATGGATAGAAGGAAAAGTTAGGAACAACAAACAGATGGGAAGCAAAGTTGCCAACAGGGCAAGTATATTTTTATGTCTTTATGGATTTTCACTGGGTAATTGTTAATTAGTAAGTTTCCTGTTCTTAAATGTGAACCTCATTTTAAGGTAGAACTTTATCCACTCAGATTGTGAGAATATTGCTTCCTATGCAGGAAGAACCATTTATGTTTGCCATTAGTTCTATATTACTCCTGAATTTATTAATTAGATCTTGACAAGGTTCAGAAGCCCAAGAAATCTTGAAATCATTTTGAAAAGTTGGGTGAACTTGGGTCAAGAGCTAAAAAAAACTGACAAAGAAATACCAGTTCGCAAATTTCGAATCTCATCTTAATCTGTCAGATTATTTAATGTGATAAATGCATATTGTAAAGTTTATATACTTTTTCTCTAATTCAAAGAAAATTACAGATGGGTTTAATGTTTTGTGTCTTGATGTTTCAGCTGGAGTGACTGCAGAAACTATTCAGACCGTTAATGTTACTCCTGAACAATCAGGAACTGAAGTTAAAATTCAAGAAGAAGAACATGATCTGGTTGACGAGGACATCTCATCAGGTAAGTGTTATGGTCTGTATAATCCCACTGAAACTCTGCTCTTGAAGTGGTATTTCCCCAACCTCGCCAGGTTGGCAGCCCGATGCAGGGGGAGGGGAAGACAGGATGGTTTTATGCAAGGGGCAGGCATGCACATGTGCTCGCATGCACAGCTTCTGTTGTGTGAGCGGCAAGCTTGTGTGAGTGGGGCTGTGAGTACCACCACCTACCACTTGCATGAGTTGAGCTGTGTATATGCGTAAGCGCTCGAACATCAGCCTACTGCTTACACGGCCCAGTTGCAAATAGGCCACGGTCCAGTAGTGGGCTGTGGCCCACAGGTTGGAGTCCCTTGTGGTATTTTATAAGATGTAGTCAACATCCCCCCATTTTGAACAGTGTTTTACAATAATGCATTTATATCTGAAATTTCATTGTGAAGTTATTTCAGGAATTAATATATCTAGTTATATTTCGCTTTAAAAACATATCACTACAAGGATTCAGTTGTGTTTTGTTAATGTTATTGCTTAGACTCTGCTTCCTTTTTGCTCAAATATGGCATGAGCAATCTTGTAGATTTCCAAAAATTCTTACAATATGCAAATTTTATTTATTTATTAATTACATTTATTTGCCACCCATTTTATTTTGAGCAACTCTTGAGCAACTTTTTTACAGCATAAAAATATTAAAATCATCAAGTATAAACATTCATCAAATAATTTACTGAATTTATTTAAATAATAAACATTAATTATGGATGTTTGTTCAGTTTATTTTTACAGTGTTTTATTTCCATAAAACATCATAGCTCAAGTAGTTGCTTTTGTGTACGTCATCTTGGAAAAATGGAGTACTGGGGAGAGGCTGTACCATATCAAAGATACTTTTGCCCAGTTTTATTAATAATGTTAACACATTTATTATGTTATAATTTATTATAATTTTTATTATGGTATAATTTTTATTGCTTGGTTTTTGTGGTCAGTTTTAACTGTCTGCTGCCCATAGTCATATACAGGAGATGGGGATATATAAACATAAATATGAAAGATAGATTAATGAATAAATTAATTAAGGGCAGTTTGGTATAGGTCAAGGATTACAGTATCTGTGTTGGGCAAATGGAGAATATTCGTGTTGATAACAGATTTCAAACAATAATTCTTTCTTGCAAATAGTTACTGAAATTAATTAATTGGGCTGCTGTGAGCAATGCACATGGTGTTTAACAGAATTGGAAGGGTCCTGGAGGTCTTCTAGTCCAGCCCCTGTTCAAGCAGGAAACCCTATACCATTTCAGACAAATGGTTGTCTAATGTCACCTTAAAATACTCCAGTGTGGGAGCACCCATAAGTTGGTCCACTGATTAATGTTCTAACTATCTGGAAATTCTCCTTACTTCTAGATTGGTTCTCTCCTTGATTAGTTTCCAACCATTGCTTCTTGTTCTGCCTTCAGATTCTTTGGAGAATAGATTGACCCCCTCTTCTCCTGTTTTGTGGGGTAAAATAAGTACTTATTGCACAATGGAAAAGTTAACAAAGGGAAGGGCAAAGTATCCGTAAACAAATCAGGTTTTATTCAGTTAAGGCTTCACTTTGGTTAGGGATGCACTCTGAAGGAATAAAACAGCAACTTAATGACTTTTTCCCTTTTTTATTCAAAGGGAGAGATTCTGCATAATTACATTTATAAAGGAATATGTCTAATGTCTCATTTCTTTCATTAATTGATTTTCCTCTTGTTTAAGCTATAAGTAGCAAGTGTACTGAAATAAAAGGTTATTTAGTTTCTTCACAATTTACATAACTACAAGATTTCTTTAAAAACTAATAAAACAATAGGCTAGAGATTGTATATGCTCTCTCTTGGATCTTGTTACTTGATTTAGCCATATATAGATTTTTGTGCAAATTTTAAAAGGCAACGGTATTTCTTTTGACCAGATGTCTATATAAATTACAGTATAAAAATCATGTAGGCATATACTATAAATCTTATTTTGGTGGCAATTGAAAAGAAATAAAATTTAGTTCATAGTTAGAGTATTTGTGCCAGAAAACATGGGGCAGTAAATCCATTGGTGTTTTGATGATTTTCCACATTTTGTGATCTCTGAGTAATGGTTCCTATTCATTCAAAGCGATGGTGCTATATAATTAACGTGCAAGTTTATGCTTTGGGCTTGACAGCTTTCCATATTTTACATGTCTATTGAGAACAGCCTGATTTGGATGAGGTCAGATATAAATTCATGAAACCAAATCATTAATTAATAAGTCTGTGGTAATTTCTGATCTATGATATTATTTTTAGAATATGGCCACTGTGCTGGAGATTCTTACTTTTTTACTGATAGTTGCCTTGTTCTTTTTAAAAAAAGAAGTGTCAGATGTTCAGTGTTGGTTAGATATGTACTAATGTTTATCTCAGGATCAGGCTATTAGTAGCAAAAGTCTACTTCAAATAAAATTGCATTGAATAAATATAATTCTATTGAAATGTGGTGTTTTCATTCCACTTTCTCTATATTTATATATCTATATTTTAAATGCTAATTACTATTGATTCACTTCCCAATGTGAATGTGTCATAGTTTTTACCATATCAATCAATTTATTTATGATTAAAATAAAAGCAAGTAAGTTCTACTTCCAGTCCTTGAAAATTCTTTTGTCCATAGAAAGAGACTAGCATTCAAGTTATATGGACAATTGTATGTGATGCATGATATATAAATTGATAGTCTCCAATTACATAGCCTGTTACAATACTTTTTTTAAAAGAAATGTTTTAAATGTGAAAAATGAAGTGCAGCATTATCAGTAATTAAAATGAATTAACTAATTGGTTATCCAGTTGTTCTAATAGCTGTCATATACTGTACCTTAGTTAAGGCACAAAGAAAATATATCACCTAGAATGAACCTACATGAAATAAGACAAAGAAATATTATGATTCTAGTAAGTAGCTGTGCATCTCTTAATCTACCATTTATATCCTTTAAATTTGTTTTCTAATAAAATATTTTAATGCATATAGGAGAGTTATGCATTTGAATTACATGTCTCATGAAATGGAAAAGCACTGTTTGCAGCTTTTGTGTCTGAAAGATTCGTTGCAGCTTTCTTTGGTCAGCACAGCTGACCACATAATAAAAGAAAAGGTCAAAAGTCACTGACATTGTCAAAATCTGAGATTATAATACTATATCACTACTTCTTGTTGACAGATTTAATGACCTCAACTTAAAGAAGCAGTATGGTCACAGATTAAAATATTCTGTGCTCTAGAATATGGGAGGACAGACCTCAGTTTTGTAGAATCTGTGTGGTATGTTTTGCTAAGTCAGCCAGCCAGAGGCAGATATGAAAATAGAAAATAAGCATAAAATTCAAAACTATCAGAACCTGGAGTCATCATCTGTTAATACTCCTGTCCTCTGTGTTGGAACTGGGCAGTATATAAAATTTATACATAAAGCATATAAGCTTGTAAATAAATAAATCATAGTTAAATAATTGCAGATATAATCTTGACAAACAGATCTACCTTTATTTCTACCCATTTGAGTATGGAGTGTAGTTTATCTCTTTTTTTGGTCTTATTGTATTTGCATAATTATTTTTGTAACTTCCATTGTCATAGTTTCACTGAAATATCTTTCAGTTTTTGCCTAACTTATTTCGAGATGATATAAAATCTTAGTGAAGCTGTCCTTCATGAAGTTGCATTCATTTATGTTTTTTGTACCCGCCCATTCCATCAGAGTCTGGGCAGCTTACAATATTGGCAGATGGTACAGTTTAAAAAAACGGGACACGGTGGCTCAGTGGATTAGGACGCTGAGCTTGTCGATCAGATGGTCAGCAGTTTGGCGGGTCGAATCCCCAGTGCCGCATAACAGAGTGAGCGCCTGTTACTCATCCCAGCTTCTGCCAACCTAGCAGTTCGAAAGCACGTAAAAATGCAAGTAGAAAAATAGGGACCACTACGGTGGGAAGGTAACAGCGTTCCGTGCGCCTTTGGCGTCTAGTCATGCCGGCCACATGACCACGGAGACGTCCTCGGAGAAGCGCTGGCTCTTCGGCTTTGAAACGGAGATGAGCACCGGCCCCTAGAGTAGGAAACGACTGGCACGCATATGCGGGGGAACCTTTACCTTTACAGTTTAAAAATATAAAGCAACACTGGCAGCTATAAGAGAATACTACCAGAAAGGACCCACAACCACAGTAACCTTTAATCCAGGTCTCAAGGACTTTCCAAATGCCTAGGAGAGAAGGCACCATCCGTATTTCTGGAAGGATGCTCTCCCAGAAGATCGAACTGCATAAAAGAAGCTGGTCTCACATTTCTAACTCTGAACGCAACTGTTCTGCTGGTTAACAACCTCAATAAAGTTATTTGAATTTTGAACCCAACTTTATTCTGTTGGATTCTTTGCATCGGTAAAATGAAAGAAATGCCTGTTTTATTTTTATATAAATAAAAAAAATACCTTGATTTTGCAAATAAGGGGCATAATTACTTCCATTCATTTACTAAAGTTTCATTATTTCCTGTGTGCAAGCAGCAGAAAAAGCAGAGCATTGTTTAGATGTGCTGTGGATTATATTTACCTCACACTAAGGTTTGGCTAGTTTTCAACAATTCCAATCAGCAGTATAAAATGTACATTATGGTATTCTTGAAATAGTTTGTAGTTCTGTCAATGAGCAGAAATCTAATTTGAACATCTGTCTTTGCCATGCTTTGTATTCTGATCTTTTAGTGTCTCTCAGATCACATGGAGAGCGATATAAATGCATCTTAAAATCCCTGCTCACTGAACTCCATTGTTCCTTTTAAAAAAATAATCCACTTCAGTTAACACCATCGTGATACTTCCTCCATCCAGATTTACCCTATACTTTCAATAATGTCTTTTATATATTTGGAAAAATACATTATCACTATAAGTTCAGAAATGTAAATAGAATAGAAATGAATTATTTTTGAATACATCTAATGGTGAAAAAAATAACCATTTCCAGTGTTCAAGAATATAGTTGAAAGAGGATTTAGTGCAAGACTCTGTATTGATCTAGGCTTCTTGATAGTTTCTGAAATTCCTTGCTAATAAAGCATCTGTATATCCCTTCTGGCTGGCAGAGTTGAGGTAATTTTGTACCATATTGAAGAGTGAACCAAGCCTAGAATGCAAAAGTAGAAGCCATGGTGAAAATACATCTCTCTCCTTCATACTTAGCGTAAGAAATAAAGTATTCTTCCTGTCTCCGTTACAGAAAGTTCAGGAAAACTCTAAAGCTTCTTACTTTCTGCAGTCTTAATTCCTGTGATGGCAGATTGGAGGTAAATAGGATCTTGTTATTGTTTTAAATGTTTTGGGGGTAGCAACAAACCAGAGAATGCATATAAATCAACTGGGTGGAGTAACATTTTATTCATAAAATTGGCTTACTTATGAAATAAGACTTATTGTGTAAAGGAAGCTTGTACTACAAAATTCCTTCTATTTGCCTAAAGTGCTATTCTGTTACTTTAAATATTCTACAGCAGACGTTGCAAACCCCCAAGCCGTTTGGAACTGGGCCATGGAAGCCAGCCACTCGCGCAGAACCATCTCCTCCCCCCCCCCGCCGATCCGCAAAGCTACAGTACTTTTCTTAACTAGTGTGTTTCTTTCACTGTTTATGACTGCCTTTTTTCTTGCTTTTGCTTCCTCTCTTTATTAATGTGCTTATTTCCAGCTGTTTCCTCTGGGTTTGCATATTAATTTTCAATTAGTTAAGTGGACTTTGGGGCTGTTTACTTAACTCCATCTTTCTTGGACAGTTTTATATAGACAAGTACTTGTAGATGTTTTTTCTTCTGTTGTTCTCAGCTCTGCTCTTCTGTCTTGGACCTTCAGCCACCAGACTGCTGAACAGCTGCAGATCTCTTTCTTGAGGTCTTTGAGTCTTTCTTTCTTGCTTTGAACCTTTCTGTCACCTAGATGCACCATAGCTTTTTCCTCTCAATGAGCAGCACTTTCATAGTCTCTGACAAACTTCAGCTTTCACTTCTCCAACAAGAAGCTAAAAAAAAGCTCTAATAGCCTCATCTCTCTTTTTTAACCTTCTCAGCTCCACCTCTCACTTTCTAGAAAGATAAGGTGCATACATGTAATTTAGAGTCTTAAGTGACAGGGAGGAGCTCCCATGATTGATGACCTTGAAGCTTCTGGCCACAGATCTACTGGAAAGTCAATGTCCTCAAGGTTCTAATTTATGATAAAAGACCTATCAGAATTGTGCCACTCATTAGATACTTCATGGTGACCATTCATATCATCGGTGTCATATCTCCCATTTTAATTGTTATCATTTGGTCAACTTGTGCTCTTATAAAGACCTAAAATGAACATATATTTTTTTTTAAAAAAGAGATTCAGTTGTAGTAGGGTGTTTCCTAATCAGTATTTTGGAACCAATCATAAAACAAATTTGGTAAATTTTGAAGGCTAGAAATAAAAAGATAAAAAGATCTCATAATTTGTAAATAATTGTGCCTCATAACTGATTTTGACCTGGCAGACCATAATACTTTGTAAAGAATTCCACATAACATTTGGTTTTAGTTAATATATGAAAAAAATGCCAGCCTATTTTATAAAACAAAGGTTTTTCATAATAATAATAATAATAATAATAATAATAATAATAATAATAATAATAACAACAACAACAACAACAACAACAGTTGGAAGGGACCTTGGAGGTCATCTACTCCAACCCCCTGCTCAGGCAGGAAACCCTATACCATTTCAGACAAATGGCTGTCCAGTCTCTTCTTAAAAACTTCCAGTGTTGGAGCATTCACAGCTTCTGGAGGCAGGTTGTTCCACTGGTTAGTTGTTCTAACTGTCAGGAAGTTTCTCCTTAGTTCTAGGTTGCTTCTCTCCTTGATTAGTTTCCATCCGTTGCTTCTTGTCCTGCCTTCAGGCGCTTTGGAGAATAGCTTGACTCCCTCTTCTTTGTGGTAACCCATGAGATATTGGAACACTGCTATAAATGCATCATGAGCTACTGATTTTATTTTATCCATTTTTAAGGCTGGTCAGTTCAGCTGTAGGTGGCTTACAGACAAAAAAGAAAAGCAAAATATATAAATATGAATAAAAAGATCCTTGATAACCAGAAGAACAATAGACAAACATAGCAAAAGAGGACTCCATAGCCCCTGAGAGATTTACCAGGTTTTCAACATTTCATAAATATCCAAAAGTGGGACCACCTGAATTTCTGGGAGGGGCAGGTGATTCCACTCTTCCTAGGCTCCCCAAATGAGATTTATCAAAGGGACCCAGAGATCTTCATGGGCAGAAACAGTTGGGGGGAGATAGATCATCAAATAACTGGGGTGTGGGGATGTATTTTAAAATCCTTTTACAATTCCATTAGTCTTAATAAGGTTAGGAGTACTGTCAAAACTTGCTACCACTTTGAACAATTCCAGAGCAGGCTTGTGACGGCAAAGCAAGTAGAAAAGCCCAAAGCAAATTTTGAATGATAGCTAAACCTTGGATCTCTCCATCTATCAAAACCGTCTCCCAGTCAAAGCAGTTTTATTTATCACGTATTTATTATTTATTGTTGAGTTTTGGTTCATGGGGCGGTTGCAGAAATTCATTTATCATTTTAAGAGCTTGTGGTATCACAGGAGAAGTCTTGCCGTAGACGATAAAACGGATATATACCACAAATTGTCTCTCCCTTCTACATATCAAATTTAATCAAACTTCTAGATGTTCAATTTCACATGAACATAAAACAGCAGTATTGTTTTAGACCCTGTCAAACTTCTCATAGGTCCACAAAGTTGAAGGAGGTATTCGAGTCCTCCCCCCCCTCCGTAACTGCCTAAAGATCCTGTGCATTTCAAGAAAGGGTTTTTTGGCAGTGCTCCCCAACCCCAACCTTTTTGGCTTTGCAAACCAGCAGGGGGAGGAGGTAATGGTTCTATGTGAGCAGCAGGTGCATGTGCTTGTGTGAACAGCGAACACTCGCACATGCGTGAGAGTGTCCACTGCTCGCGCAAATGGAGCTGTGTGCACAGGCTCGCCTGCCATTTGTGCAACCCAGTTCCGTACAGGCTGTGGCCCAGTACCGGGCTGTGGCCCAAGGGTTGGGGACCCCTGTTTTATGGCAAAGGGAACCCAACCTGACCATATCTTTTGGCCAGAACATATACTGCTAACCCACTTTTCTGTCTTCTTCTCTTTACAACCTTTCTTTCTCATCTTGTATCTGTTGTGTCTGGGGCAAGGACTGTCTTTTAATCACCCTGCAGCATTTTAGGCGCAATTTAAGTGTAGCATAGAAGAGATGATCATGTCAGCGAAAAGTAGCCAGTTTCCTACAACATAGCAGTATAAGCATGCTGCTAACGGTCCATTAATAATGTAATACGTGCATTCACCCCAGAAAGGTTTGGATGAGCATTTAGTCAGGACTGACCTAAGTATTGGTCTCCTAATCCCATTTATGTGCAATTGCTTGGTTTCTGAAATCAGCTGAGATTCGTAATAGGACTAGTCAATATTCCACTTTGCTTTAGGGAACAAAAGATAGACAGTTTTATATAAAGTCTCGAAACACTTATTTAGCCAGATAAAGAAGCAAGACCATTTAAAATGTTTCATCAAAGCAAGATGCTTCTTCTCTAAATAGATATTTAGGTTTATGGTTATAATATTAGGAGGTGTAATCCACTGGTATGCCTTTGTTAGTAGAAGCAGTTTCTACTGCTGAGATGGGAGAGGATTATTTCCTCACTCCTCATCTTATCCATCCCCCTAAAAGAATATGTGTGTACCTGCGCACGCACACCACACACACACACACAAACCACAACATCTCTTTGAAAATCCCTTAATTTTCTATAGCAAATTTTAAGGCTGCAGGGAGGCCTGCCAAAGAGAACAACCCTTTTGAGTTAGCAAGAGCTCATTAGCACTGCATTCATTACATTCCACCCTGTAAATTCTGAACATATGAACAGGGACTTTCTTTATGAAAAAGCAGCCCATGTATTGATTGAACTAAGGCTGCGCAAGAATGTCACACGTTTAAAAAATGGACATTAGGCTCCCATAAGTAATGTCATGTGAATGTGGTAAACAAAAGGGTGTTAACTTTGATTTTGTACTGTTGTTGTTGTTAGTTGCGAAGTCATGTCTGACCTATCGCGACCCCATCGGCAACATTTCTCCAAGTCTTCCTGTCCTCTATCATCTTCTGGAGTCCATTTAAGCTCACTGCTTCAGTGACTCCATCCAGCCACCTCATTCTCTGTCGTCCCCTTCTTCTCTTGCCCTCAATCTTTCCCAGCATTAGGCTCTTCTCCAGCGAGTCCTTCCTTCTCATTAGGTGGCCAAAGGATTTGAGTTTCAACTTCAGGATCTGGCCTTCTAAAGAGCAGTCAGGGTTGATCTCCTCTAGGACTGACCGGTTTGATCGCCTTGCAGTCCAAGGAACTCACAGGAGTCTTCTCCAGCACCATAGTTCAAAGGCCTCAATTCTTTGGCGCTCAGCCTTTCTTATGGTCCAGCTTTCTTTGTACTGTTGACTAATAGTAAAAAAAAATACACGCTGCCTTCCCTGACGTACTCCATATTCCTTAAGCAGCTTAATCCACGCTGCTTCTAAGGTATGTTGTGAGCCTGTCCTAAGTTATTCTCCAAATTCATTCATGGTCAGCAGCTGTATCCGTTCAGTGGAACCAAATACTGTGTTTCCTTTTATCTTGCTTTTCTGCTTAAGGCCTAAGGAATAATATATTTGCCCATTCTTTATCAGACTCTTACCAACAGAAAGCAAAATTTTCACAGTGGTCTGTAATCAGATTTATTGAAAGGAAAAGGGGATTAGAAAAGCTGTGGCAACTGGATATACTTACTTCCGTGTCCTAGTTAATTTTGTTATGTGGATATTGCTTAACCTTTTGCTTACCATCAGTAGATAATGATGGTTCTAACCTTGTAATGTTTTGTAACTTTTTCTTTTTCTTGGACTCAAGAAGCCTATCTGTTTTGTTATCATTAAAGTATTCATGATAAATGGATTTGTTCTGTAGAATGAATAGTTTTATTCACTCTATTTTGTTTTAAAATGTATATTTTACATTTATATTATGACCTTGGTAGATCCAGAGAGTTCTTGAAGCGTGGAAATTTTCCTGACAATTTGATAGGCATTTCCCTTTTGCACATGGTGGATTTCTGGAATATGGAGGTGACCGAGTTGCTGGTTAAGTTTGCATTTTTCCAGGTACTAAGCAGTTTACAGATAATCCTTGAATTACGGATGTAATAAGAGCCTACCAATTATATTCGTAACCCAAGGATTTGTTAATTGGATCACGTTAAATGAACATGATCCCTCCCCGCTCTACCCAATGCATTCATGAATTGAATGCACAGGTTGTTAAATGATAGAGTCTTTTTGAAATGCTCCTTTCCACATCTCTTGCATTTGAAGCATATTGCTTTTTTCTCACCAAATTTGAGCCTATCCTTCCCTGCTTTCTTCCCATAGCATTTTACATATGCTTTCTCAAGTGACCTCACTTTTAAATTCAGATTGACTGTGTTAAGTCTTAGAAACCAAGGTGGCTTAGTGGGAGCTATGCCTTGTGCGGCACACATGGAAAATGAGAGTTCTATAAGTTTTGGGAGGTGAAGAATGAATATTGGCTTAGGTACATAGATAGATAAATCCTTTGGGTGAGTTCACAGTTAAACACTCAAAAAAAGTGGTTACAAGTAAGTAGACAGTTCTTTTATTTATTTTTTATTTATTAATCAAATTTATATGGCCGCCCATCTCATGGAATGTGACTCTGGGTGGGGTACCTTGCAAAAAGAGTAAAATAAGCAAGAAAGTAATTAGTCAAAACCATTATGCAATGTTGTTGTTAGCTGCGAAGTCGTGTCTGACCCATTGCGACCCTATGGACAATGTTCCTCCAGGCCTTCCTGTCCTCTACCATCTTCTGGAGTCCATTTAAGCTCATGCCTACTGCTTCAGTGACTCCATTCAGCCACCTCATTTTCTGTCGTCCCCTTCTTCTATTGCCCTCAATCTTTCCCAGCATTAGGCTCTTCTCCAGCGAGTCCTTCCTTCTCATTAGGTGGCCAAAGTATTTGAGTTTTAGCTTCAGGATCTGGCCTTCTAAAGAGCAGTCAGGGTTGATCTCCTCTAGGACTGACCGGTTTGATCGCCTTGCAGTCCAAGGGACTCACAGGAGTCTTCTCCAGAACCATAGTTCAAAGGCCTCAATTCTTTGGCGCTCAGCCTTTTTTATGGTCCAACTTTCACTGCCATACATTGCAACTGGGAAGACCATAGCCTTGACTATACGCACTTTTGTTGACAGGGTGATGTCTCTGCTTTTTAGTGTGCTGTCTAGATTTGCCATGGCTTTCCTCCCCAGGAGCAAGCGTCTTTTAATTTCTTGGCTACAGTCCCCATCTGCAGTGATCTTGGAGCCCAGGAAAATAAAATCTGTCCATTATACAATACAATATACAATTATACAATATACAGTTATATACAATAGAATTATACAATAATTTTTTAAAAAAGAATTAAACATTATAAAAGCAAAGCGGAAACTGGAAAAGAATAATAGATGGAGGAATACTGATAACAAGGGAGCCACCTCATGAGTTTACCCATCCCTTGGGATCCCCTGGGATCATCAGGGCTCGAGGGAATATTTCGAGAATTCTGTACTGCAGTAAATACTTCACTGTTTTCCTTACACCTTTACAGCTTCATTTTGTTGGTGAAGTAATGGAGTGTTAAATCTTGAGTCCAGAGATCTGCAGGTAATCCTCGACATATTACCATAATAGGGCCTGCCCATTACGGTCATATGTCATAACAGTTGTAAAATGGCCCACTCGTGTGACCAAACCAATTTTACAGTGCTTTTTGTGGCACTCATTAAACATGTACAGCAGTCATAAATGCAAACACAGAGGTCATTAAGCGAATGCAGTGGTCGTCAGTGTGAATCCATTATTCAACTATAGCTGCTATTTTGCCACCGAGTGCCCAAAATGTGGTTCCAAGACTGCAGGGGGGAGACGAAGGTCAGAACTTCAGATCTGGGTCACAAGTCCCCTTTTTCATACTGGTTGTAACTTCAAGCGGTCGCTAAGCAACCAGTTGTAAGTTGAGGACTGCATCTGTATGCTATGCAATATGATATAAATCAGATTTTCAACTAAAAATGTTCACTCCCTATTCAGAATTTCTGATGTTACCTCTCCTAGCTGTCAGCCACGCCTCATCATGTTGACTATTGTGACATCAAGGCACAAATCAGCTTTGCTAGCTTTTCATTATGAGAAAGGGAAGGAGTTAGTTGCAGAGCTGTTTACAACATTATTTCTCTCGCAAATTAAATTGTTAAGCGTTTTGTGTTCAGCCTATGTTTGCTAATATTCTAAAACATTATTCGGCTTTCCAAATTATTTTGGCCTGGGAAAAGGTGAACTCCGTGCTCTGAAAAGCAGTTGATTAGCACATATATTAGCATCCAGTTACACATCCTTGAAAATCCCCTGTGCTCTAATACCTTGCCTTCTTTAAAATTGTGCTTAGAAGGCTCTTGCCATAATTTCTATGGCTTTTTGTAAGATGTTATCTGTCTCTTGAAACTTAAACTACTCCACGTAAATCACTCTGCTCCATTCGTGTAAAATGGTCCAAGTTGGCTTCTTTATGGTCCTCCAGGGTCAGAGTTCACCACTGCTGTCAGAAACCACAGGCTTTTTCTTTCATCAGCATTATCGTTGTGTCTGACAGCTTCCATTGCTGAATAAAAGGCAGTTTGCAAAGAAAGAAAACCGAATGACATTGTCTTCAATATATTTGCCACTTTTGGTGCTCTTTGTTTTTTTATTGGAAGATTTCATACTTCCTTCAACATATTTGTAAAATTTAAGTGTTTTGGAAAGCTTATCTTTGTTTGGCTATTTAGTAACAACAAGTGATTTGACGTTCAGAAGGCTATAATATTCTGGATATTTCAGGATAATCCCCATCCTCTAATCTGTTTGTACTGAATTCATACCTCAAACTAGATGGGTAGATTTGTAACACCTTGCAAAATACTAATAATAATAACTTTCAGATTAAAGTTGAATTAATACTTGAAAGCTTCATGTATTTGGCCAAGTGTGATTAGACACACAAGCAATTTATTTCTGGCGCACAAGCACTGTGAGAATTAGGTGTTCAGCAGAGTGATGGCATGAGGGAAAAACTGTCCCTGTGCCTATGGGAGAAAAAAACATTGTTATGCCAAGCATGAATGGAGCCCCCTAAAGAACTTCCTTGATATCTGGAAATATTGAATTTATCTGACTTGAATATCCTAATTTTACAAAAATCCATCCCGCTTGGAACTGCTCATATTCTTAGATCCTTCCTTCTTACGTTCTTGATTACAACTTGAATTATTAAGTTTCCACTAGTCATAAACTGAATCTAACTGTAGATTACACACACCATAATTCTGTATCTTAGAAAATAAAATGTTGCTGAAGTGTTAGGCACATTTTTATTTTTTAAGCAAAGAAAAATTATATTTCCATCATTATCAGTATTAATTTTAACTTCTGTGGTATTGTTTTCTAGAAAATCTTATTTTTTCATTTAGAAATGAATGTTCCCACGTTGTGTTTCACCCAATAAAAAGTACTGTGGGAAAGATTAATTTTCTTCAGCCTCAAAGGAACATCTCTGGAATTTATTTATTTTTGTTATAGATTTTTTTATAAAGACAGTTGCTACAAAAGTTGATTGGGAGGTTGATAGAAAATTGTGAATGTACCATTGTTGATGCTAATGAATGTTTAATGTTTTATGTGTAATGTATAAAAAAGGAATAAATAACAGAAAGCAATAGAATACTAGAAACGTTGGAGGTCTTCTAGTCCAAACCTCCTGCCAAGCAGGAGATGCTATACCATTTCAGACAAATGGTTGTCCGATGTCTTCTTAAAAACCTCCAGTGTTGGAGCACCCACAACCTCTGAAGGCAAACCATTTCACTAATTGTTCTCATTGTCAGAATCAGATGAAATGTATAATATTTCTTTAACTGCAGCAAAGGGATTTCCATCTTCTATAGCCTCTCTCTCTCTTTCTGTGTGTGTGTATCTATATGTCTCTATCTGTCTCTATCTCTGTGTTTGTAGAGAGAGAGACAAAGTAACACACACAGAGAGAGAATACCCATTTAGAACTTTATTGGCCTTCCTGAAATAAAGAAATAGAAATTCTAGGGGATTTATAGTTTTCATTCATAAAGCAGCATTTAGCACTGAGAGAGCAACAGCCATTCCCAACAGCTTGGCCCATGGCCCATTTTCATGCTGAATGTGTTTCTGTTGAGTTTACGTGAGCCCGTTAAAATATGACATGTAAACTAGATTGCATGATCATAAAAAAAGGGGTGAAGGTTTCCCTGTCCAGTCATGTCAGATTCTAAGGGCGGTGCTTATTTCTGTTTCTTAGCCAAGGAAGCCAGCATTGTCCAGAGACATTTTCCATGTTCCTGTGGCCAGCATGGCTATATGCCAAAGGCACATGGAACACTATTGCCTTCCCACTGAAGTGGTACCTATCAATCTATTTGCATTTACATGCTTTTGAACTGCTAGGTGGATAGGAGCTGGAGCAAGGAATGAGAGCTTACCCAGGCTGTCAGCTTTCCAGCTGACACGCTCAGCGTCTTTAACTGCCGAGCCATTGAGCCCCCATCCTGCCTGGTCATACAGGATAATAAAAGCAGATCTGTGTCATTTGTCGGGATTCAAATATACAGTAACCGGTCAAGTTGTTTTGATGAAGTTGTTGAAAATTTGCTGGGCTGTTCCTCTAGTATCTGGATGTTGTGCAGCTATGTACATACAGCTTTTATTTTAGCTTGTATTCATGGTAAACGTAGGTTGTAGGTTGTTTAATCATGTGAATGTGAGGAGGATTCAAGCACCAGATGTGTGAGCAAGACGTGAAGACATAACCATGGGACAAAGCAGACCCTTTGTGAAGCAATAACCTTCAGAATGAACTTTCAGATTTGGCCTCTAGTGTGCTGGGTGATATTACCTCATTGATGGAAATAAATTACATTAGACTGTGGCACACTATTATATATATTCTATATATTACATAGATTGCCCTTATAATTGATCACAAGCCCATATGAAAAATGTTGTAATTCACAACAGTAATGACAGCGATGTCTCATATTTCAGAGGTTTTACATCACACCTGTGAATTATAGCTATCCATGTGCAAACTGGTAAAAAGGAAGAAAAAGGATTTTTTTTAAAAAAAAAATCAGGCTCCTGGCTGGCTCTCCCTTTTTCTGATAATTCTTTTTGTTTGAGCAAAGCACATGAGCTGTTTTTGAGTACATTTTATGGAGGCTTCTTTTGAAGTTTATCCTTGGCTAATTCTATACTTTGAAGGAGGTTGACCAATAATTGGTGAAAAATGTAAGCAGTAGTGACACTTTTGGTCACTAGTACATTTTTATAGCAAAAATGCTCGTCACTTATAGTTACCCTTAATTCTGATTTTTGGTGCCAAGATTAAACTTACACTTCCCCTTTTTACTGTTCTGCCTTTCTCCCTCTACTTCATTATTTTTGGTGTTGTTCTGCCAACTATGTACTTAGTGTTTAACAAAGATAAGATTTAATAGGTGTCACTGTTTAATTGAGTCTATCAGTACTTTGGCAGCTCCATTTTATCATTATTGCTTTTAAAGTTGAATTTTGCAAAATCATTGTGGTTGCAAAACTGACCACTCCCAGGCCACATAAGACTCCAGGAAATATTTTTGTCTATGCCAGGGGTAGGCAGTCTTGGCTCAGGAATTCTGGGAGGTGAAGTCCACAAGTCATAAAAGAGCCAAGGTTGCCTACCCCTGGTCTATGCCATTCTGGGAGAGTAATAAAGCTGTGCTCCCTTTCTTGGATCTTGCAGTGATCCTCAGATGGAACATGACATCTGAAAGACATCTTAGAAAAGAGTAGTATCAATTCTAGATAGTTTCAGTCATTTTCACATAGGTTAGAACAGAGGTAGGCGACCTCGGCTCTTTTAGGACTCATGGACTTCAACTCCCAGAATTCCTGAGTCAGCATAGCTTAGTCTTACCTAAGACATTGATATCATGGTCAGTCTTTCAACACTGCCGAGCTGACAGCGTGTGTGCTTTCAGCCTCTGCTTGCATGCATACATTGTACCTCTGCTCTAGAGAGATGGAATTCTAAGGAAGGATCTGGGGACTTTCTAAATCGTAAGCAAATTCGTAAGCTATAGCTTTGAATAAAGAAGGTTGCAAGTTACGTCCGCTGCATTTTAGTTTTTGCTGGAAGAAACTCAATCTGAAACCCTCAGAAAAGATTGTCTTGGGCTTGACAGACCAACGATCTTTTTTTTCAGTATTCTGGGATCTAGGAAGTAGGCCACAGCCATATCTAGGGTTGTATTTGAGCTGCTGCAGTCCAGGTTGCCTAAAACTTTTGTTTTAGCAGCTTAAATAGTGCAAAAAACACATCTGTTGTAGGGGATAAATGTTATACTTAAAGTGAGGTGATTTAGGGCAGGGGTAGGCAACCTCGGCTCTTTTAGGACTCATGGACTTCAACTCCCAGAATTCCTGAGTCAGCTATGCTGACTCAGGAATTCTGGGAGTTGAAGTCCATGAGTCCTAAAAGAGCCGAGGTTGCCTACCCCTGGGTTAGAAAAATGCATATTTTAAATTTTTTTTATTTATTAAATTTGTTTGCTGCCCATCTCACTTTGAAGCGACTCTGGATACACTGGAGAAGAAAAACCAAAGATCTACTTGTCCAGTCGAATTGTGTCTTACAGCTTTTAATCAATTGGATTTAACCCTTTCCTGAAAGCAGTAACTGATGTGGCAATTATCACCTTTTGCGTATTGATCCATTTGATTTTCCCCTCTTTAATTATTTTAATTATAATGATGTCTTTCATATCAATTGGGCAGCCATATAAAACTATCACTTGAAAACAATGACTCTAGAAGACACTCAAAATTACAACAATAGAGGCTTAGTTGGGTGTATACTTCAAGTCATGAAAGATGCCACAGAATCCCAAAGAGAAGCTGTTGAAGGCCAGATGTTTTCCTTCAGAAAATGAAATTAAAAGTCCTTTCCCCCCCACCCAAAAAAAGAGCAGCCAATAATGATTAGGGAGGTTGAACATCTCTCCTATAAATAATAATAATAATAATAATAACACGGCATTTGGGAATTTAGCTTAGAAGAACGGAGAGCTACGCTAGAGATTGTAAAAAAATTATACATCATATGGAAAAGGTTTTCTCTTTAAGAGTTCAAAATCATTCATAAAATCTAGCACTGTGAAATTCAGCATAAAAGCAAGTATTGCTATACTCAGTGAATAATTGCATTATGCAACTTACAACCATCAGGCAAGATGATGACCATCAGTTTTAATGGCTTTAAAAGGACACTAGGTATTGATAGCAATCAGTTAGTGTTCCTTTGCTTCCCAATGCATTCACTGTCTGTGGAACCACAGGCATCAGACTCTGCTGGTAATATCAGTGGAAGAAAGTTTTCTAGGATTATAGAAAGAGTCATTGCAGAAGTTCAGTTTCACATATCTTGGATATGTGGCTGCTTAGTTGCTACTGGGATACATCTCATAAATGGAGATCACTACCTCTCTGGATAAGTAGTTCCATTTTCAATCTGTTTTTTTATTAATAGCAAGTACTTTTTTTAAACATTAAAATCTACTTTCCTGGAACCTTAATGACTTAAAGAATGCCGTATAAGAAATGGTCACAATTTTTTGTCTATTGTTCTGAAGTACAAAAGAATAATCTTGACCATTTCTTGTATTACATCCTTTACGATAGTTAGCAGAATGGAATGGTTCTTCCGATATTATTTGGAAACTACTTATGTAACAGAAGAGCCCAGTGGCTTAATGGTTAAAGACGCTGAGCTGGAAAGCTGACAGCTCGGGTTCGAGACCCAAGCACCATACAATGGGATGAGCTCACGTTGAAAGCATGCAAATATGAGTAGATTTATAGGTACCACTTCGGTGTGAACATAACAACATTCTGTGCACCTTTAGTGTATAACCATGCTGGCCACATGACCACAGAAAATGCCTTCAGACAATGCTGGTTCCCTCGGCCAAGAAACAGGTGGACACCGTGCCCTAGAGTTGTACGTGACTGGACAGGGAAACCGTTATCTTTAGTTATGTAGCCTAATGTTGTTTTTGACTTTATTTTTCAGCCACCTTGTATTGTTGACTCATATTTGGTTTGAAATTAACTAAGTTCTTTTTCACAAGAAATATTGCCATTCTGTACTTGGCCATTTGATTTTCTTAAATCAGAAACTTGGCATTTATTTTTGTCAAATTTCATTCTATTGTTTTCATCTAGTTCCTCCAAACTATTTTTATTTCTGTCTGCCTTTCAAATAACTTACTTTTCCTTCTACTTCTAAATACAGGTCAATACAGTAATTCTATGACCACGTTCATTCTGTTTATTATAAGTTGGCAGTATCTAAAAGCATTTGCTATTGATCCAGAAGTTTCATATGCACATTATTCAATAATCAAAACTCACACATAGCCACAGTTACTGAAATCTTTGGTCCATTTATTTAATTACTTTAATTGAGATTCTGACTATTTTGGCTCTTGAAATCCATCAGCCCACATTTCCCAATAAACGAATTCAATTTATTATTCAATTCGATTTATTTATTCTGCCCCTGAAGTCTTTGAAAATGTAGATATAAATAGGAAAATAAAATAAATTCATTTAGATACCTTATATTTCAAATTTGATTTTTTCCCCTGCCTGTAGAACTTAAATCATCAATGCAAAGATGGTGATTTTCATATAGATTGGTATTATATTGACATTCCTATCTAAACATAAGCAATTTAAAAATACAACTACTAATTTTTAAAACTGCAATGTTTTTCTGCTAGATCTTGTTCATTTTAGATTTTAAATGTCTGACTGGTTGAGTTTCAAGTGCTACTGTTGTATCCTTTATTGAACTTTCAAAGATTAAATGCTCATGATAATGCTCATAAAGACATTTTTATGCCTTGTACAACTTTTTATTTCCCTATTTTTTTAATAGGCCAAATTACATTTATAATATACAGACAAAAAGAAGCAAAATCCTGAAACTTAAACATTTTTGATGTAACAGGTAGGGATGTTTTTAATTGTCTAGTTTACAGTTCTTCATTGATTTTAGGGGAGGCGTATGACTCTGAAATGTTAATCTGATGTTTTAATGTGGCTTTGCCATGTCTTCTAATTGGATTAATTCAGAACCTGAATAAGGACAGGCTCTAAGCAATTAGAACTGTAGATGTAAGAGCTTTGTTGTAAAAGGCAGGCATTTAACAACTTCAATTTAGTTCATTTATTTTTGTTTAATGGTAAGAAGCTTTACTTACAATGCAAATTACCCAAAGTACTAAGCATGTCGTGAATGTTTTTCAGAAGCTGTTGCTAAAGCATGTTGATTAGGTAGCCTGGCTTGTACTTTTATTGTCAGCTTTTGTTTATTTCAATTTCAAGAGTTAAATAAAAATAGACTCCTACCATCGAAGTCCTACAATTTTTCCCAGCTCTTTGGATTGCTATAATAATACTACCAATATGGCACTTCTCTCTCTCTCTCTCTCTCTCTCTCTCTCTCTCTCTCTCTCTCTCTCTCTCTCTCTCTCTCTCTCTCTCTCTCTCTCTCTCTCTCTCTCTCTCTCTCTCTCTCTCTCTCTCTCTCTCTCTCTCTCTCTCTCTCTCTCTCTCTCTCTCTCTCACACACACACACACACACACACACTTTTGTCTTCTTTAGTCCTACACATTTGTCACCTTCGGGTGTGACATTGCATTTATACTAAAATTGTACATATTTTGTGACTCTGTTTATTCTACCTATCGTTTAGTCTTATCAGTTATGTGCTTCTGTATAGTATTTTCTAAAAACAGCAGTAATGGTAATAAGTACTTCTTTATTGATCCCAAGTAGCCATTGTTGAAAGATCTGACACAAAAAAGGAATACAGGTCATTGTGCTAATAGATGGTGTTTTTGTGTTTGATGCCGTCATGACTCTCACTCTCTACTCTGTTTGGTTGTTGCCATGTGTAGGTAATATGCATGAGAATATGGTTGGCTTGTGTCCTAGTGATGGGGAGTGACAAGACAGAGCGACAGACTCTGTGGTTGTGCGTAGCTGTGAAGGGGAGGGTAAGCGATCACATTGCTAAATCAGTCCTTCTTCCCCTGAATCTCATTTGGCTTCTTGCTTTGCGTCTGGGAGATTACTACACGTGGCTGGTGCTGTATGAGTTGGAAGCTGCCTGCATAGTAGAAAAACAGGAGTAGCTTTTAAATGATGGTTGCTATCTTGGTGTTCCCTTTTCCTTTCATGCCCTACACAATCGTATTGAATTTACATCACACCATTTCAAATAGGGAATGTCGACAGAATGAAAGCCATTTTTAAATGCATTCCATTCCAAAAAAAAAAAAACCTTGACTTGCACAGTTTGGCGTAAGTGGGGAAAAAGCTCTTTTTCCAAAAAAATAAAAATAAATCTTCAGATAGTCCTCAGCCACAGTTGAGCCCAAAATTTCCACGGCTAAGCAAGGGACTTATTAAGTGAGTTTTGCCCCATTTTATGACCACTTCTGCCACAAATCCCTGTGGTTCTTTAAGTGAATCATGTGGCCGTTAAGAGAGTCTGACTTCTCCCATTGACTTTGCTTGTTGGAAGCCAGACAGGAAAGTTATAAATGGTGACCCCGGGAGAGTGCAACGGTCGTAAATCCATGCCCATTGCCAAGCACCTGAATTTTGATCACACGGCCATGGGGATGCTGCAGGGGTTGTAAGCGTGAAAGACCGTCGTAAGTCACTTTTCCCAGTGCCCTTGTAACTTTGAATGGTCACTAAATGAATGTCACTAAGTGTACAGGGAAGTGAACTGAAAGATTTAAGGGGAAAATGTGTTACTGCCTGTTACCTATCGAATATTCAGGCCATATATTGAGCCCTATGACTCACCTTGCAGAGACCTGACAATCAAATTCTGCTCATCTATAATATAATATAATAATATATATAAAGTTGGAAGGGACCTTGGAGGTCATCTAGTCCAACCCCCTGCTCAGGCAGGAAACCCTATACCATTTCAGGCAAATGGCTGTCCAGTCTCTTCTTAAAAATTTCCAGTGTTGGAGCATTCACCACCTCTGGAGGCAGGTTGTTCCACCGGTTAGTTGTTCTAACTGTCAGGAAGTTTCTCCTTAGTTCTAGGTTGCTTCTCTCCTTGACTAGTTTCCATCCGTTGCTTCTTGTCCTGCTTTCAGGTGCTTTGGAGAATAGCTTGACTCCCTCTTCTTTGTGGTAGACCCTACGTCTACGTCTTCTGTTGTAATTCCCTCCCCCGCCCGCCCGCCAAGCGTCCCCTTTACCATGGAGTTTGCAGCAGAGGAGATTTCTCCTCTTATGTCCTGCAGAAAGGGCTTGCCTGGTTTTTGGTTTTTTTGTTTTTCCTTTTGTGATATACATAGCATTGAAATATCAAACGAACATGTAACTGTAAGCCGTCCGCAGTTACCCTCTGTGGTAAGCTGGGTGGTCGATACATTTTACAAATAGGTAAATAAATAAATTGCAAAGTTATTGGTTTGATTGGCTCCAAAGCTTGACAGGTTTACCCAACTCACACACACACACACACACACACACACACACACACCCAGCCCCCTTTCTTTTATCCCTCTAGTTGGCTTCTTTTCAAGTGAAACGTGGCAGGTGCAGCCCCATCGTACCTCCCTCTCGTAAGGCAACTACCTAAAATTTGTTGAGGGCTAGAAGTTTGCAACAAATGAAACCATCTGTCATCCGCTGCAAACAAGCCAACAGCCCCACTGTTCAGAACAATGATAGGAACCAAAGAAGCTCCCGCTAGACAAAGTTCCTGCTGGGCTCCATTTAAATAGGTTAGACCAAACCTGAGCACCATCCACGGATCCTGTCAACATGGATTTTGGGAGGGCTCT
This sequence comes from Vipera berus, assembly GCF_964194415.1. Lineage (NCBI taxonomy): Eukaryota > Metazoa > Chordata > Lepidosauria > Squamata > Viperidae > Vipera > Vipera berus. Next base: position 15,288,052 of record NC_138203.1, read on the forward strand.
TCCAGAAGCTCGTCCTGGACAGATCAAAGAAGCTTTTAATTTGTTATTAATCACTCCTCTCCACTCCAAAAAAAAAAATCTACCATAACCTGCCCAGGGTATTATGTCAAATACTTGATGTAGTGATTTTTTTTTTCTTAGCCAGAACAAATGTTGCCTCTTTTCAGATGCTAAATAAGGAAATCCTTATAGTTTCCAATATGTTGCATTCATCTGCATTTTATTTCAAAAGGTTATTATTTTTGTAGCCTAAATCAATAAGTATTTCTAAAAGTGATGTAAATAGTGGTTGGGTAAAAATAGAATTAAGATGTTTTATGCTAATTGGGGGTTCCTTGAGAGAGGATTACAGTTAAAAAAGTAATCTGTTCAATAATTGGATTGATACATCTAAACATTATTTTGTAGATAGTTTTATATAAAACATCTTGAACATCTGCCATTTGAGAAGACGCAGAGTAATTCCATGCTGACACCTCTGAACCTGAAAATGGATATCTCCATGGGTATTTATTTAGAATATGAATGCATACTTTCAGAGGCTTGTATGTTTTTGTAATATTCTTAATTGTAGTTAAATAAGATGGTTCTTGAAAATGTGTTTTCCAACTTAATTGTTTGAAAAAAGTTGCCATTAATAACTATATGGTAATTGAAAATGATAAGTTTTATATTATTACTTCTGAAGTTAGGCAAACTATTAAGAGGAAATTATGTTAAGTACTGTGTACTTTTTATGCAAAGACAAATACAGTTGCTTTTCATAGTATACTAGTTATGATATGAAACATACCAAATGACTTTGAACCAATTAGTTCAATCTGTATATAAGGTGGTTGTGGGAATAATTGAAGGATGGGACATAGATTAGATAGATAGATGATAGACAGGCAGACTGACTGACTGACTGACTGACTGACTGCTAAAGGGAAGGTAGGGTATAAGTCTAGTCAACTATATATGTTTAGTCATGTCAGAAGCATCAAAATTAAAATACAAATAAACTATATACAGGTAGTCTTTTAAAGACGACAGTTCACTTAGCGACAGTTTAAAGTTATGATACCGTGCCCAAAACTACTTACGACACAGTCCCGAAGTTATGAATGTTGCAACACCACGGCAGTCATTAACTCTTATGACTGACCGCCTGCTATTCCCCCCCCATCCCATCACTGATCACTCACTTACCTTTCAAAGATCTGCAGAGTCAGGGCCATGTGGCAGAAAACTGACTGTCTTCTTATACATCCTCCTGTCCTCTTTGCAAAAGGATTTTGGTGTGCAGAATGGAGGCACATGCCAAAGTCCTTGAGGAAAGGGGATCATGTTCCTGAAGGCTTCCGTCTTCTGCAAAAAGCATGCACCTTGAGGAAAGGGGACGGAGGACTGAAGGAGCGTGAGATCGCAATATTGGATGCAATATTCCAAGTGGGGTCATACCAAGGCATTATAAAATGGTGTTAACACTCCACGTGATCTTGAATCTGTCCCCCCAGAAATGTAGCCTAGGACTGCGTTGGCTTTTTTGTCAGCTGAATACACTACTGGCTCATATTTAAGTGACTATCCACTAGGACTCCAAGTTCCCTCTCACAGTTACTACTATTGAGCTAGGCACCATCTGTTCTATTCATGTACGTTTGGTTTTTCTTGCCTAAATGTAGACCTTACTTTTGTCACCAATTTCATTTTGTTACATAGGGCCCACTGTTCAGATTTGTCAAGATCCGAGAGAGAGATCAACTTTCCATTTTTTTCAATGCATCCTATTGCCCCATACATTTCTGCTAAAGTCAACCCAGTTTCTATTTTTGGAGTTTTGTTCAATTTGCATAATTTGGAGAGTTCTCTTGAGCTTAAATAGCTTGCTGATATATCTGGTGAGATGGAGAGGGGAAGATACAATTAAGCCTTGCCTCTTGCCTGATGTTGTTGGCTCCTTTGTTTAATTGGAGAAGCAGAATTACAAAAATGTTGTCAAGCCTCCAATTGTGGTGACCCACAATCAGTGTTTTTGTGGCCTCTTAAAAACAACCTATTGAGGCAGGAGTTCTAAAGCTGTGGGCCAGCTGCTGCTAAAGGGATCTTGCCAGCCCCATCACTGTGACTGATAATTCCTTTGTGCTGGAGAAGGGCATCTGCTGTGGAAGATCACGGATTTAAAATAAAGATCCCCAAGGTATCTTGGTACCAGTCTAACTATGTTTATACATTAGAAAGCTCTGATAAGTCAGGACAAAATGGATTTTATTCACTGGAAAAGCTCCTTGATCACCACTGGAGTTTGAAATAGCTTCAGTTGTTAACTTTCAGTCCTTTGTTTTTAATAATGCTTGTTTACATTCATATCAGAATTCCTTACCCCTCAAAGTAGTTTCAACCCAGTACTAAATGTAGATTTTGGCTAAAGAAGTATATCCAGTGACCCCCCTTGCAGAAAGTAAGTGCATATTATTTTTCAAATTCCCTCATAACATGAGGGTTAGAAACTTATTTCAGTATTCTCAGTATTTGTACCCATGACATTGTGTGAAATTCAAGATCAATAGTAGTTCAATACAATATAATAGCCAGAATCTTTAGTTGCTATGTGATATTCATTCTTCAAGGTTCAGATTTCTTAATCTCCTTTTTTTCTCCTGAGGAATGAACCATTAACACATTTTTGAGTTTTAAAGAACACCAGCAAATGGCATCTTGTGATGAAATACCAAGGGAAGCTGGCAGTGTTGCCTGCCTCTTAAGAGAGGATTTTACCCTGCACAGTCTGTAACTTGTTAGTGTCTATAGACTTGTTATAGATTTGTTGTTCTCCCTTTGATTAATCAGGATGCTGTAGACTGAAGGAATAGGAGAGTGGGAGCTTTTCATAGGAAAGTGGCTGCATAGTTTTAAGCCACCACCAAAATCTAATGGCTATTAGAGGTTATCTTGTTAATCTCTGATATAATAATAATAATAATAATAATAATAATAATAATAATAACAACAACAACAACAACAACACAACAACAACAACAACAACATAACAACAACACAACAACAACAACACAACAACAACAATCCGTGACTGGGCCTGGACAGCCCCATGGCTGGGCCTGGACAGGTATCAGGTGCAGTCCCTATGGTTACTGTATGGGATTACCGGTCTTCTGATTGGTAGCGGCTTAGCCACTGTGAACCAACCCAGGCACCTCCCATCACCAATGATGAGAAGAAATAAAAAAAAAATCCATACCAGATCTGTCGTCGCCCGGGTCAACAAGGACCGCATGAGATGCTATAGCTCCTGGACATCTGCCGAAAAATGGGCCACAGGGCTCAGTTGCTACTACTGGGGAACCAGAGCGTACAACTGTAAAGCGACTGGAACAAAAACGCAAAACCTGGACTACCGAAGAAAATCGAGAAATCATCCAGGCAGAACCAACAGCCAGGGGATTTCAAAAAAGAATGATGCAACTGTGAAAGGAAAAGCATCCGGAAAGTGATGTAACCGAACAACGATTAATGGATTAAAGACGTTTCATCATCTGTAATAAAGTTTTTATAGATGTGGAAATTTAACATCTAGGAACATTGGCTAAAAAGAAAACAACAAGCAATGATGATGATGAACAGGCTGAAGAAATTGTTCCAATACCTGAACAAACTGACCCACAAACTGACCAACCAGCGGAAGAAGCCACCACACAGGATGAAGATTCCCCAGTGCAACAACTCGAAAGTGTAGAGCTAAGTAATCTAGCAAAAATGCTAAAAGAAAAGATTGAAAACCACATCAAAGAAAACACAGAAAGAAAAAGACTGCCTGCCATCCGTGAAGTGGACAGCAAACGAGTGAAAGATCTACTAAATGCTGTGAACAACATTTTAACTTCCATCCCATCCAACACACTGTATGAAACAAACCAACTAATGTACAGTACAGCCACCGTTATAACTGCAGAATTGGATTATAAAATGCCAAAAAAGAAACCCACTGGAACACCAAAGTGGAAAATTAGACTTGAAAATAAAACAAAAAAACTACAAGGAGATGTCAGCAAATTGAAATACTTGAAAGAAGGAAAACTAAAGAACGAAAAGCTGAAAAATAGTTTATACAAAAAATATAACCTGGAGGAAAAAACAATAAGAGAAATCATGGAAAACCTAAAACAGCGTGTAATAGCAACAGCAAAGAAAATTGAAAGATATGAAGGACGAATAAAACAATATTGTGAAAACGTCCAGTTCAGAAGAAACCAGCACCTCTTCTATCGGTCACTTGATGAAAATAAAGTCCAAACTACTGTTCTACCATGTAAAGAAAAAACCTTAAACTTTTGGAAAGAACTGTGGGAAAACCCAGTGGAACATAATAAAACTACCTCCTGGATCAAAGATATCCAAAAACAAGCAACACAAAACAAAATGGAGAATATTGTAATAACCACTGATATGGTTGCAAAACAAGTAAAGAAAGTCAAGAACTGAAGTGCACCTGGCCTGGACGAGCTGCATGGATACTGGTTGAAACACCTCACCAGCCTCCATCACCGCATGGCCACTCAGTTTGATGAAATGCTTCAAAATGCCACAAGTGAAGAATGGTTAACAGCTGGTCGAACATACTTGATAATGAAAGACCCTGAAAAGAGCACAGAACCAAGCAACTACTGCCCAATTACTTGTCTGCCAACAACGTTCAAACTTTTTACAAGAATACTGGCAAATTCAGTATTCAATCATCTGATGGAAAACAATTTGTATCCAGCAGAACAAAAAGGAAATTATAAAAAATCAGAGGAACAAAAGATCAGCTGCTCATTGACAAAATGGTACTTAAAAATGCAAAACGACGAAAAACAAATTTAAATATGGCGTGGATTGATTACAAGAAAGCATTTGACTCATTACCCCACAGTTGGATTAATGCGTGTTTGGAAAACTTTGGAATCAGCAAAAACATCTGTACAGTTTTGAAAGCAAATATGCAAAAATGGAAAACAGTTCTAACAGCAAATGGGGAGAACATTGGTGAAATCAACATCGGATGAGGAATCTTCCAAGGGGACTCACTTTCACCACTACTGTTCAACATCGCATTAATTCCATTGACAATATTATTACGAAACACAAAACTGGGATACCACATCTCAAGCCAGCATGGCAAGATAAACCATCTACTATGCATGGATGACTTAAAACTGTATGCAAAAAGCCACACTGAACTTGAATCAATACTCAACGCAGTTCAACTGTTTAGCAGCGACATCAGAATGGACTTTGGACTTGGAAAACGTGCTATATTATCCATGCAACAAGGAAAAATGAGAAAAATAGAAGCAATAGAACTGGGAAACGGGAGTATTTGAAAGCACTAGCAAAGGATGATGGTTACAAATACCTAGGCATATTGAAAGCAGATAACATCTTGAATGGAAAAGTCAGAATCAACACAAAAGGAATACATCAGAATAGTCCGCAAAATACTAAAATCAAAGCTGAATGGTGGAAATATAATTAAAGCCGTTAATACATGGGCAGTCCCAGTGATACACTACCCAGCTGGAATTATCAACTGGACATTGGCCGAATTGGAACACCTAGACTGGAAAACGCGTAAACTTTTGAACATGCACCATGCTCTACATCCACGAAGTGACATCGACAGATTGTACCTGCCAAGAAAAATAGGGGGCAGAGGGCTACTACAAATCCACCAAACTGTAGAAAAAGAAAAACAAAGTTTGAATGACTATGTGAATCAAAGTACAGAAAAATTGCAGGCTGTGAAAACAGAGAGCATTATCAAAATAACAGAAACAAAGGCAGAATATAAGGAAAAACGGCTGGATGATAGATTAAATATATGGAAAACCAAAGCTTTGCATGGACAACATTTGAAAAACGTTGAAGGAAAATGTGATAACAACTTGACATGGGCATGGCTTAAGATGGGAACCATCAAGAAAGAAACAGAAGGCTTAATACTGGCTGCTCAAGAACAAGCACTACAAACTAATGCCATGAAAGCAAAGATACAAAAATCTACTGACAATCCAAATTGCTGACTTTGCAACAACAAAGCTGAAACTGTTTCACATTTAATATGTGAGTGCAGCAAAATTGCGCAAACTGATTACAAAACTAGACATGACCGAGTTGCTAAACTAATCCACTGGGCATTGTGTAAAAAACCCGACTTGCCTGTGTCCGAAAAGTCATGGGAACATAGGGTGCAAAAAGTTGTCGAGAATGAGAGGGTGAAGATCTTGTGGGACTTCCGAATACAGACAGATCGCCATTTGGAACACAACATGCCAGATATCACAGTTGTAGAGAACCGAAGTGTACAGTTGATTGATATCGCTGTACCAGGAGATGCCAGAGTCGAAGAAAAAGAACTGGAAAAAATTACGAAATACTGCGACCTGGCCATCAAAACTGCGTGATTATGAATGAAACGTAACAGTGATACCCATTGTCATTAGGGCACTGGGAACTATGTCCAAAAACTTTGCAAAACACAGCAAGAAATTGCAGCTTCCTGCAATAACTCCAGCAAAGCTACAAAAAACTGCGCTACTCGGAACATCTTATATTTTAAGGAGGTACCTGGTTGATACCTAGGATGCTGGCAGCAACCCGTGTCAACCATTAGTGCCAGTCAATTTGAGTGTTCAGTTGACTGAGTTTCATGTTTTAAGAATAAAAGCTTTAATCATCATCATCATCATCATCATCATCATCCTGGCCTCTAGACCCCATGGTAAATGAACTTGGCACAGCTTGATTTGTTCTTCCCTCTGCACTTGTGATTTTTTTTAAAAAAAATGCAGATAAAATCATGCAAGAGAAATTGCTTTTAATATTATGGGCATTTTTTGATGCCCAATAATGCTTTTTTCACATGTGAACACTTGTTCTTTTATTTAGATTTTAATGTGAAAATGTGATTATGTAAGATTGAAGAACAATCAAAGAGTATGAGGAAAATCTGGTTCATTATTATTATTATTATTATTATTATTATTATTATTATTATTATTATTATTATTATTATTACTACTACTACTACTACTACTACTACTCATAATGATTATGACTTTACCTGTGTCATGAAGTTAATTATGCACTTCTGCCCATAAGGTATATTTTGAATAAATCTGGTGACTGTCAAGCAGCAAATACCTGGAGTTTATAATTTATATTTATTATTATCTGTTCATAACAATGTGAAGTCATAGCTGCCAGTTCTTTGGCTGGTGTTGGGTTCATACACACTGAGTTCTTCCCAATAATCTAGGGTGGCAAAATTTATTGGCATAGTAGCTGCAGATCCAAGCAGTGTGGTCTTTTTCAATTTTCAGATAGAAAATTTGTCAGTGTGCCCATTATGCAACTTTGATTTACAGATCTTGATTCTTTGTAACCTTTTCCAATTCTTTGTCTTCTCTTCTATAATACTGTACTATCCCCTGATATTGCCACATTAATTGTCCACACTTTCTTTTTTTCCAACCATAGTTAAATATGGTATATTATGGGCAAACCCTTTATCAGTTTGTATTTCGAAAGCCCACAATGTTTTACATGTTTATTTTCAACTGTTTTTTCAACTGTATTTTTTCATTATGGAATATAATAATTTTTACAGATGTTCCAATGAACCCTTCTGGCAACTGGGTAATGTCATTGTTTTTAATCAGTTTGTGCAATCTTTTTGCACGACTTGAGTTTATGATCTACTGTTGCTTCTGCTTCTTTGCACAACCTGCACTTTGAATCATTTGATGATTTTTCAATTTTGGCCTTGATTGTGTTAGTTTGAATAGCTTGCTCTTGAGAAGGCAAAATCAACCCTTCAGTTTCTTTTTTTTAATGTTCTAGTTATAAGCCATTGCCAGATTTTATCTTTTTCCATTTTCCCCTCAATCTTCTGTAGAAATTGACCTCTTCATGTTTTTATTATATTATTTCAATATCCATGTTTGATTTTCTGTATATTCAGTAACTTTTAATTTTTAACTTGTATCATTGCTTGTTCTTGGCTATCTTTTACATAATCAGAAAATGTATGTTTTTCTTCTTCAATAATTTGTTTGACTTATGGTAAACCTTTGCCTCCATGTCTGTTGGGCAGATATAATCTATCAATATCTCTATGGAGATGTTATGCATGCTTTTTTGGTCCATACAGTTCAGTTCAGCATGTGTTCAGTGAATAATTCCAGCAGTCTATTGCATCTCAGGTATGGTCAATTGTTTCAGTTGTTTCCACCATTCAATTTTTCTTTAGAAGTTTTTTTTTATGTTGTTCAACTGTAAAATGCCCAGATATTTGTAGCCTTCATCCTGATAGTTTGGCCATTTAGCATTTCAGTTTCATTATCTTTTATGATATTATTCCAATTTATTGCTACATTTATGTAGCCCAAATTCTATTGCTAAATCTGGGTTCAAAATTCTTAGAGCATTTGTCAATGTCTACATTTCAATTTCTGATTTTCCATAATGCTTCAGATTATCCATATAAAGCAAATGTGAAACTTCAGTAGCCTATCTTGAGGTTTTGATAGTCAAGTTATGTTTGCTTCAAAATCACTGAAATGACAAATAATAAGGGTCATATTGGAGTCACCCTGGAAGATACTCACCTAATATTGATAAGGCTATATTTTTCCATTTCCAACCTCAAATTTTGTTTTCCACTACTTCAATATTTTTTCTATAAATATTCTAATGTTTTTACTGATACCAGTTGTTTACAAACTTTTGATGATCCGTGTGGTAATGAATCAAATGCCTTTTTATAATCAGTCCAGACTGTATGTAATTTGTTTTTCTTCTACAATTCTCCAGAATTATTTGATCAATCAGAAGTTGATCTTTTGTACTTCTGCTTTTGCTTTTATTTTCTTTCTGTTGTACTGGAAGGATGTTTCCTTCTAAATAATATTGGATGTTTTCTGCTATCATATCTATGATCAATTTACACATTTTAGGCAAGCATGTCATTAGCCTATAGCACGGGTCGGCAACTCGCAGCTCCGGAGCCGCATGCGGCTCTTTGAGCCGTCTCCTGCGGCTCCCAGTCGCCCGGTGCGCGCGCACCTCTTCGAACGGGCAGTGGTGCGCACGCACCTCTCCAAATGGAGAGTGGCACCGCCCGTTTGGAGAGGTGCGCGCGCACCTCTCCGAATGGGCGGAGGTGCGCACGCACCTCCCAAAACCTTTGAAGAGGTGCGCGCGCACCTCCGCGCGAACGGGCAGCAGCGCCGCTCTTTGGGAAAGCTGCCGCGGCACGTTTGCAGGCTGCCGAAAGCGGCAGCTCTGCCAACGGGCCGCGGCAGCTTTCCCAACAAGCGGCGCCACTGCCCATTCCGAGAGGTGCGCGCGCACCTCTCCAAACGAGTGGAGGTGCGCACGCACCTCCCCAAACCTTTGGAGAGGTGCGCGCGCACCTCCGTGCGAACGGGCAGCGGCGCCGCTCTTTGAGAAAGCTGCCGCGGCCCGTTTGCAGAGCTGCCGCTTTCGGCAGCCTTTCCCAACAAGCGGCGCCGCTGCCCATTCCGAGAGGTGCGCGCGCACCTCTCCGAACGTGTGGAACCGGTTCCATCACACATAAAAAAAAGGCAACCGCGCGCGTCCGCGTATGTGCAAGAAAAACCCATTTTTCGCATGCGCAAAACGTTTTTTGCGCATGCGCATGCATGGACGCACGCACGCGGCTCCCACTTTTTTTATGTGTGATGGAACCGGTTCCCAGTGGCTCTTTTCCTTTTTCAGGTTGCCGACCCCTGGCCTATAGTTACCTGGTGGTGTCCCTTTTGCTGGATCTTTATAAATCTAGGTTTTTCCATTTATAAACTAGCTATTGATATCTCCTTTATGCAATACTCCATTAAGTTGTTTAGCTGCAACTGGTTATAAGTTAGTCAGGTATTTGAGCCAAAAGTTTGAAAGATTGTTTCCAGAAGCCCAGTTTTTAGACAGTTCTTAAATATTTCACTGCTTTTTGGTTCTTCCCTTTGATTTTTTATTAATTTCATCTTCAGATTCCATCCAGCATATTTATTATAGTATTTTTGAGTTTTCAGTTGGATTATTTCCTTTTTTTGGTGGTTATCTATTTTTAGAATTTATATTGCTGTGTATACTTTGGTAGAATCACCTCTGGTTTGATTGAAACAGGTGATTTTGCTTAAATTGGATGGTTCATGCCTCATAGTGTTCAATTTTCCCAGTTATTGCTGTTATTTGTTGCTTTATGATTTCCAGTGCTTCCTCATTTTTCTGGTGCTAAGCCAATATTTTTTTTTATTAGGCTTGTCTTGATCCTTACCTTTTTCAGTTCTTGCTCTTTCGTGTTCTTCAAATTACTTACATCTGATCTTAATTTCTTTATCTTGGTCTCCAGTCTGATCTTCCACTTCAGAATTGAGTATGATTTTGCTTTATAATTTTGATACCAGGTACTTCTATAATCACCACTGCTATACTATAGAAAAGTGATTGGTCTATTTGATTGATGCTATTTTAGTCCTTGCCAGTTCTGTATTAACATCTTTCACTGTAGGTATATTATATAAATCCTTGCGTTGTGATAGATAGATGGATGGATAGATAGATAGATAGATAGATAGATAGATAGATAGATAGATAAATGTTAAATTATGGAAAATAAAATAGTCCCAATTGGTTAAGATTTAAAACTTGGACAACGCATTTGTTCCATTTTCGGTCATATGTTATATGCACTGTTTTTAAAAATGTTTCTGCATTGCCCTATCATTGCTAGAGTTGGTTAGCATTGACTAAAATAAATTAAATATCTTAGAATCAGTTAAAAGGCACAGGAATCTTATCTCTTTTTTCCACCTGGAATTTCATGAATTACAGCTTTTGAACAACTGTTGTCTTAACATTTATGTAAAAAAATCTGCTTTTTAAAATTTAGTGGCCAGAGTAATTATGCTCCATCTCTCTGCTCTTCTGCAATTTCTTTTTTTTTAAGTTAGTGGAGGAAATTGTGTTCCAATGTAAATTAAAAAATTGAATGCTGTTTTGATTTTGATTTTGTTCCTTGAACTAGAAAATGAAAAATTATGTTTAATAGATTCATAATATATTTGCTTAAACCAAGGTCTCCTTCAGTCAAAAGACAATATTAATTGCACCAACTTTTAAATGACCTATGAATAATCTGAGCAAATACAGAAAGTTTATCTTATGCTTATAACCATAATTAAAGTATTAATAGGCTTCTTATTTTGGATGCACATATTTCAGATGAGCATATTTATTCAAAGCATAACCGTTCTTCAAATGTTAATGATGTAGAAATACTTTCAATATGACAGCTGCAAAATTTGCATATAAACGACTGTGTTATCCCTTTAAAGCCATGTGATAAAAGCTTGCTTCATTCAGCTCATTATTGTACCTGTTTTGGTTGTACTTTGATAAATAAATAGATAATCTAAGATTCAACAGGCCAATTGCAGCATGTAATAGCTATTCAGAAGCAATTAAACTGCCTTTTTTCATGCCGGCATGTAAGTGTGCCCTTTTACAACCTTCAACTTGATTCACAGTGATACAGAATTAACTTAAAAGTCTTGTTTACTGACAGCTTAAAGCTTAATTCACTGAAAGCCAAATAGAGTATGTTCTGTATTCAACACTAGGGCTATTGATAAAGCCATGTGTAAATTGCACATGTTGAAAGACAGCCTTTGGGCCCCCTGTTTTTGAATTAACCCACAACAGTTGCATTGCTGCACAGTCAGAATTGTGTTGTCTAGTCTTTTTTTCTCACAGGATTTTTATCACACTGGATTTCCTCCTTCAAAAGAAACATTGGCGTTAAATGGAGTCTGTCGGTTATTGTATCGTCTTCTGCAAATCTGATACTAATTTATAACTTTCTGATTGGTAGTTCATGGCCCTCCCTTAAGTTTGTAGGCAAAACACTTTTTCTATCTGTTTCTCTTTTTTTCCACGTTGACATGTTCTGCATTATGTTTACTCTTGCCACAACTTGAAAGAAATAAGAATAAAACTGATTGTTTGGATTAGTTGTGAAGAGACAGACTACACCCAGGGCTGTCCAAGTGGTAAGCAGCCCTCTGTCCATTGCACTCCAAGACAGATCTTGTAGGAAAGGCAGAGGAGACCGAGATCCTTTTAGTTGTTGACTGACAGTTTCGGACAAGTTTTTTGCACAAAGCTGAAAGAGAAGAGAGACTGATAATCACTTAGAACATGGACCTGAGATGAAAACCTTGTTTAGAGGTTGCATTCCCTAGATCTACAGCTAGTCCTCGACTTACAACAGTTCATTTAGTGACTGTTCAAAGTTACAACAGTACTGACAAAAGTGACTTATGGCCGTTTTTCACACACATGACCATTGCAGCATCCTCATGGTCACGTGATCAAAAGTCAGATGCTTGGCAGCTGGTTAGTATTTGTGACAGTTGCAAGTGTCCTGGGGTCATGTGATTCCCCTTTTACGACCTTCTGACAAGCAAAGTCACTGGAGAAGCCAGAACAACCATGTTACTAACTTAACAAATGTAATTATTCACTTAACAACTATGGCACGAAAAGTCGTAAAATGGAGCAAACTCACTTAACAGATGTTTCACTTAGCAACATAAATTTTGGGCTCAATTGTGGTCGTAGCTCCAGGACCACCTGTATTTCTCCTTCTCTGGTCCTCTTTAGGCTTTACTTATTTATTTATTTTTTTTTACCAAAAGGGGAAAAAAATAAACTCGGAGGATTGCTGAGGAAAACAATGCAGAGCAAAGTAGACATAGATTGTAGAAGTGAATGCTTCAGGGTTATATATAGAACCGAAAAGACTTAAAGTGAGGCTCCTAATATTTTAGTAGCAAGTTCATAAGAACACTGCATACTAAAAACAAAAGCAGTTCCTTGAGTGGTTTTATATAAAAGATTTAAGTACAGTGTAACGAATTAAGGATTCATTCATATATATTCTTAGACTATAGGAAGCACAGTTGAGTGCTATTGGTGTTTTGTGCTGTCATGGCAACCAGTTGTATTCAAATCAACATTGACACGTGGTTGTGCTTGTATCACTCACACACGCACATGCTGTTTCTTACTAGAATAGAAAATCAGCCTTTCACTTCACCCTCGACAGGGGCCTACCTCTTTAGAGCCTAGGATGCAGTGACCATGTGATATAAATTGTCCAAAATTATTGAAATGATTTTGATCACGTGAATTAGAAGGTTGACTTCTGAAGCCGAGCTTCTCTTGATTCAAGGTTATGAATAATATAAACCAGGGGTGAAGCTCCCACTTCTGGATCCCAATTACGCGTATGTGGAAGCTGAAAACAAAAAAGACAGTAAGCTGGTGGCTTTTCCTTTGTTCCCATCGTGGTATATGTTTCTACTGGAAATATTGATTGGTCTTTTAGGGCTCTCTTTGTGTGAGGTTTCATGTGACTGCAGTGGGACGCCACATCTAATATTAAGAGAGGACTGGGGCAATCTGTTTCTACAGCAAAGCAGCTTATTGATAGAAAATCTCTTGCCAGAATTTGATTTCAGTGCTATATTGTTTGCAAGGTTATTTTATTTCTTAGTCCATTTCTTAGTTATGGAGTCAGCTGGGCAGGTCTTCATGTGTGCTCTTGGTACCCAGAGAGTATAGTATCTGATATATTGTTATACTGGATGTTGCCTGTAATAGCAAGAGCACTTAGACTTATATACCACTTCACAGTGCTTGACAGCCCTCTCTAAGCCGTTTACAGAGTCAACAATCTGAGCCTTCATTTTACTGAGATCAGAAGGATGGAAGGATGAATCCACCTTGAGCCAGTCAGGATAGAACTCTAGGCTGTGGGCAGAGTTAGCCTGCGATATTGCATTCTACCACTGTGCCGCCATGGCCCCTGTACTCTCCTCCTTCCAAGTAGTGATAGTTTGCATTCAGTTAATACTTTCCATAGTGGTACTGTATGTTCTACAAGGATTCTCCTGTTCTTTGTTAATTCCTTTTATACCCTGCATAATAATGGTCATTCCTTTTTCATTCATAAAGAGGTCATTCCTCTTTCATTGCCCAGATCTCAGGCCGTGGTCATTCTCCTTTCGTAGCACGGCTATGCCATTCTTTCACATCTGTAGCAGCTCCATATGACTCTTTCACATCTGCATCACTACCATGCCTCTGTTCCCATAATAATAAATCATTCAGAAGATCTATCGTGGTTTGGTTTATATTGTTTAATTGTTAATGTTTCTGGCTGAAAGGACTAATATAACTGCATGTATCTCAATACACATTTAGGTAGGATATGGCAATAATAAGTAACCTGGATTATGATTGTTCTTGTGATTGGACAGCCACCTGTCTGAAATGGTATAGGGCAGCGGTAGGCAACCTCGGCTCTTTTATGATTCATGGACTTCAACTCCCAGAATTCCTGAGCCAGGAATTCTGGGAGTTGAAGTCCATGAGTCATAAAAGAGCCGAGGTTGCCTACCCCTGGTATAGGGTTTCCTGCTTGAGCGGGGGGGGGTTAGACTAGAAGGCCTCCATGGTCCCTTCCAGCTCTAATTCTGATTGATATTCAGATCAAAAGAGTAAGTAGAAATCTAAAAGCATCATTAATGTAGTTGTTTATGATAAACAAAAATAACAGAATAAGTGAAGGCTACAAAAGTAATAGAGATTCTGAAACTGGGGCACTAGAAGCAGATTTTGGGGAAATGAACATGGAAGAAAAGGAAAGAAATAAAAGAAATAAAGAGTGAAAGTAGAAGAATTGCAGCAAAGGAAAGTATGAGTCCTGTATTGGGGGTGGGGGACCCTGGAAAATTGATGAATTTCTTTAACAGAATAAAGAAAGGTGAACTTGAGGAAAGCTGCTTAGAATGAAGTGGAAAAATCATGGTGCAGACTAGCAAAATATTTGAAGTTATGCTAATACAAAGTATGTAAAAAATAAACGTTTGTGAAATGTTGAAGTAAATAATGCTATGGAAGATAAATGCACATAAAAGAATGATTGTTGGAAAAAAATGATGAGAGAAAAATGGTGTGCAATGTTTACAGAGAGCAGATAGTTGCGACGAATGCAATCAAACAGATGAAGGAGTAGTAATGATTAAAAGAAAAAAATATATAGCGCAATGTTGATAGAAATAAAAATACTCTGTGGGAAGTGGGTAAATGGACCTAAATAAGAAACTTCCAGCAAAGTGAATAGAATTAAAAATAAAGCCACCGACATCACTAGGGATGAAAAAGGTTCGCATCCCACCAGGCTCAAGGTTGACTCAGCCTTCCATCCTTCTGAGGTAGGTAAAATGAGGACCCAGATTGTTGGGGGCAATTAAGCTGACTTTGTAATAATGCCGCTTGGGGGTGTGTGAAAGCCCTAATAAGCAGGCATATACATAGAATGAAGGCTACTGCTAAGCTTGTAAGCCGCCCTGAGTCTTCGGAGAAGGGCGGGATATAAATGGAATTAAAATAAAATAAAAAATAAAAAAATGAAACAAATAAAGGTGCTGGAAGCAGTATTTTAGAGATATGTATGTGTGTTGGAATAATTGTGATACGTCAGTGACTCTTAGCAACCACATAGATGGACTTTCTCCTCGGTGACCTGTCCCCAGCCTGACCCTTCAGATCTTCCAATTGCTGCTGTAATGAAGTGTAAATACCTGGCTCCTGACTATCCTCTTCTTCTGCCCTTCCCAGCATTATTACGGTGATCAACCAAAGACTAAAGGGACGCGGTGGCTCAGTGGGTTAGGACGCTGAGCTTGTCGATCAGAAGGTCGGCAGTTTGACGGGTCAAATCCCGAGTGCCGCGTAACAGAGTGAGCGCCTGTTACTCGTCCCAGCTTCTGCCAACCTAGCAGTTCGAAAGCACGTAAAAATGCAAGTAGAAAAATAGGGACCACTCCGGTGGGAAGGTAATAGCGTTCCGTGTGCCTTTGGCGTCTAGTCATACCGGCCACATGACCACGGAAACGTCTTCGGACAAGCGCTGGCTCTTCGGCTTTGAAATGGAGATGAGCACCGGCCCCTAGAGTCGGAAACGACTAGCATGCATGTGCGGGAGAACCTTTACCTTTACCTTTACCTTAACCAAAGACTATTTGTAATTGTTTGTAAACCACCCAGAGTCATTTGTATGAGATGTGCAGCTTATATAACTTTGAACAATACATAAATAAATATATAAAATTGGGAATAGTAAAATATGAACCTTTCTTTTTCTTTCTTTCCTTTCTTTCCTTTCTTTTTATTGATTTTTATCTCACCTTTATTACTTTATAAGTATCTCAAGGCAGCAAACACACCTAATCCTCCTGCCTCCTCCTCCTCTTTTCCCCACAGCAACGACCCTGTGAGTTTGGCTGGGCTAAGAGAGAAAGACTGACCCAAAGTCACCCAGACGGCTTTTGTGCCTAAGGCAGGATTAGAACTCACAAACTCTTTTCTAGGCCAGCATGCTAACCGCTACACCAAACTGGCTCTCCTAATAAATCATTAGTTGATTTAGAGAAAGCATATAATGTGAATACTATTATATATTGTACAGCATTATTATTGTAACGTTTGAAAGATTGCATGATGCAAAGAGGAGTATGGGTCTGAAAATTAATGTATCAAATACCAAGATGGTTGCGTTTGACAGTAAAAATGAAATAGATGTTTGCAAGTTATACATATATGAAAAAAGCATGAACTGATGAGCTTATAGAACATTGACTAAAGTTTGGACAACAAAGAACTTTATTTGTTGTTGTTGTTGTTAGCTGCGAAGTCGTGTCCGACCCATCGTGACCCTATGGACAACGTTCCTCCAGGCCTTCCTGTCCTCTACCATCTTCTGGAGTCCATTTAAGCTCACGCCTACTGCTTCAGTGACTCCATCCAGCCACCTCATTCTCTGTCGTCCCCTTCTTCTATTGCCCTCAATCTTTCCCAGCATTAGGCTCTTCTCCAGTGAGTCCTTCCTTCTCATTAGGTGGCCAAAGTTTTTGAGTTTTAGCTTCAGGATCTGGCCTTCTAAAGAGCAGTCAGGGTTGATCTCCTCTAGGACTGACTGGTTTGATCGCCTTGCAATCCAAGGGACTCGCAGGAGTCTTCTCCAGCACCATAGTTCAAAGGCCTCAATTCTTTGGCGCTCAGCCTTTTTTATGGTCCAGCTTTCACTGCCATACGTGGCAACTGGGAAGACCATAGCCTTGACTAGACCCACTTTTGTTGACAGGGTGATGTCTCTGCTTTTTAGTGTGCTGTCTAGATTTGCCATGGCTTTCCTCCCGAGGAGCAAACGTCTTTTAATTTCTTGGCTACAGTCCCCATCTGCAGTGATCTTGGAGCCCAGGAAAATAAAATCTGTCACTACCTCCATTTCTTCCCCATCTATTTGCCAGGAATTGAGAGGGCCGGATGCCATGATCTTGGTTTTCTTAATGTTAAGTTTCAACCCACGTTTTGTACTCTCCTTCATCCGCATCAAGAGGCTCTTTAGTTCTTCTTCACTTTCTGCCATTAGAGTGGTATCATCTGCATATCTTAGGTTGTTGATATTTCTTCCGGCAATCTTAATTGATTCATCTAGCCCTGCCTTTCTCATGATGTGCTCTGCATATAAGTTAAATAGGCAGGGTGACAGTATACAGCCTTGCCGGACTCCTTTCCCAATTTTGAACCAACCAGTGGTTCCGTGTCCAGTTCTCACTGTTGCTTCTTGGCCCGCATATAGGTTTCTCAAGAGACAAATAAGATGGTCTGGTACACCCATCTCTTTAAGTTCTTGCCACAGTTTGTTATGATCCACACAATCAAAGGCTTTAGCATAGTCAATGAAGCAGAAGTAGATGTTTTTCTGGAACTCTCTAGCTTTCTCCATGATCCAGCGTATGTTGGCAATTTGATCTCTAGTTCCTCTGCCTCTTCAAAATCCTGCCTGTACTTCTGGTAGTTCTCGTTCCACATACTGCTGGAGTCTAGCTTGTAGGATTTTAAGCATAACCTTACTAGCATGAGAAATGAGTGCAATGGTGCGATAGTTTGAACATTTTTGGCACTGCCTTTCTTTGGAATTGGAATGTAAACTGATCTTTTCCAATCTTGTGGCCACTGTTGAGTTTTCCAAATTTGCTGGCAAATTGAGTGTAGCACTTTTACTGCATCGTCTTTTAAGATTTTGAATAGCTATGCTGGAATACTGTCACCTCCACTAGCTTTGTTGTTGCTCAGTTTTTCTAAGGCCCACTTCACTTCACATTCTAGGATGTCTGGCTCGAGGTCAGTGACCACCTCATTGTGATTATCAGGGACATTAAGCTCATTCTTGTATAGTTCTTCTGTGTAATTTTGCCATCTCTTCTTAATCTCTTCTGCCTCTGTTAGGTCCCTGCCATTTTGGTCCTTTATCATGCCCATTTTTGCATTAAACGTTCACTTCATCTCTCCAATTCTCTTGAAAAGATCTCTGGTCCTCCCTATTCTATTGTTTTCTTCTATTTCTTTGCACTGTTCATTTAAGAAGGCATTCTTATCTCTTCTAGCTATTCTCTTGAATTCTGCATTTAATTGGGCGTATCTTTTTCTCCCTTGCCTTTCGCTTCCCTCCTTTCCTCAGCTATTTGCAAAGCTTCCTCAGACAGCCATTTTGCTTTCTTTCATTTCTTTTTCTTTGGGGTGGTTTTGGTTGCTACCTGTTGTACAATGTTGCGAACCTCTGTCCATAGTTCTTCAGGCACTCTGTCTATCAGATCTAATTCCTTAAATCTATTTGTCACCTCTACTGTATATTCAACAGGGATATGATTTAATTCATACCTGAGTGGCCTAGCGCTTTTCCCTACTTTCTTCAGTTTAAGCCTAAACTTTGCAATAAGAAGCTCATGGTCTGAGCCACAGTCAGCTCCTGGTCTTGTTTTTACTGATTGTATAGAGCTTCTCCATCTTTGGCTGCAGAGCATATAGTCAATCTGATTTCTGTGTTGACCGTCTGGTGATGTCCATGTGTAGAGCCGTCTCTTGGGTTGTTGGAAAAGAGTGTTTGCTATGACCATCGTGTTCTCTTGACAAAATTCTATCATCCTGTGCTTTGTACTCCAAGGCCAAACTTGCCTGTTATTCCAGTTATCTTTTGGCTTCCTACTTTAGCATTCCAATCCCCCATGATGATAAGGACGTCATTTTTTGGTGTTAGTTCTATAAGGTGCTGTAGGGCTTCATAGAACCGGTCAATTTCATCCTCTTCAGCACTGGTGGTTGGGGCATAGACTTGGACTACTGTGATATTGAATGGTTTGCCTTGGATTCGAACTGAGATCATTCTGTCATTTTGAGGATTGTATCCCAGTATTGCTTTTCCTACTCTTTTATTGACTATGAAGGCTACTCCATTTCTTCTGAGGGATTCTTGCCCGCAGTAGTATACCTGATGGTCATCTGAATTAAATTCACCCATTCCTGTCCATTTTAATTCACTGATACCTAAGATGTTGATGTTCAGTCTTGTCATCTCTTGTTTGATCACGTCCAGCTTTCCTTGATTCATGGATGTTACATTCCAGGTTCCTATGGAGAAAAAGTCTTTTTTTTATTTTAATTCCATTTATATCCCGCCCTTCTCCGAAGACTCAGGGCGGCTTACAAGCTTTACAGCATCGGACTTTCCTTTCACCACCAGACACATCCACAGCTGAGCGTCCTTTCGGCTTTGGCCCAGTTGCTTCATTCTTTCTGGCGCTACTAGTACTAGCCCTCTGCTCTTCCCCAGTAGCATATTGGACGCCTTCCGACCCGAGGGGCTCATCTTCCAGCATCATATCGTTTTGCCTTTTGGTACTGTCTATAGGGTTTTCATGGCAAAGATACTGGAGTGGGTTGCCATTTCCTTCTCTAGTGGATCACGTTTTGTCAGAACTATCTGCTATGACCTTTCCGTCTTGGGTGGCCCTGCACGGCATAGCTCATAGCTTCATTGAATTACGCAAGCCCCTTCACCACTACAAGGCAGTAATCCATGAAGGGGGAGAACTTTATATGTTAGCATTAATACAAAAAGAATAGGGACATATGTGGATTGATATCAATAATGTTTAAATAAATATGGTCGTGTCTAAGAGCATGCTTCTGCTTTGTTAAGTGGTAGTATCTGTTGAGTGTTAGAATAAACATAAAAGTAAAATGGATGTGATGAGAATGAAATACTCATAAATGTGACATAATCCAAGAAGAAATAGAATCAAGAATGAATGCATGCTGAATGAATAAGAGAAACTAAGCACTTCGATTTAATTGGTCACATAAAGAACAGAAATGAAAACTGAGCTACAAATCCAAAAATATGAATAGGAGGGAAGGGTTTGAGAGGAGGCGCAAAGTAAAGGAAGTTGTGGTTGGACAGAATTAATCAAAAAGAAAGATGAAAATTTTGAAGAACAAAAAAACGGTATTGAAATGATGAAAGCAAGGATGGGTTTCAAGAATAAGGCTTGGAACTCTGTAGAGAATGGTGATTGTATTGAGTTATCTATAGCTTTTTTTCTTATTTCATATCTTTATTTTTTATTTTTTTCATTACTATTTTCATAATGTTGCCTACCCTGAAAACCGTGGTGGGTATGTACGTATAGGTTAATGTAAGATTGCAATTTTTGATAATTAAAGATCATGCTCAATTCATCTTACATTTTAATGGTTTCTTTTTCTGGATGACATTGAAAACTTAACTTTAGCAACTGTTTTTTGGTAATTTTTACAAGTATGCAAATTTTATACTATAGTTATTCAGCTGAATTTTATATAGATGGTTATTCTATATTCTATGAGAGAAATGTGATATCTCAGGTCTAAAGTAAAATCTCTCTTGTATAGAATGAGTGACATAAAAACATAAATAATTAAACTTGATGATTGCTTCTTAGCTGTTTAAAGATGTGGAATAAATAAAAAGAACAGATTAGATCCAGATTTCTTTCTCTGTTGAAGAAAATTCCTTTGACAAAGAATTTATTCTGTTCAAAGAAAAGATCCAGCCTTCTCTGTGCAATGCATCACTGCAGTGACTTGAAAACCTTACACTTTCAGTGAGCTGCAAATCAAATGCTATCTGTTATTTTGCCTTGCAAAACAGTTTTTAGGATTATTTTGTCAATGGCGTTTATTTGTCACTAAGGAATGTTTAATTTATTATTTCCTTTTCCTTAACATCTCCCTTTATTTTATTTTTTTATGCAGTCAAACAAAAAAGTGCTGTCTCTCCACAGCAAAGCTAGACTTTTATTTTGGGAGTGTGGTTTTAAGATACTTTTTAAAATATTTATTTAATGAAATGTAGCAATATCACCTCACTACTGAAGCCTAAGAATTATGCAAAATGATCAATTTGGTGTGCTGTCTGCACTGTAACATAGTAAGAATTTACCTTAATAGTCATGGCTAAGGAAAAAATATAATAAAAAGGCTTTGAACAGAAATTGATCAGGAAATGATATTGTTGAATTTTTCCAGAAGAAATAATACAAATGCATATCAACATTTTTTATTACCACAATATTAATTACATGCATATATAGTTCTAACTCTGAGAGCAATAGCTTTTCAGGATTAAAATTAAGGAGAATTCTTGTCTGGGGGTTTTTTTAAAAAAAATTCTTATTACAGAAATTATATTGAAATACTCCTATATTCAATTCATTGGTTTGGATTGGTATTTTGTAATAATAAGTCCTCAAATTGTATGTGTGTGTTGTACACATGATTTATTCCTGATATATATATGTATGTGTGTGTGTGTGTGTGTGTGTGTGTGTGTGTGTACACATACACACCTATCCATATACATGTGTGTGTATATGTATGTATGTGTATGTTTGTACAAGCAAAATGCTAATTAAACTTAATTTTTATATGATCCTTGATGTTTTGTATTATTTAAGATAGCTTCATTTGTTAAAAATTAACATTTTCTTTATGGACACTCTTTTCCCACTGTCTGTGAGACACTCCATTTTTATTTTTTGATATTGCTCAATCTCTTATTGATTTCTTGGCAAATCATGGCTATCTAATTTTACCTGCCTTCTCATTGATTTTCAATAAGAATCTGGTCTGTTCATAAAGAATCAGGATAAGTTGCAACTCGGTTTCAAAATGATTGCAATTTAAAATAGTTTGTTACTCTTATACTTTTCAATAAAATAGTAATCATGCTTCAGAATGTAAAAATCAGAATACTGGCTTTATTGAGGTTTTACCACTGTGTAGTGCAGTTTGATACTCTAGGATGAATTGCTTTTATTGATCTCTTTTCCCTTTTTGTAATTTAGCCTATCTTTAAGAGCTGGTGTCATTTGAAAATAATATTTTCATATGTAGAGGATGGTGCATTTTCAAAATTTAGATTTCTCTATTTTGCTAGATTAACTATAGCCCATATACAGCAGAACAATAAATGAAAAGGCAGGTTTGAGGATATGAATTACTGCATATGCAGGTTCATAGTAAAAAATACAGTTCAGTTTTTATTATAAAGCTACTCATTTGGCTCGTATCCTGTCTCTTGTGTTGTTAATTAAGTGATAGATTCTTTTGTGGCATAACTGTGGTGCTGATGTCATTATGTTTCTTTAAATGTAATACAAATATTAATAATGTACAGCTTTATCCTTAATTCAATTTCATACACATCCTTAACAACGACAGGTTTTCTTGTTTCTGCTACGCAGGAAGTATTTCACTATATAGTATTGTAGAAGAAGAAACCTAAAATGGTTGAAGTTAACCATTTCCTTAAAATACAATGAGAACGCTGAGAAATAGTTCATATAAAATGGATCCCATGCAATCTTGTGTGGAAAGGATAGATAGAATTGCATTTTTTCTTTAATCTGAATTACATTTTGTTTTTCATACTGTTTCACTGTCTCTCAGTGTTTGCTGGTTTACAGTTTATTCCTATTCCTATTTTTAAAGAAGATATCAGATCATAAAATACTATGTTTCAATTACTATTATTTATATTGATATAAATACTATTGATCAGTTTTCATTAATCGTCATTGTGCATTTTGGTGAGAGGCTGTTTCCTAACAAGCTGGTTGCACTTATACATCCAAAACTATTGTAATTAGCTCACACATGAAAATCAAGTAAAATTATGTTTCCTCTGATCAGTAAATAATTTATAGAATTCAGCCTATGGAAGTGATAATATTATTCAGCGTGACTATGCAACATGAATAGAAAGCCCAAGGCCTGCACTAATATAGTATTATTCATATATATGCATACAGACACACAGACAAACACACTTTTAAAATAATCTCTCAATATAGTATATTGACATTAGTGATAGGAAATACCTGGATTATTTTTGTGAAATTTTTAGAGGTTTAAAAGTGTGCTCCAGTATCTAGAAAGATATTGCATAGGTGACTCTCTTTAAAATATTATGGATATTTTTTATTTAATTGTAGTACCCATTTGTTTTCTGAAAGTTTTAACAAAAACTGAAATTAGCAAAGGATCAAAGCTCCTCCAGCTACATAAGATTGGAACCAAACAGCAATCCATAAATGTATGGGCAAACAATATTTTTTTTAAAAAAAACAAAATAATTTGCAGTATTATATCTTTACAAGGCTGCTAGTAAAGGATACTTCATTTAAAAAAGCTTGCCACCCCTTTTAACCCTTCCCTGTAAGGCAGGGGTCCCCAAACCCCGGTCCGTGGACCAGTACCAGGCCGCAGCATGCCAGCAACTGGTCCACACAAACAAGCAAAGCCCCATCCATAGGATGCAGGCAGCACACAAAACCACGCACCCTCCGGTCCACGGAAAAATATCTCTCCACAGAACCTGTCCCTGGTGCCCAAAAGGTTGGGGACCATTCTGTAAGTGAAGCAGATTTAAAAAAAAAACTCTGAAGAGCAATAAGGTGAAGAACATTGTGTGCAATGCATTGTGTGCAGTACATTTTTAAAGTGAAGTGTATTCACACACCTACAAGCTAATGAATACTTTGTAGTCTATACTAATACTTTAGTGGATGCTGGACAAGTTGAGATGTTAAGCTTTTTAGGAAGAATGAATGATGGCTAATGATTATTTAATGACAGATCTCTGGACTGAAAGGCACTTAGCACTCAAAATATACTGCAAAGTCTATTTCTCAGGGCTTCAGACAGGTTTATTTGGTCTCACCTTGAAGAGAACGCTGCTGTATTGATTTAATCGGTGAGGATTTAAATATGCTATTGGCTTAGACTAAGACCAACTTTGCAGCAGAAAAAGCAGTGCCTTTAAAACATATGGTTACTGCAAACCACTGTGAAAACATTGTGGCTCCAGCCATTTGGAGAAAAAGAAAATAAAAATGTACTTGTTTTAAAGCATCGTCCTTATTTTACGGTTCACCAAAAGTGAATGAAATGAAAATTAAAATTATTGTTACATTAGAAAAACTTTCTAATCCCTATTGGTATATATAGTTGGATAATGGGTTGAATCCTTAGTTCGATTCGCCAGAGGTAGGTCCCTCTAAACAGCAGCAGTCCAGCCAATCCCTATAGCCTCCAGTTCCCATTTAGTTTTGTCAGAAGAAACGAGGGAATGGTTTAGTGCGGGGCCTTCAAACTTGGCCTTTTTATGACTTGTGGACTTCAACTCCCAGAATTCCCCAGCCAGCACGCTGGCTGAGAAATTCTGGGAGTCCACAAATCATAAAAGGGCCAAGTTTGAAGACACCTGGTTTATGGTTAAAGTACCAGGCCAGAAATCAGGAGATTAGTTCTAGTCCTGCCTTAGGCACGACAGCAGACTGGCTGATTTGGGGCCAGTGATCCTCTCTCAGCCTAAATCTCTTCACAAGGTTGTTGTCATGGAGAAAATAGCAGGAGGAAGTAATACTATGCTCACCACCTTGAGTTACTTGTAAAATTAATAAAGCCAGGAATAAAAAAAATCTAAATCAAACAACCAGTCCATCAATCAAAAAAATCAAAATTATCTCTCCTGCTACTCCATCAATAGAACTACGAAGAACTGAAAATTATATTTCCTTCCAGACAGAGTTTCCTAATTGGAGCATAGCACTGTGAACCAAAGCAGTGTATGGAACGTGAACATATTAAACCAACGTGAGATGTTAAAATAAAATCAGTTTCATCCAAACATTCTGGAAAGAGTGATCCTTTGTATAAGAACCAACATCTTGTTGTATCGATGTTGTTTTTTTCTTTAATTTTATTGACTGGGTGATGCAAAATAGAGGAAAGCAGACACAAATGCGCACAAAATAATGTTATTTCACACATTCCGGTATACATGTTACATTTTTGTAACTACGGGTGGTGGCCTTTATCAAGTATACACGGTGAATGATGAAGCGCGGTTTTATCTCGAAAAGTAGCATAACAGGAATCTTAGCACTTCACAGATGACAAGACAGTAAACTTCCAGTACTTCAGGTCAGTGGATAGTGTTACATCTGTATGAATAATTAAAAGGCAAATAGCAATGCCTTTATGTAGACTTAATGCACTGAATCTCTGATAAGCTAATATCTAGGATTGGTACTTCCCTGTTCATCAGTGTTAAAAGTGGAGATAGAATGTGCTTTTTTTCTGAAAAATCAAAACCTTATACTTTTGTGAGGAATAGGAAGAAGACAGATCAAACAGCCTTCAAACTATACAGCATGGGAAAATATCAATATCTCCTTTAATCATTTCATTTAGAAATACTTATTTCTTGATTGTAAGTATATACAGATGAAGTTGTACATGTAATCATCATAATCTGATCCAAAATAACAGTTTACGTTTTCATAAAGCTAATTTTGTGTAGCAAGCTTCTATATGATTCCTTTATCACTCATTATCGTAAGAATGACAACGAATGATTGAGTCCCAGAGGTGCTTTTTCCAAAGGACTTTCTTTGTTTTTGCTTGAAGAGGTTTCGCTTCTCATCCAAAAAGCTTCTTCAGTTCTGACTGAGTGATAGAGAATGAAGGATTTATATTCATTGCAGTCATTTTGTCATTAGCGCTGTTTCTGAGAGTCTTCAAGTGGCCTCAACGACTCGGAAAGAGTGCTAATGACCAGAAGACTGCAAGGAATGTAAATCCTTCTATTCTCCTCCATCATTCGCTCAGAACTGATGAAGCTTCTTGGATAAGAAGCAAAACATCTTCAAGCAAAAACAAAGAAAGTCCAGTTGCCTTTTGAAAAAGCACTTCTGGGACAAACGTGACCTGAATAACTCCATAGACATGTAAATGATTGAGATTTGTCTATATATTGTCTTCCATTCATTCTTTCTGAGTTCTAGCCAATCTTTTCTGCAGCATTGACAGTGACCTCTAGATATTTTATCTGGTAATATCACCAAAAACGTCAATATTTAAGTCTATATTTTTCAGGTAATGAATAATCTTCTGTTTAGTTCCAAAGTGTCCTTAGAAAGTGGAGATATAGCTGGATACAAATACAGAGGATATGCACAGAGGATATTGAAATGGATTGCAGGCAATATTTTAAAACATTATAAAATACCCTTTATAGGAAAGAATGCTTTGTCTGTTTCGATGTCAGTGTTTCCTTCTATGTTTATTGATGAAATCTTTCAAAGTCTGGCTATCTTTCTTCATTTTGCAGTCTACTTCATTTTTCCCTTTCATTGATATGCTCAATGCATGACATGGGAGACTCTTTTTATAGGCTTAGAGACCCAAGGTAAGGTTATGACTGCAATAAAGTATCTATCAAATGTGAATTGAATTCACTTTATATCTATTTACCGTTAAAATCCTGTCTTGGCATTATAACATAGTAAAACGCATACACGAAATCAGGATAGGAAGCTTCATTTTTGCATGTGTTTTTTTTTTCATTTGCCTGTGTTTTGTTTTTGGTGGGAAGAAGAAGAATGAAACCATAATACTTACCATTCTTTTGTAGCTGTCCTTCGGGAGAGATGGTCACGCAGATAACCTGACCCTGTGCTATATAGGACTTTAAAAATAACAACCAGCACTTTAATTGCACCTGGAAGGAAACTGAGAGTCAATGCAGCTCACAGAGCAGAGATGTTATAGGGGTACCCATAATTGCACATACTGCCACATCCTGGACCAGATCTAGTTTCTGGGTGGTCTTCAAGGGCAGCCCCATGTAGAGTTCATTGCAGTAATCCAAATAAGAGGTACCAAGTGACATAAGTGACCATAAGCAAGGCCTCCCAGTCCAGGAAAAGGCACAGTTGGTGCACCAGACAAATCTGTGCAGAGACAGGCCTAGCCATGACTGTTACCTGATCCTCGAACAAGAGCCGTGAGCCTAGCACTCCCAAATTATGGACAAACCCAATCCCCATTCAGAGTCAGAGATGAAATAACATCTGGATCCAGGGGGACAAAAACCTAAAACCAGTCTGTTTTGCCTGGGTTGAGGCAAAGCTAATTCCTCCCCATCCAGACCCTAACAGCTTCCTAGTACACAGCTGGCCTAGCCACAGCATCACCTGTCTAGGTAGGGATAAAGACATATAATTGGGTATCATCAGCATATTGATGATACTGCACTCCACACGGACAAACTACCCCCCTCAACAATTTCATTTAAATATTAAAAAGAAGAGGCAAAAGGGGGCCCAGGTGCCTAGGGCTTGACTTCTCCCTTCCCACTAACACCAACTAAAATCTGCTGTGGAGGAAGAAAGAGAACCATCTTAACACAATGCCTTCCAATCCCAAACCTTGAAGCCAGTCTAGGATACCATGGTCAATGATATCAAACGACACTGAGAGGTCTAGTAGGACCAAAATGGCAGTCCCACCTTCATCTCGCCCTTCAGAGCTCATCAACGAGGGCAACCAGAGCCCTGTCTCAGACTGTACCCGGGCCGAAAAGGGTCCAGATAATATGCTTCATCCCGGGCCCTTTCAGGCTATGTGCCAACCACCTTCCAACAGCCTTCCCCCAAAAGGGAAGATTGGAGACTGGATGAAAGTTGTCTAATATACTTGCGTGCAAGAATGGCCTCTTAAGAAGGGGGAGGGGGGTGCACCCCTGCCTATTTCAGGGCAGGTGGAATCACCCCTCTTTCAGAGAGGTATTAATCACTGCTTGGGCATGCCACCTCCTGAAGGCTCAAGCAGTCAGGAGGGGCATGGGTCCAAAATCAGGTGGCTGACCTCACAGCCCCTGTTGACTTTCTCAAGAGTGACTGTCTCAAACTCCTCCCAGATAACAAGGCTGAGATGTGTCCTGTCACCTCCAGAGGTATTGCCACAACAAAAGCTGTTATGAGAAGCCTTCAGGGCTGAAGCTGAATAGTTAGTCACTTAATTAGGAAGCGTTGTGATCTGAAACCAAAAATCTTACCCACTTAGACTCACCAAATGTATTTCTGTAATAACTGGTCTGGCATGTATAACTTTGTGTTTTTAATATCTAATGAAATGATAGCACCTCATTATATATCTAATAGCTGGTGTGAAATATCTGGAGCAGTTCCTCTGCATTGATTTTGTTCCAGTTAAGCCTGTAGAACGTAATATGCCTTTCAATCATTTTATTGTGAGCTAGGATAAAATTACTTCTACACTGCAACTGTGCAAAGCCAATTAACATATTTAAATTTATTTAGCAAAATGCTTTAAGCTGTTAAATCTATCCTTACCTTTTGATCGCACCTCCCTACTACTGTTCACATGAAATATTCATTATTTTATAGCCTTTTAAACAGCTTAAACTGTTTCCAGACTTGTTTATTTTCCATTTTATTTTAAAACAGTTTATGAACAAAGGATACACATCTAATTTTGTAACCCATTCTTCTAAGAAATTATCCTTTTCTTTCAGTAGTAGGCATGTTTTGAAAACATGGAACCAAAACATACAATTGTTTTTTTTTTAAGGCAAAAAATATATATGAAGAAATCTGTCACTTCCATTTACTTTGCACATAGAAAATGTACTTTCTCTACAGCTTAAATGCAAGAACCTTCCCACTTCCTGTCGTAGCCTCTATTTTTCACATACAGCTATTTGAGGTTATTAATTTTCTCACTGTGATGGGGTGATCAACCGTCTTGTCAAGAAAATGGATCTCTGTGTCACCCTTTAGCATGATTAAATGGAGACACATCACGGTGAGGAAATACCAAATTTTCATGAGACAAATGAAACTTATAGTGAGGACAACTTTTATAGACATTATTTCATTTTTAAATGTTCCATTTGGCTATTGGTTTATTTCTTGGTAAGGATTGCCATTAATAGCATGTTCACACATGAATCTTTCTTAACAATGTGAACCAAATTCTGTTTATAGATATCATGATACTAATTAGTATTTTTGAAGTTTAGACTTAATTCTGTTATTTCTTCATGCTGATCTTTATAGGGCTAAATATTTCTCACTTTAAAGAGAATAACGTAAGATTGAACTTATTTCAGGGTTAGTAGAATGGGGGAAATATGCAAAAAGATGTTATAATATCCTTCCTATATAGAGGAGATACATTATCTTTAGGGTTGTTTCCAAGTCTGTGTTTCTCTCCCCCCACTCTCTCTCCCACCCCTCCTCTCTCTCTCTCTTACTCTCCCGCCTTTATTATTTTTTTTATAAACAAGTCAAGGCAGCGAACATATTTAATGCTGCTTCTTTATTTTAATTTTCCCACAACAACCCTATGAGGTGGGTTGAGCTGAGAGACAGTGACTGGCTCAAAGTCACCCAGCTGGATTTCTATACTGAGGCGGGACTTGAATTTACAGGCTTCTGGTTTCTAACCAAGTGCCTTAATCACTAGGTAGTCACAAAGTCTGTATCTCCACAAGCTGAAAGCCTACAGGACTGTGGTTATCCCTTCTCTCCTATAGAGATAAGTCCTGGTCCTTTGTACCAATGATTCCTCAAAAAGCTGGGGAGATTTCTCGTGTACACTCTCCATTCCCTCCTTGGCATTTGTTAGCAAGCAGTGTCTCCACCCTGGAGATTTTGGATCATACAAAGTCCACCAGCATTGAGACCCTGATTATCAAGAACCGAGAGGTGGGTGGGATATGTCATCAGAATATCCATACCTCACCAGCTGCTGTGTGATGGTCTGGAGACTGGCAAGAGACCTCAAGGTTGTCCACGCAAACATTGTGAAAGAAATCCTATGCCACTGGGATATCCAACCAAGGGAACTAGAAGCTGTGGCTGCTGACAGAATCTGCTGCTGATGAGCTCTTTGCTATCACACCTACACTAGCTTTGAAGACAGGCATGGCCAGAAACTCATAGAAAAACCATGAGCAGTGTCAGAGAATAGCATTCACAATTATTACAACAATGGATTTCCAATGTACCCATGTGTTTGGTTTTGCACTTCCTGCTGGGGATTGAAGAGCCACCTTTGTGTCCACCAATAAACTGCACAACAGTGTGTCTTCTTCAAATGTGAAAGACTGACTATAAGATAGCTTGAAGGGCCATGAAGGGTTAATGTTACAAACATTAAGTTGGGATTTTATTTCCCTTATCAGAAAACAAGACATTACAATCTGGATGTGATTGCTTGAATAGGGGTGTGCTATCCATTCTATTGTTCAACATCTTCTCTGAGCTGGTTGAGACGATCTCCTGTTTATAATGGAGAATCCCAAGATTCTGATTTTTGGCAACTACAGTATCTATGACAATTCTGGAGCTTTCTCTGTGTTTCAGATGCTAACTACACCATTTTTTTGTAATTATTGTGACCAAACCTCTGGGCCAGATGCATGTCCACCTCATTGCCGGCAATGGGAAAAAAGTCGCGATACATCGCA
Source organism: Vipera berus (assembly GCF_964194415.1). Taxonomy (NCBI): domain Eukaryota; kingdom Metazoa; phylum Chordata; class Lepidosauria; order Squamata; family Viperidae; genus Vipera; species Vipera berus. The sequence continues at coordinate 15,318,905 of NC_138203.1, forward strand.
ACATGTCACGTGATGTTGCAAGTTTGACACCCCTGGTCTATGGAGATTCTCAGTCATCCAGGTCATGGTTGTCCCAAAGGCGCTTTTTCAGGAGGCAACTGGACTTTCTTGTTTTTCTTTGAAGATGTTTCGCTTCTCATCCAAGAAGCTTCTTTAGTTCTGACTGAATGATGGAGAGGAATAGAAGGATTTATATATCCAGTAATCTGGTCATTAGCACTCTGAGAGTCATTGAGGCCACTTGGGTGTTTATCTGTGCCCGTGAGGTCAACTGAATCGGAGTGCAAATGAGTATGGAATCTTCTTGGAACAGAGAAGTCCACATTCTGGACGGAGGACCACTAGTTTGAAAGAGGGGTCAAAGAGAACATCTACATTAAAATTGAACACCCCTCTCTCAACAGAGGGGGGGTATACGACACCCTCTATCTCCTGTTTACCACACAGTCCTTTGAGCAGTTCCAAGAAGGTTTTTTAAAACCATTTTTAGTTAAAGAGAGCTTGACCTCGGTAACCTTTTGATTGGATTACTGTAATGCATGCTGTATGGGGCTGCCCTTGAAGATCATGTGGAGAAAACAACTAGTGCAGAACAGTATGGCCAGAGTGGCATATGGGCTGTTAGGACAGAAATGACTTAACATTCTAGATTTCAGGAAAGTATTTGTTCTCAGTCTTTGAACTGTCCATCTGTCATTCTAATAAAGAGATTGATCATTATGATTCCACGTGGGCAAGGTGTAATTTGTCATTCAAAAACTTTAGAATAGAATAGAACTGGAAGAGACCATGGAGGTCTTCTAGTCCAGCCCCCTGATCAGGCAGGAGAACCTATACCATCTCAGACAAGTGACTGTCTAGTCCAGGGGTAGGTAACCTCGGCTCTTTTATAACTCATGGACTTCAACTCCCAGAATTCCTGAGCCAGCTGTGCTGGCCCAGGAATTCTGGGAGTTGAAGTCCATGAGTCATAAAAGAGCCGAGGTTGCCTACCCCTGGTCTAGTCTCTTCTTAATTTTTAACTGGGTTTTAATTGGAGTTTAACAGGGGTTTTATTTTATTCAAGGACTAAATTTAATTATTTTAATTGTTCTTAACTTTTGTAATTTGTATTGTTATTTTAAATACCTTGTGAACCGCCCTGAGTCCTACGGGAGAAGGGCGGTATATAAGTCCAATAAACATAAACAAACATAAACAAGTGAGGGAGTGCCCATGATTTCTGAAGGCAAGCTGTTCCACTGGTTAATTGTCCTCACTGTTAGGAAGTTTCTCCTTAATTCCAGGTTGCTTCTCTCTTTGATCAGTTTCCAACCATTCTTTCTTGTCCTGCCCTTTGGTGCTTTGGAGAATAATTTGACCCCCTCTTCTTTGTGGCAACCTCTCAAATACTGGAATACTGCTATCATGTTTTCCTTATTTTTTCTTATCTTTAGACTAGCCCAGGGGTAGGCAACCTCGGCTCTTTTATGACTCATGGACTTCAACTCCCAGAATTCCTGAGCCAGCATGGCTGGCTCAGGAATTCTGGGAGTTGAAGTCCATGAGTCATAAAAGAGCCGAGGTTGCCTACCCCTGGACTAGCCAAAGCCAAGTTCCGCAGCTGTTCTTCATATGTTTTAGCCTTTGATCATCTTAGTTGCTCTTCTCTGAATTGTTTCCAAAGTCTCAATATCTTTTTTGTAGTATGGTGACCAAAATTGGTTGCTGTATTCCAGATGTGGTCTTACTAGGGTTTTATAAAGAGGTACTAATACTTCATGTGATGTTGATTCTATGCCTCTGTTTATACAGCTCAGGATTATATTAGCGTTTTTGGCGGCGGCGGCTGTGCACACTGCTGGCTCATAGTCAAGTGATCATCCACTAGGATTCCAAGGTCCCTCTCACAGTTACTGTTTTTGAGCCAGGTCTCACCTAATCTGTACTTGTACATTGATTTTTCCTGCCTAAGTGTAAAACTTTGCTTTTCTCCACACTGAAACTCATTTTGTTGAGTAGGGCCCATTGTTCAAGTTTGTCAAGATCCTTTTGTCTTCTTGGGAGTTGGCTGTTCCTGCCAGTTTAGCGTCATCTGCAAATTTGATGAGTTCCCCTTCTATTCCTTCATCTAAGTCATTTATGAAGATAACTTAACCAGTTTTACATTTCTTTTGTCATTTATATCTATATTCTGTTTTCTTAACGGTTTCTTTTTCTCTCTCTCTCTCTACTTTCGTTATTTGGAAGAAGAAATTGTTTTCTGTGTGCTGTTTTTTTTTAAAAAAAATCCCTTTTATTTTAAAAATAAAAACAATATAGTTTGTGGGTTGGAAGAGGTGCAACATTACCACCGCTCTTTTACTCTGTTGGTGCTCAGGATACACCCGGTCCACTTTAAAGTGCTGGTGCTGCTTCTTACAGAGTCCTACATAGCTTTAAACCTGGATTTCTGTCCCAGTAACAACCACATGGCAGTCAGAGAGCTGCTGGGGAAGGCATTTTGATGGCCCTGGCTGTACAAATTTATATATCCATCAATAACAGATTTTTAAAAAAAATAATTTCCAATTTCTGTGAGAAAGCCCCACTCCTCTTGGACTTTTGGAAAATTCTAAAGACCCTGGCATTGCCCAAAACATGAGTAGCTCACTAGCTGACTTTAAATGTTTCCAGAATCATTGGGATGTTTATATTTTAGTAATAATTTAATGCGTAAATATTATTTTAAATTTTGAAACGGTCCTGAAAATTTGAGGGTGGAAGGACATGATATAAATCTAAATAAATAAACTACAAAGTGCTTTGTAGAAAGGGTGGTTCATGTATTGGGCTTGATTAGTGCTAATCTGAAAAGTAAATAAATCATTAAAACAAACTGCAAGCCTTCGACAGCAACGTGATCATTTTTTGTAAGCACATCACCGTCTTTGCATCCGTCTGTTTTACAGTTTTTAATTGTTAATACGTTTGAACACCACCCGGAGTCCCATTTGGCGGGATGGGTGGCAATGTAAATCTGATTTAAAAAAAAAGAAAAAGATTGTAAGGTTTGTATGTTGGAAAAAGATCCATAGTTGATTTTAAAAAAATAAAAAAAATAGTGCCTTCTTTCTTAGGGTGTTGAAAATAGGATTGGCAAGCTGATTTTGGCATCTGATATCTGGACACAATGGAATATCTGGGCAATATTGTCTCCTAAGGGTTAACTGGAGGTGGCTTGAGTCAAACAAAAGGAAGATCAGCAAGAGTTTTGCTTTCTGTTTTTGAAGGGGGTGGGAGTTTGCCAAGAGTCCCCCGTTGTTTAATTTCCTCCTGGAAGCAGCCCAAGTATGGGGCTCTCCCCCCCCCCAACCTTTTTTTTCTTTTTTTTTTCTTTTCTTTCCACAGTGACCATTGCAGAGGCTGAGCTGCTGGGGTCAAAGCCTCCTCTATTGATCAGTATCCCTGCAGTCTCCAGCTCCAGCATCTGCTTCATTGGCTTCTTTCAGTGCCTGCTTCAGTACATTAGAATAGAAATCCATAACCAGAGCTGTGCTCATCCGAGCAGGGGAAGAAACTAAATTAAATGGTATAAAACAATCTTGGATCAGGAGTTTGCGCCAATTCATCTTGATCTGAGGTGTCACACCGGGGCTCTCTTGTCTGAGCACCTGGGCTAGGAGGCAGCCATAGTGAAAATAGATGGAGCTGTGATCATTCATTTGTCAGCTAAGGAGCTTGGCAGCAGTTAGCAATTCCCTTCTGCAGAGGTCAGCTGACAGAACAATCAGGGCAACTGCAGAATGGAGCTTTCCTTTGAACTATTGTTATGGAGCGTGCTTCTTGGGGTGGGGTGGGGGGGCTTGAGGGAGAGGAGAGGGGAAACGGACTTTTTTTTTCCCAGAGAGGAAAATTAATGTAGGCAAAGCCCCCTCCCCCTTCTCCCTTTTGCAGTATGGCTTACATTCTGCTGCTGAAATCATATATACAAATGGTTGGCGATTAAAATGGTTATGTAACACTTAGTGTAGATTCCCGTCGTCTTCATTCCCCTCTGGTAAAAGGTAACTATTGATTTTTCTTCGCGCTTTCCTCCTTAAAGATCACCCTCCCTTCCGTTTCTTAGAGCAGCGTTTCCCAACCTTAGGAACTTGAAGATGCGTGGACTTCAACTCCCAGAATTCCCCAGCCAGCTATGCTGGCTGGGGAATTCTGGGAGTTGAAGTCCACGCATCTTCAAGTTCCTAAGGTTGGGAAACGCTGTCTTAGAGTATAATGCGATCACACACTACCAGAGCTAGAACTAGGAACCGGGGTTTTGGGGGGGGGGGGTTTTCCCCCCCCGAAACCAACATTTTAATGCTAGTCTTTTCAAAGGAAACAGAAAGGGAGGGAGGGATTGCCATAGCTTGATAATAACACAGCAGATGATTTTCCTGTTAATTCACAATTTTTTAATCTTCCGCTGCTGGCAATTCTTTCAGGGAAGCCAGTGCCTTTTTTTTTTTTTGACTTCCCTCACATTTACCATCACAATACAGTAGGAAGAAGTGAGGGTTTTGGTGTGTTTTTTTTCCTTCATATAAAGCTGTTGAAAATATACTGAAAGTGTACTCTTGGCAAATGGATGAAAATATAAATTTCTCTTCAGTACAGTTTCCAAGTTAATTTTGAAACCAGGGTCTTTGTAGCAAACTCAATATACCACGGCCAGCGCACGTCCACTGAAGCAAAGAACTGACACAGTTACTCTGCTACAAGAAGCATGCACTATTTTAGACCTGGGGCAGGTGCAGCTTTCGAACCCCTCTTATACATCCCCCTCTGACCATAAATTCTGAAAATTAAAAGGACAATTTCTTTCCAATTTCAGGTAGAGAGAAATCACAAATATTGGAAATTAGACTTAGCACCGTTTATTTTATTTTTTAAGCAAAAGCAAAAGGGGTACAGAATCATTTGTGGGGTCATTAGCTATCCAATGCAGCCTTCGTTTTTCCAAGATATTGAGTATGGTTCTTAGCCAGCAAGAGACTGTCCATTGTCTAAATTTTATATTCCTTTGCTGGCTTAATTTCTGAAGCAATCCTTTCCTCTCTTCTCCCTTCCCCTCTCCTTCCCTCTACACCTGCCTTGGTAATTACTTTGGGCAACTGGAAAGTAATTTATGCTTAAGTTGTAATATCATCCACATATAATAGCTATGTATATTTTAAGGCAACACAGAATTGCTGTGATTGTATGATCCTGTGGCTTTACTCTGCCTTTGACTATGAAATGTAACATTTTTATGGAACATAATTTCCCCTCCCAATTGCTGAGGTTGGCTCCCATCCTATTGCTTTTCTGAAAGCCTTAAAAAAATGTCAGTGGGACAATGAATGGAAATGGAGCCAAACAAGTGGCTGTTTTGATTACATTGTCGCTGCCACGGGAGATGGGGTAGGGTTTTTTGATGGTTTCATTATATGGTCGATCTTTTAAATTTTGTAAATGTTGCGAGCCTCGTAGTCACAACACAGAGTGGATTGGGTGGCTAAATAAATTTGTTTAATAAATAAAATAGCAATAGCACTTAGACTTATATTCCTTATATAGGCTTCACAGTGCTTTACAGCCCTCTCTAAGTGATTTACAGAGTCACGTATTGCCCCCAACAATCAGGGTCTTCATTTTCCCGACTTTGGAAGGATGGAAGGCTGAGTCAACCTTGAGCCAGTGAGAATCGAACTTCTGGCAGTCGGCAGAATTAGCCTGCAATAGTGCATTCTGATCAATGCACCACGACAGCTCAGTAGTGTAAAGGCAAAATAATCTCTTAGTATAACAGAATGACAGAGTTGGAAGGAACCTTGGAGGCTTCTAGTCTTCTAGTCCAACCCTCCGCTCAAGCGGGAGATCCTATATAATTTTCAGAATTACTGCTATCAAAACCATTTCAGCAGTGGTGGGATTCAAATATGTGAACAATCAGCTCTCTGTGTGGATGCCACTTCCGGAAGTCCATTCTGGGCCTGGGCAACAAAAAATTAGCTACTGGTTGTGCCGAAGTGGTACGAACCAGTTGAACCCCACCATTGCATTTCAGGTAGTCCTCAACTTATAACCATTCATTTAATAAGTTACAATGGCGCTGAAAAAAAGACTTATGACTGTTTTTCACACTTACAACTGTGTCCCCACAGTCACATGATCAGAATTTGGACACTTGGCAACTGGCATGTATTTATGACGGTTGCAGTGTCCCACGGTCATGTGATCACCTTCTGTGGCCTTCTGACAAGCAAAATCAATGGGGAAGCCAGATTCACTTAACAACCGTGTTACTAACTTAGCTTACAAACTGCAGGGATTCGCTTAACAACTGTGGCAAGAAACATCATAAAAGGGAACAAAACTCACTGAACCATCCTGCTTAGCAATCAAAATGTCGGGCTCAATTGTGGTTATAAGGCGAGGACTACTTATAATTTCTAATGAAGCAGATAGCTGTTTAATCATCATTGTCCTTATGCATTTGTATTACAGGTACTCTGTCTGGACTTCCACAAATTAAAAAAATATCTATGTCATATGAAGAGAGACGAAAACAAGCTACCGCCATTGTTCTACTAGGAGTAATTGGAGCAGAGTTTGGAGCAGAAATAGAACCTCCAAAGTTGCTAACTAGACCACGCAGTTCTAGTCAAATTCCAGAAGGTTTCGGCTCAACAAGTGGCGGATCCAACTATTCTTTGGCGAGGCATACCTGTAAGTTATTTTCTTCTTTTCCTCCACTTTAACACAGCTGTTGTATTGAAAGTTCCATTAATCCCATATATTTATAATGTGCATAATATGGCCCAGTTCAGCTAGAGAGGAAAGCAAATGTCAGAGCTGCCTCAACTTGGGCTTCTAACTAAAAACGATCCTTGCCTCCATTGGTTGAGAAAGGGATAGTTTACTAAAAGTCGAGTGAAATACAGTAATGCAAAGCCAGGGCTAAACGTTTGCACGTAATTTTTCCCCAGTTAACTCTCTCTCTCCTCCCTTAGTCCCTTGTCATTGTTGGTCTCTCATTGTCTCTCAGTTTTAAAAAGAGATATTTTGGAAACAGTCACTCTACGGATGGGCATTCTGCTCCCAGGGAAACGACCTTGGAAACTTTCTCCCAAGCCTCCTCCCATCCTTGCAGCCTCCCCCCAGGGTTCATGGCAGACTGACAGTGAGATTGCAGTTCTGACAACAATATAATACAATAGTGCAGTACACTACACTACACTACAACTACATTATACTATTTCTCTTTTCACCCCAGTGGGTGGTCTATGTCTTCCTCAATTTGGGTCATCTGTCAGAGGCTTGGAAATTTCAGGGTTCTGCACAGTATCTTAGCTACCACTGCACTGTTCTGGACAGAGAGCTAGGATATTGTTCATGGGATCTGTTCAAGCCTCTCCCAGATTAATTGGTCACATCCCGGTGGTATATAAAGTAGTCCCAGTGTGTGTGTGTGAGTGAGTGTGTGTGTGTGCTCATATACATATAACCAAAGTGGTCCCAATGCTGGTATATATTGTGTGTATCCCCAGTAGGAAAACAAACAAGAGTCTTCCATCTTCACTCTTTAATTCATGCTGTGGAGGAGGAAATGGAAAATAAAAGTTAGATTTCCAAGTAATAAAATCTCCAGTGCTTTCATGCTAATGGATCCTACTTTCTTTAAACTATTGTAGGTGAAACTGAGTCAGGATTCTGGCTTTATCCTCAGCAATCATAATTTAAGCAAGCCACCATTTCCTGAGATTCAGTGGTACAAGAAACTATAACAGTTAAAAAAAAATACGCTTATAATTATGTCCCAAATGAACTGAAGAAGCTTCTTGGATGAGAAGCGAAATGTCTTCAAGGAAAAACAAAGTCAGTTGCATTTTGAAAAAGCACCTTTGGGACAACCATGACTGAGAATCTCCATAGACATTTCTCTTACAGTTATGGTTAACTCTGTTCTGAAATATTTGCATTGTCCTATGGGAGGTGACAGTATCTAGTCAGCTTGGCTATTCTTGGAGAAACTGAGCAAGTTTGGACCTGCTTGATACTTGATTTGCAGGCCATCAAGAATGTCAGCATTGTAGACCAAACTGACAAATTTAAAAAAAAACATCCCAGAAGAAATAGTGGCAAACTACTTCTGAAGTAACCAGAAATTGTAGTCATCAAAAATTGACATGAGATTCTTTTACCTTTTAAAATATTCAGTATGAATAAAATATTCAGATTCAGATTTATGAGATCGGTACAGCTTAATCGGACTGTTAAATGTCACAGATTATCTTTGCTACTTTAAGATAAATATTACTCCTACATTGATGTTTAAGGAACTTTTCAGGTTTTATGGCTGGAAAAGAAATTTTAGGTTGAAGAGAGAAAAATATACAGAACAAATTTCAAACTTGCCCATTGCATATATTAAAGTTGATTAGCAAAAACATGTTATATTTTAAGAACAGTTTTTGAAGTATCATCATGAGGGTATACTGCAAAAAGTATGTTCAAACAAAAGGGAACAAATACCTTTTTGTAAGGGCAGAGAACTTCATTAAAGGTAAAGGTAAAGGTTCCCCCGCACATGCGTGCTAGTCGTTTCCGACTCTAGGGGCCGGTGCTCATCTCCGTTTCAAAGCCGAAGAGCCAGCGCTTGTCCGAGGACGTCTCCATGGTCATGTGGCTGGCATGACTAGGCACCAAAGGCGCACGGAAACGCTGTTACCTTCCCACCGTAGTGGTCCCTATTTTTCTACTTGCATTTTTACGTGCTTTTGAACTGCTAGGTTGGCAGAAGCTGGGACGAGTAACAGGCGCTCACTCTGTTACGCGGCACTGGGGATTCGACCCGCCAAACTGCCGACCTTCTGATCGACAAGCTCAGCGTCCTAATCCACTGAGCCACCGCGTCCCTTTAGAACTTCATTACTCTCTTCCTAATGACTTGTTTATTGTTTGGGGGAAAGTAATTACTAAGATTCTGGACATGTTGCATTAAAGTTTGATATCTATATATTATCCAAAGTGATGTTTGGAACCATGAAGAAGACATGAGAGAAAAAACTAAGAAACACTTTTTAAAATTAAAACATACAGGTTTTCATGCCTGAATAATAAATCTCAAAGTAATCCTCATAAACATCTGTGACTTAAAACCATTGAAGCACTATTTTCTTGGAATCATTTTCCAGAGAATATTCAATAACATCAGTTCCCAATCATGGCCTTCATTTGGACCATAACAACAATAGACAAACATGTCCACCCCATCTCCAGTTTATACCAACAGGTCTCACATTCAATAAAAGTGCAATTGAAGGCTCACTATATTGCCAGATCTCACACAATTGGACTCTTATAATTCTCTGAAATAGATTTGAGGCAGGAATTTCAAAAATTTACAAGACTTGGTGATCATCTGAGATTTTTGGTCATTTAAAAATAATTATTGAATCACAATGGCTGTGCTTCTTTATAACACTATATTAAATGAAAAAGGTGAGAGACTTAATTCCGTCATTTTGATCCAACGTACACTTTTGCTTTTCAAAATTCTGTTCATAAGGGCAAATCTATAATCAGAGTTACACCACTAAATTTGTTGAATTTAGCACTTTTCATTATTACTATCATATTTTTACCATTAATTGTAGTTGTTTGAGAGACAAAATGTTGCCCTTCTGTAATCAAGTTTTTTATCCTTTTCCCTTGGGTACTGCTGCCTTATATGGCAGAATATTGGTGAATTCTAGATAATATTCATATTAGATTATGCTCATTCCCATGGACAGGTTTCTTGCATATTTGACTGCTCAATCTTATTGCTAAGGGTTGCTAAGAATTGGGCAGCAAATAGATGTTTGGAAATAAATTTAACACTTACAGATGATTAAAACCCTGATCAGAAATTTAGACTTAATTAAACAAGGTAAATAGTCATTTTTGTACCATTTTTATTCCACATTTGTCATATTTGATAGTTCATGTCCTATAACAATTGACATCCTGTTTGCTTGACAAGATGGATATATATGGGGGATTTTTTTTCCTCATGAACCTCTGATATGCGCTGTATATCTGGATTGTTCTGGATTCTGGAAGTCCAGATTTTTATGAACCAGTAATATATTGTTCAGTGACCAAACAAAATATTTAACTATTAAACACAGATTTGTTCACTTTTTTGAAGTCAGTTCTCAGAGTTGTTTGCAAACAAATAGAAGTGTATGTTGTATTAATTGAGGATATCTTAATCACTTCAACTGAAATGGTTAGTAATTAAACAATGGAACAGCTCTTCCCCTCCTATCTCATTGCAAGTGTATACAATTTAAGGAAATGAAATCTTATGTATAGCTGCTGCTTTCTTTGTCTAGAAAAATATATATTTATTTTTTCATTCAGCCCCTGAAGCCAGTGGGCTTCATTAACGAATTACTGGTAACTCAGTTGGTGACTTGATATATGATAGAAACAACTGGTGCGTTTTTTTAAAATAATTTCTATGTGCTTGCTTGCTCACAACGCTTTTGTTTTTGTTTTTGCAAATGCCCAGCAGTGGCAATCCACCAGAACTAAATTAATGACCAAATGAAGTAGAGGACTCTGCAGCTGTTCAGGTGCTACATCATCATTATTTAACAGACACTGTTGGGTAGTTGAAATATTCTTCCATGTCACATCAGGAAGTAGACTAGGCTACAAATCCCCTTTACAGGATATAGAAACTTCTCTGTGAATTTAGAACCACAGAATTAGACCAGTAGTATAAGGTCTAATGTGGAAAGCATCCACAGAGTTACAAGGAAAAAATGTAGCCCACATGATCAGTGCTCCCCATTTGGATTGGGAGAAGCTGTCTCTGACTCAGTTCTACCAAGACTAAAGGTGTTTGACCCACCCAGACCTGTGGATATTCTGTGGGTATTCCCTATTCAGGGTAGTATCATCAGCATATAGAAGATTATTGGTGCTTTTTCCTCCCGTTTTAAAACCAAATTCATGTTCTCCCAATCTAGCCTTCCTCAGTGCAGTCAGTACTTCACTGGTCAAATTCTGTACCAATGCTCTTAGAAGCAAAAATCTTGTCCCAGTATGCATCTTTCTCCTGGTATTCGATGTGCAAGGTAGTACTTGCTAGCATTGGCTGCCTTGTGACTCACTATTCCTTCTGGCCAAAATAAACGGTCACATGGTAAATCATATGGTTTGCTCGGCACTCGTTTTTAGTACTCATCACACCTCCCAGAACAAGTTAACAACAAGTATCGAGGACCACTATATATATTCATTACACGGGTTGAATAAGTATGGAGAGACTATACAATCCCTTGTCACTTGCAAAACTTGTGCTGGTCATTTTCACTTATCCAAACATTAGCTTCCTATCTGATATATAGATTTCACATAAGGGCAATGAGATGTTTTGTGCTTCCCATTTTCCTAATGAGATTCCACAGCCTGACATGGATCAGCACATCTGAAGTCCCTTCTATAATTGATCAAGCACATATTAACTTCTTTTTGGTATCCTTTGGCTTTCTCAATTGTCCATTGTGTATCAGCAATAATGTGTCTTGCTCCTCAGTCATTTCTAAAATCAGCTTGAACATTTGGCCTCTCCCTTGTCATGTAGAGTTCTGATCAGCATTGACGATCCTAAGAATTATTTTGCCAGCACATAAAATTAGGATATTATGCAATGGTTTACATACTCTGATAAGTCTCTTTTCTTTTGTGTTGATAAGTAGGCTGATCTCTTCCAAACTGTTGGTCACAGTGTCATTTTCCACAGTTGCTAGCATAGTTTGGTTAGAGCCTTTGCTGTTTCAATGTTTCATATCTTGCTGGCTTTTTCAGTGTACATTACATCAATTCTTAAAAGAATCTTACTTGATAATGATTGGAGTGATGCTTAAACGTCATCTTCTAATATTGGAGGTTCTTGTAAATAAGAATATTTTCTAGGGTATCTTGAATGTTGTACATCATCTTCCTGTACTGCTGCAGTGTGATATACTGTATAGCAGAGGCCTCCAACCTTTGGGGCACCAGGGACCGGTTCTGTGGAGAAAGATTTTTCCATGGACCAGAGAGGGCATGGGTTAGTGTGCTGCCTGCATCCTGCAGATGGGGCTTTGCTTGTTTGCGTGGCCCGGTTGCTGGCATGCCATGGACCGGTGCTGGTCCATGGACCGGGGGTTGGGGACCCCTGCTGTATAGTACATGCCTATTTACTTTAGCTGGGCAGTTCTTCACACCTTAGGGTGAATTTGCTGGGATTATATACTCTTGGCACATATTCCCTGCATCCATAACTCATACCTCCCAGACACATCCTTCTGGCCCCAGCACGTGGGAGGTTGGGAGTCTGCTTTGCTGATTATTTCTATCTTGACTGATATGCAATAAGCACAAAGTTCCACACAGCATAGGAACTTGGGTAGGCCATTGAGTGGTTCATAAGCCCATTTGGTGTCTGTTTGTTTGGGTTTTTAAAATTTCATTAATGGTCCCCTATATTCTCCAATATCTCCATTTCTAGTGGTTAAGGCATCAGGCTAAAAATCCGGAGACTGTGAATTCTAGCCCCATTTTAGGCATGAAAAGTTGGCTGAGTCACTTTGAGCCAGTCACTGTCTCTCAGCCCAACCCACCTCACAGGGTTGTTGTTTGGGAGAAGGGCGGTATACAAATCTCAATAAATTAAATTAAATTAAATAAATTAAATTGTTGTGGGGAAAACAGGAAGCGGTAAGAGGTATAGCTTAGATATACTTGGTGCCTAAGTTACTTGTAAAAATAATAAGGCAAGAAAAAGTAAGTTTTTAAAAAATATATATTCTTATTTTCTAGCAAGTCACCTAGAGCTGCTTTGGTAATTGAAGAAATCCACACACACACACCAAAAAAACCCAAATAAAGGAAGGGAGACTTATTCTTGAGTATAAATTGAGTACAAATTGCAATATTTCTCCTAAGAACTCCTCCATTGCAACAGCTTCCATGACAGATGGCCTTCCAGCTTCAGTTTAAACCATGAAAGAGAGTCTGCCACCTCCCAAAGTAGTTGGTTCCATTGTTGAATGATGTAATCTACCACCTTGCAATTTAAATCCATTATTTATTGTTTGGCCTTCTGGAACAATATTGAATACGTCTGCTTCATCTTCCACATCACAGGCCATCAAGATACTCAAAGAAAGCTTACATATCTTTCTACAAATGTCTCCAGATTAAACATATCCAATTGTTCCTTATACTTTTTTTTTCCTACCGGGATCCTTGTCATTTTGGTTGTGTGCCACAGGACATAATTCCAGTTGGTCTGTGCTTTTCCTATAATGTGATGTTCAGAATTAGTCTCAGCCTTCTTGGTGTGATTTGACCAATACAGAATAGACCAAACAATGACTTCCCTTAATTTGACATTACTGTTTACTTTTATTGATGCACCCTAAGACTGCATTTTCTTTTTCTTTCTTTCTTTTTTTCTTTTTTGGCAGCTACTTGCAAAAAAAAAGGTAGACTTTTTTTATTAAGTTCTTCTGAGGATTTTTCTGCATGTTCACACAATCAGACTGCTTTTCTACAGTTCTGGGATAATGAAACTATAGCCTAGATGAGTAGACAGTCTGCTGTTGGTGTCATACTGAGCTTCCTGAACAGTAAATTCAATAGGAATTCCAAGAGATAATCCTACTGTTGACTTTTGAGAGATTGACTATAAAAGATATAAGTTCTGGGAAAGATTGCTTCTTCAGGACAGAGTAGCATTTTCAGTTAAAAATCCCTCTATTGTCACATCCTATTTCATTTAATTCAGTTCTCATCTTTGAAATGGGTAAAATATATTTTGTTGTGGGGTAGAATATGCCCAGTACTATGCCAACCAACAGGATTTCAGTCTTTACAGAATCTCAAGTACACCAAACATAAGCATTATTTGCTTTATTCAACTTAATTGTGCTAATACTGGTTTGTTTAGTGTAAACTGTTACCCATTCCTGTTTTAAACCATTACTTATATCTTACGGGTGAAGACCATTAATGAAATAAACCATGATTAAATAAACCATGGCTAAGCAAATCAGGTTTTGATTAAACAAACTGTATTAATCAGCATGTGTGATTCCAATCATTTCATCAGCTATGTTAGACTCAGCTCTAATGTGCCCAACCAGCTGACCAATAGGTATGATGGTTATGAACTTATAGAAAGGTAAGGTAAGTGTACCACAGAGCAGGAGTTTTAGGAATGCTCCTTTAAACTTTTTAAACATTTAAAACTTTAAACTCCTTTAAAACTTTAAACTCCTTTAAACATTGTCTAAAGATGAAGTAATTTATAATAATAAAATAGTAGTATCAAGATATGAAGATAGAATTTGAATATTTATGACCTAAACCAGCCACAGTGGTCCCATGGCACACTGGATGCCATACCGAAAATATTTTGGGTAGCACTTAGAAAATCTGCACACATTGACAACATTTCCATCAGTCAATTGATAAAAGCCACAACTGCTTGGATCCTCATATGTATTTTGTCAATATATTGTGACATCTTAGGTTCTTGGGAAGAACTCATTGCATATGTGGCCTACACCAGCTAAAGAACTGGCAGCTTGTGACTTCACATTGTTGTGACCGCATAACAACAGCAATCAGCATTAGGTATGGGTTTCTGGTTTAGTATCAGGGAAGTTAGCCATGATGCAATACTTAAGAGTATAAATATGAACTATACTTTTTCCTTCTGTTGACCTTAATAACAGAATTATTGAATTGGATTGTGTTCATTCCTTTTTGCCCATAACATGCATGCACAAGTTTTATCTTAATTTGACTCAATAAAATAATAAAATAATTTAATAAATTATTCATCCTATGGTAAAATATTTTTAGGCTGCATTCCTCTTTTGATTTTTTCAATGATCATGTTAAATGATACTTTAAATTTAGAGGTCAAGAGCTTTTTAATACTATAAATGAATCAGGTGCCTGTTTGAGAAACACAGCACATTGATTCTCTAGATAATAAACAAATTTGGACCCAAAAATTATTTACTGTTTCCATAGCACTGTAATATAGCATCATAGTAGAACTAAGAATCCACTTAAAAGCTGGTGGAGCTAAATTCTCTCTATAAATTGAAACAAGTCTGAGCTAAAGCTCATTTACTGTCTTGGAACAGAATTGATCGTGCTTTCACATTTGATTCACCCACTGCAGATTTTGAGAGGAAGAAAAATGGCATTGTTCGGTCAGTTTAACTAGGCTGGAGTTAGAGAGAAAAGATTGGCTGATTTAATCCTTTTCTATCTTTGAAGCCAATTTTATTAGAATTTGGGCTCATTTGACTGTCTTTTAGGGTACAGCATTAAAATGTATCCATTTTGGCTTTCCCATGAAAAAGTGTCAGCAGAAAATAATGCTGTTGCTTTGTACACCTTTGTATGCTTGGTTAAAACTAAAGGTCACCAGCATAATGTCCAAAGAAGCCAGGTGTAGCTTAGACTACAAAATATGACATACAATGGTCGATTGCTCCCTTCTTACATGTTTCTGAGCCCTTCCATTGATGAAATAGCTCCTCACTCAGTCCAGGTCAGCAAAATTACATTGCAGCATTTTATTACTAGCCTTAATTTCCCCTTTTGATTTATTTTTCATCTGTTGAGATCAATTGTGATAAAAAAAGTACACAGACATTATTTCATTAAATGCTCAGGATAAGAGGTTCTCATTGATGTTATTCCCATTTTTAATCTAACTGTGCCTACGGATTTCAAACAGTGTTTGTGGATACATTATTTCACCTTTTGATCTGTCTTTGGACAATGGTTTAAAATAAAGGATTGTTCCAGTTGTTGTTCTTTTTTGTAATTCCAATTATGTTGCAAAAATTGGCAGAAACGGTATTTTAAAATTCCTCATCTGCCAGACTATGCTAATTGCCAAGTACATTTCCTATGTACCTTGCTCATAATTAACAAGCCATTCATTTAATAGGTGCTGAGATCTAAAGTATGTATAGGTAATCCTCAACTTGACCCCAAAATTTATGTTGCTAAGCAAGATAGTTACCGTATTTTCCAGAGTATAAGATGACTTTTAACCCATGAAAATCATCTCAAAAGTTGGGGGGTCGTCTTATACGCCCAGTCATCTTATATGCCGGAAAATAGTACATAAATCAATCAAGCGCCCCCGTTCTTGCAAAGCAACTTCAAGCCTCCTTAGTCCAGTCCCCCCTCCAACATGACTCTCCCTTCCCACCCCCAAGAGCCTCTCAGCCCCTTCCCCTCCCCCTTGCAAACGCCAGACCCCGGGAGCTCTTGCATCTATTCCAAAGGGTGGGTGGAAGGAAAAGCCCCTTTCGGCTCCGGCTTGGCTGCAAGTCAGCGAGCCTGGGAAGGCACGCCCTCCCCTCTCACTGTGGAGGAAGCAGGGCAGGCTGCTCCGGGGAGTGCGCGCATGCGCAGGACTGCCCTGCCGGCTCCCGCCCTACGCCGGACGGCTCCGCCGATGCTGCGTCAAGAGGGAAGAGGGTGAGGCGCCTGCCATGGCTCCCCGAGGACTCCTTAGGAGCCGGGGAGCGCGTGCGTGCGCAGGACTGCCCTGCCGGCTCCCGCCAGATGCCAGCCTGCCCTGCTTCCTCCACAGTGAGAGGGGAGGGCGTGCCTTCCCGGGCTCGCTGATTTTCCGGCGTATAAGACGAAAAATCTTGAAAATCATCTCAAAAGTTGGGGGGTCGTCTTATATGCCCAGTCGTCTTATACGCCGGAAAATACGGTAAGTAGTTTTGCCTCATTTTATGACTTTTCTTACCACAGTTGTTAAGTGAATCAGTGCAGTTGTTAACATAGTTGTTAATTGAATCTAGCTTCCCCATTGACTTTGCTTGTCAGATCGCAAAAGATGACCACTGGACACTGCAACAGTCATAAATACATGCCAGTTGCCAAGCATCCAAATTTTGCTCATGTGACCATGGGGATGCTACAGCAGTTGTCTCAGTAGAAAGTCTCTTTTTTCAATGCCACTGTAACTTTGAACAGTCACTATATGAACTGTTGTAAGTTGACGACTAATTATATTAGCTGTGGCTTTACAGTTACATTATAAAGTTACATTATATAGTCAAATCAAATGTAAAAAGAAATATAAAAATCCAAGTACCCAGAAGCAAGAATGAGAATCGGTAAATGTTGATTTATTTCAGGTTTCTTGAAAGCAAGATGTTCAGCTAACAATCAGTGTCTAGACAACCATTCCTTACCTCTACCAGTCATTAAGCAAATACCGGGGAAATTATCTTATTTTGGTGTCAGTCAATGCAATCACTTAACAGCATAGTGATTCCTGGGCTGCTTTTTGCATTATTGAATCTTTAGAATGATGGAGTGATTAGGATTTAGACAATTGTGATTACATGTCTTTCAGGGAATACGGAGAGAAATTCTAGAAATGTAGTTGATGGGTCTATTGAGAACAATCAATGTACCGTGATATGCTGTATTTAATGAAAATACTACTTTGAGGATAACGATGCTGTTGTGTTGGGCACCTGAGTCTTCTGATGAAATGTGCCAAATGTTTCAAATTTAAACAATGGGATGTTGCACACTTTGTGTTCTGGCATATCCTGTTCAAATTGCCATTCTACAGTAATTGATTTGACCTTAACATGGTCAAAACTCAATATTTTACCAGTCTGTTATTTTTAATTGATATGCTTGCCATTCCATCACGGGTGGAGTCAAGGCTACTAGTAAAAATGAAGATATTATATTAAGATGTTCAATATTATCTTTAAAATACATGAAGTCCTGAAGCTGACATTAATTAACTTAGGTGATCTAGCTAAACAGGAATGGTTTAACTCCATTTCTAGAGGAGGAGGAGGCTGGCTGGCTGGCTTTCCCTTATTCCTGATGTTCTAAACCTGAGCTGCTCATTTATACGGGTAGTCCTCAACTTATTACTACAACTGAGCCCAACATTTCTGTGGCTAAGTGAAACATTTGTTAAGTGAATCTTGCCCCATTTTACAACCTTTCTTGCCACAGTTGTCTAGTGAATCACTGCAGTGGTTAAGTTAGTAACATGGTTGTTATGTCAATCTGGCTTCCCCATTGACTTTGTTTGTCAGAAGGTTGGGAAAGGTGATCACGTGACCCCAGGAGACTGCAACCGTCATATATATGAGTCTGTTGACAAGCGGTTGAATTTTGATCAGGTGACCACAGGGATGCTGCCATGGTCATAAGTGTGAAAAATGGATCATAAGTGACTTTTTTCAGCACTGTTGTAACTTTCAGTGGTCACTAAATGGACGGTTGTAAGTTAAGGACTATTTGTAAAGTCTTAAAAATCCACTCTGTTTTCTTAAAACTATGACTGCTTATGTGCCCAGTTAACTTGCAGTTCAGCATCCAAGGGCAATGATATTAGCAGAATTTTCTAATTATAACATTTTTCTAAGTTGTAAGGTTAAATTTAAATTAAATTTTGAAAAGTATACTCCTCACATACTTTTTGTTTTCTTGTTTATTCTCCACTGAGTGTTTTAACTTTTGTTTATTGTCTCTTGAAAATTTTTCAACTGGCACAAAAGTAGGTTTGCAGTATAGATGAGGAAGCCACCTTTAAAATCTTTGTACTTATTATGGCAGTGGCATAAAAACTGACAGGTAAATTAGAATAAGATCTTAAACCTCTTTAATAAAACAATTAAAGTAGTGAAATGTGCCTTACCATTTTAGTAATTTCATTGACAAAGACATTAAGGGCTCTAGGTGACATCTTGAAATCTATTGGAGTTCGAACAAGATATAGATATTAAAATTGTCTGACCTTCTCAGCAGTATTGCTGTAAAAGTCATATATTTTTACGTAAAATGCAAAGGGCTTGCTAAAAAAATTAGCCAGGTTAAAATGACGCATTATGAAGTTACAGTGTTGTAATCAAAATTGGCAACTTCATGTCCATTCCCTAATTCTAACTATCTAATGTACACAAAACTGAAATATTCTGCATGAAAGAAACTTTATACAGATATTCGCCACTATTGCCAACTTTATACCTTTAATGTTTTATTTCTGTTGTGCCATGTTAATTTTTCTTTATTTTATTTATTTAATTAATTAATTAGTTTTCTATACCGCTCTATTCCCGAAGGACTCAGGGCGGTTTACAGGGCAATATTTAAAAGACAATATAAAATTAAGATTAAAAAATAGAATTAAAAAGAATTAAATTAATTAATAGCCCAACAATAAAACAATGTTAAAAACTTGAAACTAAAAAACCCCTCAGTCCAGGCCAGATAGATCGAAAAGCCAGGTTTTCAGGTCCCGGCGAAACGAGCACAGGTCGGGGGCAGTCCGGAGTTCCACAGGTAAATCGTTCCAAAGGGCAGGTGCGCCCACAGAGAATGCCCTCCCTCTGGAGATCACCCGCCGGCATTCCCTGACTGGCGGCACCCTAAGGAGGCCCTCCCTATGGGAGCGCACAGGACGATGGGAAGTTGATGCTGGCAGCAGGTGCTCCCTAAGATAATCCGGGCCCATGCCATTTAGGGCTTTATAGGTCATCACCAGCACCTTGAATCTCACCCGGAGGGCAACTGGAAGCCAATGCAGCTCGTGGAGAAGAGGTGTTACACGGGAGTATCGGGAGACTCCCATCACAACTCGCGCGGCCGCATTCTGCACCAGCTGAAGCCTCCAAGTGGTCCTCAAGGGCAGCCCCATATAGAGAGTGTTGCAGTAGTCTAACCGGGAGGTCACGAGCGCATGAGTGACTGCGTAGGGCATCTCGGTCCAGATAGGGCCGCAACTGGTGCACCAGGCGAACCTGGTTAAAAGCCCCCCTGGTCACGGCTCCTATATGATCTTCCAAACTGAGCCGTGAATCCAGGAGAACGCCCAGGTTGCGAGCCCTATCAACGGGGGGTAACACCTCACCCCCCCATAGTTAACGATGGACAAAACTGGTTCTCCCGAGATGCCGGTATGCACAGCCACTCAGTCTTGGCGGGATTGAGTCGAAGCCTGTTTCTCCCCATCCAAACCCGGACCGCCTCCACGCAACGGGACATCACGTCGAGGGCATCACTGGGTTGGTTCGGGGTGGAAAGAAAAAGCTGGGTATCATCAGCATACTGATGATACCCCACCCCGAAACCACAAATGAGCTCACCCAGTGGCTTCATATAGATGTTGAACAAGAGGGGAGAGAGAACCGACCCCTGAGGAACTCCACAAACAAGAGGCCTTGGGGCGGATCTCTGCCCTCCCGTCAACACCGACTGCAAGCGGCCCAGGAGGTAGGAGGAGAACCACTGTAAAACAGTACCCCCCACTCCCAACCCCCTGAGACGCCGCAGTAGGATACCATGGTCGATGGTATCAAAAGCCGCTGAGAGATCTAACAGGACTAGGACAGAGGAACATCCCCTGTCCCGAGCCCGCCAGAGATCATTCACCAGCGCGACCAATGCCGTCTCCGTGCTGTACCCAGGCCTGAAGCCCGATTGGTATGGGTCTAGATAATCAGTTTCCTCCAGGAACAAAGGAAGCTGATGCGCCACCACACTCTCAACAACCTTAGCTAAAAAGCGAAGGTTGGAGACTGGATGATAGTTATTCAAAATAGCTGGGTCCAGGTCAGGCTTCTTGAGAAGGGGTCTCACCTCTTTCAAGGCGGTAGGGAAGGTACCCTCTCTCAAAGAAGCAGTTATTACTGCCTGGAACCAGCCTCGTGTCTCCTCCCGAGCTGAATACACCAGCCAGGAGGGGCACGGGTCCAATAAACACGTGGTGGAGCTCAGTCTCCTCATGGTCCTGTGCACCTCATCCGGGGTCACAGGATCGAATTCACTCCAAATGACATTCTCAAGACCTCCCCGTCAGTCTCTGCCCAGTCAGAGTCCAGACCGGCCCAAATCTGAGCGATTTTGTCCGCAAGATGATGACTAAACTCCTCGGCCTGCCCCTGCAAGGGCTCCTCCCTCACCTCCCGATTAAGGAGGGAGTGAGTCACCCTAAACAGGACAGCTGGGAGATTATCTGTGGATGCGATGAGGGCAGCGAAGTAATTAGACTTCGCCATCCTCATCGCCGTGAGTTAAGACCTCGTAGCGGCTCTCAACCGCAATCGGTCAGATTCGAATCGGCTGGATCTCCAACAGCTCTCCAGACCCTGTCTCCGACGCTTCATCTCCTGGAGCTCCACAGAAAACCATGGAGCCCACCGGGATCTGCGCCGGATCACGGGTCACAAGGTTACAACACGGTCGAGCGCCTCGGTGGCAGCCCTCTCCCAGGCCTCCACCAAGGCGTCGCCCGAGCTGTGAGTGAGGGAGGTAGGTATATACCCAAGCGCCGTCTAGAACCGATCCGGATCCATTAGGCACCTGGGTCGGAACCACCTGGTCGGTTCCACAGCCCAGCAGCGAGGGGTGGCAAAGCAGAAGACCAACCGCAGGAGGTGATGATCGGACCATGACAGGGGGACAATAGTTGGCGAGCCCCCTCCCAGATCATCAAACCACTGTCCAGATAGAAAAACTAGGTCGAGAGTGTGACCCCCCTCATGAGTCAGACCCTGAATTATTTGGGTCAGGTCCATGGCCGTCATGGAGGCCATGAACTCCCAAGCTAACTCTGACAATCCCCCCAGGGAAGGAAGGTTAAAGTCGCTCAAAACTATAAGTTTGGGAAACTCAACCACCAACCCTGAAAGGGTGTCGAGAAGCCCAGGCAGGGCCGTTGCTACACTGCTGGGTGCCAGGTATGTCAGCAACAAGCCCAACTCAGCCCCAGGGCCACACCTCAGGAGGAGGGACTCACTCCCGCCTATCTGTACAACAGTGGTTTCCTGCGAACATAAGGTCTCCTGTATAACCACCGCCACACCCCCGCCCCTACCCTGAGCCCGCGGCCGGTGAAGCACACAGAAACCTGGCGGGCAAAGCTCAGTCAGAGGGACACCTCCCTCTGAGCCCAACCAGGTTTCGGTAATGCATGCCAGATCCGCACGTTCCTCCTCGATCAAGTCACAGACGAGGGGAGCTTTGTTCGCAACGGATCTGGCATTAAAATATACCAGCCTGAGCTCAGGGGCCTGATCCCCCTCACCCCCAGATAAGCGGGTACCAACCGGAGGGTCGGAGCGCGCCACCGCTTGAAGACAGCGGTGGCGTGATCCCAGATGTTGATATGGCCCTCCGTGTAACCATCTGCTGCCATTCCCAATCATCGTGGGGATTTGAAACCCCACCCCACTACTGGGAAAACCGGAAGTCCCCAACCCCAACCCCGTCTCGCCAGGAACCATCTCAGGCCTGGACTGACAACCGGTTGATAAAATACACCCCCTATCCCTCCCAACCCTACCATTCCCCCCACTCCCTAACCCCTTAAAACGACCGGCTAAAAAACACACCAGGGGCCTCTTAATACGTTTCCACCAATGGCCCCAGTCAATGCCCAACCACCTCTCGGGGTCCCAACAATTGGGCCCGTATTTTAGCTGCTTTTATATACTCTTTCAGTAAGAGTTTTGACGTTGTTTGTACCCACCCACCCTTGTCATTTACTGCCATTCCTTTCTCTTTTCCAGATCTGTTAACATCCATAGCCTATTGCAATTTATGATATAAACTTGTTAATAGACCCTGGGTAAATACGAAGGCACCGGGCCCTCTGCATCCTTGCTAATGCAGTCCCTGGCTACGGTACCAAGGCTGATGTATATTGGTGGATTGTACTGGAATAGAGGCTGCTTTTTTAGCACTAGATAATGGACTGAAAGGTTAAGAGCAAAGGATCGCAATGGAGCTTTTCTAGGGCTAATTACCTCTTCACTGCGCTGACTCTAATGTGACATGTTTATTGCCTTAACTAACAACTCATTAGCTTAGTTGATGTTTTTGTCAATATTAATTCGTTCATTTAAGCCAAGTCAAAGCTTAAACAAAGATGTCCAGGCTGAGAAGTGGGCAGCAGAGTGACTTTTGTTTAGCTCACCTTTTCTCCCCTCCCCCCAACTCAGTTTAAACAAGATAAATGTTGACAAGGAGAAATATTCAGTGCCCCAGTATGTAGTTGGTGTTCATTCATACGTTTTAAAACCAAAGTGCTTTACTTAAATAGTAGTAGTTTGCAAGAGGAGTATTTCATAAATTAAGGCACGTGCTTAGAATGGAATTCAAAGACCCAGTTTCTTGTTCTTTGAAAAATAGCCAAGTTTCCCATAGGTTAAATTTGGGCAGATTTTCTGATTGGCCAACTCCCTCTCAGTAACTAAATATGGCAGGCAGTTTGTTCAGTAAACAAAAAATAAGAAGCTGAGCTTTGAGAACTGCCTATAAGAGAAGGGGGGGCGGGAAACATAAAAATCAATACTTTGTCTCAACCACAGCAATAAGTAGCTAAATGAATGATATTTTAAAAAGCATACTGTATAATAGAATCACAGTAATGATCAATTACATTTATCTAGGAAAGTTACTTGTTTTGCCCAACATTCACATTTTACTAATGGATGATTGCTACAGTTCATTATTTCAATGGGCTTCATTTGAAAATGAAAGCAATCCATTACAAGATTCATTATCACAATTTGAGTATCCATAATTTGGGGATGGAAATGAATATGACAGAGGCCTTGTCTTATGTAGAGGTTGCCCCTCTGTTTAAAAGAGGAGAGGAGAAAGGAAGAGACGTGAAAGAGTAGAGCAAATTAATTTTGCATTTAACAAGTGAGAGCTGATGAAGTAATGCAGTAAGGATTGGAAGATTCCCAGGCACTCCTCCTAACTGAATGTAGCTTTTAATGATGGTGAAGTAAATGAAAATGTGGGCTTTGGTTTGTTAATTGTTGAAAGCCAAACATAAGAAAAGTCCTTTTACACGTCACATTTCTTCACACCGATATAGAGCAAAAACAGTTGGCATCCACGAAACCTCAGTGGAAATAATTAGGTTTGGATGACCATGAAGTCTGTTAGAGAATGGAAGCACAATGTAGATGTCTCCAGGAAAACTGGACAAGGCAGAAACAGTTAGAAATTAAAGGTCACCTTTGAGCTTCTAGAGAACCCCATTTGTAAAACCTAGGATAGGTATACTAAGACAAGAAGGTAGAGAATAAAGTATTGATTTTAATCATAACTAAATGCTTACAAATCACCTCCAGTTTTAACTGCTAGGTAGCACAATCTGCAAAGGCTGATCTAAATAGAAAATCCTTATGATGCTTTATAAGACCTAACAATTCTAAAGTTTTTGGTAAACATTACGTATCCCCTAACATTCTGCAAATTTCTACTTGCTCTTTCCTGCTTATCAGCATTCTGAGTTCAGTTGGAAAAGAACAAACCAATCAACACACTACCATTTATGAGTCTCGTCTTCAGTACTTTCTATGATACAACCATTACTAGTAAAATATTTTTGTTCTAAGGGAATGTAACCAATTCCAACTTCAGCTCAGCACCCTTACAATCTTACCGTTGGCTGACTCAGACAGCAATTCTTAGATGCAGAAAATAAGTTAATTCTTTAAGTCATTGTATTTTTTTCTCATAGATGAGAGCAGTGGTGATGATGGTGATTATGAAGATTTTATATATTATCTATTATTATGCCCCTAGTCTTGGGTAGGCCAGTAAAATGACTTGGGCTGGGCTTTTCCTATCCTCAGTATGATATGATATTCTCTTAAGAGCAAATTTTGCTACTGCAACATGATTGTTATTATTTAGTTTTCTTTTGTATAATGGTCCCTAAGAACATTATGAAGAGAGGAATCAGGATTTGAGCACATGTGTGTTTCAGTTTGGATCATCTCATCATTCAATTTTCCCAATCTTTATTTCAAGTTTCTCTGGGGGGGGGGGAAACAACAACAACAACCTCTTGTCTTTCTCATGGTTGGGGAGAGAAACATTTGAAAAAACAAATCGTAAGAAGTTGGATCTCAGTAATTTTTGATAGTTACTATTCACAAATAAGGAAGGAAGAATAAAACATGGAAAAATTATTGTAGATAGGACCAAATCTCATTTGGTTCATTATTTGTTTATTACATAGACTTCGATGCCACTCCAGATTGCTGACATTGAACAATTTATAAAACCTTGATTTTAATTAAGGTTAGGAAAGGATGGTATAATTCAAGGATGTCAAACTGCTGGCCCGCAGACTGGATGCGTCATGCTGAAACCACACCCATCCCATTGCCAGCAATGGAGAAAAAATCACGATACATCATGACACATCACGTGACGTTGCGAGTTTGACACCCCTGATATAATCTAAACAAAGAAAAACTACTAATGGTGCCAACCATTTGTTTCCATGCAGGGCATTATTTGGAACAATGGTTCCATTCCATTGTTCCATTCCCTCTTTTCTTTACTCTCCTAAAAAGCTAGGTCTCCACAATCTTCCAGAATACCCATGGGTATAAGGCTATCCTTGTTTCTGGGATTAAAACTATTTCCAAAGAGAAAGGTGCTCCTGCAGTCGAAATTTGAAATTGGACTTTGGTCGTGGCTCAACTTGTACTGTCGGTAGACATTCATGTTGGAGAAAATTTTGGCAGAGGATTGTAATTACCTTTTATTTGGGGGGGAGGTAGCACTATAAGGGGGAGGGAACAATCCTTTCAATTGCAGTTACTCATGAGGTTAGAAAGCTGGACTGACAATCGGCAGGCAAGAGCAATTGCAGGCCACCAAAGAAGCATTTGAACTGTGCTGTGAAGAAGACTCGTGCCACCATTTCTGTTCTTAAAAGTGTTCTTGTACCCTACTTCTAAAATGAGGCCCCAAAATGTATGGTGTATGAGAATGTTCTCCTAAATATTAATTATAGATTACCTATCAGTGGTAGAATAGGCATGACTAAGCAATAAAAGGGCTTTTTTAAAATGCCTGTGTTCATAATTGCTATGCTTTTTAGATTGCTGCTTCAAAATGGAAAATAGGATTATTTTCTTTTTGTCAAAGAACAAATGCATAATGTATTCTCAGCCTGCTGCTCCTTATGCTACAGGTAGTCCTTGACTTACAACCATTTATTTAATGACCATTATCACGACACTAAAAAAAGTGATTTATGATTGGTCCTGTTGCGACTGTTGCGGCATCCCCCGTGGTCAAGTGTTCGAAATCTGGGCTCTTGGCAACCGGCATGTATTTACGACAGTTGCAGAATCCCAGGATCATGTGGTCACCATTTGTGAACTTCCAAGCCAGCTTGTAACAAGCAAAGTCAGTAGAGGAAACTGGATTTGTTTAATGACTGTGGATTCACTTAACAGCTGCAGTGATTCACTTAACAACCATAGCAAAAAAAGCACCTTGTGAAGTCAGATGCAACTCACTTAATAACCACCTCACTTAGCAATAGAAATTCTGGTTCCAGTTGTGCTTGTAATTCGAGGACTAACAATGTTCATCAACCTTAGCAACTTTAAGGGGCGTGAACTTCAACTGATGTCTGTGAAATCATTTTTATTATTCAACAGCAGCAGCCACCATCATCCCAGCAGGCTGCAGCAGAGCCAAGTGGGGAGTGCAGTGACACTCCATTTGTTTGGCTGGGGAAAAAACCCAGACTCTTGTTTTTCTGAGCTTTTTATTCCCTTGCAAGACTGTAATACTTTTTGTTCAAATAGAACAATATTAGAACTTTGCAGCCCACTTGCAAAGTGCAACCCACTTGTGCTAAAGTATGTTTTTTCTTCCTTCCTTCCCTATCTGAGTGATGTGTTGATTTTTTGTAAATCAGTTGGGGATCTTTTTCTACTGGAAAGTTCAAACTACGTTGAATAGTTATGATCAGGAGTTTTAATGTACATTTTCTACTTATACCTATTGATAGGTGGTAATGAGGTGGAATCAAATAATAGTTGATTTGAGATCTTGAAGTAAAAACTTTGTACTCTAGTTTTTATGTAGTTGCTTAATTTTCTGAAGCATTTTGGATACAGGAAAGTATCCATGGGATACGTATGGTCCCTGCCACAATTGCTACAACATTGTAGGGAAAAAGAATATGAAGGCAAGGAGGTTTGATAGGGACCATTGTAAATACCTACATTTACATGACAGCCATTAATATCTAGGCAAGTCACATGCTATTAAATTTTGAATTTTTATTTATTTATCTATTTAAAAGGTTTGTTTGGCTATCTTAAAACTACAACTCTGGGCAATTCACAACAATGACATAAAATCAGACATCAATAAAATAAGTGTGCCAACTAATCCAAAAGTTCTAATTTTGCCTTCCACAAGTGAACTTTTTTTTATAAATTAGCAGAGAAAAGAAATTGGGTTTAGAGATGGATAATGGATTGGTTGTGGCCTACCTTATTTAATTATTTTACCAAAAATTGCACAGCCATGTCTATAAGGGCAACTTTGTTTACATTACTTGCTCTAAAGATTTTCCAATTGTACAGGGACTTGCAGTGAAAAGATGGCCAACTGACTACATACCCAGGGAGGGATTCCTGAAGGAGCCCTGGGCTGTAACCTTTTCAACTAGCAACAGAAAGAACTGGCATTCCCTTAGTTTATATGACTCTCCTGGGTTAGGGAAAGTCCTAGAATTATCCTTCAAGTTCCTCCGATACAGCAAAGGTCTGCAAGTAGCTTCTGGAGCTGTGCTTCGAAGTAGCCTGTATGCCAAAAGCTGAGGAGCGGGGCTGCAGTCAGTTCATTGTTGAAGAAGCAGCCATTTTGGAATTTATTTTTTTCAAATGGACAGTAAGTTGTGCCTTTCATTTCTTAACCATTTTTAATGACTATTAATCTTTATTAAGCTAAAAGAGGCTCTCTTTAGCCAGAGTCTGTTATTCCTTTTTGAAGATCTGCACCATTTTGGGGATTTCTTCAGTATTAAACAACCAGGAAGAAGGCTGCTAAGGCAATCTAAAATAAGAAAGTGTGGACTATCTTTTTTTTAAACAAAAGTTGATGAAGAAGTATAAGGGCAGAAAGCTATAATTTTAGTTTATTATTTTTAGTGATTTGTATCTTGGTCTGCTTTGTTGTGGGTGGCTAAAACTTTCCGGTTTTCATGATTCCTGATTGGCCAGCAATTCTTAAGTCATTTACAAAAAAGCTACTCTTTGACTAAAGAGGGAGTTAAGAAGATGGGGGAGCAAATTATTAGGGTTGTATTTGAAAAATCTTTAAATAAAATTCATCAGTTCATGGATCAGCTATACTCCAAGAATGTTAAAAAAAACTTCTCAAACTACATCCAGTTTTGGTCACCACGATGTAAAAAAGATGTTGAGACTCTAGAAAGGGTACAGAGAAGGGCAACAAAGATGATTGGGGGGCTGGAGGCTAAAACATATAGGGAACGGTTGCTGGAATTGGGTATGTGTAGTTTAACGAAGAGAAGGGTGAGGGGGGACATGATAGCAGTGTTCCAATATCACAGGAGCTGCCACAAAGAAGAGGGAGTCAAGCTATTCTCCAAAGCACCTGAGAGCAGGACAAGAAGCAACGGATGGAAACTAGTCAAGGAGAGAAGCAACCTAGAACTAATGAGAAACTTCCTGACAGTTAGACCAATTAACCAGTGGAACAACCTGCCTCCAGAAGTGGTGAATGCTCCAACACTGGAAGTTTTGAAGAGGAGACTGGCCAGCCATTTGTCTGAAATGGTATAGGGTTTCCTGCCTAAGCAGGGGGTTGGACTAGATGACCTCCAAGGCCCCTTCCAACTACTTATTATTATTATTATTATTATTATTATTATTATTATTATTATTATTATTATTATTATTATTATTATTATTATTATTATTATTATTATTATTATTATTATTTCAGAGATGCAAATATGTGTAGAAAGTTATCAAACCACTGAGGTAATTTCACAAGTACCTGACAATGCAGAGCAATCAATTGCAATTTTGGAATTTAAACTGATACCAACTCTTATCATGGTTTAAATATAAACCTCCCAACACAATTGAAAGAAGAGCTTCAAGAAAATCTGCAAATTTTAAAAGGACAAGTTTAGGACTTTTTCCTTATGGACATTATTAACAAGGTTGAGAAATCCTTGAGAAAAAGAGAAGCTTCTAACTATTAGACAGATATTCCGCAGAAGAAAAAGACTTTACTCCATGAAAACAAGCTGGAAGGAGTGACTTAAACTTAAAGAGTTAATTGGAATTAGGATGGATTTTTATTGGTTTGATAGTTGTAACTGAAAGTATTAATCTAAAGTTTGAAAAAAACCCTTTTTATATATAATGCTTAAGTAATTCCTAAAGATGGTAGAGGACAGGAAGGCCTGGAGGAACGTTGTCCATGGGGTTGCAATGGATTGGACATGACTTCACAACTAACAACAACAAATTTTGTAAAACATTATTGAAAGTATATTTGAGAGTATCTGTGTTAAGAGAAAGTTAAAGAAAAAGATGTATTAGTTTAAATAAAAGTTTAGAGTTTTAAAAAGGATACAAGAAAAAAAATATTCTATGAGGGTAACTTGGAGGGAGTGATCTAAATTTAATAGTGAACTTTATGCATATTAAGAGGAAGTTTAAAAAGATGAGTTAGAAAGTTTTGATTTTAGAAATGTTTTTAAAGAAAAGTTTAGTGTTTTAAAATGGATAAAAAATGTATTTTTCCCTTTAAGGTTAACGAATCTGAAAGGATACAGTGAATTTTGTTAATATAAATAGTGATAGTTTATAAAGATTATTAAGTGAAAATAGAAATACATATTATTTCCACAGCAAGGAAGATAAAGCAAAAATGGCTAAGTTGATTGTTTTATTCAAAGAGAATATATTTAATTATGCATTTTTATTTGGATATCACTTCTGGATTTTGTGTTTGTGATGAAAAAAAATGAAACTGATTTAATCGGTTTTGCTGATTAAATATATTTGATGTTATAGAAATGGCTAGTTATATACTAATGTGTAAAAGTAAAAGGCTGGAATGTTATCTTGTACTGTGCTAAAAACAGTCGGAAATCAACTCTTTTTTTTCTTCCCTTGTACCTCATATTCTTTTCCCCTCTCTTTTTCCTTCCCTTAATTTCCTATTTTTATTTTTATTTTATATAATGATAAAACAATAAAAGTCATTAAATGGGATTTTCCAATTGTATGGAATTTTTTTTTAAATCAGAAGTGGTCCTTGGTATATGTTTTGAGTTATTTTCAGTAGGTAAGCAAAACCTTCTTGATTCCCAGCAATTTTCATACAGCAAGTAAAAGTTAGATTAAAAGAAATCTCACATTTAGACTTCTGCTTGCCATTTTATCTCAGTCTTTCTGTCTCCCACTTCTTAAATGAAGACTATTTAAGCTTCCCCCCCCCCGCCCGCCAATTTGAACGAGAGATACCCTGGACTCTAATCCTAAAATCATGGATTATGTGATTTTTAATTCTGCACATTCTAAGGGTGCTGGGTTGGAGAAAGGTAGAGCTGAATTTTATACAGGCATTAATAGGCTGTGAGTTAGAATCTCTTATCTCTCACAATTATGTTTGGAAGAGTTATCGGTAAAAGGAAACCAGGCCACCAAAGAACATGTCGGCTGGACACCATCAAAGCTGAGGAACCTGCCAGAGGATAGACAGGATGGAAAAACTTAACATAGCAGTGCAAAATTGGAAAATGTTGAGAGACCTGGCCCATTAGAATCACCAAGAGTAGGACATGACTGAATGGATAACACCATCATCATCATATCTCCCTCAATGCAAATAACTGTACATATAGCTTATTGCAACATATGGCTCATGGAGTATAATAAAGACTTGCTTTCCATTATTTTTATACATAAACACACAGAGAGAGACACACACATATATACAGTACATAATACATACATATAAACATTCTTACTTGAGCTACATTTTTACTCTTGGCCCCAGTTAGCAAACTGGATAGAGGAACTCTACTAGGTAACACCATAAGCTTCCAGTCTACTCAAATCATAATATGCCACGTTAGATCTTGTTTTCCTAACTCTGGTTTTCTAACATGTCTTTTATGGCAGGCAAAGCTTTGACCTATCTTCTGCTGCAACCTCCCAGTCCCAAACTTCCTCCTCACAGTACCATTCGGAGAACTGCCATTGATCTCATAGGAAGAGGGTTTACAGTGTGGGAGCCTTATATGGACGTGTCTGCTGTGCTGATGGGCCTTTTGGAACTCTGTGCGGATGCCGAAAAGCAACTTTCAAAGTAAGTGTTGATCCCTTATTTGATTAAGGAGAAATATTTTATTTCTGATGGCCTTTTTGATAGAGACATTTGCATTAGATCTGCAGTGGCCCAGTTTTTGATTGGCTGTTATTTCCATGAGCACATTTCACCAGTGCTTCAAGACCCTCCACGGACTTCTCATTTGCTTCTGGGTACAGTTCAAAGTGTTCATTTCAACCTACAAAAACACACACGGCTTGGTGGTGCCAAGCTATTTTTTTTAACTACCTCTGCAGCCAGACTTGACTCAATTCATTTGTCCTGTGACCATATTGCAGGGTGAAAGGGCCGAAGCCCCCCACTATTATTTTACTCTACTCAATTAAATTAAATAGGTACTGCTTAGATGGGAAGGTTACTGGCCACGTGTTGACATAGGCTCCCCTGGCTGAGAATCAGAGATGACCCTCGCCCCCTGGAGTCTGTCATGACTGGGCAGGGGAAACCTTTACACCTTTATCTGTGCTATGGAACCCCTTTCCAGTTCATATCTGTTTAGTCCCCACATTGTTGGCATTCTGGAAAGATCAAGCTTGTTCTGGAGAGCCTGTGGTAGTTGAGAATAGGCTGTTCTATGGTAACTAGTTTTTATGTTCCATATTTTGCATTTTATATTTGTGAGTTTACAAATATTTTTTTTATCTTCTACCATAGATTTTATTGTGTTATTGCTTTTTATTGTAATCCATGAGAATCCCGCTGTTACAGGAGGAGAGGGGGAGAAGGAGGACTGAAAACACTCCTTATGGGTTGAATCATTTGTACCTGTCAGAAGACAGGATAAATGGATAGTCTACCCCTGACATAAATAATATCCAAAGGTAAAAAACACAAATCCACTGCATACCAGCCACATCTAGAAATCTGATCTCTAGATCATAGTCACTAAACCCTGATGTCTAGCGCATTCAATATATAAATACATTGCTGGTTGAACAAATTGTGACTTCAGTAAAGCACAAACATATATAAACTCTTAGGGTGTAATTGTAGGCAAGCCACGTCTACTTTAAAATCACAATCAAAAGGAAAACAATCTCGGTTTACTCATTTGAAATACTCTTCTCCAGTTGCATTCCAGCGTTATGCCTCTTATTCATTCCTTCCTTTCCACAGAAAATTTAGTCATGCTATCCTGAATTCCAGGAAATAGTTCAATCATAGTTTTATGGTTTAGACTTCAAAAGGAAGCCAGGATATCTTTTCTACTAGAGGGAGTATGAAATTGGGAAGAAAAGGCAGAAACAAAGAGAGAGCATGTGAATGTATTAAACAAATAAATCATGGTTTATTAATTTAATTGTGCATGTGAATTGAGACATGTAGGGAATAAACTTTTCATATCCCCCTGCACATTGCCTGACTCTTTTCTATTTTGCTTAAAATAGAATTTGCTTCCTTGGTTTTTTATGGCATGTCATTGTTATTTTGTTAAAACTTAGCAGTGGAGAAAATTCTCTCCCTCTCTTTGTTGTTTTATGTTTATATTTGTTTCATGGTCTACAATTGGATCTCACACTGTTAAAGAATGCTGCTCCACCTCATCCCGGTAGGCAGACTCATCCCCCTTGGAGATAAGCCCCATCACGGTTGTATCATCCGCACATTTAACAATAACTTTGCTGGGATGAGTGGGGGTGCAGTCATAGAGGGTGTAAAGTAGTGGGCTCAACACACAGCCCTGTGGGGAGCCCATATTAAGAATAAGGGCTGAAGAGATATAGTTGCCTAATCTAACCCTCTGAGAGCAGCCAGACAGGAAGTTCATAATCCAAAGGCAGATTGAATGTGAAAAGTCCAAGATTGACAAGTTTAAACACCAGTGTGTATGGAAGAATTGTGTTAAATGCAGAGCTAAAATCCACAAAGAGCATCCTTACATAGATCCCCCGCTGCTCCAGATGAGTCAGAGTAGTATGGAGAATGATGGCTATGGCTTCCTCTGTAGATCTTTTTGCTCTGTACGCAAACTGGTGAGTGTCGAGTGTGTTTGGGAGGCAGGACACATTGTGCCTGCAGACCAATTTTTCAAAACACTTCATGATAATAGATGTGAGTGCCACTGATCTATAATCACTGAGACTGTTAATAAAAGACTTCTTTGGTAATGGAACAATGATGGAGGCCTTCAGACAGGATGGAATAGTGGACTGGGATAGAGACCGGTTAAAAATCTTGGTAAAGACCCCAACCAGCTGGTCTGCACAATCTTTAAGCACCCGGCCAGAACACACCTTTGGGCAAGGAGGAGAGTGGCGCGGTCAGCCAGGGGGTAGCCAAAGGACCAGGCAACACAAGTTTCCCCTGCCATCTCACTCCACCTGCCAGACACCTGGCTTCAGTGTCACTTCACTCTCCCCTGGCTCCGAAACAGGGAGCAGGCAGCACGAGGGAGGAGGAGGAGGTGGCGGCAGTTGCCACCAGCTGTTGCACAGGGGTGGCGGAGGCCTTTTGTTCTCACTCCCTCCTGACTCCAAAACAGCAGAGGGGGACCGGGTAAGGGGACCGAGCCTCCCCTGCTCATCCTTCATAACATGGCAGCCCGGCTTGGGAGGGGAGTGAAAGGGAAGAGGCGGGCGGGCAGCCAGGTACAGGCCACATGGGACAGCTCTACCCCCCCATCTGCCTCACCTTGCGGCAGCGGCACTGGTGCGTCATGCGGTCTCCTGCCCCATTGCAGCCATTAGCAACCAGACAGTGGGGTGGAGTGAGCGGGCAGTTGCAAAATAAGACATCCCCCTAAAATAAGCCCTAATAGGTCTTTTGGTCCAAAAAATAATAATAAGACCAGGTCTTATTTTGGGGGAAACACAGTATGTACAATTTGCAGGAAAGTTAAACACATTCCATTTTACATATGGAGAATAATGATCTATCATTACTCTCTACTTTATTACTGTGATAGCACATTGGATATACGTAATCATAAAACATGATCAAAACTCTGTTTCCAAAATTATTAACTTGGCATGACATTCTTCTTGTATAGACTAAAGATAGATGCCATTATGAATTATAATTCTTTTTAAAAAGCTTATAGAAGGATTTTTTTTAATTCAGAAAAAGTATGATAAGAAGAAGAATCTATTTACAATAACAGTTGAAGAAATTCACGTGTTTTATGGTTTTAATTTTTCAACAATCTGGCATAATTGCATGTATCGATGTGAGTGTGTTTTCTTACTATTGTAAAATCATACCTAGGTAACTTCTTTTTTTTCATTCAACATATGTTTAATGCAACCAAAAAATTAAATATGGATTAGGTCTAATTCTAGAACTTAATCAGAGGATTTTAAAAACTAGTAAAAATTATCCTGGTCCATGTATATAAAGTACTTCAGTATCATTTTATGTAAGCATGAAGTGTCTGATAAATAGGCAAATCTAAAAAATGATAAATTTTTGAGAAGAAAAATCAATAAAACTATAAAATCAAAAGAAACAAAAAATAATTTTTCATAGACAAAGATATAAAAATATTGTGCAGTTATCACAACAATAAGATGAACCAAGCCATTCCACAGAGTTTTCAGCCTAATTGTGCAAAAATTATATTTTTGCTTAAATATCTTCCTGCTTTCTAGAGAAAGGAAGAATTAATCATTGTCCTTCTCCTCACATCCTCACATCCTATGAAAAATCCTTTCCTTGGTGATGGATATAAAAGCCTTTTAAAATTATTGTTCTCTGAGTGCTTAATTCTAAATTATCTGAGTGCTTAATTCTTGACTAATAAATATAAAATTCTTGGTCAATTTTTACTTTGCTAGATAAAAGACACAATAAAATATAATATTTAAATGTATTTTATATTTTAAAATTAATATCTCCCTCTAGGGAATTAGGGAAGACAAAGTGATATGCTGAGCTTTATTTCTTTTCTTCTCATTCCTGCACAACTAAGGTTGCCACATCTTTAGATACTTGTATCTAATAAAACACAATTTTGAATGTTACCAAATTTATTCAATCTGTTCTAATATATCAGAAAATGTTTTAAAACCTCAAGTGGATTTTTTTATTGTGCTTTCTCCATTGTCTTCCAAAAATGGATTCAAGTCCTGATGTTCAGTGTTAAGCTTCTTTCTCTAAGAGTTTTCCAATTCAGCTAAAGTTTTTGTCAATGTAGACAACATATATAGCTTATCTCATTTGATTCTTTGTCCCTTTTCTGAATTATTCAACATATAGTACAATAATGTTGCTCATTAATATTAATAATATATAAACATTCTACCCTGATTCTTAGTGTATGCTCAGAATCACAAAACAGGAAATAATGCATTAAAAATGCAGTGTTAAAAATAAATTTAGAAGGGTCACAAAAGTAGAAATCATTAAGGTCATTATAAACATTTTGAGTGAGCCAATGTAAAATTGAAGATTATTGCCTGGATCTTGTAGACTAGAGTGTTACCATTTGATATTACTTATTTAGGGGGGGAAAGAGACTAGGACATCATCCCTAGGACAAGAATTATTATTATTTTTTTATTTGTGCACCACTTGCTTAAAAATCATATTCTAAAGCTTGTGCAATAATGATAATGTCCCATCATGTAAAGTAACTTAAGTTTGTTATGATTTAAAAAGGATTTATTAATATGTCTTCAGTCATTTTTCATCTGACTCATTTGATATGCTTTTTTTCTTAGCAGATTTTTAAAGTTTGTAAAATAGTTCTTAAGTCTGTGTTAATTGAGGGCAAATCAAAGTTTTCCAATTGTTTTCCTCAAAGAGTCATAGCCTCAACATAAGTTTTTATATGAACTTATGTTTTTATATGACATTGAAGTTACATGAACTCAAATGAAAGTGCAGTTTTTAAATTTTGATTGGCAGAAATTTTGATTCCTAGATGGGATCCTTTTATTACATTACCCACTTTATATATAGGACATATGTGCCGTTCCCAAAACATTGAGAGCAGATTATTTTCTCCAATTCAGCAATGGTGTTGCTTTATATTGCATTGTTGTTGTTGTTGTTGTTGAACATTCTAGCTACCTTTCTTAAACGAACTTGGTCATTGTCTGAAATCCTCAAAGGATGCTGATATCAGGCAAGGATAAATTGTAAGGCATCTATAAGTATTTAATTTCTGGTTTCAGTGAAATGGAAAATAAGTATATGTTATTACTACCAAGCTGGGTATTGCCAAAGTAAAATATTTTTGTCTCCTTAGGGAAGAGCTAAGCCTTGTGTGCATGTAGGTGTCTGTTTTGAACAGAGCTTCCATAAAAGACAAAATATAGTTTTTCAAGATGCTATTTTAGGCTGCCTGATATACCTCTAGCTGTCATAAAGATTAGTATTGCTCTCCGTATACAGAGCTGCTGAATAAATGAATGTATCAGCATGTAGCCTTGAGGAGACCAATGCAATTTTCATCATGATAAATTGCATAATAAGCGAGAAAGTGTTTGCTTATTAATCCATAACAAGATTTAGATTGAAAATGGCCTGTTACATCCGTGACAGGTACTGTACTGACTGCAAAGGGACTTAAGAGGGAAAGAAATGGAGCAACAATGTGTACAGGGGGTTAAGTGTCCATCTTACCCTCCTGATGCCCTGCTGGGCTGCCCCTTTTTTGTGCCTGATTTACCGTGCACACAATAACAGCGCACAGCTGCCTCACTTCTGTCTGTGATGTTAAGCATGGTTTATAAAGGAGCTTTTATGTCGAACGTGCGGTTCCGAGGCGGAATGGGGAAAAAAATCACTTCACATTTATTGACAAAGGAAAACACATGCAGTGTTTATCTTTTTGTGTGTTTGGTATGTCCGTGTGTGTGTGTGTGTGCGCGCGCGCGCACATGTTGAATAAAATACATTGCTAAGCTGTAGTGTGTGGATCTTTGAATTTCTTCTTTGCACTTTGGCAGTTCTTTCTCCTTGCCATTTCGTCCATTTCCACCTCCACCCCACCTTGACTTCCTCCCCAAAAGATTAAATTATGGAAAATTTGTTAAGTTAACTGCACTGGGGAATTAAGAGTATTTAACTAGTATTAATTCAGCTTTGATTCTATGCTCAAAGAGATTATAGAAATCGTCCTGACCCATAATTTCCAGTTATAAATTGCAGCTTAATTCATTTTACTTGGATACAGTTTATCTAATGCACTGCTGTGTAATTAAACAATAAAATGTATTTATTAATTTTAATATTTGGTTTAACCTAAGGAATTTGCCAGTATTATTTCTGTGTTGCTCCTGTTTTCTTTTAAGAGAGCTTTGTGAATGCAGGAATTTTTCCATTTTCACCTTAAAATAACCAATTAAAGCCGGGAATGTGCAAGACTGATAATATGGAAATGTACCTGAATATGAGGGGAAAAAACTGGAAGCCTAGATTTAGGAAATGTAGAATTCTAATAGTTATATGCTTCTGTGATTGCCTAACCAGAGAAAAGTCAGTCACTTGGAGTTAAATAAAGCTATAGTATTTTCAAATGGGAATGAAAGGACTGTGAGGAGAATGCATGATTTTTCTCATAGAAACTTAAGTGAGTTAATAGTAGAGCACTAAAATATATGCAAATTTCAATACTGCATGTCTGAATACTACCATGGAAACTTTACAAATTGTATGAGAATTATTTTAGAATTTTATCAATTCATAATGAGCTTTCCATTTGAGAATTATGTCCATAATCCAAGAACTAATATATATTTTCCTTCCTTCCTCTTTCTTCCTGTCCTTCCTTCCTTCCCTCCTCCCTCCCTCCCTCTCCTCCTTTCTTTTGAGTGATTGACAATATTTTAAAGAAAATGGTAAGCAACATGGTACCTCTAGTGACTCATATGCTTGCAGTACTTTTGTTTACTAACCCTATCCAGCAACTGAAGAGGATGGATAAAATTTGGTGTGGTGGGAGAAGCTAATGAAAGAAAGTGCAATGGACCAGATTCATCCAAGGCCATGTAGAAAATCATGTAGAAAAACTCCCTCAGAACATCCTTATATAATAGTCAGTTGGGTAGTGATTCACAGTGCTGTTAACTCATCCATTCTTAGCTTTCTTCCCTTCTAATCATGTTAGGTTTCATACATGTTCCCAGTGCTTTTTTTGTAAAAGAAAAAGGTGCCAGAACTCACACATGTCATACAACTCGCCTTGCCTACCCTACAAGGTTCTATCCAAAAAAAGGTGCCGGAACTCCGTTCTGAGCGTTCTATGAGAAAAAAAGCCCTGCATGTTCCCCAGTGCATATTCTTGCCTAAATGTACAAGGAAAGAACAGAAATACACACACAGATGCAAACATAAATATGAGGTGTTGCTTTATTATAGAAGAGAGTACATGTACCTTTGTAGGGCTGTGATTGGTAGAGAGCTGGGAAAAAAATAAAAAACCGTTCTCTGCATGCTTGCCATGCCGTGTTATTCATTCCAACTTAATGGAATACTGGAAATTAAATGCTGCCAATTTTCCTGTTTTATCAGCAGGTTATTTCTCCAAAAAACAAAACCAGAAAGGCTCGTTTCAAGGGCCCAATTTATTCTTTATTTCCTTTTTTTAACAATAGCAAACTAACTGTTCTCTGTCATGTTTATCCACCATCTTTCTTGGTGTCTCCTTTTCACATTTTTATTTTTTTTTATTTTTTTATTTTTTTTTAAAAAAAATAGCAGTATAAGTGCTGCTGGCTATCTTTTTTCAAAAATGCAGCCTTTTGATGAAAGCTACTGGCTGTAACAATTTTGTAACTATAATATGGTCAACTTCTTTAAAGCTGCCAAGAGTTTATCCACTGTTCTGGGGCAAAAGAGGGGATTTATACAAATATTATTATTATTATTATTATTATTATTATTATTATTATTATTATTATTATTATTATTATTATTATTATTATTATTATTATTATTATTATTATTATTATTATTATTATTATTATTTCACACAGTAACAAGTAAAAAATCCTGAATGTACCATCCTGGTAGACCAAGAGGGGATCATTTTAATCTACATATAGTAGGATCCTAAAATGAGGTTAATACAACATAGCATTTTAGTTCATGTGCATTAGACATCTTAAGAAATGTTTATTAAGACTTAGTTTATTAGCTCCTTGATGATTAACTCAAGAATTGAAACATTAACTCACATAGTTTGATCTTGTCTTATTATTGTTGTATTTTGGGTTGATGGGATTATTAATATGACCCCAGATCAATTGCTGTGTATACAGAGCTATATATTCTTCTATATTCATACAAATACTACATCTCTAGTGTTTGTAACCAATCAAGTTATTAAATACTGGAGTGGGATTTTTTTTTTTGGGGGGAAGGGGGTCAGGGGATTAGTTAAAAGAATTGCAATATAAAATTCAGAGGTAAAATGTACACCTGATTTTCCACAACAGATGGTTGATGTGAGGTTTTTGCCAACATTTGAACAGAAAAAAGTATAACCAAAGAAGTCATTCTGTTTATAATCTCATTTTCAAGTCTTTTATTGTGATGGTTTTTATGTGTTTGTTTTCTTACTTAGTTTAGCAAAACAAAATTATAAAAAATAAAGGTGAAAATACCTAAGAAATCCAAACCCTTTATCGATAAATATTGCATTTGGATAGTGTATTTGAGTTTGCTATAGAATATTTTTAGGGAAATAACATTTATATAACTGAAAACTTTGGGGAAATAACATTTATATAACTGAAACAGATTCATAATATGAAACCTTAATTTACCAGATTATGACACAGCAGACTTTTGACTTGAACAGACCAAATACCTGTGGTGCTTCACGGTATTTGCATTATGACATCATGATGATAACTGAGTATTTTGCAACACTCCATGTCACTTGTTTAATATCACTGGTATAAACAGAAACCACCACAGTGACATATTCTCTCTCGTACCATCAACAGTTGAGAGTAACTACTCCAATGAAACAGTGATGTTTGAGAGCCAGTTTGCTCTAGCGCAGGGGTGTCAAACTGGCGGCCCATGGGCCGGATGTGTCACACGCAGGCCACACCCACCCCAGCTCTTCAAAGGCAAAAAACATTGCAATATGTCACAGTACGTCACGTGACACGATTGAGTTTGACACCCGTGCTCTAGCGGTTAAGGCACCAGGCTAGAAGCCAGGAGATGGTGAGTACTAGTTCCACCTCAGGCCGGATGACTTTGGACCAGTCACTCTCTCCTAGCCCAACTTACCTCACAGGTTTGTTGTTGTGGGGAAAATAAGAGGAGTTTTGTGTGTGTGTGTTGCCTTGAATTATTTATAAAAATAAGAGATGATGGGATAGATAGATAGATAGATAGATAGATAGATAGATAGATAGATAGATAGATAGATAGATAGATAGATGGATGGATGGATGGATGGATGGATGGATGGATGGATGGATGGATGGATAGATAGATAGATAGATAGATAGATAGATAGATAGATAGATAGATAGATAGATGATAGATAGACAGATAGAGATAGATAGATAGATAGATCCATAAATATAAGAAAACTGTCCTATCTCTGGTCAATTTATTTGCACCCCTAGCCCACAATCCTCTTTTCTGATTCTTCCGTTTTTGGGTTTGCTTTTGCTTTTTTGCTTTCCTTCTGCAGAGGAGGCTTTGTCAGCTGTTCTCTGATCCCTTTGACAGACCCAAGTTCTCTCTATGCGCAGCAGATGTTCTACTATTGTCCCCTTGCCCAAATCCATACATACAAGCTACAGTGACATTTATTACTTTACCATCAGCAGGTTCCCTGCATAACAACTACCTTGCCTGTGTGGAAGGTGCTTTTTGTATTGACCATGTAGAGGAGTAAAATCCCTCTATAAAAATCCGACTGTAGGGACCAACTCAACCCTCCCTTGTTCATATTAGCTTTGCATCTGCTTTTAATTTGGCCCACAGTCTCAGGGCAGTGTGCCTGCTCCTTCATGCGAACTTCTTGCTCTGATAGACCAGCTGGCTCAGCTACAGGAGGGGGCTAATCTCTGGCCACATACTAACACTAGAGAGTGTCATTAATGAATTAATAAGGAGCCTGTTGCTTTCAGAAAAATCTATGCCTTCCCATCAGGAAGAGGGAGGAGGAAAGGAAAAGAACACATTCTGATTTTTTTTTAAAAGCTGTGAAAGTCATAAAACATGAGAAAGATACATTAAAGAGATTGTATTTTAAATTAATTGCTTCTTTCTGGTGTTTCTGCCCAACATCCACCCACCTCCATCTCTGCCTCTAAAAATTTGCCCATATCTAGCGTTATAGAGCTCATCTGTAATGATGAGAAAATATTCACATAGACTCAAATTCTGAAAAGAAATTTAAAAATGTTAACAAGATTTAAAAGTTATAGCATGTGTTTGATTGGGAAAACGGACTGATTCTTACGATGGCCATTTGTCAGTTCTGCCTGTGGTCGTGAAGCGAATCACCACAAGTTGTTAAGGGTATTGTCACATGACTGCGATTTCCAACT
Source organism: Vipera berus (assembly GCF_964194415.1). Taxonomy (NCBI): domain Eukaryota; kingdom Metazoa; phylum Chordata; class Lepidosauria; order Squamata; family Viperidae; genus Vipera; species Vipera berus. Next base: position 15,360,640 of record NC_138203.1, read on the forward strand.
TCCTGCCAGCTTCCCCATTGATTTTGCTTTGTGGAAGCGGCTGCAAAGGTTGCACATGTCAATTGCATGACGGAGGGTCACTGTGATCGTTTGTAAATGTACTGCACATTGGTTGCCAAGTGCAAGAATCATGACTGTGTGTCTGCAGGGATGTTGCAACAGCTGCAACTTTGAGGACTGGCAGTAAGTCTCCTTATTCAGGCCATGGTAATTTCAGACACTGAACAAATGATCAGTAAATGAGGACTACCTGTAGGTATTACTGATCAATAAGACATCGGAAATTTTGAAATATCCAAGTAAAAAAGACAGTTCTATCTATTACTCTTATTTATAAAAAACTCTAGCTTACCTTTCCTGTCTAGCAGAAAAAAATCAGGAGTCCAGGTAGTTCAGAAAAAAAAATATAGTTTTACTGTATGCTAAAGCTCTCTACAATAATCTAAACTACTCAGGGTCAAAGAAAATTGGGGGTAGATAAGAGTCAGTGGAATTAAAGGGTGGGCTGGACTTAGATCTCTTGTGGGCGGGAAGGGACTTGAGACTGATGACGCATTTGACCCCTCCCTCGGGCTCAGTCTGCTGATCTCCTATATTTTCCTTTTCTTAAGTATTTTCTTAGTTTGATATTTGTTTTTAAAAGTGAGACTCACCTCCGGGATATCTGAGGGAACACCTGCTGCCGGCATCAAGCTCCCTTCGTCCAGTGCGCTCCCACAGGGAGGGTCTTCTCAGGGTGCCGCCGATAAAAGATTGTCGGCGGATAACACCCAGGGGAAGGGCCTTCTCTGTGGGTGCGCCTGCCCTCTGGAACCAGCTGCCCGTGGAGCTTAGGACTGCCCCTGACCTCCGCACATTTCGCCGGGACCTGAAAACCTGGCTCTTCGAGCTTTCCGGTCCAGGCTGAGAATTTTTAACTGGGGTTTTTAATTCTAGGGATGATTTAATCTTTTTAATTTGTTTTTAACTTTTGTATTGTATTGTATGCCCTGTAAACCGCCCTGAGTCCTTCGGGAAAGGGCGGTATATAAATTTAATAAAATAAAATAAATATGAGGTTCCTTCCACTAACAAATAATGTTCCCATGGTCAAAGTTCTCCCTCAATTATTATTTGCTGGAATATGCTAATTAGCGCTGGAAGTCCCTAAGAGGTGGCCCTAACTCACAATATATGTATATTGTGGCTGCTGTCTGGGGAGTCCTTCGCCCTCCTGCTCGGCTGATCAACTCTCAGGCCTCCTGTGTGAAGGGGAACAGACTATTCTTTGAAAAACCAAACAGTAAAAGAAAAAACAGTACCTTGAACAAACTCACTGGAGACTGGGAGGATGGGTTTACATCTACACTCTGGTACCCTCAGATCACAATGGAGGAAAAACTAGGAACGTTTTTTTTAATGCTCTTTACACCTACCATGTTAGCTTTTGGCTTCCAGGCTAATGCACCCACTTGGAAAGACTTACATAAAGTTATCCACAGGGTCAAATGCAGTGCTAATGACTGCATAGCCAATAGAATAACGGTTCTGATATGTTGCTATTGAAGTATTTGAATTTGATCAGAGTTGCAAATTTTCCGTTTCCTGCTTCTTAGTATGTCATCTCATTGGACATGTGAGAAAGAAGCAGTTTTTCTGTTTTTTTATTGCTCCCAGCAATGTACTATAAGTGATTTCGGATCAAAGGACTGTAGTTGCTACAAAGGCACACTTTTTTTTTTTTAAGAATAACTGCACTTGGAAAGAGGATGACCATTCTGAAATCAGTAGTTCCAATGTCAGCTATTCCAAAAATATGATTATTCGACTAGTACAGCAATAACAGCAGGGTTATCTACATACTGTCTCTTAAACTTTAGCTCAGATATAAAATTTGTGGCTGTTGTTTTGACATGGCAGTATATATTTGTGTTGATCTTGGTTCTTGATATGTATTCAGGACTACAGCTAGATAATTTGTTAACAAGGCCTTTTTAACACTTTGGACAGATGCACATACTGTTTTCAATCTTCACGGTTAATTATTTGATTTTGTATTAGTTGCTAGAACACCCTGACTTCTAATCACTGCTCATTGTTGGAAGTCCATTATATTCTAACTGTTTGAGTGCTCCCGTTGACCTTGAACTGACATTATAAGCTGTGTCTAATCTTTTCAGTCTATATTTCTAATGCTTCTTTTCTTCCTCCCCCCCCCACCCCTTCCTTCTTTGTCTGATCTCTGATTAGCATCAAAATGGGGCTGCCTCTGAGTCCAGCAGCGGACTCCGCCCGCTCTGCACGACATGCTCTCTCCCTCATTGCCACGGCCAGACCACCCGCTTTCATCACTACTATTGCCAAGGAGGTAAGCAGAAGACCTTTGCACATGTGCCTCACTGCAGGAGGAACAATGCCTTCATTGTTTAGCAACAAGAAACATTTGAGCATCTGTTTACTTTTTTTCCTTCATTTCAAAATGGCTTGATTCCATATATATATCTGAATTTGCACCTATGCATACAGAGCGCATGCAAGAGGTTTCATATTGTGATGTCTCACAATTGTATTGCCTCTGTGCAAAGCATAGGTAGTCCTCAAGTCACAATTGATCCCAAAATTTATGTTGCTAAGTGAAACGTTGATTAAGTGAGTTTGCCTCATTTTACGACTTTTCTTGCCACGGTTGTTAAGTGAATCATTGCATTTGTTAAGTTAATAACGTGGTTGTTAAATGAAACTGGCTTCCCCATTGACTTTGCTTGTCAGAAGGTCCCAAAAAGTGATCACATGACCCCGGGATATTGCAGCCATCTTAAATATCAACCAGTTGCCAAACATCTGAATTTTTATCTTGATGATGGGAATTCTGCAATACTTGTAAGTGTGAAAAATGGTCATAAGTCACTTTTTCCCATGCCCTTGTAATTTGAATGGTCACTAAATGAACTATTGCAACTCGAGGACTACCTGTATGCAATTTTTTTTAAGGTGAAAACCAATGCTTCAGTCAGGCTTTATATACACAAAACAAATATATGTACATATTTATTACAGTCTGTGGGGCTCAAGATTATTAGCACATTGCCAACGATAGACGAAAATTTGTTTATTTATTTATTTATTTATTTATTTATTTATTTATTTATTTTTATATACCGCCCTTCTCCCGAGGGACTCGGGGCGGTGTACAGAGCAAGGTAGGTATACAGTTAAACAATAGTAAAAACAATAGTAAAAACAAATGAAACCCCAAGAGCTATCAGGCCAGGCCGGACTGCTGGAACAGGTAAGTTTTTAAGTCGCGCTGGAAGGTGCGAAGGTCGGGGGCCATCCGGATTTCGGTAGGCAAGAAAATGTTTTACATAATATGGTTTTACATACCATGTTTTACATAATATTTTTGTCACTTTTTAGTAAGACTAAGCAACAAATCTAGAGTTATGCAACTAGGAAGCAAGATAGATTCCTATTACCTCTTATTACTGTTCCTAGGACTAAATAAATGGTCCGTAATAGAGAATTAAGTTAGTCTGCTTCCCAATACTCAAGACAACAATATAATATATATTAATATATTGTTCTAGCATCTCTGTTCTTCCCTACCCCTATACCAATCATTTTATTCATTTTTGTAATATATGAACCAGATAAATGTAGGTAATTACTCCATGTCAGTACAAATATAAAAAGGTGTTCATTAGAAGACTTGTATAGTCAAGGCCATGGTTTTCCCAGTTGCAATGTATGGCTGTGAAAGTTGGACCATAAGAAAGACTGAGCGCCAAAGAATTGAGGCCTTTGAACTGTGGTGCTGGAGAAGACTCCTGCGAGTCCCTTGGACTGCAAGGCGATCAAACCGGTCAGTCCTAGAGGAGATCAATCCTGACTGCTCTTTAAAAGCCCAGATCCTGAAGTTAAAACTCAAATACTTCGGCCACCTAATGAGAAGGAAGGACTCACTGGAGAAGAGCCTAATGCTGGGAAAGGTTGAGGGCAAGAGAAGAAGGGGACGACAGAGAATGAGGTGGCTGGATGGAGTCCCTGAAGCAGTAGGCATGAGCTTAAATGGACTCCAGAAGTTGGTAGAGGACAGGAAGGCCTGGAGGAACATTGTCCATGGGGACACAATGGGTTGGACACGACTTCGCAACTAACAACAACAACAGAAGACTTGAAGAGGACAAAGTATTTTGTAATATATAGTGATAGTATAATTTTGATATAATGATAGTATATATTTTTCCTAATTCACTGCAGTGTCCCTAGAATGAGCCCATTTGCCCATTTGGATATTGCAGAATATAAATGATTAATCTTGTAAAAATCCTTTGAGGGTATGTAGTGGGAGATGGAATGGGAGTGGAACCTGGGAGTGGAATGAAGAGAAGGATCAGCCTAGAATCGTTATGTAGCTACAAAACACTAAATCCAATTCCCCTTGAATGCTGTTGGCCCTTATCTAACTCTTAGCAGGCCCTGACCGTCAGTTGAGAAGATTCTGTTCACAAGCTGTTTAGCAATAAAACAGTTAATTGAATCTTCATGTGTAGACCTGATTTTTCACACCTGACATTTGTACTGCAAATTAGATCTTCTTAATTCACAAGTTATGATGAATTAATTACCAGTACTTCTAAGCATATATATTCTAATTAAAACGTGGAACAACAATTTGCACCACACTAAATGAATATGTATTTGGGCTCATTTGCAACGGTAACTTATTAAGAAGTATAGTTGTAGCACTGAATAAAGTTAACGAACTGAGCCATGTATACATGCCAAAAGCAGAGTAATAAACAAAGCCCTAATACTTTATCAGTTCTGCTTTTGATTGTGAACCCATGAAATTTTAATAGGAAATATTTGAAATTACCCCTAAATATTTATTCATTGTTCTATTTTTATGCCGCCCATCTCCCCTATAAGGAGACTCTGGGCAACTTACAGATCAACTGTTAAATACCATTGTTTTTGTAGGTACACAGGCACACTGCTCTTCAAGCTAATACACAGTCTCAACAGAATATTCATACCACCACCTTGGCTCGAGCAAAGGGAGAAATTCTGAGGGTTATTGAAATCCTTATTGAAAAAATGCCAACAGATGTTGTGGATCTCCTTGTAGAGGTATGTCAATATTTTATTATGCTTCCATGTTAATAACAGTTGGTATTTATGTTTGAGTTTATCCTGTGTTGAAGAAGTTAAGAACCTTTGCATTGGCCTACCTGTTGGTACAACAGATCATTGTCATTGCAAAATCATTTCAAAGGCATTAAATGATTTAAGTACTTACAAAAGGTCAGCAAGTCTTGCCAGACTAATATCGTTTTTAAAACATTTGATTGAATGACATTCTTAATAGATTGTGGGAATGTTGCAGACAGAATATACCTTGATTTCACTAGAGCATTTGGCAAAGTGCCATACAACCTTTAGCAAATTAATTGAGGGGCCAAAGGAGATTTCTAATACATGGCTGTAAAACTATTCTCAAAGCTGGTATTCCCACAACATTCTTATCTGGGTCATGGGAAGGAAGCTAGTGTGTCCTATGAACATTCTAGCCCAAGTAACTGATCTAGTCAAACAATTTTGTAGGTGAGAGGGTTAACTCAACATTTCTTTGAGAAGATAAGATAGGATAATTTAAGATAATTTAAGATAAGATAAGATAAGATGATAAGATAAGATAAGATAAGATAAGATAAGATAAGATAAGATAAGATAATCTTTATTGTCATTTTTTACTGTGGGCACAGTGGCGCACATCAACAATGAAATTTAGTTGCCCACTCTCAAAGTGAGACACATACATGACACCCCCCCAGAATATACTACATACAACATATGTATAGACCCACATCCCTATATATACATAACCAGGGCTTTTTTTGTCATAGAACACCCAGAACGGAGTTCCAGCACCTTTTTTAGATGGAACCTTGTAGGTTAGGCAAGACAGGTTGTATGACATTTGTGAGTTCCAGCACCTTTTTTTTTACAAAAAAAGCACTGTACATAACAATAAAAGATTAGAGATTTGAAATACCAGAAAATTTGTGCAAAAACTGTAATTTTTACCTGGTTGCACAAAATGTATTGGGTAGCTACTATATAATGATATTTCTACTGTAGTTATAATAGAAAACTAAAAACAATAGAGTGAAATTTGATAGCGATAACTGCAAAGTCTTCCATCATCTAGGAAAAAGAAGTCAAATACATACTAATAGGGAAGGGGATCCCTGGCTTGATAACAGTATGAAAGAAAAGAATATACAGTAGTTCATGCCTGGCTGAGGAACTCTGGGAGTTGAAGTCAACAAGTCACAAATGGGCCAAGTTGGAAGACCCCTGCAATAGTTGATCACAGACTGAATATGTGTGAACAGTGTGACATGGTCATTCACAAGGCACAATAGAAATAGTTTTCATATCATAGAAATAGTTTCCTTGTATACTGTATTGGTCACAACCCACCTTGACTGCTGCATATCTTCTGGACATCATACTTTGAGAAAGATTCAGGCAAACTGGAAGAGATTCATAAAAGGACAAGGGTGAAATGAATCTTGGAAACAAAGTTTTATGAGAAGAGACTTGAGGGACCAGGGTATGTTTAGCTTCAGAAAAGTCAACTGGGTGGGGACACGCTGTTGCTGTTCAAGAACCTGAAGGCTTGTAAAGTTATAGGAAGTTAGATTCATGCTGAATAGTAGGAAAATCTTTCTAAAAGGAAGACCAGATCTAACAATGGATCAATTTACCAAAAAGGTTCTCCCCTTCACTGAAGCTCTCCAAAGAGAGGTTGGACAGCCATCTGTCAGGGATTTTTTTTTCATTTGGAATCTTGTACTAGACAGGGAATTGGATATTGTAATCTCAAATGGCACTTTCCCAATTACATTTTTAAGTGTTATATGAAGCATTATGCATGGTTAAAGTATTGCTTTGCATGAAGAATACCAATCAATCCAGGTTTCTCTACAGCTGAAAATTATACCTGAAGTTCAGAGAGCTGCTAATAATCAGCACAGAGAATATTTCTGCTAGATGCAGACTTAGCATAATGCAGTGGACCTTTGGTACTAATCACAAATATGTATTTTTTTCTTTCTATGCGTGCTATGTTTCATCCATAGAGGCTATTTGTATCTCAGTTTTAACACATTTGCATTCTTTTTGCATGTAATAGTCAAATCCCAAAATCCTGGCTGTTGCATATTTTAAGTTTTGTAATACAGAGGCTGCTTGAAAGTTCTTTGATGTATGAATTTTGCTGCATGTGATTGGAATAACGCATGGGATGTGGTCTGTTAAACCTCTTCTCTTTGTCTTCCACTGGAAAGTACTTTCCTTTGGGATTCAGAATCTGCCTTCTTTAACAATCCTGAAATAACAGAAATCTGAGCAGTTTATAAACGATACTGAATTATAACGTTACTACTGTTATTTAAGTAGCAGTATTCCTGCTGTATGTGGTAATGATATATGGAGTTTTCTTTCCTATGTTTTATTATGGCTCCTCAAAGTACAGTTGCAAAATACTGCTCTAAGGATTTAATTATTTTCAACCATAATTTCTTGTTGTTATCCATAGGTAATGGACATCATCATGTATTGTCTTGAAGGCTCATTAGTCAAGAAGAAGGGACTGCAGGAGTGCTTTCCAGCTATCTGCAGGTAAGATCACAATAGGAACACGTGAGTACCAAAATTAGTAGTAAACAGTTTTTACAACAGGTATCCATTTTTGTCCTACACGGAGGTTGCCATCTCTTGACATTCTGCTCCAGAAAATTTATCTAAAGGACATTAAACAGTGTAATCCATGGAGGGGGGATGTCAGTTTGTATATTCCTAGCTACCATATCCCTTCAAATGTTCCCCATCATCAGCTCAGGACAGGATGAGGGTAAGAGCAGGAGTCTTTATTTGTTTCTCAACATTTGGCTTCATCAGAGTTTGAAGCACACTACAAAGCAGCGCTCAGTGACAGTAGGAATGTGAAAATGGCAATAAATAAATGTGGATATTATTTTGTTTTCCCCTGTTTCTATTTCAGCCAACTTCATCACTTGCAGAGAGGAAACATTTCAGCTCTATATTAATGTTCTAACAACTAAATATGTGTTAAACCAGGTAGCGTCAACTGACTAGATTACTAACAAAAAGAAAAAAAAATCAAATCCTGTTGAGAAACAGCAGCTTGTATGTGATGGACTTGAGTTAAAGTAGCATCATATGAAAGTATAAGGGGGGGGAGCCATCACAATACACATATATTGTTGCTGTAATGTGTAGTGTTGTAGTGACTTAAATAAGAGTTTCTGTAGTACCTAAAAGGTAAAGCTTCCCCCGCACATGCGTGCTAGTCATTTCCAACTCTAGGGGCCGGTGCTCATCTCCGTTTCAAAGCCGAAGAGCCAGCGTTTGTCTGAGGACGTCTCCGTGGTCATGTGGCCGGCATGACTAGACGCCAAAGGCGCACGGTGTTACCTTCCCACCGTAGTGGTCCCTAATTTTCTACTTGCATTTTTACGTGCTTTCGAACTGCTAGGTGGGCAGAAGCTGGGACGAGTAACAGGCGCTCACTCTGTTACGCGGCACTCGGGATTCGACCCGCCAAACTGCCGACCTTCTGATCGACAAGCTCAGCGTCCTAACCCACTGAGCCACCGCGTCCCACCTAGTACCTAGTTGATCTCAAAAATACTTGTATAAGAATTGTCCCCCTGTTTACTTAAAAACAGGAACCAGAATACCCATCAGTTGGGCTTATTTCAGTACTGCATGTTGCAACAACAGAGATTGGATTGTGATCCTTTATATGGGTTTATATAAGTCAAACTATACATGTTGTCCATGAGGTCAAAGGTAAATGAGATAGAAAACGACTACAAAGACAATAGTGTATTGAGAAATCAAAGACTGTGTGTTTTAGAATAAATATTATTTCTAAGTGTCAGTGTCCCTGACATTGCTTCCCACAGCTTTTTTCATCTTCAGGTATCCCTTCTTATTAGCAGCATTCCTTTACCTTTAAGGCATTGTTAGGGCTGAATCAGCAGTTTTACTTCAAGCTTGCCCCTTGGGTGGCAGTGACCAGGTCTGAAGACTTATGGTTTTACGAAACCACATGAACCAAAAGGAATTTTCAATGACAAGTGAAGAGAGCCATCTCCAATTCAGCTGAAATGTTCTGGAAATGTTGTCTTAAGCCTTGTTCAATCTGTACTATCCCCAGATCTGGGAGGAGAACTCAGACAACAGTGTGTTCAGTGTTATGAGTTGTCAAGATAGGAGTAATTGGAAAGGCTCAGGATGAGGAACTTTCCATATTGAGGATACAGATAGTCCTCGACTTACAATAGTTCATTTAGTGACTGTTCAATGTTACAACAGCACTGAATAAAGTGACTGCTTTTTCACACTTATGACAGTTGCAGCATCCCAATGGTCATATGATCACAATTCAGACATTTGGCAACTGACTCATATTTATGATGGTTGCGGTGTCCCGGGATCACGTGATTACCTTTTGCAACCTTCTGACAAGCAAAGTCAATTGAGAAGCCAGATTCATTTAACAACTTTGTTACTAATTTAACTGCAGTGATTCACTTAACAACTGTGGAAACGGGGCAAAAATCACTTAACAACTGACTCACTTAGCAACAGGAATTTTGGCTTGAATTGTGGTCGTACGTTGAGGACTACCTGTATATCCAGAAGATCTATCCAGACATATTGGAGTAAGTCCCAGGTTCCTTTCCCTCCATACAAAATGCTTTGTATGCTTTTACCTAGCTCAGGTGGCATTTTCATAAAATTAAATAACTAATATGATGGCTTGATTGATTGATTGATTGATTGATATTATATTCATCCACCTCACCTGGAGAGATACTGTTGGTTATAGCCCCATCAGTTACTGAAGTGAAAAATTAAAGTGTTGAGAACATTTCCAGGGAGCAGGAGAGGTCAAAAAAGGGTTCTGGCTTCATTCCAGCTAGTTGGCAAGTCCAACTGCTAAGACTGTAAAAAAATTACTGTAGCATTTTCCCATGGGGTAGAGATGGTCAGGATTTTATAGATAAGAGGAGTTCTCATCAGGAGATGGTTTGAGGTATTTTGGTGTCAGCGCAGAGAATATCATTCAGACAAATGGAATGGAGGATAACAAATTGTAAATATTTATTGGGGAGATATAGCAAATAACTATACCATATACTAGTAATTATATACAACTCAAACTTTTGTGTCTGTTTGATGATTTTTAACTTTCAGCTGGCTGAAATGGTATATCACAGAGCAACTATTTTTGAATCAACGTACCTCAAATGGGCCGATTTACCAAATGCATCCAAAATCTGGTGGCTGTGACTCCTGTGAGATTGGAATTTGACAAAGTTGTGGCCACCACATCTTCCGATTACATTTTCCAGAAACCCATAGTTTATGTGGCATGAGGGAAGGTGGCAGTGACATATGCCCACCCTCTTTCTTGCTTCCTGGCCTTTGGCCCCAATTATCTGGTGGCAAGGTCTGATGGACAAGCAGCCATTGGCTACTTTGGAGCCATGGACGAAATCTTGGCTCCAAAATTCTTAGCAGTGGTAGCCAGCGAGGGAAGAATGAGGGAGCGACTTGGATGCCTGCTGGCAAGGTAGGACTGGCTGAGGAACACCAGTGGTCAATGGGTGAGCACTCTTCCTCCCTGGAGAATGGCGGTTCTTGGGAGACAGGCTGGAGTGGGGAGTGGGGGGTGCCGTTTTCCTCGCAGTCTGGATCTCCCATCGTTCTCCCTCCCCCCAGCAAAGTGACGGGCAGTTCTGTGGGTCAGCCAAGCAGGAGAAGGAGGTGGTTCCTGGGGCTCTCCTGAGAGTCATGAAGGGAAGGGGAGACAATGTGAACTTAGGTGTAGAAAGAAAAATGAGCCCACACATCGCAGGTTGGCTAGTATAATATAAAAATCCTACAAAACAAACAAAGGAAAAGGAGGAAGAAAAAGGTTCAAATGAACAATATACAAATACATAAGGGATTTACAAATGTAATGGAAGGTTTTGTTTTCTAATATATCATTAGTTAATTAAGAGTAATTGAATATATCATTTCAAAGACTAAAAAAAATCAGTATTAAACATTAAAGCATGAATATCAGCAACCATGATCAAAAAGGTATTAATCACTGAGAGAAATTGGAAAGTTCTGTCCATATTACTAAAAGCCTATTCTGATTTGAAAATCCTATAAAATTGAAGCACAGACTCTAAACGTGAAGAAACTAAATTTTGAGCTGTGGGCAGTACAAATCCATATGTTAATTTGCAGTCTAGGAATGGTTTCTAAATTCAATTAAATTCTGTATCAGATTTACTTTTAAAATGCGAAGTTATTCTAGGTAGCTATGCGGATATCTCGATATCTGTATAGGCATTCTTCCAATGTGGAGATCAAAAAGCTTTTCTAGTAAAAGAGTGTATGTCCTCCTAGCAGTAGTTAGGATGTAGAAAGCTAATTCAGTATATCTTAGGGATTTGTTTTGTTTTATTGTTTGTGCCTTAGTACAAATTGTTTGTGCCTTAGTACAAATCCATTGTTTGTGCCTTAGTACAAATTGTTTGTGCCTTAGTACTAATCCATATGTTAATTTGCAGTCTAGGAATGGTTTCTAAATTCAATTAAATTCTGTATCAGATTTACTTTTAAAATGCGAAGTTATTCTATGTATCTATGCGGATATCTCAATATCTGTATAGGCATTCTTCCAATGTGGAGATCAAAAAGCTTTTCTAGTAAAAGAGTGTATGTCCTCCTAGCAGTAGTTAGGATGTAGAAAGCTAATTCAGTATATCTTAGGGATTTGTTTTGTTTTATTGTTTGTGCCTTAGTGTTAATCTTGACTTCTGACGACTGCCTAATCTAGTCACTGCAATTTTGTTGGCAATGTTTTCATAACTTGTTTGCCTTCACCTTCCCCTAGGGCAGAGAGAAAGCAGCTGGTCCAGAGTTACCCAGTAGCCTTCATGCCTAAGGCAGGACCAGAACAAACAGTCTCCCAGTTTAAATTTAATACAAATATTACATGTTGAAACGATAATTCAACTTTCAACATTTGTTTTGTTCTGATGTGAATCATTTTCCAGAATGTTGCTTCACCACAAGCGTCAAGATTAACACAAAGGCACACAGGTTATAAAAGAATGTGGGACTCAGAACCACAAGCTGCCACTACTTCTGTATCTAACTCCCCCTCCTGCCAAATATCCCAATATTACAGATGGTCCTCAACTTACAGCCAGTCAAAATTACAATGGCACTGAAAAAAGTGACTTATGACATTTTTTTCCCATTTAACAACCGTTGCACCATTCCCATGGTCATGTGATAAAAATTTGGATGCTTGGCAACTGGCTCGTATTTATGATGGGATTGAGGTGTCCCGGGGTCATGTGATCCCCTTTTGCAACCTTCTGACAAGCAAAATCAATGGGGAAGCCAGATTGACTTAACAGCTGTCTTACTAGTTTAATAACTGCAGTGATTCACTTAACAACAAAATGGGCAAAACTCCTTTAACTGTCTTGCTTAGCAATGGAAATTTTAGACTCAATTATAGTTGTAGGTCAAGGACTTTCTATACCGCATGCCGAGATTAGGCATCCCTAGTCAAATTACATTTCAGTGGATCACTGAACCAACAGAAGCTGGCATGACCATGACCTCTGTGTGGTGCAGAGTTAAACAACAGCGTTCTGTGAATCTGAATGCATACCTACTACTTCTATTTAGTTGTTTACAAATTCAGAAAAAGAGAACAAATAATAGGGCAGCTACAGATGTTATGTAAAGACATGAGATTTCAAGTCCCATAATCCCCACAGTCACCATGGCCAGCAAACCAGCAGCCTATAGTTTATGAGAACTGCATTTCAACACATTTGCAATTGGCCAGTTTACAAACATTCCTATGCATTTTGGCTTTCTTGAGCCATTTTGCATGTATCTGTGCGGTCTTATCCTCTGCTGTTTAATATTGCAGTCAATTGTAGGCGCTCATTAAAATGCCAGACGGAAATCCTACAAGCTGTAACAGTGAAATAATAGAAGCAATAATTGGGTTAGGCATAGGGTAATGTAGCTTTTGACATTTTGAAAATGTTAAAAGATAGTAGAAGCTCCTAGGGATTATATGAGCTTTAATTCAGCAAGATCATTTAGCAAAATCAAGACCCAGGGAAACATAAAGAGTCATACCAGAGACCAGAAGAACACAGAATCAGAACTAACTCAAAGTAGAACAGCCCCCAAAAACCTAAAGAAGGACCATCACCATCCTCTTAGCAGACAAAGGCTGAACCACAGTCATCATGAACAGAACACAATACATGCAAAAGCCAAGGATTTAATGGAGGACAAAGAAACTTATATCCCAATAAACACCACCCCAATACTAAAAATATTCAGATGAATTTTCAAATGCATTGCAGCATCCCAGAACATCAGTAAAAAAAAAACAGATTGCCTATATAGTATCTTCCAAAAAATGAATATCCACGTAACTTTATCAAAATGTGTCTGACCACTTGTCCCACTACAGCACAACCAACACAAAACTATGAAAAGGATGTCAGTAACACACACCAGAAACATCTCAGAAACAATGGACTATTACAGCTACATGGCATCACCGTAGCGCACAAGCCAACTAAAGCCCTCCAAAACATCTTAAGTAAATCAAAAGACCATCAGCCCAAGAAGTAAAAAGAGGACTCATCTACAACATACATTCCAAGGACTATAACAGCCATTATGTAGGACAGCAGAAGACGAGCAGAGTGCATTCATGAATACCAAACTAGCAGTCAGAAGACATGATGAAAACTCCCTAATGTCACACTACATGGACTCGACCACAGTTTCAACAGGGAAACTGTGAGTATCCTAAACCTAAATCCTAAATCCCAAAACACCAGGGAATTCCTGGAAGCTTGGCATTCAGACAAATCAGCCATTAATAGGCACTTAGAGGTAGATTACATTTACACATCATTCAAGGTAAAAAAGGTAAAGGTTCCCCCGCACATGCGTGCTAGTCGTTTCCAACTCTAGGGGCCGGTGCTCATCTCCGTTTCAAAGCCGAAGAGCCAGCGCTTGTCCGAGGACGTCTCCGTGGTCATGTGGCCGGCATGACTAGACGCCAAAGGCGCACGGAATGCCGTTACCTTACCACCAGAGTGGTCCCTATTTTTCTACTTGCATTTTTACGTGCTTTCGAACTGCTAGGGTGGCAGAAGCTGGGATGAGTAACAGGCGCTCACTCTGTTACGCAGCACTCAGGATTTGACGCGCCAAACTGCCGACCTTCTGATCGACAAGCTCAGCGTCCTAACCCACTGAGCCACCGAGACAGTAAAAAAACAAGAAGGAAACAAAAAGAATACATCCTCTCCAATAGCCCACACCCAGATAAGCTGAGTTTTTAACACCAGACAGTCAAGCAGAAAACAATATCCTAATCAATGATCTATCTAGGAGAAAATCACAGTTCCACCAACACTGGCAGTACACTGAAAATGAGAGAAAGAAGAAATTCTCATGGTTCAGAAGACAAATTGCAAATACTGAGAATGTGTATGATGAGCAAAGAATTCAGAAAAGAATATAAATAAGAATGCTGATCTGACAATATTTGTAAACAAAGATGTGTAGACGTTGTTATTGGTGTGCCACCAATTACCGGTATAAGATTGGTGTGCCACTCATCCAGAGGCAACTTAGGAACCAGGATTTGTATAGATTTTCAGGTCTATGAAAAGGCCCAAAAGTAAAATTTAGTATGAAAAGAAAATCATATTGGTGTTATATTGAAGATATGTATATTATTCAGGCCTAAGCAATTGCTAATAGTATTTTATCCCCTTTTTTGTCTCCCTTTTTTATTTTGTGAATAGTACATGGTGAGGATGTCATTTATGTTTCTTTAAAAAACAAAACAAAATGATTTTACAACCTCGATTCAGAATTTCAGAAATTTGAATAGAGCAGAATAGAGCAAAAGTTTTAATTATTAAGCTTACCACTTTAGTGCAGAGGAGTATTTTATGATTATGCTACAAAGTGAGCTAAATCAAACTCAGTGTATTTTAGGTGTATCACATGTCTAAGATTTGGAGTTTTCCATAACCACCAGACTTCATTTCCTTTTTGAAAAGCTTGTATGATGAATGCATCTTAATTTCAAAATAGTTTGTAGATCTTTTTGGGAGCACAAATTGGACTGTCTGCAATATCACAAATGCATTAAGGTATTTCTAAGGTAATTTTTAACAGTTTCAGATAGTTAAACTGATAAATTAAATGTTTTGTGATAATATTATAGATAGCAAGGTTGACTTAATTAAGAGTGCTATTTTGTAGCCCTTGGGCTAATTTCATGCAGCCTTGCCTTGCTTGAAGCCCCATGCAAGGACAACTTGACATTTGAGAAATATAGTAAGAGCGCCTAGACGTGTTCTAAAAATCTATTTATTAGATAGAGAGAAAATAGAGAACAAATGAGGATTACATTCACTTTTGGATCTGGCCATATCCTGCTTGCTTAAGTTGTACCGTTATAACAGAATCCCTCAACAGATTAATCCTGAAAACAAATTTGTTCACACTGGGTTGTGAGGGGACTAGGACATTTCAGCATCAAAATCAGAGTAAAATTTTTATTTATTTATTAATTATTTATTCATACATACATTCATACAATCTGAAATCAATTCAAATAATCTTTATCATTCACTCATAATGTACAAAAGAGTCGATTGATAACTGATATTTTTAGCATTCTTGTTTTAAGGGTACTATTAACTCATTAGAGTTAATGAGACTGAACATTTCTCAGATATTTTTTTTTTTTTTGCAACAAGGATAAGGACCCAATAAATGCCAGTAGTTATTCCTGAGTAGGTGACAGCCATTTGTATGAAATGGTATAGGGTTTCCTGCCTGAGCAGGGGGTTGGATTAGATGACTTCCAAGGTCCCTTCCAGCTATTATTATTATTATTATTATTATTATTATTATTATTATTATTATTATTATTATTATTATTATTATTATTATTATTGTTGTTGTTGTTGTTGTTGTTGTTGTTGTTATTATAAAACTTTTATTCATAAAACATGAAACTCAGTCAACTGAACACTCAAATTGACTGGCACTAATGGTTGACACGGGTTGCTGCCCGCATCCTAGGTATCTCCTTAAAATGTAAGATGTTCCGAGTAGCGCAGTTTTTTGTAGCTTTGCTGGAGTTATTGCAGGAAGCTGCAATTTCTTGATGTATTTTGCAAAGTTTTTGGACATAGTTCCCAGCGCCCCGATGACAATGGGTATCACTGTTACATGTTTCCTCCATAATCGCGCCGTTTCAATGGCCAGGTCGTGGTGGAATTATTATTATTATTATTATTATTATTATTATTATTATTATTATTATTATTATTATTATTATTATTATTATTATTATTATTATTATTATTATTATTATTATTATTTCCATCCAATATAACTCTAGGTAAAGGTAAAAGGTAAAGGTTCCCCCGCACATGCGTGCTAGTCGTTTCCAACTCTAGGGGCCGGTGCTCATCTCCGTTTCAAAGCCGAAGAGCCAGCGCTTGTCCGAGGACGTCTCCGTGGTCATGTGGCCGGCATGACTAGACGCCCAAGGCGCACAGAACGCTGTTACCTTCCCACTGTAGTGGTCCCTATTTTTCTACTTGCATTTTTACGTGCTTTCGAATACTACCATCTGCTAGTATAACTCTAGCAGATGGTAAAACAGATAAATTCAAGTATCATATTGAAGATCTAGCGCTATCCAATAAAGAAAAATATTATCATCTTTATTTCATCCATGTATGGCCTCACCTAGTTCATTTGCTGCAGACACTTCTCCTATGTCCATTTTCCCAGGTTTCCATTTGGCCCAGTATTCTAATCCTTTATGGTTGACCTATTTGAAATCCCTCTCTGTTTTCAAATTAAAGAAGATCCTTTTCTTCTGTACAAGGGAAGGTCAAAAGCTTTCAACTGCCTCTTAAATTGTGCTACATGACAGTTTTCCTCCTGTAACTATATTAACAATAAAAATGTTTGTGCAGAAATTCACAGAAAAGGTACCATATTTAATGTCATTAATTTGAAAGCTGTCTCCATGTAACGGTACTGATACATTGATTAATGCACAATGCCCGCTTCGCCATAGCAGTAATTTTATTTAATGTAATTACCGGTTGGTTAGTTAGATTTATATCACCCTTTCCTCAAGGACCTGAAGGAGGCACATGTAGGATTTCTTTTCCTTTCCCCTGCCACAGCGGGGAGGATGGGCTGACAGAAGTTCCCAGGCCCAGAGCCACCCTGTGAATGTCCATGGTTAAAAGCAGATTAAAATCTAAGCCTCTATAGTCCTGATCCAAGATACAGGTAGTCCTCCATTTACAACAGTTCATTTAATGACCATTCAAAGTTACAACATCACTGAAAAAAGTGACTTATAACCATTTTTCACATTTACAACTGTTACAGCATTCCCTGTTTAGGCAATCAAAATTCAGATGCTTGGCAACTGACTCATATTTATGACGGTTGCAGGGTCCTGGGGTCATGTGATCACCTTTTTGCAACCTTCTGACAAGAAAAGTCAATGGGGAAACCAGAATCAGTTAACAACTGTGTTACTAATTTAATAAGTGCAGTGATTCACTTAACAACTGTGGCAAGAAAGCTCCTAAAACGGGGCAAAACTCACTTAAGAAATTTCTTATTTAGCAACAGAACTTTTGGGCTCATTTGTGGTTGTAAATTGAGGACTACCTGTATTTACCTCTGCACCACACTTGAGAATGCATATGGGCCTTAATGGGCTTGCAAAATTCTAGCACCAAAGTGCTACTTCATAGACTTGGTCACTGTGGGGCTGGCTGGGCTGTTGCCTCATAGTTTGTGCTGCAGGGATGAACTTATCAGCCTACAGTATGTGAGAGAAGAGGGTATGGATGCTTCAGATCACCAAGCTAATATGTGTTGGAGAAGGGAAATGGAATACCAGCCCAAATATTCAATTAGTAATCGATATAAGTTATCAGTGGAATAGAGAGTGCTAGCTAAGCAGTATAAAACACTGAATGTCTATGGAGATTCTCAGTCATCCAGATCATGACTGTCCCAAAGATGCTTTTTCAAAAGGCAAATGGACTTTGTTTTTCCCTGAAGACATTTTGCTTCTCATGCAAGAAGCTTCTTCAGTTTTGACTAAATGGTGGAGGATGGAAGGATTTATATTCCTTGCAGACATCTGGTCGTATATAACACTGTATGAATAAAAGATAAAAGGAAGGAGTAATCTGAATTTATATGAGAGGGCTGTGGCAGAAATTGGAGCTAGACAGATCAGGAGAGCTGCTATATTTTCCTTAAAGTGTGGAGTTATGTAGTGGGAAAAGGAAAGGGACAAGAAAGATTTTCCCTTGGAAAAATGGAGAAAAGAGACCAGGCTTTCTTGCTGAAGCTGCTGTCTACTGTGATGAAGAGTACAGTGCATAATAAAGTCAATAAAATAAATGGCATGTACATATATCATGCAAAGAAATAGCAATATCTACCTAGGCAAGAAAGCAACTGAACAAAAGGACGATTTAAATTAGAGAGCTTGGTGTGATTTTTAACTCTTCTTTTCTTACCAGTTTTAACTATTTTATATTTGTTTTACTGTTGGCCTTCCTGCATTTGTGCCAAAAGAAGACTAAAAAATCTTACAAATAAATCAAGAAAAATATTTGTGAACCTGGGTGGAAATACACATGGTTAAAATCTAGAGCATGAGTCTCAAAATTATCAATGGTTGTTGGTCGTGCTGTATTTAATATAGGGAAGATCAGAGAAGCTGGTCTTATAATTTATTTGGGTTAAGATGTTTGAGTTCCTATCAAGAAGCTGAGCAGATGCTTGGCAAAGGGTTCTGGGAAAGGAGAGGGAGAAGGCGCCATGGCTGTGTGATGCGCTGCAAAATAAGAAGTTGGTTTTAGAACTGCTTTTACCTACCTAAACCTGGTAAAACAAACAAAAAACAAACCCCAATCCCGCCATTTTAATCTTGCCTACAGTGCGATCAGATCTGACTTTTTCCTTGCTCTGATGTTCAATTCAGGTTCTACATGGTCAGCTATTATGAGCGGAGTCATCGAATAGCAGTTGGATCTCGCCATGGTTCAGTGGCCCTCTATGACATCCGGACTGGAAAATGTCAGGTAAATAAATCATAGTGATCCTGTCTCTGTAAACTGCAGAAGTATTGAAAGGGAAGAGAGTCGCTCTGCACCAGTTGACATGCTGAGTCGCTGGAATGTTATGGATAATGCTAAGGGGAATCAATAGTTTAATGAAGGACTCAATGTATATACAGTTTCACTGTTTTTGTTTGCTGTAACTGAATGGTGAGCACAGATGGGTTAATAATAGCTGTCCAACACACAAACACACGCACACCCCACAAACTTCTCACATAGTGCCTCAGTTTTCCCTATATCAGTTTTTGTGTCGCATATCTGGCGGTGCGGGCTGGCGTTGTGAGGATTGACAGAGGCCTGGCCTGCCTGTTTCTTACTTCTTTTGTTGACAGGCAGGCATTACGGCTAGCTCCATACCTGATGGGAACTAAGATCCCCCTATGGATAATCCAGTGTGGACGGGACCGAACCGTGGTGGGAGGACGGTTCTGGACTGGTCAGTGACCTCCTCTCTGGTGTGGGAGACCAGTTGGGGTGGGCCTGGCTTAGGACTCCCCTTTTCTCTCTCTGTTCCAGCTAGACTCCTCAGCCGGAGTGAGAGGACGGCTGAGGTTGTCCCTTGGAACTCCATCTCGGGTGAGAGCCGAGATGGCTTTGCAGATTGAGAGATATGCCCACTGGACCTGTTCTTTTTCCATCTTCGTACCATCAATGAACAATCCTTTGGCCATATTTTCAACATCGGCCCCAAGAGACTAACTGAGTGCTATATGATCCATCGTTATTCCGAAGCGGACTTGTATGCCCTTAGGGCGGTTCCTGCCTCATGGGCGCGACCTGTCGCCTGTTTTCATACTCCCCTTAATGACGGGCCCAAGCCTTGGGACTCCGAGAGGTGGTTGGGCTTGGATAGGGGCCTCGAGTTAAGACGCGCTAAGAGGCCCCTGATCAGATTTTTAGCCGGTTATTTTAGGAGGTTAGGGAGGGGGAGGGAGGGGGGGATGGGGAGGGAACTTGTAACCGGCACTCAGTCTGGTCCTGTTAGAGGTCCTGGTGGGACGGGGTTGGGGGAGGTGGCTGCTGGCGCTGGGAATGTGGGGGTGGGGTATCGAATCCCCACGGCGATAGGGTATGGCAGCAGGTGTTTGCGAGGAGGGTCATATCAACATCTGGGATCGCGCCCCCGCTATCTTCGAGCGGTGGCGCGCTCCGACCCTCCGGTTAGCACCCTCTTACCCGGGGATGAGGGTGATCAGGCCCCTGAGCTCAGGCTGGTCTATTTTAACGCTAGATCCGTAGTTAATAAAGCTCCCCTCATCCGTGATCGGATTGAGGAGGAATGTGCGGATCTAGCGTGCATCACGGAAACTTGGCTGGGCTCGGAGGGAGGGGTGCCTCTCACCGAGTTATGCCCGCCGGGTTTCTGGGTGCTGCACCAGCCACGGGCTCAGGGCAGGGGTGGTGGGGTGGCAGTGGTTATTCGGGAGACATTGTGTCCCCGGGAGGCCACCATTGTCCAGATGGCCGGGAGTGAGACCCTCCTCTTGAGGTGTGGTCCTCGGGTTCAGTTGGGCTTGTTGCTTACATACCTGGCGCCCAGCTGTGTGGCAACAGCCCTGCCCGAGCTGCTCGACACCCTCTCAGGGTTGGCGGTGGAGTTCCCCAGGCTCGTAGTCCTGGGTGACTTCAACCTGCCATCACTGGGAGGGTCGTCGGAGTTAGCTCGGGAGTTCATGGCTTCCATGACAGCCATGGGCCTGACCCAGGTTATTGAGGGCCCGACTCATGAGGGGGGTCACACTCTTGACCTGGTGTTTCTGTCTGGACAGTGGTTGGATGATCTGGGAGGGGGTTCTCCGTCCATCACCCCTCTGTCATGGTCAGACCATTACCTCCTGAGGCTAGTTTTCCGTCATGCCATCCCCCGCCGCTGGGCGGCGGAGCCGACCAGGTGGTTCCGCCCCAGGCGCCTAATGGACCCAGATCGGTTCCAGAGGGCGCTTGGGCCTATACCTATCACCCTTACCCACAGCCCAGTCGATGCCCTGGTGGAGGCCTGGGAAACGGCAGCCACCAGGGCACTCGACTGCGTTGTACCCATGCGACCTCTGACCCGACGCAGATCCCGTTGGGCCCCATGGTTCTCTGTGGAGCTCCGGGAGATGAAGCGTCGGAGACGAGGTCTAGAGAGCGGTTGGAGATCCAGCCGATCCGAATCCGACCGATTGCAGTTAAGAACCTTCATAAGGTCTTATCTTGCGGCGATAAGGACGGCGAAGTCTAACTACTTTGCCGCCCTTATCGCGTCCGCAGATAATCGCCCGGCCGCCCTGTTTAGGGTGACTCGCTCCCTCCTTAACCAGGAGGTGAGGGAGGATCCCTTGCAGGGACGAGCCGAGGAGTTTAGTCATCATCTGACGGACAAAATCGCTCGGATCCGGACCGGCTTGGACTCTGACTGGGCAGAGTCTGATGTGGAGGAATCAGGCGGTCTTGAGCACGTTATCTGGACTGAGTTCGACCCTGTTTCCCCTGATGATGTGGACAGGATCATGGGGAGACTGAGCTCCACCACCTGTTTGTTGGATCCGTGCCCCTCCTGGCTAGCTTATGCGGCTCGGGAGGGAACACGAGGCTGGTTCCATGCAGTAATAACTGCTTCTTTGAAGGAGGGTGTCTTCCCTGCCGCCTTGAAGGAGGCGGTGGTGAGACCCCTCCTCAAGAAGCCTGCTTTGGACCCGGCTGTTTTAAACAACTATCGTCCAGTCTCCAACCTTCGCTTCCTGGCGAAGGTTGTTGAGAGTGTGGTGGCGCATCAGCTCCCTCTGTTCCTGGAGGAAACTGATTATCTGGACCCGTACCAATCGGGCTTCAGGCCCGGACACAGCACGGAGACGGCATTGGTCGCGCTGGTGAATGATCTCTGGAGGGCTAGGGACAGGGGTTGCTCCTCTGTCCTGGTCCTATTAGATCTCTCAGCGGCCTTCGATACCATCGACCATGGTATCCTGCTGCGGCGTCTCAGGGGGTTGGGAGTGGGAGGCACCGTCCTACGGTGGTTCTCCTCCTACCTCCAGGGCCGCTCGCAGTCGGTGTTGACAGGAGGGCAGAGATCCGCCCCGAGGTCTCTCATTTGTGGAGTCCCTCAGGGGTCGGTTCTCTCGCCCCTCCTGTTCAACATCTACATGAAGCCGCTGGGCGAGATCATTCGTGGTTTTGGGGTGGGGTATCACCAGTACGCTGATGATACCCAACTTTTTCTTTCCACCCCGAACCAACCCAGTGATGCCCTCTCCGTGATGTCCCGGTGCCTGGAGGCGGTTCAGGTCTGGATGGGGAGAAACAGGCTTCGTCTCAATCCCGCCAAGACTGAGTGGCTGTGCATATCGGCGTCTCGGGTTAACCACGTTATTCCACCTTTAACGATGGGGGGTGAGGTGTTACCCCCCGTTGATAGGGCTCGCAACTTGGGTGTCCTCCTGGATTCACGGCTCAATTTTGAAGATCACATAGGAGCCGTGACCAGGGGGGCTTTTGCACAGGTTCGCCTGGTGCGCCAGTTGCGTCCCTATCTGGACCGAGACGCCCTACGCACAGTCACTCATGCGCTTGTGACCTCCCGTTTGGACTACTGTAACGCTCTCTACATGGGGCTGCCCTTGAAGACCACTCGGAGGCTTCAACTGGTGCAGAATGCGGCCGCGCGAGTTGTAATGGGGGTTTCCCGATACTCCCATGTAACACCTCTACTCCGCGAGCTGCATTGGCTTCCGGTTGCCCTCCGGGTGAAATTCAAGGTGCTGGTTATCACCTATAAAGCCCTACATGGCCTGGGTCCGGGTTATTTGAGGGAACACCTGCTGCCGGCATCAAACGCCCTTCGCCCAGTGCGCTCTCACAGGGAGGGTCTGCTCAGGGTTCCGCCGGTGAGAGATTGCCGGCGGGTGACACCCAGGGATAGGGCCTTCTCAGTGGGAGCGCCTGCCCTCTGGAACCAGCTGCCGGTAGAGTTGAGGACTGCTCCCGACCTCCGATCATTCCGCCGGGGCCTGAAGACCTGGCTCTTTGAGCTCTCGGGCCCAGGCTGAGGAGAAAATTTTAACTGGGGTTTTAATGTACAGGGTGAATTTAATGCTTTTTAATTGGTTTTAACTTTTGTATGTTTTGATTTTTAATTCCCTGTAAACCGCCCTGAGTCCTCAGGGAAAGGGCGGTATACAAATGCAAATATTAAATTAAATTAAATTAAATATCTGCTAATGGCTGTTTGGGAACCATTTATTGAGATTTTTCCATCCTTAATATTGAAAGTCACTAAAGAGATCTGTAATAGTCGTTACCGAAAGTGCAATTACGAAAACATTTACTAAAACCTCTGAGTAATCATATTTGAGAATGGGTTGTAAAGGTTGTTAATTGGGTCAAAACTCTTCAGGGCTTTCCACAAATGCAGGAACAGAAAAGGTACCTAATCTTATGAGACATGTGCTGACATTATCACATTGCTGGGAACCATGATTCAAGAAAGTCCTAGGGCTTATTTTTCCCACTGTTTTCTAGGCATTTTAATCTTCACATGTCTGTATCTATCTAAACCAAGTTTGGACTCTTGCACCTGCAATGGTTATTGCCTAATTATTAATTATATTTGGTGCATGGTACATAACCTCAATTTCAGCTTTGTTTAAAACTACAGCTTTAATCTTCAGTACATTTTCTTTGTTTCGCTAATTTCTTAAATTAACTAACGAACTGAATGAATGCTGCATTTGTTTTAGAATATAGATCTCTGATCCTCCCAAAACAAAAACATAATCTGGACAGCCTAGAGAAGTGTATTCACAGTTTAACTAATTATGTCTTTTGAATTTCTTCTTTTTAAAGAAATGCAATTGGGCTGGCAAATATTGAAATACAGTTTCATATTCAGATATAGCAAACATTAACATGTCAACTAATTTCATAAGTCTCCCTGATATTGATAGCTTCCTTTTTCCTAAATTAAACAATTAGTAGTCAATTACTTAAAGATTGTAGAGTTTCATTGGTGCAATTTAAATTCCTATTTCTCAAAATGTGCATAATATTACCTGGTGTTCAAAGAGAAACCTGATGTATTTTCATGGGAGTTTTCCATTCACATTTTGTACATCTTTTGTTTTCTGTGCTTTGTTCTCCTTACCAACAAAAAATGTTCTTAATTCTTCATTGGTTCTCGATTTTGATTCTACATTGGTTCTCCCTCTTTTTAATAATTTATTTGCTAAGATATCCACAGGGTAGACATATAGAATCTGCTTTGACCACTAGTGCTAGAAAGTATGGCTCCACATTTCAAAATTTGTCTAAAGTTAAAAGTGAGTAAAAAAGGTCAAAGATTTATTCTTACATACCTAATTAGGGGGGAAAGAGCTGAATCTAGCAAGAAAATCTTCCTTCTGGATTGCTTTGCCTTTTGTTTAATAGACATGCTTGTATATCTGCTCTATCTCCTTTCAAGCAGTCTTCTGGTGTGCATCCTCTGGATTAACAGCAGCTACTGGTAGTTTAAAAATACCAACATTTTGTTTCACATGGCATCTGTTGTTAAATTAGTTCAACAGGATGTGTCTATACTATTTATGAGAACAATTCAGTTTCATGTAGTTGATGATTCTCCAGTGACAGGAATATGTTGCAAGGAAAAATACCTCTTTTTCAAGCAAACTTCACTGTAGACAGTTATTTCTAAGCACTGTTGAGTGCTTTGGGTGTTTTTTTTAGATATATTTTATCTATATATTACTAGACAGAATAAACATGGTATAGTAATTCTATAATCTTTTAATTACCACCAACAGAATATTGGTGCAGTACATTAAAGCCTGTAATAAAAGTAGCTTTTCATCTATTTAAAAAAAAACATGATGAAATAATACAAAGTTCTACCAAGTTCTTCCTTTGATGAATGAGTAAAGGGGACAAGAAATAGTGCAGAATCTCAATGATAACTTAGAAAAAGTGGAAGTATGAGGGAAAAGCATCAACAGTGCAGTAGTCACTTATGGCAGATGCCCTCATTCAAAAAAGATGCCTCTAGTGAACTAACAGATACAGAAAGTATTTGTAAATTTGTTGATTAGTGGAGATTTTGATATTGTGCTTGATTTAATGGAAGAATTCAGGGGAGAGGTTTTTATTTGATCTTAACACTAATAGAAACAATGTCCATAGCAGAATGTTCCTAATAATGCTTGATCCAAAATCTAGAATGTGTGATTGCTGTCATTCATGTGTTGAGCATGCATCTCTGCATGAAAGTTTGTCATGCTGTATACTTATACCTAAATGTGTATGCCTGAAGGTTGTGAGGGACATAATTCAGTTATGGGAGAAAACAGAGTGTAAGTGAATTCCAGCAAGATGGAAATGATTCAAAAGTGTTTTGGGTGGATGTTCCATCTGTAGCTCTTGATGTGCTAGCATTTCCCACAAAAGTGGTGGTGCCAATCTGGGAATTCTCCTAGAATGGTGGCTCCTGCTAGAACAGCAAATGCAATTCATGACCAGGAAAGAATTTGTCCAGAATAAGCAGGTTTGTCAGTGGCACCCATTGTTAAACCAGAAAACATTGTCATCTCTCAGATTATTATTATTATTATTATTATTATTATTATTATTATTATTATTATTATTATTATTATTATTAAAACTTGTATACCGCCCTATTCCCGTAGGACTCAGGGCGGTTTACAGGGAAAAATTTAAAATACATAGCATACAAAGTTAAAATTGATTAAAACTAAGATTAAATTAAGTCCCTGAATTTAAACTAAAACCCCATTAATAAATAATTAAAACCCCTCAGTCTGGGCCATACAGCTCAAAAAACCAGGTCGGGGGCAGTCCTAAGCTCCGTGGGAAGTTGGTTCCAAAGGGCCGGCGCGCCCACACAGAACGCCCTTCCCCTGGGAATAACCCGCCAGCATTCCTTGACCAGCGGTACCCTAAGAAGGCCCTCCCTGTGGGAGCGCACAGGACGATGGGAAGTTGATGCCGGCAGCAGGTGTTCCCTTAGGTAATCCGGACCCAAGCCATTTAGAGCTTTATAGGTCATTACCAGCACCTTGAATCTCACCCGGAGGGCAACCGGAGCCAATGCAGCTCACGGAGAAGAGGTGTTACATGGGAGTATCGGGAGACTCCCATAACAACTCGTGCAGCTGCATTCTGCACTAGTTGAAGCCTCCGAGTGGTCCTCAAGGGCAGTCCCATGTAGAGAGCGTTGCAGTAGTCTAGCTGGGAGGTCACGAGCGCATGGGTGACTGCGTAGGGCATCTCGGTCCAGATAGGGCCGCAACTGGCGCACCAGACGAAGCTGGGCAAAAGCCCCCCTGGTCACGGCTCCTATATGGTCTTCAAAATTGAGCCGTGAATCCAAGAGGACGCCCATGTTGCGAGCCCTATCGACGGGGGGGTAACACCTCACCCCCCATCATTAGTGGTGGAACAACCTGGTTTATCCGAGATGCTGGTATGCACAGCCACTCAGTCTTGGCAGGATTGAGACGAAGCCTGTTTCTCCCCATCCAAACCTGGACCGCTTCCAGGCAACGGGACATCACGTCGAGTGCATCACTGGGTTGGTTTGGGGTGGAGAGAAAAAGTTGGGTATCATCAGCGTACTGATGATACCCCACCCCGAAACCACGAATGAGCTCGCCCAGCAGTTTCATGTAGATGTTGAACAGGAGGGGAGAGAGAACCGACCCCTGGGGGACTCCACAAATGAGAGACTTCGGGGCAGACCTCTGCCCTCCCATCAACACCGACTGCGAGCGGCCCAGGAGGTAGGAGGAGAACTACCGTAAAACAGTGCCTCCCACTCCTAACCCCCTGAGACGCCGCAGTAGGATACCATGGTCGATGGTATCGAAAGCCGCTGAGAGATCTAAAAGGACTAGGACAGAGGAGCATCCCCTGTCCCGAGCCCGCCAGAGATCATTCACCAGTGCGACCAATGCCGTCTCCGTGCTGTACCCGGGCCTGAAACCCGATTGATACGGGTCAAGATAATCCGTTTCCTCCAGGAACAGAGGGAACTGATGCGCCACCACACTCTCAACAACCTTCGCCAAAAAGCGAAGGTTGGAGACCGGACGATAGTTATTTAAAACAGCCGGGTCCAGGGCAGGCTTCTTGAGGAGGGGCCTCACCACCGCCTTCTTCAAAGCGGTGGGAAAGATACCCTCCTTCAAGGAAGCAGATATTACTGCCTGGAACCAGCCTCGTGTCTCCTCCCGAGCCGCATAGACCAGCCAGGAGGGGCACGGATCCAGTAAACAGGTGGTGGAACTCAGTCTCCTCATGATCCTGTCCACGTCATCGGGGGAAACAGGGTCGAACTCAGTCCAGGTAACATGCTCAAGACCGCTTGATTCCTCCATTCCAGACTCTGCCCAGTCAGAGTCCAAACCGGTCCGGATCTGAGCGATTTTGTCCACCAAATGATGACTAAACTCCTCAGTTTGACAATTGAGTTTGATGTCCCAAGGGTGGTTTTACAAAAGACTTTCTTGTCTTTTTTCTTGAAAACATTTTGCTTCTCATGACCTGGATGATTGAGAATCTCCCTAAAAACTGAGTATGATGTGACTTGAAGGCAAGTCAGGCCCTATAGCCAGCAAAAAAATGTAATGGCTGGCTTGCTGACTGGTAGTAGCAAAATGCAGGGGAACTACACAGGGTCCAATTCAAGAGGCTGGTGATCACCTCTGAAATCTTTTGTTCCTTTCATTCGTGTTGCTTTCTTCTTGCAGATTCAACCTTTGTTCTAAGTACCCACTCTTAAATCTCAGGGACTGCAACCTAGAGGTTCAATCCACTTCTTTGGATGTGCTTGACCCTCAAGGTTAAGTCTTCTTTAAGAGAATGTTCAGAGGCATTTGTTGGCAGTTATTTATACATTTACAAAGTTATTATTTTTAATGCACTTTTTTGCTCTTTATGGATGATTGTTACATTTTTACTAATATGTTTTATGTCATATTTTGAAAACCACCAATCACTGGAAGAGGACACAGGATATGAATGTTTGCAAATCTATAAAAAAATATTAATTTCCACACGAACCAGGATCCAGGAGGTCATTTTAGTGATGCCACAAAAGGTTTGCCCTGAGCGCTCATGCTCCAGATTTCATGAATGACAGTGATAGAGCAACCAAAGGTGGAAGTAAGAAATTGCTGCTCATTGAATGAGAAACTGAAAGGATATTACAGTAATAATGAAGCAGGTGAAACAAATTACTACAATGGGTTTTAGTATCTGTAACAGACGATGGACCACACAAAGAAGGGAGGAGATATACCTGAAGAAATTTCAAGGATAAAAGGGAAGAAGGCGATACAGTATTTTTATTATGAATTAGAACCTATGGAAAGTATTATATATTTTGTTTAGTTTGCAATTACTTGGAAATCTTCCGAAGGTTTTGAGTTTGCTGCTGGAATATGTGGACAATTACAATCACAAATGGATATATTCGGGCCTATACAGGCCAGCCTGATATACTGTAAATGAGGTGAAAAGGATCAGAATCATATTCTGCCAACTATCATTCATAAATACAATTTAACCTGGAGACATTTTCCTACCATTTATGAAAAACCACCCTAAAAAGGAGAAAGCAGGGGCAGATGTTTTATAGTAAATAGAAATGGCACATTATAAAAGAAAAAGGAAAAAAATCAAAATTTAGATGACTAAACTACACATTTCTGTAAATTGGTGGTTGCATTTGGATCTTGGGGAAGTTCATCTTGGGAGAATAAGATTGATTTGGCTACTAAAACAGTAGAGGTCCAATCACAGATAAATAACTTTTCAACAGAATACAAGGCAAAAGTGAAGGTCGAGTCCCAAAATATACATCCATCTGTTTTAACCTTTTTTTCCCCTTTTGCTTTGGCCAAATGCCATTTGCACAGGTAGGCAAACTGTTGAGTCTTAAAAATGAGT
This sequence comes from Vipera berus, assembly GCF_964194415.1. NCBI lineage: Eukaryota > Metazoa > Chordata > Lepidosauria > Squamata > Viperidae > Vipera > Vipera berus. The sequence continues at coordinate 15,389,916 of NC_138203.1, forward strand.
AACTTATCTGAATGTGACTATAAATACTACCCTTAGTGTTTGTAGCAGTTAATTAGAAATAGAGGCTAGATGTTGTTTAATAAGTAAGAAAGCACAAAGAGAAAAAATTATCTCATATTTCAAACAACTCTTCCTTGTTTGAAAACCTTGAACAATAGATATTCATGGAAGTCACCCATAATGATGGATTATCAAGGATTTATTAAATGTATTGTAAAGTAGTAGTAGTGGTCATTGTCGTAGTAAAAATAATTTTATTTATTTATATCACATTTTCTTTGCTCTACTGAACCTTTAATATTGCAAGCAAAATTAAAAACCAGTAACAATATAGCAAACATTAAAGGTAATTTAGAATTTAGAAATGTACTACAGCCAAATATCATAAACTGTAAACTAATGTAATTTTAACAATGGAATAGTCACATTTCTGGAGAAAAATCTGAATACAGCCTTACTGGATTTTATATAAGGAATTCCTCTCCTAAACTTCATCCAAGATGACCACTGGCCTAATAATTAAATGAAAAGTCCATATTCAAGGGCACTTCACTGAGTCTGAAATACTAGAGATCAATTGGGGAGAATGGTATTCTTGCTCCACTCTCTGATGAATTTCAAAGTAGGATCCTAATCTGACTGATTAGAGCAGGAATGGATGGATCCTGCTGTAGGTTTATTTGGAATTCTCTACTACAAAACATAGTATTGCATTTGGAAAGTTCTTTCCATTTCATTTCAAACACACTTTGTAACCTAAACTCCTTTACTTTTATACCATCGATGCTAGAAATATTAAAACACTTACTCATTTTCTTTTCTCACTCATAACTAGGAAAATGGCGATTATCACAGACATTTAACTTTTTGACCTCTTCCTGTTAGAAAACATGTAGTATCACTCCAAAAGGAATGCTTAATTTGCAGAACCTGACATTACAAATACTACACACTGCTTCTGATTTAGAATAGTCTTACAAAATGAGAATATGATGTTGCAGAAGCCTATATGGATCTTTTATGTCATATAAATATAAGGACTATACAATCAGGGATGTGTTCTCAAGTGGCCAAGATGCCAATAACAATCCTTTAAAGGAGGCCATAAGCACAATAGCCCCATCCTACTTCTATTGTCCAGCAACAAACATGTCAGGTCCTACAGTCTCTATCCCATCCTAGTTCTGCCTGGATACCCACTGATGCTGAAGAGACCAAGCCAGGTGAAAGATTTGTGTGTCAAATAAATTGAATGCACTGGACACATCATATATGACACTTTAAAAAAAATTGTGCAGACGTGACCTCCTTCAGTGTCCCCATACTCCCAACCTGAGCTGACAATGAATCAATGCTACGTGTTGAAATGAATGGTGTGACACACTTGGGAAAGCTTTTCCTTAATGGCTTGCTCAGCACTTTGTTGTTAGTTGGCAGCACAGATCAGTTTGACCCAATTTGTAACTCTAGATGTGGAAGCGTGATTTATTTCTTTTAAAATGACCATTTATACTTCTTGGAATTGCCTTCCTGCATATTTTGATCTGCTCCAGCTGCTTAAGATCTTGCCATGTACACCATTATCAGTTTTAGTCTACAATAGCTCTTCCTGCTCTAATAGTGTGTGGAGGGGGAGGGGGGAGGTTGTTCATCCTTTCTTCCCTGTGGCCCTTGTTTGTGAATGAATTGGAGGATAGGCTTTCATCTTCCTCCATTCAAAATATGCATCTCTGTAAAATGTCTCATCAAGAAATGACTCAAGTTGCCAATTTAGTTGTAATTTTATCTTGCCCTAAAAAAAAACCTGATTTCTATATAAGAGATTCCCCATTCTTCTCTTGGTTCAATTGTTCATCGGGTATAAACCAAAGTAATACTTAAAGAGAAAGTTATCAAGTAATGTTAAGCACCAATGAAAGTGTCACCTGAAAACATAAATTTAGTCAGTGCAACCCATTTCTTTTCTTCTGAAGAAAAAAATCTGATAGAATCAGGTGGATGTTGAAACAAAATGGTCGAGATTCCTTTCTCTGAGCTCTGTTCTGTTGAAACCATAATATTTATTATTTTTAAGTGTGTTATGAAATGAATATAGCATCCCAATTCAACTGGACTTTAATCCGCAGAATCTTCTGTGAGGAAAGGGCTGGATTCTCACACCGAAGGCCATTGCTGAGGTCAACACCTACCAGTAGCATCCTCAGCCAGTTTCCAGGGACTGCTGCTGATTCCAGCCAATCATTTTTCAATTCTGCAATTTAAATCTAGTGCCCAACATAGTTTCTTACAAAACTCTAAGGGTAAATCAAAAACCAGAAAGTATTGGTTTCCTTTCACTTTAACTAGAAAAGTGAGATTCAAGAGTTGGTTGGTTTATTATGGCTGGGTAGAAATCCAATAAATTAGGCAGCAGTAGTTTATAGAAATACGAGTGACCATACATTATAACTTTTTCTCTCCTCTTCACAAATTGTTACTTCTCATAACAGAATCTTTTGTATTTATTTTAGGATATGAGAGTGTTTTGGGATGAGAGAATGAGAGGTCTAAGCTTCAATTAAATAGGATGAACATACCTATATATTTCTTCTTTCACTTCATAAGAATATAGCATCTCATAAAAATACAAGGAATAGAGTTTGTTGAAAATTATCGTACAAAGGCAAACCAAATATTTGCCTGAAAGAATTAAGGTTATTTTGGTTTATGTTTTACTTAGTCATAAAATTTAACCAGACATAATTTTAAAAAGCAGTCTGATGAGTAATGGGTGTTAATCACAGTTCTAGTTAACATTTAGAGTTCTTCATATATTCTTGTGGTGTGGTAAATATTAATTCCTATATTAATTTTTCATATATAGCCCTCTAAATCATATCAGGTGGTAAACTGACAATATGTTTTTAATTAGCCGTGTTGCCTTTGCTTCGTGATTTTCTCATGATATGCCAAATACAGTGTCCCAAAAAAGCAGCAGTATTTCAAGCATATGAAGAAGCAAGGTGTTAGCAAGCTTCTTTTGTTCAAATGAGAAAAGAAAAGAGATACTTTTGATCAAAAATTTATGAAACAGGCTAGCTTTTATATGCTTTAATTGAGTTCTACATTGGATGGGGCCCCATAGCAATGTAGACACTGCATTTGATGATTAATACTTTGATGGAACAAAGAATCAACTTGTCTCTGAAATGTAATACATTAACATTATTTCCAATACATTATTTTACTGAAAGTTTTTTTAAAAAAAAATAGCTTCAACTATTTAAAAACTTGACATTAATTAATACTATATATACAAAACATTGCCCCTGGCAACAATAATATACATTTCAATATCATCCCAATAACTTAAATCATTTGTTTTGTAGCATACTGTACATACTTATCCACAGATGTAAAGCTGTTATGACCAACATAATTACAAAAACAATTGATTTTTGAATGCATTTTCAATCTTTAATTCCAAAGACTTAAATGATCCTGATTACTTGGCTGGAATCAAGGCAGAAAGATACAGCTGATGAAAGAGAAGCTGTTTATAATGCTGTCAAGAAGCAAACTGGTATAACACAATAAGTATTCAGAATACACACCATTTTGTGTCTTACAGCCATCACTCATTATTAAGGTCTGTTTAAGGTCTATACTTTAGGGCTTTTTTCCTCCTTTTTCTTCTAAAAACACAGTATATACAGTATAATGCTTTTAATAGCAACTTTTTTTTTGCTACTGCTTTGTGCTTGCTGTTAGAATTCATTTCATTTTTAGGGTTCTTTCTTATAGTGGTGGGTAGTGTATTGTGGGAAGTAGAACAAGGCAGTGTCCTTCCCATGGCTGTATTGATTTGCCCTTCAGCTGTTTGCATAGAGAACCTAAAGCCTTGTTGTTGATTATCCACACAATGTCTCTGTGAACATTATTGACCCATTGCTGCTTACTGCCTGTGGCTCTTGATTTTTCACACCGTCTCCATGACACTCATAATAAAACATACTATCTTATTGCTACTCAGCTCTGGAAGGCAACTGATGTTGCTTTAGTACAACTGCTGCATTTCTGAATAACATTTATTATATGTTGGACAGAGACCTGTATGTGTTAAGGTTTTGTGCATTGTGAAGGCTTGAGCAAATTTCCGCAATTTAGAACAAAAATATTATTTTTAAAGAGTTAGCAAATTGTGCAATTGAAAATGAGCAGGACACTAAGAATAACTGAAGGATACAGCAATGCCCCACTGCAGTCATTTTTTAAAAAATCAGCTTCATTGAATGAATTGTTAGGCGGTTTGACTTTCATTAAATAGCCATCACAGCCTTCGTCATTGTTGCTGTTTAAAATTTGCTCTCCAATTTATGCACACATATATGCTTGCAGTGTTTACTCTCTATAGTGGAATTCATTCATAGAGTTTTTTTAGAAATAGTTTAGGAACAAGAGATTTGGTATAGATATCTTTCTAAAATATGTAAGAAACTACAGAGATGTATTTGTATGCCACTGTAAAAAATTGTTTCACTCAGTTCCTTGCAATGGAATGGTGACATTACTCCCATCTCTGAGTTTAAAAAAGGAGGGGTTAAATGATATCAGTTTAAATTAATCCCAAATTAATTGATGAGGGATTAAACATTTTGAGTTAATAGAATAAATATCAAAACTGTGTACTTCTTTAAACAAAATATTCTTACATGCACTTAAATCTGTTTTTTTAATCTTGAAGTTTGTATCACAGCAGAGAAAAATAAATTGTTAGTGATAATGTGGCCATGAGAAGCATATTTGTTAATGTTTCACATTAATAATAACATCTTATACATTAAAGAAGAACCCTGTTTCGGACAGTATTGGAGATACAGAAAACAGATAATTGTTGGGAGTAATTACAGTTTTGAGAAAAAAATAGTATTATGTTATGAACAATTAAATGTACTAGTTAATATTAGTCTGTTGATAATTGAAATTTTGGTTTGACATAGGTGAAGGTTGTAAAATGAAATTTTCTTTATAAGAGAGGAAGATAGAGTGCAGACACAAGAAGTTTATTTTTTAATGTCTTAACCAAAATCATAGTTTGCAATGATTTAGTTCTTTATTTTTCAAGAATTCTTTAATATTACTTGTTCTGAGAATTATAGGTGACATATGTGTTTACCTATGATTTATTATCTCTGAATTTACAACCTGATTACAAAGTGCTGCATTCAGTGTTTTTTAAAGAAAAGTCATGTAGATGTAAAATACATATTTGAATTTGAATTTTATTGAATTTATATACCGCCCTTTCCCGAAGGACTCAGGGCAGTTTACAGGGTACTTAAAACATTGATACAAAAATTAAAAACGATTAAAAAGATTAAATTAAATCCCTGAAAAAATATAAAAACCCTGATATGTTAAACTTCCTTTCTAATATTTTAACTATTTTTTTTAATTACGGAAAACTTGGATTGGAATATATATATAGAATGCCATATACGTAGGTTCTAAAACCATTTCCAATAAGGTTGAAGAAAAACATCTTTATGACCAGATTTTGGCCCAATTCAAATAAGTTTCTTTGTTTATTAGGTTTCTATCCTGCCTTTATAACAACAAGCATTACAGCAAGCATATCTAACAAGGACTTTGTTGGGTAATAATAATAATAATAATAATAATAATAATAATAATAATAATAATAATAATAATAATAATAATAATAATAATCATAATAATAATAATAATAATAATAATAATAATAATAATAATAATAATAATAATAATAATAATGTTGGAAGGGACCTTGGAGGTCATCTAGTCCAACCCCCTGCTCAGGCAGGAAACCCTATACCATTTCAGGCAAATGGTTGTCCAGTCTCTTCTTAAAAACTTCCAGTGTTGGAGCATTCACCACTTCTGGAGGCAGGTTGTTCCACTGGTTAGTTGTTTTAACTGTCAGGAAGTTTCTCCTTAGTTCTAGGTTGCTTCTCTCCTTGACTAGTTTCCATCCGTTGCTTCTTGTCCTGCTTTCGGGTGCTTTGGAGAATAGCTTGACTCCCTCTTCTTTGTGGTAGCCCCTGTTGTTGGTTTGTTGATTTGTTTTTTTTTTCAAAAACATCCACCATGGCATCCTTTTGAATTGCCTGAAAGACTTTGGAAAAGGAAGTAATTCAAAGTGGTTTCGTGTTTTTCTTAAAGGTAGAATGCAGATGGTGCCACTCGGAGATTGTTGTTTAAGAAAACAGGAAAAAATGATATGCGGTCCCTCAGACTCTATTCTGTTTCCAGGACTTTTTGAGAGTGCTTTGATACATACAATAAAAGAGATTATACAGTAGGAAATAGGAAGCTAGGTGTTATCAGAATGCTGATGGTACCCAAATCTGATCTCTGTCAAAAACCTTAGGGAATGGTATTAGAGTGAATTCTGCCTACTTGTTAAAGGAGTAGCTAAGAGATTATCTGAATTCAGGAAATGGTAAATCTCCAAATGATGGAGTGATTTGGATTCTCCCCAAAAGAGCATCACTATCTGGTTTCTTCAGTGGGGCATTTGCCGGGAACAATTTTAAGAGCGTTAGCCTTGGCAAAAAAATTGCAAAACTACAAGATTTTGATAAGTAGGCTTACTGTGGCAAAATAAATAATAATAATAATATTCCATCACATAGTCCATCGACTGTGGTGCATCAAGTACAGTGCAAACTCTGTTTATAGTGAAACCAATGTTCAAATTCTTGTGTGTCCTTCTCCTACTTAAGCAATGTAAGGAACTATAAGTTACTGTCCGGCCATCTCTTGTTTTGCTCACAGACTGATTTGGCATCAAGCTGATTTCTCGTGACAGTGTAAGAACCTGCTTTCCCAACCTTCTTGAGTTAGTTGGTTGCTTTCCCAACCATCTGATAATCTCCAGATGTGATTACTGTAATTATAATTGGTTTCCTATGTGTCTCATCCCAGAAGTTTCAGTGGCAATAAACTGAGCATAAACTGAACACATTGGTCTCTGGAAGATCTTAAAGGGAGCAGTGGGCTAATGCCTCCTTAAGTAACACCAGCTGCCTGCAATCAGTGCAGGTTCGAGTCCCACCAGGCTCAAGGTTGACTCAGCCTTCCATCCTTCCCAGGTAGGTAAAATGAGGACCCAGATTGTTGGGGGCAATTAAGCTGACTTTGTAATAATGCCGCTTGGGGTGTGTGTGAAAGCCCTAACAAGCAGGCATATACATAGAATGAAGGCTACTGCTAAGCTTGTAAGCCGCCCTGAGTCTTCGGAGAAGGGCGGGATATAAATGGAATTAAAATAAAAATAAAATAAAAATATTGTACATTCTGCCAAAAGTATACATACTTTGTCTGTTGGTTTCTGAATGAAACAGCACTTTAAAAAAAAATCTTTAAAGCCATAAAATGTGCAATCTTTGAGGGAATGCCTCTTTCTATATATGACTCTCCCTCTTAGTGACATCATTGTAAAAATTTGGCTTCATTTACTACCAGTCTGAGCATATCTGTAGTCTTTAAAAAAAGCATCCTCGACTGGCTTTGTTTATTTGTTTAATTAATTAATATGCTGCCCATCTCACTGTCAAATAAATCCATTTGTTTTCCTTCCTTTTTCTTTTTTATTTATTTAATAGGTTTATGTGCTGCCCCATATGCTCTAGAAGCGACTCTGGGTGGTTAGTTATTTTAAATATCTCTGTAAAGAACTCTTTGCTACTCTTACTTATTTTCACTATCTTTGGTTTTATCTTTTATGATAAACCACTGAGAAATCTCAATAATACTATAACTGTCTTTATTAACTGTCTACTTTTAGGCATATTGCTAAACCAATTCACAGTAGTAAAACATTAGTACATTGTCTTTAGGGGTTATTAATCCCACCCAAATTCCAGCAAGACTGAAATACATTGCAGTGTGCTTTATTATTATGTTGATAGAGCTCTCCTTAGTCCTGCATTGTACAGAGAATGCTGTCTGGTCAAGTGACGCAGTTCTTGAACGTCCAGCATCTCTTACATGCATAGTGGGCTGCTTCTTCTGAGTCATAGTTATCAGGTATTGTAAAGGTTAAACCTTATCATCTGCACACACACACACACAGAGAGAGAGAGAGAGAGAGAGAAAGGTTGAGGTTTCATCAAAAACTTCCATCCTCACAACCTGTCGGCCACAATTTGATTATTATTATTGATTATTTCACAGGCTTTCACTCACTCTCTGCCACCGTGGCCTGCCTTGATATACAGATAGGGCTGCAGTCCAGTTAAAATAAGACTCCATCTTGATAATGGACTGCGATGAGATATTGTTGTTTGATAAAGATAATTGATGTTTCGCTGTGAATTGGAATTGGAAAGCAGTTCCAAGTGTACCAGATCCGCGAGCGTATTCCATCTGCAAATAAGGAAAGAATTTACAGAACATTAACAAAAGGCCTAGATTTTGACAATGTTCTATGTGCTCAGAAGCATCCTTGCTTTAGGACTTTTGATGCTGAGGATGTATAGGAGGTGTGTCTATTTGTGCTCTTGAATTTTCTTCTTTTGCACTCCTTTTTGCTTAAATCTTGGATTAGGATAATTCATTTTTGCCCAAAAAGGCTGCCTTAATGTTTTCTTAAGTGCACATTAAATTACCTTTCACAAAACCATTGACTGAACAAATGATTAAATGTGGGAATTTCCACACCACTTATCAGCTGATGCATTCTTCTATAGAACATAATTACTGTTAAGTGATTTTATGCTTTTTGTTGGTCATGTCTATTTTCAGCTGCTGGATTTAAGTTGATTAAGGTGTCAGTAGTCTTGGGTGGTGTTCATCTGATTTTTTTTTACTCTTGTTATCACCTTCATAAACCCTAATTAAGCAATAAGGCTTGACAGAGAGTAGGGTTATCATCAGATAATGGCACCCCAAGTGTGTTTCGGAGGCTGAGTGCCTTTAATCCTCCAGGGGTATGATTATCTCATGATAAACATACAGCATCACAGCTACTGATATTATTGCAACATGCTTGTGGACTTCAGGTTAAGACTGAACTGCAAAATTCCTGTATTACTTTTTTTAAAAAAATCTTGATACGTTTTATTAGGTCAATGATTATAGGCTTTGGTGTCTTTTGTACAAATAATTTTTGGATAAATAAGAAAAGCTGTGTTTTGAAACTTCTAATTTTTTTTTAAATAAAATTTTTTATTTTTTTAAAATAAAAAGTAAAGTAAATTTACTTTTAAATTTATTTATGAATTTCAGAGTAACATTTTTGTTTGTTTGTGTCATCTTTCTGTAGTGAAGTTTTTTGCTAAACACTTTGGCATAAACTGTGCAGATCTCATTAATATTTTTCTCTTTATCTTTTTGTCTTTGACTTTCATTTTGTATACACACATGCACACAAACATGCACACACGCACACATCCTTTTCATATTTCAGTATAAAAGAAAACCAAATCTAGTTTAAATAAAAAAAATATCAATTCCTGTAATGAACTGACCGCATGGCTCTGAGCCTTTATTTTCTACTTACATTAGCAGTAAATGCTTCTTCTTGTGGTTGTTTTGTCAAGGAATCATATTTTTTTAAAAAAAATTAGTAGCTGGCTTGAGTGTTCATGTATATAATTTTTGTAAATAAATCTAATGAAAACTGGGGGATAAATGTAATTGAATATTTCCCCCCACCCCCAGCATTGGCATTAAACAGAATTCTGAACTCAAATCTCACTGAGTGCTAATAATCAAGTTTATAAAACATGTTAGCCTTCCTGGTAAGGCTGGTGGGATGGTCAAAGGTAGCCCTGCTCCCGTATCCGCGTGAGCTGCATTTACTACCAAACCTATGAGTTGTCTCCAAATAAATGTGAATTCCTTGTAAAACATTGGGAATAAACCATCCCTCAAATCTTGGAAGTCCACTGCTACTCAGTAAGAAGTTAGCTATCTGTCTATTAAAATGACAGCTTCTCCAAGTATATCTTCTGCACCCAGTGGAGAATTTATAAGAAATTGGTATGACACTGATGAGTTAGTTGTTTTGTGTATGCTTTTCCCTGTTGGATTTTCACCTGTGTTTATGTTTTAAAATTATGACAAGCTTATTTTCTATTCTTTTAATGGATGACCTATGATATTTCTCTAGACGTGACATTTGAAAGTTACAAGGTTGTTTTCAAGGGGCTTTGGGTTCCCTTAAGGGAGCAAAAGTGAATGTATTCTTTTATTTTGCTTTTCACCTTCAGATGGTATATTTTTGCAAAGCTGTTGCAAAAGGAGTGAAATAGCCATCTGATCTATTATATGCGTGTCTGGAATATACATCCAACACTTTAGATGTGTGTGTGTGTGTGTGTCTAAATATCTATATCTGCGTCTCCTGGCTTAAAGACATTGGATTTAAGATACAAGTCCAATAAACGGTTGATAAGAATACTTCTCCTACGCACACACTTTTTGCACCTATGCTTGGCTTGCTCTGTTGACTCCAAAGCTTCACTACATTAAAACGGGAGGAAAATGGATGGAGACACTGAAAAAGTGATGCTGAATGTAATCTAACTGTGCAGCCTGTCTGTTTTGCCATCCTGTTACATAACGGGGATGAGAATGAACTTCTCTATTATAATTTATGTTAATTGAAATGTTTTCCAGGTTGTTTGCATAAATTTTCCAGATTTCAACTTCACTTATCATTAACCATCCTTCACTAGCTTTGAGAACTTTGTTTAACATTTTTCTGATGCAAATACTTAGGCCTAATGCATCTACTTGAGAGTACAATTTTCTGGATTTCTTTAAATTTTATTTTATTTTTTTTATTTTTGGCAGGGTGGGGTATCCTTAGCTATGCCAATAAAAAGCATCCAACTAAAACTGTATTGCTGAGACTACTGGCTACAATTGTAAATGTCTTTTTGAGAAGAATAAACTCGTCTGTCTTTAATGTGACAGTGATACTGCTCTTTTAATTTTAACAAAATATTTGAATACTCTGGATCTATGCAATAAATCTATAGGAATCTTCCCCTTGGTGGAGCCACTGTTATAGGCTGAATTTGAATTTTCTTATTGTATCACTCTAAGGATCAACACCCAGTTGACCTGAAATAACAAAGCAGACTCGGAACTTGTGGGAAAATGCTAGGAATAAAAAAAAAATCATTCTGCTACTAATCGTGTATTTTTGAGTGGCCTAGTCTGAAACACAGATGAATTGTTAGTTGATGTTTATTAAAAAGAAATGACATTCTAGGGTTTTTAAAAATTTGTTGGGTCATTTAGAAATGACGTTTAGAATGTAAATTCTGTCATATTCATTATAAAGCAACTTGTGAGAACATGGAAAATGGTTGAGGACCTTTAAGAAACAAAATGTTGCATTTTGTGGTTAAGAACTGCTTGTTCATTCTGTCAACTTAAAAAAAAGCAAACAGAGAACTTCATTACACTGATGCACATCTGAATCTTGGATATATGTTTTTGAATTATTTTTGAATATTTCTTGGAAAGTTTCCAAACTGGTTTTTCAAGATATGAGATTGCAGTGAGATTACATTTTAATCCCCGCATCAAAAGTTATATTTGAAATTGATCCAAAATGCTAATAAACACAATCCAAAGCAAAACCTATTTGAATCATGCTGAAAATGAAATCATTAAGGGTAACAATAGAATAAATGTAATCATACATGCTTCTTTGCTTGCCTTCAACATGTAAATCCTACATATTACCGTGATTTTGAGGAAGCTAATTCTCAAAATTCAGAACATTGATACAGAACAAATGAACAACCTTTCTTCCTAAATTGCTTCATTTAGCCTATAAGGAGAAAAAAGTTAGAAATGGTTGAATAGTATTCCCCTTCTCCAATTCCCTTTGTTCTTCCTGTCACCTTTGCTTTATCCACTTCATTTAAGGATTGTACTTTCCGTACTATCATATATGGATTGTAAAAAACAACTTGGGACATGTCACTGTACTGTGCTTAAACTGTGCAATCCAAAAACAGATTTCATGGTCTTGACTGGCCACATGTAGTAGTAGGGGCCAGCAGAACAAGCTGAGATTGGTGATGTGTGATCACATCAATTTGGGGATAATTAGAGACAGCTTGAATTTTTAAAGTATGGATAGAAACTTGGCTTTCCCATTGAAGCTTGCTAAGCTCGTTTCTTTCTGCTTTTCAAATAGAAGTCCCTTTGAATTTGAAGATCAAAAGCAGCTCACAAAAAGCAAGCTAATAATTACCCACATCTACTTTTCAGCATTATTTTAAAAATAGAATATTGTCAGGCAGCACATTGAAAAACCAGTAATTACATAACTTTTGCGAAAAATGCTCCAAAGTTTAATCTGTCACCGTCTCAAAATAAAATCTTCAAACAAAATGAGTTTTCAAGAGAACAAGAGAACACAGCAAGATACAAATATCATTCCAGGTTTAAAACTTAATGTCAGTATTTACTGTACTTCTTTTTCAGCAATACACTGGCATGTTGTCCCAGTGGACATCATTAGATTGTAGAGAGCACCTTTCTGTTAGACCCCATACACATCCTTGGCTTCTGCTTCCAACATGCTTGGCTGTTCTAGTGTGCAAAACAAATTGTACTCAGTTGTGTAAAAAGCTGGTAGCATTTCCTTATTAACAAAATTTGATATTTTTCAGGTTGTGCAGTAGAAACCATAGGAGATTCTTGAGTCATAAAAATAACTGAAGTGCAACCAAAGCTTATCCTGTCCATGCTAGTAAAAAATGACATATTTAGTCCTCTGCTTGCTATGTTTAAAATAAAATCAGGGGGTAGGTTCTTTATATTGGCTTGTTTTAGAAGTAAACTTTGACCAGTGCTAGACCTTAGCTATTCAGTTAACTCGTTAAGCCTAGCATGGAACTTCTAATTTCTTATTCATGTGATTGCTGTTTCTAGCATGTGACTGTTGGAACTAAGCTACACAACCAGCATAGCAAGCTAGAAAGTGCCAGTTTCAATCTTATCAGTAGAATGGTAACTTTACTGAAGTTAGGCATGGGGAGTAAATTACCTTATTTATTTCCAAGAGCAGATCCCGGCATTAATATTTTCCAAGAAGTTTGATGATAACTGGGTGGCAATCCCTAACTGATGGCTTTATGGGAAGAAACAGCCATTAGGCCAGAAACTCCTGGGGTCAAATAGTATTTAAGGGTGTATTTGCATAATGTGGCAATGCAATGCTAATTCAATAATTTGGTGCATGAGAGACTGCACTATCATTGTTCTTTATCATAATATCAGCTATAGTAGCAGCCCTGTTCCTTATTCTCAATCCCAGAAAGTTGGCCTATATAATAATAGGAAAGTAAGAAGAATGCTTATTATTCACATGTAGGGATTGGAATCATGATTCTTACAATCCTTTGATGGACATGTCATTATGCATGTGCAAATGCAATGGTAAAAGAAGGGATAGTGCAATTTCATGGTTCTTCTGTTAGGTACATGTCTTGTTGGAATGAGCATTGGAGACATGGTGTTGAGTTCATTCAAAGAAAATAGGATCCCAAAGGTAGCATTTTAGAGTCAGTTCTCTTCTCTTTGATTTGTGACTTATGGATCTAAACATGTACATTATTAGCTGGGGAAAAAATTTGGTTTGACCTGTTCACAAATAAACAGATAATATGCAGCTCTGTTACCCCATTTTATTTTATCCTGCATCATTGCTTGTTCTGGCATAAAGAACTGGATTTAAAAGTTCATGTAAACAGGCATGGTGGTGTAAACCAGAGGTCCCCAACCTTTTGAGCACCAGGGACCGGTTACGTGGAGAAAGGCTTTTCCATGGACCAGAGGGGGCACGGTTTTGTGTACTGCCTGCATCCTGCAGATGGGGCTTTGCTTGTTTGTGCGGACCGGTTGCTGGCATGCCGTGGCCCGGTACTGGTCCACGGACTGAGGGTTGGGGACCCCTGGTGTAAACAACTCCAAAAGTTCCATTTTAACTCAGCCAGCTGTATTGCTCTAGATTTTGTTCATATGTTCATCCCTAGGAGCTTTTCTGGCCTAATTTGTTTAGATAGCCAAGTTTCACTTCTGAAATAATAAGCATTTGATTAAACCAGATGTTCCCTGGAAATGTTCTTCTCTGATTGCAAATGTGGTTAAATACCACTGCCACCAAATAAGAGTATTGTATATTTAAATAAACCATTGATCATGTTGACCAGTACCCATACCGTATTTTTCGGACCATAAGATGCACTTTCCCCCCCCAAAAGTGTGGGGGGGGAAACGGTGCGTCTTATGGTCCGAAGGTGATCCATTTGGCCAGCCCCATCCTCCGCAAGTGGAAAGCAAGGGAGATTGCCAGGAGCACGAATCGGCACGTGCTGAGAAATGCCGATCTCCCTCGCTCGGTTTCAGCCTGCTTTCTCTTGTAGCAAGGGAAGCTGAAACCGAGCGAGAGAGATTGCAGGAGCGCAAGATCGGCCAATTCGCGTTCCTGGCAATCTCCCTCGCTCCGTTTCAGCTTGCTTTCTGTAAGAGAAAGCCGGGCCACAGGGCCGTCTCCGGGGGTACTGCTCAAACGCGGAGAGGGAAGGACAAAGAGGGAGGGAGGGAAGGAAGAAAGGAAGGAAGGAAAGAAGGAAGGGACAATGGGAGAGGGAGGGAGAGAGAGAAATAGAGAGAGAGAGGGAGAGAGAGAAGGAGAAAGAAATAGGGAGGGAGAGAAAGAGGGAGAGAGAGAGAAGGAAAAAGAAAGGGAGAGAAATAGAGGGGGAGAGAGAAAGAGGGAAAGGGAGGGAAAGAGAGGGAGAAAAAGGGAGAGAGATAAAGAGGGAGAGAGAGACGAGGAGCAAGAAAGAGGGAGGGAAATAGAGGGAGAGAGAGAGAGGGAGAAATAGAGGGAAAGAGAAAAATAGGGAGAGAAAGAGGGAGAGAGAAAGAAAGAGGGAGGGGGAGAGAGGGAGAGAAAGAGAAGGAGAGAGAGAAATTAAATTAGTAACATGATTGTTAAGTGAATCTGGTTTCCCAACTAACTGCTTGTCAGAAGGTTGCAAAAGGTGATCACATGACCCTGGAACAATGTGACCATCATAAAGATGAATGGATTGCCAAGCATCCGAATGTAAATCACATGACCCTGGGGATGCTGCAACAGTCATAAGTGTGAAAATGGTCATAAGTCACTTTTTTCAGTATCGTCGTAACTTTGAACAGTCACTAAGTGAATCGTAAGTCGAGAACTACGTGTACTTTATCATTTATTTTCCTTTTTGGGGGGGTCAAGTTTTTGACACCTTGCTGGGCGACTGGTGGTACTCGGACATTGCCTTGTTCTAAAAGTGGTACAATGGATGAAAAGGTTGAAAAGCCCTGTTTTAGTATACCGGTACTATTTGGTTCAGAATATTTTTTTCTTGTTTTCCTGCTCTAAAAACTGGGTGCGTCCTATGGTCAGGTGCATCTTATGGTCCGAAAAATATGGTAGTTTGGGACTGGGAAAACAGAACAGACACCAGAGTAAATGTATTTTAACTAAGTGCCTTTCAGGCAATTTTTCTAGCATATAAGCTCCATATTTAAGAACAGGAAAAAAGGCAGTCATGCAAATTCTACTCCCTCTATTACTATTTCCATAATCTTCTACGCACAGAGGCAATGAGATGCCAGAAAGGCATACCGTAGTTTCCGGCGTATAAGACGACTTTTTAACCCATGAAAATCTTCTCAAAAGTCAGGGGTCGTCTTATACACCCGTGCTGAAACTTTAGGGACAGGACTGGCTGGAAAACCTGGAGCGGATCTTCCATTTAGTCTGCGCAGGGAAAGCGGGACCAATTGGAGTAGAAGCTGCAGTCTGTGATTTTTTACAGGCTGGGGTCTGGGCGTCTTTCCTTGTAAAGTTGAAGAGCAGCTGTAGGCAGGTGGGGAATGCAAGAGCAACTTGAAAGGCAGGTGGGGAATGCCATAGCCAGAGCAGCTGCTTAGCTCTAAGGACACATTTGACTCAGGAACTGGGCGGGCTGGCTGGAAAACCTGGAGCGGATCTCCCATTTGGTCTTTTTTTTTATCCCATTTATATCCCGCCCTTCTCCGAAGACTCAGGGCGGCTTACAATTTAAAGCACAAATCAATGTGCTTAGCAATAGCCTTCATTCTATGTATATGCCTGCTTATTAGAGCTTTCACCCCCCCTCACAAGCAGCATTATTACAAAGTCAGCTTATTGCTCCCAACAATCTGAGTCCTCATTTTACCTACCTCGGAAGGATGGAAGGCTGACTCAACCTTGAGTCTGGTGGGATGCGAACCTGCACTAATTGCAGGCAGCTGGTGTTACTTAAGGCTCTGCGCAGGGAAAGC
The DNA here is from genome assembly GCF_964194415.1 of Vipera berus. NCBI lineage: Eukaryota > Metazoa > Chordata > Lepidosauria > Squamata > Viperidae > Vipera > Vipera berus. The sequence goes on from NC_138203.1 coordinate 15,406,260, forward strand.
TTTAGAGTGAATTAGAAAAAGTGAATTAGGAAAATAGGGAACGGTTGCTGGAATTGGGTATGTGTAGTTTAACGAAGAGAAGGGTGAGGGGTGACATGATAGCAGTGATCCAATATCTCAGGGGCTGCCACAAAGAAGAGGGAGCCAAGCTATTCTCCAAAGCACCTGAAAGCAGGACAAGAAGCAATGGATGGAAACTAGTCAAGGAGAGAAGCAACCTAGAACTAAGGAGAAACTTCCTGACAGTTAGAACAATTAACCAGTGGAACAACCTGCCTCCAGAAGTGGTGAATGCTCCAACACTGGAAGTTTTTAAGAAGAGACTGGACAGCCATTTGTCTGAAATGGTATAGGGTTTCCTGCCTAAGCAGGGGGTTGTACTAGATGACCTCCAAGGTCCCTTCCAACTTTATTATTATTATTATTATTATTATTATTATTATTATTATTATTATTATTATTATTATTATTATTATTATTATTATTATTATTATGTTTAATCCACTTGCACTGTTTTATGTTTACATGTTTGATGACAAACAGCCTTATGTTTATAAGTGACAGTTTTCCTACTAAGTACCTGTATGTCATAAGCATTTGAATTAAAATTACCATATTAAAATCAAATCTGATGTTTTTTAATTTTTATTTGGTGTGCGTTGGAAGAGGGGTAGACTTATACGGCGAGTATAGCCCAAACCCTATAATTTAACAGGAAATGTAGGGGGTCATCTTATACGCCCAGTCGTCTTATACGCCAGAAAATATGGTAGATATCATGCTTGGTCCTACTTCCTCCCCCCACCCTCCATCATTACTCCTCATTAAAGCATGCCTGAAGCAGGGCATGATAATTTATTTAAACTGGGTACAAGGAAAGCATTAGAGCTGTTCTGAACCAGCCTGCTACCGGCCTTGCAATAAGGCAAACCCCTGTTCAAACAGTAGAGACTGGAGAGCGTCTGAGGCTGAAAAGCGTCTGCCAAGATTTATTACTCAAACAACAGAACAAGAAACAAAAACACTGGAACTTGAATCCTCAAACGGAAGGGTTGCTTTCAGCAACCAGCCCTTCCCCAAACACTCCTTTTATTTAGAGTTCAGGGCGTGGCCTCCCTGTGCCTCCTCCCGAGAAGTCCCACAGCCTTTCTCTGTTTGTTCCTGCTCGACTGCCTCCTGCGTCGGGCGTCCTTGAACAGGGCCAGCTGTGGGTCATCATCCTCCGCACTATCGGGCTCACGCAGCTGAGAAGAGGGCCCCGGCTGAGGGCTCTGCGAAGCCTCCAAGCCATCATCAGCCAGTTCGTCTTCCACACCCTCCTCCTCCCCCTCATCTGAGTCATCCGAGACATCTGAGCCGGCTGCCGGACCCACAGGCTGGCCCTGAGTCACAACAAGAGCTTAGTGAATATGTAGAACTGTTCAGTAAAAATTCTTGGGACTGAAAATATTTTTTTTTTAAAAGTTTCTCCACAGGTACCATCCAGACAAGTAATTTGCGGGGTAGGGTGGGTTTGAATTGAGAAACTATTGCTGGCTGCTTTCCTGACTGTGTCACGTTGCTCAATAAATGCAGTTTAGTTTTTGTTTTTTTTTAAAATGAAGCCTCTTGGATAGAATGCGTTTTCCAAATCCTGGATTTTATGACTCTTGTCAATTAACAGCTTCCAGTTTAAATACATAAGTATGTTAGCCAAGTTGGTGCAGCACTTCTATTAAATGGGGAAAACCTTAATTCAAGCAAAAATGATTTAATGTGAAACACCTCTTTGCTTGGCCTATTCAGGTGATACGTTCTAATACCCCAGATTGGTGTGTGCCTTTAGAGCTTAGAAGAAACTTCAATTAAAATGCATCCTTCCCTCAAGATGAGTTAGAAACAAATAAGATTGATTTTTTTTTAAAGGCAGGAATTTATTGGAATATCTCTTTGAAAACTTATTTGCTCCAAGAGATTAATTGCAAATGGCTGGAATTGCTGTGTAAATAAAATGGCATTCTGCTTTATGGGAAAACACTTGACCAGACCTTATGGGTTAAGTGATGCTGAACATTTACGGCCACATATTCTTCCCTTCTGCAGTGACTGATGTCTTAGTGAAACATGACAATCTGCAAGGTCTGTCCCTTAACACAGAGATTATTGAAAGGAATTCTTTAAATAATATACCAAAGTAGGAAATACATATCCACACATCTCTTTTCAAAGGTGTTGTGCACTGACTCAGAAGATCTCTAAGGTCTGCTCATTTCTCTCACCTCTTAAGAAATCCTAACTTTATGCTTTGGCATAATTTCTTAATATACACAATAATCACATAATTCAATGTGTATATCCACAGTTTTACCTTCAGCATAATGACTCAGGGCACCCTGCTTTAAGTTTTGCATATAGTCACTATGTATTTTCAAAATGCCAATTTTTAAATGTTCAGTTTTTAAATATTTGGAACTTGACGGCAGGCTTTTATAAGGAAGTACAACTGTTAGATTTGTGCCAAAGTAAAATATTATTCTTCCCCCTCTTTTAAAAAAAATGTCCACATCCCCAGCTGCATGATTAACACTGATTGATTTAATACCGGGTTACAAGCCTGATATTCTCTGCTTCTGAATGTTGGTTTAAAAAAACCAGTTTAATCATGTAAACCTGGTCACTAACTGTTGAAAAAGCTTACATCCAACACTTTTAAAATACAGAATAGGCTGCATCATTTTCTGGGTCAAATGCATATTTTATATTTTTCTCTGAAGCTTTTCTTCTCATGTTTTTGGAAAGTGTGGAGATTCAGTGTTCAAGTTATTGTAGTTCTGGTTCTGATTTTAAACTCTCTTCTAAAGGTGGCATCTGTTCTGAAACATCTTTAAACTTGGAAAACAAATCTACTTTAAGAAGTAAAATATAAAAATATATAATGGTAATAGTGCTGCTCTGTTTTAAAAGCATGTATAGCCAAAGGGCAGATATAGCCTTCTTTAATAGAATAATCTTGGGTACAGTTTCTTAAAACAATATAAATGATAATGTGGGATTTTAAGAGGTCTGTATAGTACCGATCTTTATGGGAAATTATAGAAGTTTCAAAGGAACAATTGTGAAAAAAATATAAACTGTTTAGTACTACTTGGTAAAGGACATATTTTCATGGAGAAAATTTAGCTATGTGGTTTCTAAGAATTGATGGCAACTTGATGGCATATAATCAATTAAATTATTTTGGGTGGGCTTTATTATAAATATTATACATTTTACAGAAACACCTCACATTTAAAGAACAGCAGGAATATTATTATATAATTGTCCATAATTATTCTTTAAAAAATTATCCTGTTTATGTCTTAAATTATTAAATTATGTTCCAGACATTGATAATAAAAGTGTATAAAGCATATTTATTTATCAGATGTATGGCAGATTTAACTTTTTCTCTGTCTCACTTAAAATGCTATATTCGAATGATGGAGCTAAATGCAAATCTGTATTGATGTTCCTGTGTTCCATGACGTTTTTATAATGCTTTTTCAGATTAGTATTAATTATTAGAATGACAATTGTGTGAAATTCTCTAATTCAATAACAATATTTTCCTAAACACTTATAACATCTAGCTCATGAAGACTACTTGCTTGATTAGGTGAAAGTGATGTATTTTGACAGTTAATCTTGTAAGTATTTAATTGTTGGTTGTGTTTGTGCACAACATCTCTGAACTACATTTTACAGAATGCTTCTTTAAAAGTCAATTATATAGAAGTGCCTTTTAGTCAATTCCTAGCTTTGATCATACAAACACTGAAACATAAGCTATAGAAAACAGGAAAAAATAAATGAAGACTACCAATGTTCAGATTTTCTTAAAATTAAAATTTAATATTTCTGAAAATAAAAGATTGTCATGGAAACCACAGTAGTTTATGCTTCAAGTAAATAAATACTATTTTTTCTTTAAAATGTCTAGAATCAACTAGCGTATTTTTATTCCTTTATCAATACCACAAAAGTTGTTACCCTTAGCGTATTTTTTTTAAAAAATACTAGTTATGTATTTTTATTTCCCTAAATAAAGATCATTTAATGTTTCAGCTTGCTTTTAAAAGATGGATAAAGATTTTTTACAAAGGTGCAACCAAAGTTTGTCACAAATCATACATTCATAGCATTTTTACAGATAGAGAGAGCATCTATCCTTTCTTTGTTGAACAGTATTTTATGCTCCCCAGTTTAATCTGTGAACGAGGCCTTAACTCCATCCACTTAGAGGTGAGCACTCCTAATTAGGAATAACTGTTCAAAATGTGTTATTGACTTTACTGCCATATTAATTTTTGGTGGTGTCATCATGAAATATCTGGAAACAGAAAAGATGTCTGAGCCTCTTAAACTGCGAATGTAAATCAAATCTTTGTAAATGTCTGCTGTGCTTGAAAAATAGGCTGCATTGATTTTTTTTTAAAGAGATCAACGTAAATAACTTAATAAAATGTGATGGGCTTAGAGGATATAGGACATGTTTGGTCCCCTTCTATTTAGCATCACACAACATCCGAGTTGTATACAAACTGTACAATTTAGATAACGTTTTGTGACACACGCCGTAGCCACTTGGATGGCGGCAGCTGTTGTCTATTTTTTTTTTTCTGGATTAAATTTGGCCAACAAAGATGCTGCCTCATTTTCAGCTTGTCATTTGCCCAGGAAGTAAAAGCAAATTGTAATGAGGGAATCACAGCAGGAGAACCGCTGAACAAATGAGAGGCATATATTGACTGACGGCCAGCATGCCATTTCGGTGATAAATGTATTTTTATACACTGCTGTTCAAGGTCACTTTCTGCTCTCTTTGTATGCTGGACATCAAATCATGCAGACTTACATTTTAATACAAAATAACTTCTGATAGCTAATCCAAAATAATAAGCCTTGGTAGTGACAAAATAATTAATAATTAATATTCATTTAAAAAGGATTTTTTTTAATTCTAGCCTTTCCCAGAAGTCTGAGAAACAGATACAAAATACCGTAAACGATAAAGTATAAGGGTGTGATCCCACCTACAGATTCCTGTTTTTCTTATAAATGTATAATACGGAAGTCGTAATATTAAGGACACATGGAAAGGAGGTTCAGCTGAAACCAGATATCAGTTTTTTGCTTCTGTAAATGCACTTAGAATTAGAGTGGTTTATTTCATTCAAAAGCTGTCACTCGGGGAGATAGATAGATGGATAGATAGATATAGATAGATACAGGGCTTTTTTTCTCATAGAACGCTCAGAACGGAGTTCCGGCACCTTTTTTGGATGGAACCTTGTAGGGTAGGCAAGGCGGGTTGTATGACATGTGTGAGTTCCGGCACCTTTTTCTTTTACAAAAAAAGCACTGGATAGATAGATAGATAGATAGATAGATAGATAGATAGATAGATAGATAGATAGATAGATAGATAGATAGATAGATGATAGATTTTCATTTTTTTTTTATTGAAAAGTTTTAAAATACAATTTTCCTTTAAAAAACCCACCTTCCCCCTCCCTGCTCCCCCCCCTACCTCCCCCCAATTAGATTTTCATTTAATTGAATGCAAATGATTTTCATTTATGAATGAAAAGAATTAATTTTTACATATTGGCAGTAGTAAATACAAAATATCTCTTCTTCGGTCACTCTCTCACAGGCACCCAAACACACACAAACAGAGAGGGAGGAATGGAGGAGAGAGAGAGAGAAACACAGTCTTCTGCCTCTTGTCTCATGCCTAGGCCTGAATCCTGAGTGGGAGGGGTCAGATAATCTTTTTCCTTTTTCGGGTGATGATGCAATGATTGTGCTTTATTTTGTAGGTTTTATTATTTTAAGTCAACCGTGGCTGTTTTAATGGTTTATTTTACTTTCTATAAACCAGGGCTTTTCAACCAGTGGTACGGGTACCACCTGTGGTACATTGGCACTTGGCAGGTGGTGGGCGACCATTCTAGAAAAGTGGTAACGGGGGAGGGCAATGAGCTGAACCGGTGGCAGCACCGCACAATCCTGAGTGAGAGATGGCTGGAGCTGCAGGGCTCAGCAGAAGCGCCAGGATCAGCACTTCCTTGGGGCTGTCAGGGCTCAGTGGAAGCGCCAGGATCAGCGCCAGGCTCCAGCTGGAGCTCGGCGCTGATCCCGGTGCTTCTGCTAAGCCCAGAAGAAGCGCCAATCAGTTGGAATGTTGCAACATCCCAGGGTCTTGTGATTTACATTCGAATGCTTGGCAACTGATTCATATTTATGACGGTCACAGTGTCCCAGGGTCATGTGAAGTGACCAAAACCTGCTGCAACCACCCAGCAGATGGACGGGGGGAATAAAAACCAAACTCCCACCCCCACCCCACCCCCACTGCCAATCCTCAACAGAAATGCTCACAACAATGAAAACCTCGGACAGGAGGAAGTGCCACCGGGCGGGCAGGCAGGTGTCTTGCTCGGCTGTGGCTTGGGGGGCACTTTTTTCAGTGCCATTGTAACTTTGAACAGTCACTAAGCGAACTGTTGTAAGTCAAAGACTACCTGTATTTCATCACTTTTTTCCTTTTTTGGGGTCATCAAGTTTTTGACACCTTGCTAGGCGACTGGTGGTACTCGGATGTTGCCATATCCTAAAAGTGGTACAATGGGTGAAAAAGTTGAAAAGCCCTGCTATAAATGACCTACAGTTGGGATTTACAGTGGACTATAAAAAATAATTAACAAATAAATATAAATAGTATATTCCAATTATTTTTATTGAGTCTTAGTAGTATTGCAATGACATTTCCTTAAAAATATTGACATATATTAATAATGTAACAATAACAAATTTGGAGTCTTGTTAAAATGTAGATTGTCAATAAGTTTTGACATGTAGATAACATCACGGTAATAAAATGGCTTTTTAAGAAAAAAATACCTACCTACATTTTTTGATGCCAAGCATCAAGCTTGCCATCTTCCTAAATTTTTCAAACTGCATGGCTTTTAATCTTATTTTATTAGTATCGTTATTCTCTGCTATCTATTTTCTTGGGTCTATTTGACCTTTTTTGAAGAATAAATGCTTTGAATGTTTAAAATACACTGTTGTTGTGACTCAGGGCCAGCCTGTGGGTCCGACAGCCGGGTCCGATGTATCGGAGGACTCAGATGTGGGGGAGGAGGGAAACGAACCGGCTGATGATGATTTGGAGGCTTTGCAGAGTCCTCAGCCGGGGACCTCTTCTCAGCTGTGTGAGCCCGAGAGTGCGGAGGATGATGACCCACAGCTGGCCCTGTTCAAGGACGCCCGACGCAGGAGGCAGACGAGCAGGGACAAACAAAGAAAGACTATGGGACTCCTCGGGAGGAGGCACAGGGAGACCACGCCCTGAGCTCTCTATAAAAGAAGTGTTTGGGGAGGGGCTGGTTGCTGAAAGCAACTTTTCCGCTTGAGAAGACAAGCTCTTGTGTTTTTGTTAACTGCGTAATTAAATCTTGGCAGAAGCCTTTTAGCCTTGGACGCTTTCCAGACTCTTCTCTTAATTAGGGGTTGCGAGAAGAGGGCTGGTTCAGAACAGCTGTCATGTTTTGTTTGGCTAATTTGTTACTTATATTTTGTGCGATATAAATGGTTCTTGCTGCTGCAGATCAAAGGGACTTGTTTTCACTGCTGATTTTTATTTAATTTTATCATAGTTTGCTTTGCTTTGCTTAGATTTTCAGTGATAGGGCATTTAACATGCAAGCAGCCATTCAATACATTCTTCTGCTTAGCTTTTATCACAGAAGTATGGGGCCCATTTTCAACAAAATCCTCAAGAAAATAGAAATAACTTTTGTTGCAGATTTTAAAAAATCATATTTGTTTAATAAATGACTGAGAATGACCTCTTCGATATGCACACCAATTTACACCAAGGAACATAACAGAATAACAGAGTTGGAGGGGACTTTGAATGTCTTCTAGTCTAACCCCCTCCCTGCTCAAGCAGGAAACCCTATACCAGAGGTGTCGAACTCGCAACGTCACATGATGTGTCACGACATATCGTGACTTTTTCCCCATTGCCGGCAATGGGGTGGGCGCTGTTTTGGCGTGACGCATCCGGCCCCCATTTTGACACCCCTGCCCTATACCATTTTGGGCAAATGGTTGTCCAAGCTCATCATAGAAACCTCCAGTGAGGTAATCAGAAACCTCCAGTGAGGTAATCAGGCAAGTCATGCCTCTGATTAAATTGTTCTAACGGTCAGTTACTTTTAGGTTGCTTCTCTCCTTGATTAGTTTCCATCTTTTTGCTTCTTGTCCTGCCTTCAGGTGCTTTGGAGAATAAGTTGACCCCCCTCTACTTTGTGGCAACCCCTCAAATATTGAAACACCGCTATCAAGTCAACCTTCATCCTTCTTTTCATTAAACTAGACATACTAATTCCTGGAACTCTTCCTCATATGTTTTCCCTCCAGTCCTCTAATCATCTTAGTTGCTCTTCTCTACACTCTTTCTAGAGCCTAAACAAGGAGTATTCATTCTCACCTTTTAATTATCCAGGATTCTTTATTGGCAGACGTTGACTGTGTGTGAAGTGCCTGGTTAAAAGAAAAGAATTATGTGACAATAGTGAGCTTTTTTTGTAAGAAATGTCATGTTATTCTTCAATCCCATTTAAATTCAGTGTGTTTTGTAGGGATGCAATCATGAATACTTGACTTCAGCCAAAGCCAAAGAGGTCTGCAGATCTCTGAATATTGTTCTGGGTTCTTTGTGATTCTTTGATAAGAAATCCATTCTTGGAAAGATTTGCTGTTGTCCTAAACCTTATTTCAAGATTTTGTCTCTGAATTTGAGCTTTGAAAAGGGTGTTGTCCCCTTTTCCAGACTGATAGGCATAATGTTCCCAAAGAATCTGTGTGGTCAGAACTTCATAGTGATCAAGGAACCAGAGTTTTGTGAAATTTACAGTATGTAGGGCAGGACAGGGTTAAAATAGTCCACATAGTTCAGTGAAGTACTGTAATGAGACAACAGGCTTTAGTTATCACTTTAAATGAATTGATGATCTATGGGTCAATAACATTTTCATACTTCAAAAATCACATGTGGAGAACTTTGAAATGAGATAAATGAAACAAAGACTGAACTTTTCAATTGTTTATTCAGTGACCCTTTGTAGAACAATAAACTCCACTTGAAAGTGATAATATTCAGTGGCAAACATTCTAAAAACAGAATGTTTTCAAGGGTGAATACAGAATTACAGCTTTTCTGCTGATGGCATCATTAGCCCCTTGAAATTACATAAGAACAAATGTCATGCATGAGGTGAACAAATGTCTCATCATCTTATTTGTGTCTTCTTTTGGAAAGCATTGTCAATCTTAATCTTAACGCACAGCACGATGTCATCTTAATCTGGCAGTTGGTAATAAGGGTATCTATTATTTGACGGACATTCGGTAAAACAGGAGCTTATGGACAATGACTACTGCCACAAAGTGGAAGTTTTCTAAACTATTGAAAGACCCGGGTCTCCACTGTGTGGCCATATGAGTGAATACTCATTCAATAACAAGTCAAGGCTTGTGTATTTGATGAAATACAATCTGACTGCTCCTCAGGCCTCAGTTGCAGAATCCCAAATGTTAATTGTCACAATATTTCTGCAACTGTGCAATATGCCTATTAAAGCTAGCATTCTGAAGTTATACTTCTGCCAATATTAGGCACCTTGGTTTGGCTGGACTCATAATTTCTTTATAGCAGTAGCCCCTCTTCTGCTGCTTAGATCTGCAAATTATGTCACAGGAACATAAAAGGACTACCTTCTCAATTTCCAAGTGAATGAAAAATGCTGCAAGTCCATAGTACTCCATGAGCTTTCCTGTGGTCACAGCAGCAAATATTCAGCTCTAATGTAAGACACATATTTGGCAGCAGAAAGAATACTGCCACCTCCACCCGAAAGATAAATTCTATAGTGTGTCATTTCTCCAGTGTTTCAAAAAGCATCTATCACTTATGCGTAAACAAATCTAATTTAACAAGTTTTGCATCTTGACACTTATTTTGTAAATTTTGTTAAAGCAGGTGTGTTCCTTTCCTTTGTCTAAACATTTATTCATCTGTAAAAAAATAAACCTTAATTCATTGATATCTTTGCCTGTTAAATCAGAATAGCTGCCAAACCAGACTGGTAAAATGGTGACTGTCAGAAACTAGCAGAAGTGCTAATACAACAATAGGGAGAAGAATGTTCTCTGTATAATAAAGATCCAAGTGATGCCCTCCAGGTTTTGTCTAGTTCTGTGGGAGTCTGAATGGAGAAGAAAGGCTTAGGATCAATCTTAGCAAGACCAAGTGGCTGTGGAGTTTGGAGCTATCTTATCCTGAAGACTTGTCATTTCTAGTTCTAAATGAGCCCACACTGCCTCAGACAAAAACTGGAGCACAAGTCAACTGAAGAAGCATATGGCAGATGTGGCTAGGAAGGCTTTTGACCAAGTCCATCTTGTTTGTCAGTTTTGCCTATTCCTACATTGGGAATGTAGGAATGATCAGTCACACCTTGGTGAACTCTTATAAGTCAAAACTAGTCCAGAAATCCAGCTAATGCAGCAGCATGGGTAGTTATAGGAAACCATGGTAAATTCATATAAATCCTATTATTTTGCAAGTTGCACAGGTTAGCAACGGGCTTTTAGGTGCAAGGTGTCGTTGACACCTATAAAATCCTTCATGGCATAAGACCAAGATATTTGAGGGACTGTCTATCTACTGCAATGCTCTCTACATGGGGCTTCCCTTGAAGACCACTCGGAGGCTCCAACTGGTACAGAATGCGGCCGCGAGAGTTGTCTTGGGAGTTTCCCGGTACTCCCATGTTACACCTTTGCTCCGCGAGCTGCATTGGCTACCAGTTGTCTTCCGGGTGAGGTTCAAGGTTTTGGTGATGGTTTTTAAGTCCTTACATGGCATGGGTCCGGAATACCTCGGGGACCACCTGCTGCCGGCGTCGACTCCCCTCCGCCCTGTGCGTTCACACAGAGAGGGCCTCCTCAGGGTGCCTCCGGTCAGAGAATGTCGGCTGGCGGCCCCCAGGGGGAGGGCCTTCTCTGTGGGTGCCCCGGCTTTATGGAACCAACTGCCGGTGGAGCTCCGGATGGCACCGGATCTCCGCTCCTTCCGGCGTGGGTTGAAGACCCATTTATTCGAACAAGCTGGCCTGGCCTGATGGGGGAATGTCTGGGTTTTTATGGGTTTTTATATTTGACTGTTTTAATTGGGCAATTTATTTAATCTTTTTTTTAACTTTTGTATCTCTATTTATATGCCCTGTTCACCGCCCTGAGTCCTTCGGGAGAAGGGCGGTATAAAAATCCAATAAATGAAATGAAATGAAATGAAATTATTTCCACCTGCCCAACATGATCAAATTTTTATTTATTTTATTTTATTTTAATCCCATTTATATCCCACCCTTCTCCGAAGACTCAGAGCGGCTTACAATTTAAGCACAAACCAATGTGCTTAGCAATAGCCTTCATTCTATGTATATGCCTGCTTATTAGGGCTTTTCACACACACCCCAAGCAGCATTATTACAAAGTCAGCTTAATTGCCCCCAACAATCTGGGTCCTCATTTTACCTACCTCGGAAGGATGGAAGGCTGAGTCAACCTTGAGCCTGGTGGGATGCGAACCTGCACTAATTGCAGGCAGCTGGTGTTACTTAAGGAGGCATTAGCCCACTGCTCCACCAAGGCTCTTGGGTTGTCATGTTTCAGTTCCTTCTGTTAAAAAGTGCCATTTAATAGGACCCAGAACATGTGCCTTTTCTGTTCCTGGACCTGTCCCCAGGTTGGTCCTGGACCTTAGAAAGAACTTGATGTGTTGACTTTTCCATAAAGCTGGGTCAGCTTGTATCAAAAGATTAGTATGTGCTAGTATGTGTTACTTGAATTATTGATTCCAAGGTTACATATGTGGTTCTTTTTCTGATTGGTGTTTTTTTATTGTTTTCACTTGGTGACCACCCTGAATTGCTTGGTGAATGGGCAACCACATACAATGGATGAATAAATAAATTAATACCAAGGTGATTTTGTCTGCAGAACGTGAAACAATTGTGGGCCACCATATCCAGGTTTTTGCACAATATACCAAAGCAAAATAATCTGTACATCTACTTTGCTTGTCCCCGGTGTGGTATCGTTCATGAAACACAACTCACTTCTGTTTTGTTTCGTTCTTTGCTTTTACAAAATGGTAATGTTAGGTATTCATTGTGGTTAGCCGACTGTTCTAGGACTACAACTAGCTCTTTGAATCACATTGTCTACTAAAAGCCCTGCACAAATATTCTCACCACAGCGGGTTGACCCATTTGACAGAAAGGTCAGTTTGCAGCATGCGTAAAAAGAATGTTCAGTGCATTAAAAGCAGACCCACTCATGCATATATGGCCTCCTGGTATTTCTGCTGAGTCTTCCCTGTGTCCTCCTGCAGTGCCTTATCATGAGGAAGTTGTGAAGCAACTTACATTGACCAAAGCATGAACTGAATAAACATTTTCAATAATAACAACAGCAACGTTCCTTGCTTGGAATGTGGGTTTTGATCATTGAGAGGAAGATATGAACAGAACTGAAGCCCGCTATCTATGTTTGAGCTTGTTGATTTCCAGCTTGGATTATTTACCGTATATTTATTTGAAAGGTAGAACTGTTCACAATAAAATGCTATTCCAACACTGTATTCAGCATTCATGGATGATGGGAAAAATCTCTGTGGACAGGGTGTTTTTTTTCTTTCCCCCCTGTCCTGAAATATTATAGGTTTTGCTGACGAAGAGGCTCGTATTCAGAGGTCTAAGAATTTTATATCTGTCAGGTTGGATCAGAGTGAGATAGATAGACAATAAATTTTGAAGTTTATATTATATCATCTGTCTGTTCTGTAAAATAATCAACACAGCTTTCAATCATTTAAAGAGTAACCTGATATAGAAATTGTGTATTAAACTAAGACTACAATTACATAATGTTATATGATATCAAATGCTAATTCTCTATATTGCATTATTATTGTTATTTAGACAATTCATGGCCATAAAGGGGCAATAACAGCCGTGGCTTTTGCACCCGATGGTCGGTATCTTGCCACTTACTCCAACACTGATAGTCACATTTCCTTCTGGCAGGTAAGTCCCACATATTTTATTTTCATTTGATTTGTTATAGAGGTAGTCCTCGACTTATGACCACAATTGAGCCCAAAGTTTCTATTTTTCAGTGAGACATTTGTTAAGTGAGTTTTGCCTCATTTTATACCCTTTTTTCTCACAGTTAAGTGAGTGACTGCAGGTGTTAAATTAGTAACATAGTTGTTAAGTGAATCCGGCTTTCCCATTGACTTTGCTTGTCAGAAGATCGAAAAGGGTGATCTCATGACCCAGGACACCGCAACCGTCATAAATATGAGTCAGTTGCCAAGCGTTTGAATTTTGATCATGTGATCATGGGGATAATTGTGAAAAACAGTCATAAGTCACTTTTTCCTGTGCTGTTGTAACTTCAAACAGTCACTAAACAAACTATTGTAAATTGAGGACTACCTGTAGCAGATTAAATCCTCTCTTTTTTCCCCCCACAACAATGCTATGAGGTAAATTGGGCTAAGAGACAATGACTGGTCAAAATTCATTCCATGAATTTCTATAGGAAAAGCTGAGCTCTAATATGGGTCTGTTCTGTCCCTCTCCTCTGAACCAGGGGTGTCAAACTCGCAACGTCATGTGACGTGTTGTGACATATCGTGATTTTTTTCCATTGCCGGCAATGGGGTGGGCACGGTTTCGGCATGACACATCCGGCCCATGGGCTGGCAGTTTGACACCCCTGCTCTAAACTATAGGTAATTCTTGACCTACGACTGTAATTGAGCCAGGATTACAGTCATACATACTGCTGGTCGTTGAGCGGGTCATCACATGACTAACCCGATTTTACATTTTTTGCGGTGGCCATTAAGCAAATGCCACGGTCGTTAAGCGAACCCACTGTTTGCAACGGTCGGTTTTTGCTGGAAACTGGAGATAACCACCAGCTAAATCATAGCTTTGAGCCGGGCACCATTTGCTTTTCAACTTCAAAGAACAAAATGTTTCAAGCTGTGCCAAGAGCATGGGTCACAGTATTCAATGGGCTGTACAATTTAATTACAGATATGGAATAAATGTAGTGTTCAGTTGTTGTTGTTTTAATGCTAAAACCTGAGTCATGGAAGAATATACTCCCAAACAAAATGACTGGTGAAAGCTTTAAAAATGTAGCCCACCATATTTCAGGATGTTCCCCAATACAACATCTGCTTAAATCAGTGGAGATTACACAACATAAAGGTAAAGTTTTCCCTGTCAATCATTATCTGGCAAGGGTAGGCAACCTTGGCTCTTTTATGACTTGTGGACTTCAACTCCCAGAATTCCTGAGCCAGCTATGCCAGCTATGCAGGCTCAGGAATTCTGGGAGTTGAAGTCCACGAGTCATAAAAGAGCCAAGGTTGCCTAACCCTGCTCTAGGGCATGGTGCTCATCTCCGTTTGCTGTCCAAGGGAGCCAGTGTTGTCTGAAGACAATTTGCATGGCCATGTGGTCAGCAAAGGTGCACAGAATTGCTATTAATTTCCCGCCAAAGTGGTCCCTATTTATCTATTTGCATTTGCATGCTTGCGAACTGCTAGGTGGATAGGAGCTGGAGCAAGTAACGGAAGCTCACCCCATCGTATTTACGTTTGGGTCTCGAACCCAGGCTGTCAGCTTTCAAGCTCAGTGTCTTTAACCACTGAGCCATCATGCCCCCTGATTACACAACATACAATCCAGGAATTGAAGAGGAACACCTTTAAGTGAAATTGTACCTTTTGTTTAGAAACCCTGCTTTTATAGGCGGATGGCTGAATGAAGAGAAAAGCTGCAGTGGCAGAATTACTGCTACCCTGGATTCAGTATCCCTGTATCTATCAGCCAGTACATAATTTTAATTTACTATTACTTTCTACATTAATTTGATGATAACTGTGTGTCATTAAGAGTATTGAATTTATCGTCTGTCATCATAAGAGTGTGTTATTTAGGAAGCAATGAATAAGAACTGTGAAAATGCTCTTCCATCACTTGCATGTATTTAGTTCGGTTACGTGGGAAGATCTAGAAAGCAATCAAGCTTATTGATTGAGATGTTTTACATGATCATCTAAGATTACTGGGGGGGGGGGGAGTGGCAGCAGCTTCAGTGCAGACCCATGCTATGGCATAAACAGTAAACTGCTGAGCTTAGTCCTGGCTGTGAATATTTTTTTCCCTTGATTTTTTTTTAATGGTAGCTTAAACAGAAGGAGTTAACAATAGCCAGCATGTTACATTTATTTAAAAATGTAGTCTTGTGTACTAGTGATTCCTCCTCTCCCTCCAGTGGGTCTGTTCAGCACTGCTATTAATGCAAGAAAATCAGTAACATTAGTCATCTTAAAAGGGTTATTACTCAAGATGATTTAAATTGTGAAAATGTCAGTGGGGTTTGCATGCTCCCTGCTAGAGATTTACATTCTCTGACACCATTTTGCTGTTCAGAAGGACCAGGAGAAAAAAAAAAGTAATGGCTTCTGTGTTGCACTGATCAGGATTCAGAACATGATATCGGCAGCAGCGCATCTTAAAAACATCCTAGAATAGGCCAAGGTTTCCATGTGTCAAAATCTCAGGCGCACAGCTGACTCTGCCATCCCCATCTGGTCTATGAAGGTTTCCACTCCTAATGGGTTTGGCTGATTAACAGAACCATTCAGGGCTGCCGCTTCATTTCTTTGCACAGGCACATCACCTACATAGCAAAGTGATCTAAATAGGCTAGTTATCAAGTGAATTGGAAGCTCTAGTTGGAATTTAAGGGCTTGTTTCCTGGATGTTTTGGTTAGAGAACTGACAGAGAGGAGAAACTGCTGCCTCTTAATGCTTCCTCTCCACTGTTCCCATTGCATTTCAAAATAGTGTATTTATTTTGAAATAATGCATGTATTAAATGTCCAGTTCCATACAACCTAATTCACGAAGCAGCAAAAAGCAGAGAAGACTGTTCCTATTTGCCAGATGGCGCAACTACCACCATTTAATATGCATGCACATATCGGGTGGATAAAGAAAATAATTGAGGTGCATGGCACTGATTTTTTTTTCCAAAAAAAATCCAGTTTTCCAGCAAAATATTAATGTTCAGTTCATAAATCAATGCAAGGGCTTTCCTATTTACTTTTGCTACTTTCCTATTTGTGCAGAGGGGAAAAAAGGTAAGCTAGAAGAACATGTGCATGCAAGAGTAGGAAGTTTCTTCTAGAGATAAACATAGATATCCAGGAAACCTTGGGAGATCCTCGGCACAAAGGCTTCAAGTAATTGCAGTTGCTTTGCAGCATTTAGAAAGTGGTCCAGGCGATGCTTAGATTGCAAAGCATCTCAGGGAAGGATTTGTGCAGCCCTACTAGAGGGTATCAATAATAATATCTAGTGTTTATATAATGCATTTGTATTACTGGAAGCACTTCAGATAGATCTCTTGCAGCAAGCTTGCCAGGAAGCCTGTGAAGTCAGCTCAGAATGTTTTAATTTGCAGAGGGACAGTTATCAAGAAAACACAGATGTTTACTCATAGCCATCTAGGACAAGTGGCATAAACTCACCCACATCTTATTGTAGGATGTCCCAGAAATGGGACCACTGAAATGTAATGGCAAAATGCCAGAATTCAGCAGTGCTATTTTTGTTTGCTAGTTCCTTGGTTCCTTTCTTCTAAACAAAAAAGAGGTAAAATGCCTCCAAGGTAGGCAGAAAACAAATAGTGCCATGTCAGAAGAAAGTTACTTCCACCTCTGATCTAATGAGTTCTAAACTTAGCAAAGATTTTAAAAAGAGACTATTAAGCTACAAACACAGCCAGTATGGTGTAGTGGTTAAGGCATCAGGCTATAAACCAGGAGACTATGAATTCTAGTCCCACTTTAGGCACAAAGCCAGTTGGGTGATCTTAGGCCAGTCATTCTCTCTCAGCCCTACAAAACAGGCAAGGGAAAATCACTTCTGAAATCTTGGCAAGAAAACTTCAAGGACTAGTCCAGGCAAGTCACTAGAAGTCAAAAACTAACTGAAAGAGACACACACAAACACAAAAGGTGGGTGGGCAGTGATGTAAATTATCCCTTACATTGTTACCTCAGACTCACGCTCATTCTTTCTCAATTTCATGCATGCACACGCAAAATTTATATGCTGCCCCAATCCTAGATTTTGAATGTATACTTCTCAACATTAAATAATATATATACTAGTAAAATTCTCATGTCTGTAACCTTTAAATAGGAAAAATGGTGTACTGTAGGGCAATTTTTTTTCAGCCATCTTAAATGGGTAATTTACAGGATGCATCCAAAATCTTAGACCCATAACTCCTGTGGAATTGAAATTTAGCAAATTTTATAAAATATTTTATGATATAAAAATTATCATAAAGCATTTCATGACATAGTACAAAATGTCATAAAAAATTTCCTGGGGTCAGCTGATGTATGACTGTGCTATACAGTTCTGTATGGGCTACTTTCAAGGCAGATACATCTCTGAATATTTGTCTGAATTTTTAAGAAATTTTCAAGTACATTTGAAGCTCTGCCATTGTGGACTCTGGTAAGGAAATGTCTATGAAATGATGAGCCAAGGGGGTCACCTATTGTCTGGTATTCTCTAAAAACTCAAGATCTCTTTTATCCACAGATTCTCCCTCTGCCTGTCAGCTGTACTTTCTCATGGGCCTCTGTAAAGTCCAGTCTTCATTTTCCCACAACCAAAATAACCCTCTCAAAAAAAATTGTGGCAAAAGTTCTGCCTAGAAAGTGAAAAAAAATATTACCCTCACTCCCTATCATCCACTGATCAGCCCATATTTGGAGCAATGCCAGAAGGTTACATTAGTTGTTTGATTAGAAAGATGGGGTGAGATGTATTCACTTGTCAGTAATGGTTTGTCTACTCGCTGACCTTAAAGGAGGCAAAATGAAAAGCCAGAACCATGTGACCCAATTGAGAGCTCTCTCTTTCTCTCTCTCTTTCTCTAACACACACACACACACACACACACACACACACACAGAGAGAGAGAGAGAGAGAGAGAGAGAGAGAGAGAGAGAGAGAGGTGGATTTGGCTTTGTGATGGTGAACTTTGAGCAAAAAGTCTGAAACGGGCACCTTTCCCATTAAGACATCCATGAATGTCAGATCTTCTCTGATAAGAAATTAACACAAGCCTAAAGCTTTTGCCTTTGTTGATTTTGTGTGTGTGTGTGTGCGCGCGCGCGCACGCGCGTGCATGCGTGCTATCACTTTTCAGGGTGAATGAGGTAAAAATTGAACTTCTAAATAGAGTGTGAAATGGCCTTAGAAATTATAGCTATCTTGGGCAGCTGTAATTAAATTGTCTTTATGGATTCCCCTCACAAAAAGCATGGCCCAGCTGAAGAGGGCAAATGATGTTGATATGGCAGCCTCATCAAGAATATTTGCGAAAAGGCTCCTGAGTTTCAGGCCTTAAGACAACATTTATTGGCATAGATGAATTAACCCAAACTATAACTGATTTTTAGCTAGCAGCATGAAGTTTTACTCAAGGACTTTCCTCAAATCTTTTGGGGAATTCCTTAGGAAATTCAGTGCTGTATCACAGGTAGTCCTTGACTTAATGACCAAAATTGGAAACAGAACTTCCATTGCTAAGTGTTGCCATTGTTAAGTGAGTCATGCCTGATTTCACAAGCTTTTTTTGCCATGGTTGATGTGAATCACCATGTTTGATAAGCAAATCTGACTCCCCCCCCCCCGTTGATTTTATCAGAAACCCCTTGGGAAGGACATTAATGGTAATCAGATGATCCTGCAAGCATTGTAAATACATACCGGTTGCCAAGTGCCTGAATTTTTATTACGTGACCACGGGAACGTTGTGATAGTCGTACATGTGAGGACTGGTCATAAGCCATTTTTTTCTAGCCCTGTTGTAAGTTCAAACGGTCATTGAATGAATATTCTTAAGTCAAGGATTATCCGTATTTCTTCATAAAGCAAGTTTATGTATTTCAGTACTGACTGACTTGTTCTTTTCTCCCCCGTCTCCCAATGCCAGATGAACACCTCTCTGCTGGGAAGCATTGGGATGCTGAATTCTGCACCACAGCTCCGTTGTGTTAAAACCTACCAGGTTCCTCCTGTCCAACCTGCATCTCCAGGTTCACATAATGCCCTCAAACTGGTCAGGCTTATCTGGACTTCAAACCGCAATCTTATTCTTATGGCCCATGATGGCAAAGAACATCGATTTGTGGTGTAAAGTCAGGCTGTGTGAAAGTGGCTTCTTTCCCCCACACCACCCCACCCCCGGTTCTAAATACAAATGTGTTTTGAAATTTCTTATCAATTGATTCCCCCTCTTTATGATCTTAACATTGGAGGTATTAAATACCCAAAGATTATGGACCAGGATTGGCCAGACAATATATCTTCTGCTTGCTTCTGCACCTCAGAGTACTACTTAAGCCTGTTGTTCCTTTAGAGCAGTGTTCCTCAATCTTGGCACCTTTAAGATGGGTGGACTTCAACCCCCAGAATTCTTTAGCCAGCTACCTAGGGAATTCTGGGAGTTGAGGTCCACACATCTTAAAGTTGCCAAGGTTGAGAAGCACTGCTTTAGAGAAATGCAGATCCATTCCGCAATTAGACCATCTTGCAAGATTTTTCTCTTCATCACTATGAGGAAAAAAAACAGGAGCTTGAGAATGTAACTTGAGTCTGGCTAGATTGGTGAGAATCTTGATTCTACTGACTTTGAACATTAAAGCTAGTCTGAATGTCATCATTCTTAGAATGCTAAAATCCTCAGAGCCTAAATGGAAAAAAAAATCATTTGAAGTGTTTTGAAATTTCATGTTTACCAAAGCTTATGTGTTTACACTAAAATTCTTCCAAGTTCTTGGAAGATCTTGCAGTAAGAATGTTCTGCTCATTTCTGAAATTCTGATAAGCTCGGGAAAGATCCACAAGTCCCATACATACTCTGTTGGCATTTTTTACCTGGGGAAAAAAAGTGAGAGGGAGTCATATGGCACCTATACATCTAGAGTCTGAGATGTCTACTAAAGTCACTGATTAATGGTATTAAAGACCCATTATATATTTCAGGTTTGGAGTTTTGTAAGAAAATGTATAGAAAAGAAGAAATCATTTTCTTTGTGTAATTTCTGATCAAGATGGAAACAATAGCATTTTCCCATTAGTGAAAAGGTGATTTTCTGTTTGTTAAGTTGGGGAGAAAAATATCCCCAGTGATTTTTTTTTCTTCAATGAAAATTTACAAAAGAGATAATAGGGATGTTGATATTTTCTTTGCTGCTAATATATGTATCAATATCAATATCTATGTATCTACAAATGATCCCTTTCACAGTTTCCTCTTGCAAAAAAATGAAGACTCTTCATATTGACATCATCAAAGTCTATTGTGACATAAAGATGTCACTAATTATGATAACAGCAAACTCATATCATTTGGATTAATCAGAGGAAAGAGATTTAAGAGTTAGAATTATTTAATAAAACATATCTTTAGTCATTATTGCAAGAAATATTAAGAAAAGTTAACCTTCGGGTCCATTTCAAGTGTTATCCTTAATCAGAAAAAAAAACCATAATGGGTTCATTAGCATTCACATGTCTCCTATATCTTACATATTTATTTTTTCCTGAAAAACTTTGTCTCCACCTCCCTTCCTTATAGAACTGAGGGGGAAAAATGTAGAAAATATTTTATTGAAATGCTGGTGTGTTAAACATACTGTATGTATAGTATACATGTACTTCTAGACTTGAATATGTGAATACAGAGAAAATGCTCTTTAGTGCATGCTGATAAATTTAGCAAAAATGGCACCTGTGGAAAATTTGATTGTGGAAATTTAAGGATAAAGGATCAAGAAGGACAACTGGATGCATTTATTGGAGCACAGGATCTATATCATCTCCCCAGAAATGAATGTTGTCCATCATCTTTGCCTTCCTGGATAGCACTGAAATATTCCTGGTGCTTTGCATACATTAAGATGATTATCAAACAATTTAGTGATTTGTTTAATACTGTATATGTAATATCAGCTATAATTATCTTGAGAATTTAAAAACAGTAAGAAATTATTCAGAATGTTTTATAGCATTTGTGGTATTGACCTATGGTTTGCTGGAGGTATGTTCAGTTGTAAATTTTCAGTTTTTGAGGGGAGGCAGTTAAAAAAACATATCATGTGCACACCTGATTATGAGGTCCCCAGGATACACAAAAATGCACACCATTGTTGAATCCTATTATGATGACGGCATAAACAGTACAGTGAATGATATTCAGGGATACTCCCTGTTAGATAACTTTCCTTTTTATTATGTCTAGTTTCCTTTGTTATCCACACGTTCTTTTTTGACATTGATTCCTGCGATCTATGGGGTCCCATTTATTTCTATGGAATGATGTGTGAGGAAAAAGCAGATTTATTATTGCAAGGTTGGCCAATATTTCCTGAAATAAACAAGGCTCTGCAGAGACCATTTCCCAGCAATAAGGCAAATTGGAGAGGCAGCCTTCCAAATTTACTAAGTTATTTGCATAATGCTACTTGTTGCATCTCAGCAGGGAACGTCCAATCTCCTGGGATGTTTGAATTTCTAGCTGCCATCAACCCAGAAGCAAAGGGTTATGGGAGTGGTAGCCAAAGCGTTTGCAATGCACTTGGGGCCTATTATCACTGTAGGCCTACTAAGGGCAGAGTCCTATATTATGATAATCGGAGGGTTGCCAATAAAAAAAAATGCACTCCAGTATTGAGAAGCTTTTGATTTCCCTTCAAAACACAGATTAAAGGTTACCTACAATATGATGCTATGAATTTCCTTACAACAGCCAGTGACCTAGGGAGAAAAGGTAAATATATAATATTATGCATCAGGATCTAGACAAAAAAATGCTACCTATTGCAAGTAAAGCATGGGGAACCACGAAGTGATTCCCGTTTTGAAATACTGCAAGCTCTCTGCATTTATAACATGGAGGCCCAGTCTAGATATTCCAAACAGACTACACTGTGCTGAATAAAAGGAGACCAAATCTTTTCAGTTTTGCTTCACTATTTATTTCAGCAGGGCTTATAGGAGAGTTCTATGTTTGAGTGGAGAATGTCCGGTTCCCAGTTTTATGATTGGCCCTGTAAGTGTTCCTTTCACTTTACCGTGTCTTGCTTTTTCAAAGAATTTCCAGCATTTTGAGATGTGATGGAAGAGCATATCCACCTGCTTTTATCCACAAGACATTATTAGCTGTTGTGAAGGATCTAAACCTATTTTGAATATTACAAGAGGGATGACCTCTTAGAGCTGTGTCTTCTGCAGACGTGTGACCTGATGCATTATGCCTGTTCAAACAAAATAAGAGCATTTAAGACCAACAGAAAATCTGGCCAATACAAAGGAGTAATTTAACAGAATAATCAATATTTATGTACTGGTAACTTGAACAATCCACTTGGCCCGGCAGAGGAGCCTCGCATGGCTCCTTCACTGAAACGAACGGTGTTCTGCTACAGTAGCACCGAGTAGATTTTTGCCAAGGCTTCTTAATTCCCCTAAGCTTCCCCTTATGCAAATCTGCATCGGAAAGGCTTACTCAGTCCTCACTGTAAATTTCATCATAGCTTAGATCTTTCAGCACTGCAGTAAAATTTGTATTGTCATTCCAGTGTAAGCTTTTAGTGTTTTATTGATTTGTTTAGTACTGTATTTGGATTTGTCCTTGTAAATGTAGCAACGTGCGTGGCTTCATTGGCAGTTTACAAGCAAAAGATGACATGAAGAGACACCTGTATGAAAATGTTGTCACTACTGAAGTCGCAGTCTATGGTAACTGATTAAAATGTCTGCCTCTAAGAAACTGCACGATTCCCCCTTATTATTGGCTGCCTAGGTAGAAAGGACCTAAATGGGTAATTTCTCTGAAATCACACTAAATTGTTCTAATTTTCACTGTCCTACTTAGCAACACTGTCTGTTTGCATTAGCCCCACTGTAAATAGGGCTATCTTCAACTCTCCATGAATGGACTTACACTTGATAGTAAATGAATGTAAATGGTTTTGTTTGCTTTATTTCAAAAACGGATGAACGTGCTGAAGAACTGAAAGAGATTAATCCTAGAAGCAAAACAGGTAATGACAACATCATATGCATAAACAAAGCAACTCTCTTTCCGATACATTCCATAGTAATGTATTGCTATGAAAGCCGGACATTGAAAAAGAGAGAGAGAGAGAAAAAAAAGAGGCAAAAGATGGACCTCTTCAAATTATGGATCTGGAGACGGTATTACCAAGGGTGGAGTATAAGACAAACCAATCACTCAATCAGTCCTGGGCCACATGCAGACTGAGTGCTCCCTTGAGACAAAGATCAGCAAACAGAAACTCACATATTTTGGGCAAGTGATGCAAGCAGATGGTGAACTACATAAATTGATGGTGTTTGACACGATTAAAGGAAAGGGAAGACAGTGAATAAAGGGGATGGATGGATGGATGCAATCAGGTCACAGAAACATCCTTTGAGAAACTATAAGTTACTGCCAGAAACAGGTCAAAACGGTAATGACCTGTATTTACTAAATTTATAAAGCGAGTTTCACTTTAGCTTACAACAATGCTGGGCACTTGCCCATGAAATCATCAGAACCTCAATGGTACCTAGAATACATTAACATGAATAATAGTGCCACACATACTGTACATATTTAACATTGGCAAATGGCAGAGAATTTTGCAGTACTGCCATGATGAAAACTACATTTGTATAGATTGGAAGCATAGCAAAACATTCTGGCTTTCTAGGTTTGCTGAATGTTGCCATTAGCATTTTCCTGAAGTAATGCTAGCAATTGCAGCTTGGCAATTCCTGGCTAGTGCTAGATTCTCCTCCATTTCACTGGATGCTAGGGTGGAGAGGAGTCAAATGTATTTATTTACTGTACCACTCCCTGGAAACGTACGACAATGGACAATGAAGCAGAATAAAGGCACTGGCAATATTGTAATAACACAAAAATAATAATCTTTCAAAAGAGCAGTACAATGATTATAGATCCATCTGGGCTGCTAAGAGGGGGCTTTTCAATAGCAAGGGAGCTACTGGTGACAAATAGAAGTTTCTCACATTTCCCAAGATTTTATGTGGAGAACAACCTTAAAGCCTACACTTGAGATATGCACAATAAAAGGGGACGATAAAAAATAATCCTTTGAATTGTACTAGGAAGACATTGGTAGCCAGTGTAGAGGCCTCGGGACCTCTGTTAGGTGGCAATAGTAAATATCATCCACCAATAAGCAGATTGCTCCGTTTGGGGCCAATTACAGATTCCTAGTAGTTTTTTTAAAAAAAAAACCTATTGTCAT
This sequence comes from Vipera berus, assembly GCF_964194415.1. Lineage (NCBI taxonomy): Eukaryota > Metazoa > Chordata > Lepidosauria > Squamata > Viperidae > Vipera > Vipera berus. The sequence goes on from NC_138203.1 coordinate 15,430,822, forward strand.
GGTTCTGATAGATCAGACATGTCAAACTCGCGACGTCACGTGACATTGCGCAAGGTATCAGCTTTTTTGCCATTGCCGGCAATGGGATGGGTGTGGTTTCCCAGTGACGCGTCCGGCCTGCGGGCCGGCAGTTTGATACCCCTGCAATAGATGAAACCCATCAAAAGACCTTCAAGGCAAAAATTCTTCCTTAAAGAACATTTTATTCAGGAAACAAAAGTATTGGCACTACATAGTTGAACCCCAAAACTAAATTTCCTTCCCCCGGATACAAAGTAACAAACTGCAATTCCCACCCCCAATAAGCTGTCATAAATCACATTCTTCAATTAGCCTAAATTGCAGGCTTTCTCCCCAGCTCCTCAGCCTGTCAAAACATTATCAGTTCGTCCTTTGGATTCCCACAAAGCAGCGTTATTATTATGGCTATCTCAGCTCGAGCATGTATCCCACCCACCTAATTTCTAAATGCCAGAAAAAGCATGTTAAAAGCAAAGAGAAAATGGCTGCAATTTTCATCAGTTTTCAGAGCGGGAACATCCAATGTTTACAGCGTTGACACCTATACAGTACAGAACATATTTCAGTACTAACTGAGAGGCGAGAAGACAGTTTATTGTTGACAGAGTTTCCTTTATTAGGAAGGGCCACAAATGAGACACCATGCCACACAATGTTGCTCCAAGGTGTGAGATGGGCGGCATATAAATGTGATGAATTACGTAAATAAATCTATTGGCAAAGGCCGACTTAACCCCGTAGTCATAGCTTCTGCTTTCTAGCCACAGTAGCCATGAATCTAGGAGCATCCCTTCTAGCTACAGCAGCCATGTTTTTTTCAACATTTTAGGTTGATCTTCATTTTATTTATTTGTTGGATATGTATCTTGCCTTTTCTCCAGGAGCATCATTTCTCCATTTTTTTTAAAAAAAAAACCACTACAACAACCCTGTGAGGGACATCATCTAGTGAGTTTCTGTGACTGAGGGTAGACTTGAACCTTGACCTACTGGACTGTAAATGTAGGCCTTTGGGACATTGCATTATAGCAGATAAAGAATTGGACTTGGGAGGAAAAACGTACTTAAAAGTGTACAAAACGAACATTTTTTTTTGAAGTGGTACAGTTCCATCCTGGAAATTAATTATATATCAAACAGTCTCTCTCTCTCTCTCTCTCTCTCTCTCTCTCTCTCTCTCTCTCTCTCTCTCTCTCATTGTGTGTGCATTTTCTGTTTGTAAGCAGATGTGCACTTCTGTTATCACTTACATTAAAAAACCTTCCAATGAAGAATTTAGATAAGGACAGTTTTTCTTCACCCAGAATACTGGACATAAATCAACAATGTTACTCAATTATTCTTCAAAAAAAAAGCTAATTTCTTTGAATTTTTCCACCGGAGAAGGCAGAATGGTAAGGTAGGAAATGATCGTCAAAGAAGAGAGAGGAGAGGAGAGGAGAGGAGAAGGCATCCCATCACCTCATTGTTTTCATCATTTTAATACATCAAGGACCTCTTTGAATCTTAAGGTGTTTCTGTGTTAAAATCTGTGTTTCTGTGTTAAAATCACTGGTAGATGAAACATTATTTTCCCTATAGGTTGAATTGGCTCAGGATCCATTCTTGTGCTGATCACATAAACTGATCAAATGCAGAAAGGGCACGACATTAACAGGAAGGTAAAGCCAGGCAGTGCCGAATGAACTTTCACCTTTCACCTCTTCAGCTGACAGACAGGACTGAGTGTGGAAAAAATCAATACGGAGGAGCCAGGAGGGAAATATTTCCAACCTCTAACTAGAGAATGTATTTTGACAAGGCCAAGATAATCCAAGCTGCACAGGAGAAAGAAGGGGAAAAAAGACTCATTTTTAAAACTTGACACTTCAAGGTGTTTTTCTACAATGGTTTGGAGAAAGCATCGATAACGTATAAATAACAAAGGTCAAAAAGAAAAGCAGAGAATTTCAGAAATTGCATCCATTGTCTTTCTCCTGTTTACTTTGCCAAATAAGATTGTGCCCAGCAGTGATTAACATACACGCAAGTGTGCAGATTCCCACTTTCAAGAATTAAGCAACCCCATGAATTCAAGGAGCTTTCTTCTTTTTTTTTTTTGGTGGGGGGAGGGTTGGAGAAAAACCTGGAATGGCGTATGGAAGGGATGCAAACATCCCATTCTCTACCCTGAAGCCCTTCCATTGTGTAGCACATTTGCCTTTATTATAGTCCAGGAGATTCATGCAAAAATTGCTTGTAAGGAGCTAAGCATTCCCTTTGAAGGATTGTGTGTGTTGTGTATCTGTCTCTCTGTGTATACAGATGTGCATACACACTACACACACAAATTCAAATGAAACCAGTCCTAACCTCCTTCACTCTTCCCTGTATGCTAAAAATTGTGCCATCTGCATGCTTGACTAAATGACAGTTAGCTACGTTTACTCATTATCCTAAACTGGGAATTCCTAAACATTTTGCTATCATATCTCCTTTTAGGGTAATCTTAATTTCAACGCCTCCCCTAAAAATCCAAACACTGAAAACAATGCAATGAAACTCTGGAATAGCTGGATGTATTGTAATAATGTAACAAGAAGGTTGTTCACACTTTTCCAAGGGAGACACATCTTATGCAGGTAGTTCTCAGTTTACAACAGTTCATTTAGTGATCGTTCAAAGTTACAACGGCGTTGAAAAAAGTGAGTTATGACTGTTTTTCACACTTGTGACCTTTGTAGTAGCCCCATGATCATGTGATCAAAATCCAGACGCTTGGCAACTGGTTCATACTTAGGACCATTGCTGTAGCCCAAGGTCATGTGGTCACCTTTTGCAACCTTTTGACAAGCAAAATCAAGGGGGAAGCCAGATTCCCTTAATAACCATGTTACTAACTTATCCAATGCAGTGATTCACACTTAATAACTGTGGCAAGAACGGTCGTAAAATGGGGCAAAACTCACTTAACAAACATTTTACCTGACAACAGAATTTTTTTTGCTCAATTGTGGCTGAGGACTACCTGAGAAACTAAGCCATGATTTGCACTACTGTAACCCTAACTTCCAGATTAAACTAAAATTGGCTAGGTTTCTATGATGCGCTAAGTGGTAAACCATAGTTAATCAAAGTCTGGCTGGATTCGCACACCATTTGATGCTGAAATGAAACAATCCATGCAATGGATTGGTATATGATGGAGCCAGTCCATAGAGCTTCTCTCTAGGTTCTGACACTCTTCTAGGGAAGTCATTACTTGATACACAGTCAACAATCATTGGACGTGTGAGTCGCTTCTTACATTTCTTCAGTTTGTTCTAATTGCTTAGTTATGACTCAATTCATCCCAAGTTTGTTTGAGTAAGTAGACAGGTATCACCCCCAGTGCTTTGCTGCCCTGAGTAACACCCCAAGCGATGGAAGACATATAAGTGATGTGCTGGCTGTGTTTATTGCATCTCTTTCCCCTACCCTTATTGCTTCTTGCCAATCTGCCATTTAGTAGAACTACGGAGGATTATGGATCACTTTGCATTTTTGATACACATCAACTTTGGTCTGACGTAAGTGCAAAGAACAAAGGCATTTTCTATGCCTTCTAGATATCACACACATATAACACCATTATCATTATGGAACATGGGCACTCCAGCAGTGGAACATGCAGGATTGGCAAGTGAGAAGACATAGAGACCAACTTTGGAGAGAATAAATATGATTGTGGAACAAAAGCTAAAATTTCCAGAAAAAAAACCATTTTTAAAAAAATTATATATCTAGAACAGTGTTTCCCAACTTTGGTCTCTTAAGGATGTATGGACCTCAACTCCCAGAATTCTCCAGCCATCCTGAAGTCCCGATGAAGCGGAAGTCCATACATCCTTAAGAGATCATGGTTGGGAAACTAATCTAATATATGAAATTTGACAACAGGACAACATAAATGGATTTCCCATGCCTTTACTATGTCCAAAAGACTGATATTGCAGCATTGAAAAGATAAATGTGTGGCTTTTTATTCAGCGGATTGAAGATTTATTTATTTATTTATTTATTTATTTATTGAATTTATATACCGCCCTATTCCCGTAGGACTCAGGGTGGTTTACAAGGCAATTAAAACATAAAATACAAATATTAAAATCAGTTAAAACAATTAATTAAATTTAAGCCCTAAAAACTAAAATCTAAAATCCAATTAAAAATTGGATTTGGTCTCTTAAGGATGTATGGACCTCAACTCCCAGAATTCTCCAGCCATCCTGAAGTCCCGATGAAGGGGAAGTTCATACATCCTTAAGAGATCATGGTTGGGAAACTAATCTAATATATGAAATTTGACAACAGGACAACATAAATGGATTTCCCATGCCTTTACTATGTCCAAAAGACTGATATTGCAGCATTGAAAAGATAAATGTGTGGCTTTTTATTCAGCGGATTGAAGATTTATTTATTTATTTATTTATTTATTTATTTATTTATTTATTTATTTATTTATTTATTTATTTATTGAATTTATATACCGCCCTATTCCCGTAGGACTCAGGGTGGTTTACAAGGCAATTAAAACATAAAATGCAAATATTAAAATCAGTTAAAACAATTAATTAAATTTAAGCCCTAAAAACTAAAATCTAAAATCCAATTAAAAATTGGATTTGGTCTCTTAAGGATGTATGGACCTCAACTCCCAGAATTCTCCAGCCATCCTGAAGTCCCGATGAAGGGGAAGTTCATACATCCTTAAGAGATCATGGTTGGGAAACTAATCTAATATATGAAATTTGACAACAGGACAACATAAATGGATTTCCCATGCCTTTACTATGTCCAAAAGACTGATATTGCAGCATTGAAAAGATAAATGTGTGGCTTTTTATTCAGCGGATTGAAGATTTATTTATTTATTTATTTATTTATTTATTGAATTTATATACCGCCCTATTCCCGTAGGACTCAGGGTGGTTTACAAGGCAATTAAAACATAAAATACAAATATTAAAATCAGTTAAAACAATTAATTAAATTTAAGCCCTAAAAACTAAAATCTAAAATCCAATTAAAAATTAAAAACCCCTCAGTCTGGGCCAGACAGCTCGAAGAGCCAGGTTTTCAGGTCCCGGCGAAATGAACGAAGGTCGGGGGCCATCCTAAGTTCCGTGGGGAGTTTGTTCCATAGGGCCGGCGCAGCCACAGAGAACGCCCTCCCCCTGGGAATAACCTGCCGGCATTCCTTAACCGGCGGTACCCTGAGAAGGCCCTCCCTGTGGGAGCGCACAGGACGATGGGAGGTTGATGCCGGCAGCAGGTGTTCCCTTAGGTAGTCCGGACCCAAGCCATTTAGGGCTTTATAGGTCATCACCAGCACCTTGAAGACCTCGTTAACACGTGCTACTTATGACTAGATTGCCTAAAGGCATAGACTTTGTACAGACAAATATAGTGAAATATGGAACTTGTTTATACAGAACACGGTAGATTAAAAAAAGATTGTCATAAAGGTATTAGAAATATATACATACTTGAATAATATTTCCATTAGATAAGTATACATAGTATTACAAGTGTTTGCTGTTATAATAACACCTACTATTTTTTCCTTGTCATAAAAATCACAGAAAGTGTGGTTTTTTCCCCCCACTTTTTTGTTAAAGCACTTTATGTGGGGGTTTTTTCCCATCCTCTTCTCTTTGACAATGTATAAAGTAAATAAATGAGAGAAATAGAAGGAAATAGGAAGGGAGAAAAGGACATGGCCCCAAAATCAGGAGGGAGGAGATGGGGGTTGCAGCCTCAAATCTCAGCTCTGTATAGCATTCATCATTTCTACCAATGCTGGAGTGAGTCAATGTGTCACCAAGTTGCCATGTTCACTACAACAAGGAAGACAACTCTGGATGTGCCTCACTATATGCTTAGAGCAGCATCTTTGCAACTGAATGTTCTTCTTCCAAGAGAACAAACTTCACGCACAGATGGCAGCAATTGTTAAGTATGGTGAAGTTTTCCTAATGCTCCTGGAGGGGACTGGACAATTTAATTCCAGGTAAGGGATGCAGTGGCTCAGTGGGTTAGGACGCTGAGCTTGTCAATTAGAAGGTCGGCAGTTTGGCGGGTCAAATCCCGAGTGCTGCGTAACAGAGTGAGCGCCTGTTACTCGTCCCAGCTTCTGCCAACCTAGCAGTTCGAAAGCACGTAAAAATGCAAGTAGAAAAATAGGGACCACTACAGTGGGAAGGTAACAGCGTTCCGTGCGCCTTTGGCGTCTAGTCATGCCGGCCACATGACCACGGAGACGTCCTTGGACAAACGCTGGCTCTTTGGCTTTGAAACGGAGATGAGCACCGGCCCCTAGAGTCGGAAACGACTAGCACACACATGTGGGGGAACCTTTACCTTTACCTTTTTAAGAGTCTGAAGTCCCATTGATGTTCTCCAAGAATGTACCCGTGAGTGGCAAAATTGCATTCAAAAATTATAGCTTGCAGTTTCAACACTGTGACCAAACCAGTCAGGAGAAAGGAAGGACCCCTAAATTTTGTTTCTTGATAAGTAATAAGGGGGGAGATAGGAAAACCCCAGGGAAATGAAATAGAAACAAATTGGTATTTCCAGCTTTTAAAACTAAAAATGCCTCTGAAACACATAAAGCCAGGGGGGGAAAGTGACCAGACGAAAGCTCCGTAACATGTTCCCTGCAATTAAAATTTGATTATATACTCAACAATGTGGAGTCACAGCTACCAGTTCTTTAACTCATGGCATTATTATTAGATTACTGTATATATACATAGATGGACAAATATACGCAATCACACACACATACACACAAACTGCTTTGAGTTTACCTAGAGAGAGAGAGAGAGCTCATTTATATTCCCTAATTGGGCTAGTTGGTGTGCAGCTTTTGTGGCTAAGTTAAGTTTAACGGATGTAAATTGTAATAACTAATGCCATAAGTATCCAAAATCCTTTGCAAAATGCAAATATTGTGCATCAATATTTCCAAGCAAGCACTTTTCTACCCGTGCAGTTTTACAATATTTCATTTATCACATTGACATTTTGTGCTCTGGCACTCTGAAAACCTTTTAAAATCCGTTGCAGTGAGAGCCAGACATTTGGGACTCACCATTGGAAAAACAAAGATCGTTGAAACGCGCGGCCCCCCTTTCTTTCTTTCTTTCTTTCTTTCTTTCTTTCTTTCCCCCCCCCCTTTTTCTTTCATCCAAAATAGTGGCGGGCTTTTAATGTTTATTTTTGTTAAACCACCAGGGAAGACTGCTGAAACCCCGACAGTGGCAGACAAAAGGGGGGTGAAGAGGAGCCTCACAGAAGAGGGCCTCTTCGAAACGGAAGTGCAGCTTTGCGTCCATCGGTGGCAAATTGCTTAATGGCCAGGAACCCCACTGGCTAATTACTTCAATATCATGGAGGATCCATCTGTTGTAAGCTTTACAAACTCCACTTGGAGAAGATACCTGTAATGAGAGGAGCACTTGAGCTCTATAGGAAAAATAGTATTATAGGAAATCACAACTCTCTGCTCTTTTGTTGCAGAAGATTGGCTTCTGTTCCTAGGGATGCATTGGCAGAGTTTCTAAACATCAACATTGCGTCCTTCCCAGACTGACAGTGCAGGTGCTTTTTTGTGACATTAACCTATGGCACGTAACCTTTCTTTCAAGTTGACGGCGGTATTTGGGTTCGGGAAAGGAAAGGAAAGGAAAGGAAAAGAAAGGAAAGGGGAGCAGGAGGGGGAGAGAGACAAGGAGGGGGAGAGTGAGGGAGGGAAAGAAAGGAAGGAAGGAAGGAAGGAAGGAAGGAAGGAAGGAAGGAAGGAAGGAAGGAAGGAAGGAAGGAAGGAAGGAAGGAAGGAAATAGTACACCGAGTTATAGAATGCCACGTGTTATGGAGTAAAATATTATTTAAATTGCAGAGGATTTTTTTAATCTGAGTGGAAGCCTTGAACGTAATCTAAAATTGCTGTAGAATTTCTGTTCTTACCATTTATTTATTTTTTTAAAAAAATGTCCATAGTTTGGAAGCAGCAAGTGTTCCTTAAAATTCAATGAGAAATTCAATCAGAACAAATGGATTCTTGTTTTTATTCAAGTGATGGGAAAGAGTTTTCTAAAACAAAACACAAGCATACACACCTCGATCGAAGAGAGGCATCCAGTGTGGCATAGTGGCCAGGGCATTCTCCATCACCAGACTCCAGATATTCCGATGGATACAAGCTCCCATCCAAACTTAATCATGGCTACCCCTCATCTTAGCCTGACACTCCCACTGTGCAGGTGGAAAAGGGTTAAAAGCTCTGTTTTTATCTTTTTCAAGCAGCAAATGGGGAGAGAAAGATAGGGAGGGGACCCTTTTCCAGCATCTGAAATCGACCATTGTTCCCCCACTGCTGCCAGAACCTAAACCTTGATGTGGTGACCAGGATAAGCTGCATGAATGCATTATAGCCCAAGGCTTTTGACTCACTGAAAAACAGCAGGGATTGTGTGATCAGCTGCACCTTGTCATCTCCTCTAAGTGACTGAATTAAAGTCCTTGGATTTTCTGCCTGCTTTTTTGTCTATTATAGCTCTCAGCTTGCCCATCTACCCTCTGGCTGCAGTCTAGATTTTATTTCTAGGGCCATCGTTGATGTGACGATTCACTAGAGCTATGCATTCGGAAGGGTGCTTAGCCAAGGGAATGATCTACCTTGCTGGACCCATTGCTTGGAGCTTCAAAGCCCCATGTTGCTTTGAATAGGGAGGGACATCAAATGAACGTTGAGTTAGCACAAAGCATGACTTCACCCATAAAGCACGTAGATGTTTTTGCCATAAAAGCAAATCTGATCAGGAGGAAACTGATTATCTGGACCCATACCAATCTGGTTTCAGGCCAGGGCACAGCACGGAGATGGCATTGGTCACGCTGGTGAATGATCTCTGGTGGGCTCGGGACAGGGGTTGTCCTAGTCCCTTGTAGATCTCTCAGCGGCTTTTGATACCATCGACCATGGTATCCTACTGCGGCATCTCAGGGGGTTGGGAGTGGGAGGCACCGTTCTACGGTGGTTCTCCTCCTATCTCCTGGGCCGCTCACAGTCGGTGTTGACGGGAGGGCAGAGATCCGCCCCAAGGCCTCTCGTTTGTGGAGTCCCTCAGGGGTCAGTTCTCTCTCCCCTCCTGTTCAACATCTATATGAAGCCGCTGGGCAAGATCATTCGGGGTGGGGTATCATCAGTATGCTGATGATACCCAACTTTTTTTCTCCACCCCGAACCAATCCAGCGATGCCCTCGCCGTGATGTCCCGTTGCCTGGAGGCGGTCCGGGTCTGGATGGGGAGAAACAGGCTTCGTCTCAATCCTTCCAAGACTGAGTGGCTGTGCATACCGGCATCTCGGGTTAACCAGACTATTCCATCTTTAACGATGGGGGGTGAGGTGTTACCCCCCATTGATAGGGCTTGCAACTTGGGCGTCCTCCTGGATTCACGGCTCAATTTTGAAGATCACAGAGGAGCCGTGACCAGGGGGGCTTTTGCCAAGGTTCGCCTGGTGCGCCAGTTGCGACCCTACCTGGACCGAGATGCCCTACGCACAGTCACTCATGCGCTCGTGACCTCCCGTTTAGACTACTGTAACACTCTCTACATGGGGCTGCCCTACTCAGAGGCTTCAGCTGGTGCAGAATGCGGCCGCGCGAGTTGTGATGGGGGCTTCCCGACACTCCCATGTAACACCTCTCCTCCGCGAGCTGCATTGGCTTCCGGTTGCCCTCCGGGTGAGATTCAAGGTGCTGGTGATGACCTATAAAGCCCTAAATGGCTTGGGTCCGGGATATCTGAGGGAACACCTGCTGCCAGCGTCAAGTTCCCTTCGTCCAGTGCGCTCCCACAGGGAGGGCCTTCTCAGGGTGCCGCCGGTAAAAGATTGCCGGCAGATAACACCCAGGGGGAGGGCCTTCTCTGTGGGCGCGCCTGCCCTTTGGAACCAGCTGCCAGCGGAGCTTAGGACTGCCCCCGACCTTCGTTCATTTCTCCGGGACCTGAAGACCTGGCTCTTTGAGCTTTCCGGCCCAGGCTGAGAGTTTTTAATTGGGGGTTTTTATATATTTTTTCCAGGGATTAAATTTAATCTTTTTAATCGTTTTACATTTTTGTATCAATGTTTTAAGTACCCTGTAAACCGCCCTGAGTCCTTCGGGAAAGGGCGGTATATAAATTCAAAAAAAAAGAAAAAAAAGAAAAAAAAAGAAAAATAGAGTTCCAACTGGGAGGAAATTCATAATTTCCTCTTTCAGATGGAAAAAGAGGAATTCAGTATAGGTAATCCTCAAATTACAACCACAACTGAGGTCAGAATTTCTGTTGCTAAGCAAGGCAGTTGTTAAGTGAATCATGCCCAATTTTACTACCTTTTTGTTGTGGTTATCAAGTGAATCACTGCAGTTGTTAAGCAACTAGGGCTTTCCCCATTAACTTTGCTGGTCAGAGATGGCTAGGAAGGTTGCAAACAGTGATCACATGAATCCAGGATGCTGCAGCAATCATAACTAAATGATATTTTGTTATCTAACAAAATGAAATTCAATGGTGAAAAATTAAGGTTCTACATTTAGGCAAGAAAAACCAAACACGCAAGTATAGTATAAGGGGTACCTTGTTCAATAGTAGCAACTGTGAGAGGGATCTCAGGGTCTTAGTGGACAATCCCTTAAATAGGAGCCAGCCGTGTTCTGCAGCTGCCAAAAAAGCCAACACAGTGCTAGGCTGCATTAACAGAGGGATAGAATCAAGATCACGTGAAGTATTAATACCACTTTACAATGCCTTGGTAAGGTCACACTTGGAATACTGCATCCAGTTTTGGTCACCATGATGTAAAAAAGATGTTGAGACTCTAGAAAGAGTACAGAGAAGAGCAACAAAGAAATGGGCCATGCATCGAACCAGACCCAGCCCCAGCAGCCCGCATATTGTCCCTCCAGGACTTGCCAGAATTTCCACTCCACACAGGGGACATAGCTGCAGAAACAGCAGCTGATAAGACATTAAGTAGAGTACTTTCTTGGGTATACACAGGATGGCTGGATAAAAGCCCAGGCCCTGAATTCCAGAGTTATTTTACTAGAAGACACAAGCTATCAGCTCACAAGGGTTGTATCCTATGGGGGAACAGGGTCATAGTCCCCACCTAACTTAGAGACATGGTCTTACAATCACTACATGAAGGTCATCTGGGTATTGTCCGTATGAAAGCTTTAGCTAGAAGCTACTTATGGTGGCCAGGGTTAGACAAGGCCATTGAAGCCCAGGTGCATGGATGTTACACATGCCAGCAGTCAAGGCCTGAAATGCCGCACGCTCCAATTCACAGGTGGGAGGAGACTCACTCCCTGGTCTAGAATTCACATAGACTTCGTTGGGCCCTTTCAGGGACAGTTCTTCCTTATAGTGGTCGACAACCACTCTAAATGGCTTGAAGTAATTCCAGTTGCTAACATGACTACTACTAGGACCATCCAGGTGCTTAGGAAACTCTTTGCCACACATGGGCTGCCAGACGTCATAGTATCTGACAATGAAGCCCAATTTACAGCGGCAGAATTCCTGAGAAAAAACCTCATCAGGCACGCAACGTCGGTCCCATTTCACCCTTCTTCTAACGGTCAAGCTGAATGGATGGTCCGGACCACAAAGGAGTCACTGAAACGTATAGTGACTGGGGACTGGCATCACAGATTGGCAGATTTTTTACTTTGCCAGCATTCCACGCCATGCACGGCTACAGGGAAAAGCCCAGCAGAGCTGTGCTGGGGGAGGTGACTGATCACGAAGCTGGACAGGTTGCATCCAGATAGGGTGGCAGCAGAAGCTTCGCACCCAAAACCCCCAAGGGGATTGCAAGTGGGCAATGTGGTGTGGGCCAGGAACTATGGGCATGGAAATTTGTGGGTGCCTGGAAAAATTACTAAAACGTCAGGCCCCCTCTCTTACGAATTGGGGCTGGAAGGCGGGCGAGTTGTCCGGCGCCACATAGATCAGCTTAGGAAGTGTTTTCCTGAACAGTCACAAAATGAGGACTTCATCATAAGTCCTTACTCAGGTTCACAAACTGGCAGCCAAGGCAGCCCATGCATAGACTATGAAGGCTTACACAGCCCAAGCAACAAGGAGTTGGCCGTAGAGGAGGGGATCCCAGAAGTGCAACATGGGTCCCCTGATGGAGAAAGCCAACCTGATGGCTTCAGCCGCTGTGCTTACTCTGCTGAACAAACTGACTCTGGGGTGGGCCATCCTGGAAAGGCCAGCCAGAGAGCACCAAGCCACTCAAAATCACTTGAACTAAGAGACACTGGTCTACCCAGCCCAGTGGGCAAGCTGGTAGGCCAGGATGTGCCTGGGTCCACCAGGTGTTCCACAAGGCCACGCAAACCTCCTGCTTATCTGAAAGATTTTGTTCTGTAATAATAAAGCTATAATTTTGTGTGTACCTTGTATTTAATGCTGACCTACAAGATTGTAATGGACAATGGAGCTATAATGTTGTAAGTACTTTATTGTGCTGCTAAGTGGAACCTATTCACACCAGTGTTAAGTCTTTGTAAAGTGTATTGTTGTAATTACTTTCTATTGTTGCTATAATGTTGTTCGTTTTAAGGGGGGAGGAATGTAATGTATTGGTCTTGCTTGTGAACACCACGTGGTAACGACTGGTAGGCTGCTGGAGCAGGGAGCTAGCTAACAGCTCCCAGCATCTCAGACAACCCATCTCCAGCACTGCTATTGGTTGCCCCTAGGCGGCAATAGGTTGCTTCAAACCTATTGGCCGCCACCTAGAGGCCAAGGTATAAATTGCTACAGCTGCAGCCGTGTCCTCTAGTTCAGATCCTGCAAGAAATAAACCATGTTCTTTGCTGAACTCACTGGCCTCGTCTTCATTCCTGCGCAACGAACCCAATACACAACAATTATTATTATTATTAATACATGCTGGTTGTAAGGTGACCGAATTTTGATCACATGCTGCAACAGTCAAAAGTGCAAGTAATTAACTTTTTCCAGTGCTGTTGCAGCTTAGAATAGTCACTAAATGGGTGGCTGTAAGTCGAGAACTTACCTGTATCTCTCACCAGCTACCTGGTGAACTATAATTTCTAGGATTATTTGGAAGAGGACGAATTTTAGTCTACTGCACTTGCAATGTATAACTGTTCAATATTCACAGTACCACAGTACAATCTTTTGTTTCACATGTAAATGCAGCTCAGCAGCTGCTTATTCGAACATACAAAACCATCTCAACTACACTTTATGGTTTCCAGTGTTATGCAGGCTCAGTCCATCGTGCTTTATTCGGTAAACCTTGGTTAAAAACATAAAAGCTCAGCAGGTTGCATGAATCTACTTCTTATCCAGGTGTTCGTGTAGAGGTTCATAGAAAGAGGACTACAAACCTATCTAGCAGTAAAGAGTGAATAAAAGTGCAAAACAGGGCAGAGTAAGTAAAACAATTCCAAAATAAAATAAAATAAAAAATAAAATAAAAATAAAAAATAAAGTAAAATAAAATAATAAAATAAAATAAAATAATAAATAAAAACAAAACAAAATAAAACCACTATATGCTCACTCTCAGCAGCGTCTCAGCTTAAAGCTTCCTAGGGTTTTATCCTTTCTGTTTGAACACAGCTGGAGTTTACACTGCCACTGTATTAAAAATTTAAGCTAATCCTAGTTTGTAGACTAAATCTTTCAACTGCAACTAGCTTTCCCCCCCCCCTTCCACATGAAACAATCCTAGTTATCAAACATTTAAAATAAATACTGCATTGTGGCTGTCCTAAAAGTGGCGTCTCATTTCTCTTCTCTGCATACGGCAAATACACTTGGTTGTCTCTATAGGAAGCAGTTCAATTCAGAGACAAATCAGACTTTTTGTTCTTGCCAATGGAAAGTTCACCAGTAAAAATGTCCATTTTTTCCCCTTGCAACTCTGAACTTCTAGAAAAGAGAAAAGGAAGATGAAAAGAATATGATAGGAGAACTACTTTGGCTGCACCCAGGACCTTCAAGGTTAAAGAATTAAACAGGGAGGCATTCAAGAAAGTCCTTTGAAGCTTCATCTTCATAGGATGCCTTCCTTGGTCCCTGAAGTTGGAGAATTAAAAATTAATCAGCTATGAAAAATTAAAAGGTGACAGTTTTCTCTGGAGTGGCTCAACCATTCCCACCCTCTGGTTGATTTTGTATGAATATGGAGTTAGGAACTGATAACCAATTACTCTGAGTGGAAATATAGGTTTGTATAAAAATGGAAATTTATTTTCCTTAATGTCAAATGAGAATCTGTATGGTAGGACAGAAACACTTCTCTGTTCTTTGAAAGGGGGCATATTTATAAATTTAAAGGGGTTGGGGAGATTAATTTGGATGCACAAGTTTAAATCTTTCCTCTGGTATGAATTTACAAGCAGCAACAAAACCCTCCCTTTTTCCCTTGAGTAACAATAAGCACAGTAAGTAATCATCACGAATATCAGTCTGTGGAAACAAACCCTCAGAATGCATATTTGAAAAATGTTTTGTTTTAGACCAAAAATAAAGGCACTGGAAGAAATAAAAGACATTCAGATTCTGCAAGACTGCAAGTGAGATATTATAAAAATCAAAAATAAAAGAAGAAACAAAATTCAAAATTAGCCCCAAATTGTTCAGCTGTGATTCTCTACAGCAGTGTCTTAACCTTGGCCAATTGAAGACATGTGGACTTCAACTCCCAGCATTGCCCCAGTCAGCACTACTCTAAAGATTGCAGCACCTTGCCAACCTTGGTTGACTTCCAAAAGACTACGTGAGCTTGTTCCTGGTGAGTATTGGGATAGATGGCCACCAGGAATACCAGAGCTGCAGACTACATGAGATGATGAAAAAGCAGCCCAGAAAAAAGCAGTCACACTGCTTTCCATACTGTTGCCAAGAAATTTCCATGAAGGTTTGAAAGGAGACTTTATCTCCAAAAAAGCCAACACAGTGCTAGGCTGCATTAACAGAGGGATAGAATCAAGATCACATGAAGTACTAATACCACTTTACAATGCCTTGGTAAGGCCACACCTGGAATACTGCATCCAGTTTTGGTCACCACGATGTAAAAAAGATGTCGAGACTCTAGAAAGAGTACAGAGAAGAGCAACAAAGATGATTGGGGGACTGGAGGCTAAAACATATAGGGAACGGTTGCTGGAATTGGGTATGTGTAGTTTAACGAAGAGAAGGGTGAGGGGTGACATGATAGCAGTGTTCCAACATCTCAGCGGCCGCCACAAAGAAGAGGGAGCCAAGCTATTCTCCAAAGCACCTGAAAGCAGGACAAGAAGCAACGGATGGAAACTAGTCAAGGAGAGAAGCAACCTAGAACTAAGGAGAAACTTCCTGACAGTTAGAACAGCTAACCAGTGGAACAACCTGCCTCCAGAAGTGGTGAATGCTCCAAGACTGGAAGTTTTTAAGAAGAGACTGGACAGCCATTTGTCTGAAATGGTATAGGGTTTCCTGCCTTAGCAGGGGGTTGGACTAGATGACCTCCAAGGTCCCTTCCAACTTATTATTATTATTATTATTATTATTATTATTATTATTATTATTATTATTATTATTATTATTATTATTATTATTATTATTATTATTATTATTATTATTATTATTATTATCTTCAGCCCCAAGAACTCTTCAAAATGAGTCTGAAGTTGGAAATTGTCCACTAAATATTTTTTTTTATTTTTTTTATTTTAATTCCATTTATATCCCGCCCTTCTCCGAAGACTTTAGATGTTATCCACATTAGGTTACAACTAGCATTCAGCGGCAAAGAACATGACTGCTTCTCTTTCTCCTATACCTCCATCTGGAATACAAGCCCCTCCATCCCCCTTCTCTTCTGCCATTCCTTGTGCAGATCTCATAGGCTTCTAGCTTGGCAGAGACCTATGATAACAATAACTAGTCTGGGAATCCTTTGGACAGTCTGATGTTGACCTACTTTTCAAAGACTGCTACTGCGTTGTAGTTTATATGCATGGTGGGCTCTGAAATCACTCCTTATGAAGTGTACTGATGATGTCACTTTGTTTGGAAATGAAATGTTTGCAAGAAAACCACCAAGACCTTAGAGAGCACCAAAGACCTTAATATATTCAACATTGATCTATAAATATTCTCTTCTATTGGTACATAACATATCTGCTCTCTCCCTTACCAGTTTTAAGCAGACTAAGACTGGTTCACATTTTGACAAATTTGCAGCATCATAAGGCAATTCTTTCTTTCTTTTACCTCAATGAATCTTATAGCAGTCTTGCAACTACATATGACAGGTCTGTTCCTTCTGCAGTCACAAGTTGAGACAATTGTAAAGGATTGGTCAGCTCCCTCTCTCAGGAACAATAAACCAGCCTTCAACTCCTGGCCATCTCTATCTCTTCCCTGGCCCAGAAGATATTAAAGGACCAAAATAAAATATCCATATTGTTATATTCCATAAGTAACATGGCAATGCAATAATGTCAACTTGGGTGTTGTTGCATTAAAATCTTTGGGCTTCCAATTTTCTCTCCAAATCCAAGGATATCTACAGGCCTTTCAAATACTATATTCCTCATGGTCTCGTCCTCACTTAATTACTACTTTAAAGGAACCCTGGAAGTATTTGTGGCAAAGAAGATATGAGTCTTTGGGGGAAATTGAGATGGGAATTCATGTGTAATTTTTCTTTGGCAGAACCAAAAAAATCAAGTCAGGGAAAAAATCTGAAGAAAGAAATGGCAACTGGACTAGGTATGCCATATTGAATTCCATGGGACTTACTTCCCAGCTAAATTCTGCACATATTTTAAATGTTGATGTCTGTTTTAATCTGCTCAGAAACTTAAAGCAGTTCAGTTTAGGGCTGAGGGGATGAACTCTCCAAAAACCCCTCCACATGGAATAGCAGATCAGTAAAATCTGAGTGATGGGATGACATTAAAACAATATATTGATAAAGTCACTGTCTGACCCCTCCATGTTCTTGCTAATGCAGCAAGCAGTTATCTTTAGAAATGCTTATCTTCATAATTACACAAGAGCAAAACTAATTACTGCATGAAAATGCCCAGAAAATACAGCCAACCAATTCTGAAATGTGAGATCTGCAGCTATTAGAAAATAGAAATGGTTGTGTTGAACTTACTGGAAGACCTCAGGATATTAAATATCTATTACCAATTAAACAGCTAAAAATATTGTCTGGAAAAGAAAAAAGGAAAGGAGAAAAGAAGGGTTGCAGCAGTGTAAGTGTGTAAATTCCAAATTGTACATTGATGTGCTGATATGTTTTGGATGCAGGAAGAACTGTAAGACTCATGTAACCCCACAGGAATTGATCACAATTGTTGTATCTCTGCATGATTAATTGGTCTTTCCAAAAAAAAGGTAAAAACTCAATTGAAAAACTGCAATTCTATCTCATTACAATGCAGAATATGCAGTTCTATTTACATGTAAGTCTAATTGTGTTTAACTGGCATATCTTCATGATAACCAAGTCTTCCTAGATTAATAAACCCCAGGTGTGAGAGATAACATAAGACTTGCTGTTTTGAGGGATGATATTATCCAGTAGGGTATGTATTCTCATTGCTAACCAAATGTGTTCATTTATTTTTATTTATTTATCAAATTTATGAGTCACTCATCTCACAAAGAATGACTCTGTGTGGTGTATAACAATTAGAATAAAACCACAAATATAAAAGCAAAGAAGATATAAAAATCCACATCAAAAAGATAAATATTATAAAAACAAATATAATGGTACCTCGGTACTCAACGACTTCAAAATACATTGAATTTGGTACTCTATGCATTTTACATGAAAATATTGTCCTGGTATTCGTTGTTTGTTTGGTACTTTATGTGCTGCGATAGGAAGAGGGGGACAGCTGCAAAGAATGGGCAGAAAGACAGCCATGCTGGCAAGTAATTTTGCTCTGACTGATGAAGTAGCTTGGATGAGCAACAAAACATCTCAGATTAACCAAGTTTGGTCCAGTTACCATGATTCAAATTATTCGGCCTTTAGATACCTTTGGCCTGGAAGATTGAGTCTTCATTGACATATTGCAATGCATTTTGGGGAGAACCCCCTGAAATTGGTGTGGCAAGAGTTGGTACATTCCAACAAGTCTCTGACTCTCTGCCTAATTTTGCTCTGACTGATGAAGTTGCTTGGATGAGCAACAAAACATCTCAGATTAACCAGGTTTGGTCCAGTTGCCATGATTCAAACTTTAGACACCATGCTGGGGAGGTTGCTGCAAAAGGAAGCAGGGGATGTACAAAGAGTAGACAGGAAGTCAGCCATACTGGGAAGGTCACTGACATAGCTGAAATAAAAGGTCACATGGTAAGTCATGCAGCTTGTTTGGTACTCATTGTTTTTAGTACTTGTCGTGCCTCCATAACCAATTAATGATGAATACCAAGGTACCACTCTATACACACCCTAGTCAAAGAGAGGATAAGAATGGCCACCTCAGCCATGGAACCATCGAAGGACGTCTATGGTTTCTTGGGAACCCCAAGAATATCTCTGAGGTCTTCCCAAAAACACGTCTTTGGGGTCTCTGTCACATGTCTTCCCAGGAATCTGAGCCCTGAACTCTTCAACTGGATATCAGCAGTTGAAGATTACTCTCTCTACAGGGTGGAAGCTATTGCACTTCACAAGTCCATACAGAGGTCAGGCAATTACTAGAATCTGTAATTCCTCAGAGGTCAAGCCCTGAAGATCGAAAGGGGTCATGGGTCAGATCAAAATGGCAAAGAGCAAGAGTTAAAAACATCCAGATTTGGCCATCTTTTAAAGGAAACTGTGTCCCTCAGGGAAGATGTAAAGATGACACTCATGAACAGACCAAATCCATGGTCAAAGTGTGATTGCAGGAGCTTGCAGCCTTTGAAGCTGGAAGAAGATTTTCCATTTCTAAGATTCTAAAAAGCTAAGTGTAGCTATGTATTAATTGCTATTTCTAGGCCTCTTAACTTAAAAAAAGAAAAAGAAAATGAGATGTGGGAGGCATCATGAATAATAGGAACTCAGCCGACGACCTCAGATGTAAAAAAATAAACAGGAAATTTCAAGTGGGACCTACTGTATTCTAAGTATATGCTAGATACGATATGCTTCCAACTTGTGCAAGTGAAAAAACAATATAAGATGCCACAGGAATTCTACTATACTACTCACATTCTCTCTCTTTCATAAAATGACCCAAAAATAAGAATACAGCTTTAAAGGAGACTAAATTATGTATTAACTAACAATGCAAATGAAACATGCTCTAAACAGGTCCGTGCATGAGAGTATAAGTGCATAGGTGGACAATCTTTTGATGGGAGGGAAGATTTCCTGTTTCCAGCTAGTGGATTTTTACGTAGGTGTTTCTATCTTAAGCCTATTTTTTTTTATTTTTCCTAGAATTTTGATCTGTTACTCTTTCAAAATGACAGCTAATTGTGCCTTTGCTTTTCACCACTAGAGATGGGAACAGGTTTTAAACAGATTGAAGGCTATCTGATGCTTCAAGCTTGTCAACTATAGGGTGGGATTTCCCCATATTTAATTCAAAACTGCAAACTTTCTTCAAGTTGAATATTGGCAGCTGGCTAGCCCTGAATAAGATTTGGGAGCAAAAGCACATGAATATTTACCCAGGTCCACAAGGAAAAGTTGCTGAAGTTTCTGTTTTCCCACGTGCCAATTTCTTTTTCTCGGAATCCCAATTTGGGAGAACATTACCTTTGAAAATTCCCTTCCAAAAAACCTTCCGTTCAATACTGAATAACTTTCTTATCTCTCCCTTCACCTCCAAATCACTATAATTCCAGTTCTTTTTCAAAGCTTTTCTGCATTTTCCCACCTCATTCTTCAGCTGCACGGCCAAGCCAAGGTCAGTGCAAATCACTTGCTGAACTTTATACGGCAAGCAGCTTTAAGTCTTTCTTTGCATTTGTGTTCAGCAAATGAACCTGCCTTAACAGGCTGAAGGAGTTCAGTCCCATTGGGGCCTGGTGGAGTCTCTGATATAATCTCCTTCTCCAAATCTACAGCATGAATCTTTAAGCACTGAATCCCAAATCAATGAAATTAATGATCTCATCCACTGCTAATTTATACCTGTCTTTAAATGAAGACATAACTTTTATTTTGTCCAACTTGCTTTGCTCGTGCCAGACTTTAATACAAAGGCTAAGAGGGATCAAAGAAGCCTGGAGGGAATTTTCTTCCGGCTTGTGCTGTGCATGCTGAAATATTACATCTCTAATTAAACAAGGGGCACTTTAAGATCATTTCAACATCCAGGGCCAAAGCCACAGTCTCTGTAATTACATGGGAAGGGAAGAGATCATTGATAAATCTCAGCAGAAGATAATGTGTGTGAGTCATTTGGCATATAGATTTCATCCAAGGATCAAAAGTTCCAGGGCACCCTGCGTCGTTTCAGATAGCACCTATATTTATGTTAACACCAATTTCATTATAATGTTGCCCCCTAGAAATTTATCTTTCATTTATGAACGATGGCTTTTTATAACAATTCAAAAACAGTGGAACTAGTGATTAACATGCTCAGCTTAGAGTCTAGGAAGCTGGTTGGTAGGGAATGGAGGGATTCGAAATCACACATGTATCTCAGTATCTCCAAAAAATATATCTCAGAGCGGAGAAGATGGGAATCCTTACTGAATAGCTGTGTGGAGCCAACAAAGAGGAGTAAAACCTGCAATTAGTGCAGGTTCGCATCCCACCAAGCTCAAGGTTGACTCAGCCTTCCATCCTTCCGAGGTAGGTAAAATGAGGACCCAGATTGTTGGGGGCAATTAAGCTGACTTTGTAATAATGCCGCTTGGGGGTGTGTGTGAAAGCGCTAATAAGCAGGCATATACATAGAATGAAGGCTACTGCTAAGCTTGTAAGCCGCCCTGAGTCTTCGGAGAAGGGCGGGATATAAATGGAATTAAAATAAAAAAAATAAAAATAAAAATAAAAATAAAACAACAAAGGGAACTGAGATGCTAATTTGATGAAGATAATCAGAAGCCAGATCAGAGAAAACATGAGCTCAGCCCTACATTTCTATTGGCAATCAAGAAAGAGCCATGGTGATGCAGTGGTTAGAATGCAGTATTGCAGGCTGACTCTGCTCACTGTCGGGAGCTCGAGCCTGAACAGCTCAAGGTTGACTCAGCCTTCTATCCTTCCGAGGTTGGTAAAATGAGGACCCAGATTGTTGCGGCCAATATGCTGACTCTGTAAGCTGCTTAGAGAAGGCTGTAAAGCACTGTGAAGCAGTGTATAAGTCTAAGTGCTGTTGCCATTGCTATTGCTACCTGGGTTTTAATCTTGGAGCCTTGACGAAGCATGTAAGAAGACGCATTGACTGCTGTCTTAGTAAGAATGCCTTTTGAACTACTAAGGAGTAAGGAACTACTGTTTAATAAACTCACTGTAGTGTTTTCCTGTCTCTGTGTCTCTGGGTGTACAGGTAGTCCTCGACTTACAATAGTTCGTTTAGTTACCATTCGTACTACGGCACTGGAAAAAAGTGACATGACCATTTCTCACACTTAATGATCATTGCAGCATTCCCATAATCATGTGATTTACATTGGAATGCTTGACAACTGGCTCATAGTTATGATGTCACAGTGTCTCGGGGTCATGTGGTTCCCTGGTGAGGCAATCAAAATTCAGATGCTTGGCAACTGACTCATATTTATGACGGTTGCAGGGTCCTGGGGTCATGTGATCACCTTTTTGCAACCTTCTGACAAGCAAAGTCAATGGGAAAGGCAGATTCACTTAACAATGGTGTGACTAATTTAACAACTGCAGTGATTCGCTTAGAAAATGTGGCAAGAAAAGTCGTAACAAATTTCTCACTTAGCAGCATACATTTTGGGCTCAATTGTGATTGTAAGTTGAGAACTACCTGTATACAGTGCAAGATGCATAAAAGTTTAAAGGAAACCATTAAAATAATTCATCAACAAACAGAAGCTACCACTGTGGGAAGAAAATGTACGAGATACAGTATTGCTTAGCTTTCTTTTATTTTGCAATAAGTTCATAAGCTAAAGAAACCTGGAAAATAAATGAATAAATATCTGCAGGCGATAAAAATATGCAAGGCGATGGTCACGAACACATAAAACCCTGACCCTTTGTACATATATGACATATTGACACACATACAAAAGGAGTGGAATTCTGATCATACAGATATGACTGCCATCTTGACCCCCATGGATTCCACTGGGTATAGTGAAATTACACCAAATTCAATAATTGCCTGATCCAGATAATTTTAGCAAGCCATGGTTCATCACAATTTGTTAGGGTCATTAAGCACACTAAGTCAAACCAAAACTCATATGCCATGGAATTTGGCCAAAAATAAAAAAAATAAAAATCAAAGGAGCCAAAAGTATTTACGCCTATGTTACGTCCTATTCATTTCATTCAAAGCATGACCATATTTGAACCCAACCCAAGAGAGAAAAATACTATGCACAGAAATAAAATGCAGAACAGTGGAGAATAATAACAATAATAAGCCCCCCAATGGGAGACCACCTTGGCTTGTGGGACTTGTGTGAGGAAAATTAGAGCTAAGCCAGAGGTTCAACCGTATCAGACAGGTCTCATCAGAAGAGCCAGACAAAAAATAAACAATATGCTGCAATGTAATTTTCAGAAACCCATACAAGATCAGTCATCACCTGGGTCAACAAGGACCCTAATAGATGGTCTCCAGATCTCCAGTCGAATGAGAAATGTTTCTACCAATCCATCAACTGAGAAACTACATTGAACCAATCAACACCTGACCTAGAAGAAACACTGCAATTGTGGACATAGCTATGGGACTAACCCTCAAAAATACAACAATAATGTAGCTTGGATAAGGAGATGGAGAAAGAAAAAGAAGAAGAAGAAGTTGAAATGAAAAAAAAACTTGTAATAACAAACAGAAATGGTGGAGAAAAAGGCAAGGAAAATCAAAGGCTAGTCAGTACCAGGTGAAGAAGAACTGCATGGTTTTTGATTGAAACATCTCACTGGTCTGCACCCATTCATTGCCAAGAAATTTAACAGCATACTACAAGGAGGTGTAATTGAACACTAGTTAATACATGGCAACATCTAACTGATGATGAAGGATCCAACAAATGGGCAGCACTAGACAATCTGCAAGCCAATTACCTGCTTGCAGACAACTTTCAAATTGCTAACAAGGTCTTTTCACCTGAGCAGAAAGGAAATCACCCAAACAGCAGAGGAGCAAAAGATCAGTCCTAATTGACAAGTTGATTTTTGAAAACTGCAAGAGAAGGAAGACCAACTTGAATGTAGCTTGGATTCAACTCCCTGACACATGATTGGATAATCATGGTACCTAGAAATAACAGGAGTCAGTGGAAGCATTAGAAAATTTGTGCAAAGATCAATGGCACAATGGAAGACACAGTTCCTGGTCAATGGTAATAGACTGGGAGAGGTTAATATCAAGAGAGGAATCTTTCAGGAAGATTCACTGTCACCACTGCATTGATTCCTCTGTCAACAATACTAAACAAGTTAAGCCATGGCTATCGAGCATCAAAAGCACCTGCCAGACTATACCACCTCCGGTACATGGATGATCTGAAGCTGCATGGAGAAACACCATCTGAAATTGCAATGAAGTTTGGACTGAACAAATCTACCATCTTCCTATCAACAGAGGAAAAATAGTGAATACTGAAGAAATCAAGATGCCCTATGGAAATAACACCAAGAGTCTGGATGAAGAAGATCAATACAAATACCTGGGCATCCTTCAACCTGACAAGATCAAGCATACTGAAGTCAAGAAGAAGGTTAGAAGTAAATACATCATGAGAGTGAATATGTTAAAGTCCAAACTCAGTGGAGGAAATACCATCAAGGCAATTAACACCTGTTCAACGCCAATCATTAGGTACACAACTGGAATAGTGAACTGGAGTCAAGCAGCACTAAATGCCCTGGATAGGAAGACCAGAAAAATAATGATATTGAATCATGTCCTTCATCCATGCTTCAATGTTGACAGACTCTACTTACCAAGGAGCATAGGTAGGCGTGGAATGTCACATGTACACCAGACCAGTGAAGGAGAAAAAAGAGTACTGGAAAAAATGGCAGAAAAATATCAGAAGTGAAGAAGATGTTCATCGCTAAGATATGATGAAGGCTTATTAAATACAAGAGGAGACCAAACTGCCTACAAAGCAGACCAAATGAAGGCTAGAATAGAGACATGGCAAGGCCAAGTATTACATGGCCAGTACATTTTTTTAAAAAAGCAGGCTTAGCAGATAACAGCTTAACTATGGCTAAGGGCAGGAATGTTGAAGACAGAGAGGTTACTTCTGGCTGCACAAGAGCAAGCCATAAGAAGAAATGGATATGAGAGCTAGAATTGAGAAGACAGCAAATGACCCGTCTGCAAAGAAAATGAGGAAACAGTAGACCACCTAGTTAGCTGCTGCAAGAAGATTGCACAGACTGACTACAAACAACAAAATGACAAAGTAGCAACAATGATGCATTGGAAAACCTACAAGAAATACTATTTGCCTGGAAGCAAGAACTGGTGGGGCTACAAAATAGACCAAGTAATAAATACCTCCCCTTCATGGATTACTGCCTTGTCGTGGCGAAGGGGCTTGCGTAATTCAATGAAGCTATGAGCTATGCCGTGCAGGGCCACCCAAGACGGACAGGTCATAGCCGAGAGTTCTGACAAAACGTGATCCACTGGAGAAGGAAATGGCAACCCACTCCAGTATCTTTGCCATGAAAACCCTATGGACAGTACCAAAAGGCAAAACGATATGACGCTGGAAGATGAGCCCCTCAGGTCGGAAGGCGTCCAATATGCTACTGGGGAAGAGCAGAGGGCTAGTACTAGTAGCGCCAGAAAGAATGAAGCGACTGGGCCAAAGCCGAAAGGACGCTCAGCTGTGGATGTGTCTGGTGGTGAAAGGAAAGTCCGATGCTGTAAAGATTTTTTCTCCATAGGAACCTGGAATGTAAGATCCATGAATCAAGGAAAACTGGACGTGGTCAAACAAGAGATGACAAGACTGAACATCGACATCTTAGGTATCAGCGAACTAAAATGGACAGGAATGGGTGAATTTAATTCAGATGACCACCAGGTATACTACTGCGGGCAAGAATCCCTCAGAAGAAATGGAGTAGCCTTCATAGTCAATAAAAGAGTAGGAAAAGCAATACTGGGATACAATCCTCAAAATGACAGAATGATCTCAGTTCGAATCCAAGGCAAACCATTCAATATCACAGTAGTCCAAGTCTATGCCCCAACCACCAGTGCTGAAGAGGATGAAATTGACCGGTTCTATGAAGCCCTACAGCACCTTATAGAACTAACACCAAAAAATGATGTCCTTATCATCATGGGGGATTGGAATGCTAAAGTAGGAAGCCAAAAGATAACCGGAATAACAGGCAAGTTTGGCCTTGGAGTACAAAATGAAGCAGGGCACAGGCTGATAGAATTTTGTCAAGAGAATACGATGGTCATAGCAAACACTCTTTTCCAACAACCCAAGAGACGGCTCTACACATGGACATCACCAGACGGTCATCACAGAAATCAGATTGACTATATGCTCTGCAGCCAAAGATGGAGAAGCTCTATACAGTCAGTAAAAACAAGACCAGGAGCTGACTGTGGCTCAGACCATGAGCTTCTCCTTGCAAAGTTTAAGCTTAAACTGAAGAAAGTAGGGAAAAGCACTAGGCCACTCAGGTATGAATTAAATCATATCCCTGTTGAATATACAGTAGAGGTGACAAATAGATTTAAGGAATTAGATCTGATAGACAGAGTGCCTGAAGAACTATGGACAGAGGTTCGCGACATTGTACAACAGGTAGCAACCAAAACCATCCCAAAGAAAAAGAAATGCAAGAAAGCAAAATGGCTGTCTGAGGAAGCTTTGCAAATAGCTGAGGAAAGGAGGGAAGCGAAAGGCAAGGGAGAAAAAGAAAGATACACCCAATTGAATGCAGAATTCCAGAGAATAGCTAGAAGAGATAAGAATGCCTTCTTAAACAAACAGTGCAAAGAAATAGAAGAAAACAATAGAATAGGGAGGACCAGAGATCTTTTCAAGAAAATTGGAGAGATGAAGGGAACGTTTAATGCAAAAATGGGCATGATAAAGGACCAAAATGGCAGGGACCTAACAGAGGCAGAAGAGATTAAGAAGAGGTGGCAAAATTACACAGAAGAACTATACAAGAATGAGCTTAACATCCCTGATAATCACAATGAGGTGGTCACTGACCTCGAGCCAGACATCCTAGAATGTGAAGTGAAGTGGGCCTTAGAAAAGCTGAGCAACAACAAAGCTAGTGGAGGTGACAGTATTCCAGCTGAGCTATTCAAAATGTTAAAAGACCATGCAGTAATAGTGCTACACTCAATTTGCCAGCAAATTTGGAAAACTCAACAGTGGCCACAGGATTGGAAAAGATCAGTTTACATTCCAATTCCAAAGAAAGGCAGTGCCAAAGAATGTTCAAACTATCGCACCATTGCACTCATTTCTCATGCTAGTAAAGTCATGCTTAAAATCCTACAAGCTAGACTTCAGCAGTATGTGGATCGAGAACTACCAGAAGTACAGGCAGGATTTCGAAGAGGCAGAGGAACTAGAGATCAAATTGCCAACATACGCTGGATCATGGAGAAAGCTAGGGAGTTCCAGAAAAACATCTACTTCTGCTTCATTGACTATGCTAAAGCCTTTGATTGTGTGGATCATAACAAACTGTGGCAACTTCTTAAAGAGATGGGAGTACCAGACCATCTTATTTGTCTCTTGAGAAACCTATATGCGGGTCAAGAAGCAACAGTGAGAACTGGACATGGAACCACTGATTGGTTCAAAATTGGGAAAGGAGTCCGGCAAGGCTGTATACTGTCGCCCTGCCTATTTAACTTATATGCAGAGCACATCATGAGAAAGGCAGGGCTAGATGAATCAAAAGTTGGAATTAAGATTGCCGGAAGAAATATCAACAACCTAAGATACGCAGATGATACCACTCTAATGGCAGAAAGTGAAGAAGAACTAAAGAGCCTCTTGTTGCGGGTGAAGAAGGAGAGTGCAAAACTTGGGTTGAAACTTAACATTAAGAAAACCAAGATCATGGCATCTGGCCCTCTCAATTCCTGGCAAATAGATGGGGAAGAAATGGAGGTAGTGACAGATTTTATTTTCCTGGGCTCCAAGATCACTGCAGATGGGGACTGTAGCCAAGAAATTAAAAGATGCTTGCTCCTGGGGAGGAAAGCAATGACAAATCTAGACAGCACACTAAAAAGCAGAGACATCACCCTGTCAACAAAAGTGCGTATAGTCAAGGCTATGGTCTTCCCAGTTGCAATGTATGGCAGTGAAAGTTGGACCATAAGAAAGGCTGAGCGCCAAAGAATTGAGGCCTTTGAACTATGGTGCTGGAGAAGACTCCTGCGAGTCCCTTGGACTGCAAGGCGCTCAAACCGGTCAGTCCTAGAGGAGATCAATCCTGACTGCTCTTTAGAAGGCCAGATCCTGAAGCTAAAACTCAAATACTTTGGCCACCTAATGAGAAGGAAGGACTCACTGGAGAAAAGCCTAATGCTGGGAAAGATCGAGGGCAATAGAAGAAGGGGACGACAGAGAATGAGGTGGCTGGATGGAGTCACTGAAGCAGTAGGCGTGAGCTTAAATGGACTCCAGAAGATGGTAGAGGACAGAAAGGCCTGGAGGAACGTTGTCCATAGGGTCGCGATGGGTCGGACACGACTTCGCAGCTAACAACAACAACAACAATAAATACCTCCTCTTCTTTCTGGAAGCCTCTTAAATATTAGAACACTGCTGTCATGTCACCCCTAGTTCTTCTTTTCATTAAACTAGACCAGGGGTGTCAAACTTAATTTCATTGAGGGCCACATCAGCATTGTGGTTGCCCTCGGGGGGCCAGGTGGGTATGGCCAGGGTGGGCGTGGCCTACTGGGTGGGCGTGGCTGGAGTGCGTATGGCCTACTGGGTGGGCATGGCCAGCTCTACA
The DNA here is from genome assembly GCF_964194415.1 of Vipera berus. Taxonomy (NCBI): domain Eukaryota; kingdom Metazoa; phylum Chordata; class Lepidosauria; order Squamata; family Viperidae; genus Vipera; species Vipera berus. The sequence goes on from NC_138203.1 coordinate 15,459,062, forward strand.
TCGTTCGCATCAAGGGTGCCTATGGGGGCCTGGGCAGGAGTGGGACAGATCTGAGGGTCTCTGGCAGAAGGAGGGTCTCTGGGCCAGGGCCAACGCAGCGGGGGCCATTCCCTCACTGTTTCCAGGATGGCTTCGGGGGCCACATGAAACCACTTCGCGGGCCGGATCTGGCCCCCGGGCCTTGTGTTTGACATGTCTGAACTAGACATACCAAATTCCTGTAACCATTCTTTGTATGTTTTTATTCTCCAGCCCCCTAATCATCTTTGTTGCTCTTCTCTGCACTCTTTCTAGAGTCTCAACATCTTTTTTTTTAATACCGTGGTGACCAAAGCCTTCTTCCTCCTGTCTCCCAAGGTCATTTCCCACATAGCATTACAGTAATGTATATGATGGAGATGATCTATATTTGAATTCATTCTTTTTAATAATGGGGAAAGAGAATTTTTCAAAAACATCACACTATATTCCCTTGAGTTATTATCATTTTGAACATAATCTTTCTATTATTTGTCTGTAAAATTTTGAATTTTATGGCAGAGTAGCATTTGAAATGCCCTGAAATTGAAACCTGTATTTATTTATGATGAATTTCATAAGTCAAACAAAATAAATGAAAAAGAAAGAGACTGAGTATATATCATCCTTATGGGAAGAGTTTAGTGTCGTTTTAGAATGCAAAGGTGCAGCTACAATATTCTAATTAAAAAAGGCAAATCCTGAAGTCCAAATTCACCCTGCCCTTTCTGCTATCCTGATTTACACAGACACATGGGAAACGCCACCTTCAACAAAATGGGGAGGTATAAATACCAATATAGATGCTGGAATGTGTCATTTGTGTGCGTGTGTGCGTGATTTTAGCAGTCAGCAGTAGAAAATGTCTCCAAGGGACAATGTGTTTTACTGGACAGGTAAAACTCACCGTTGATGCTCTTTTGAAAGGTTGGTCTATGACTTGCCCCTGTGTGTCATCACTTGTAAAATGTCAGCAAGTGAAACACTCTTGAGCATATGTAGGAGTGAAAAAATCCTGTACAGATGCTAAAACAAGGTTGGCATTTTTCAGACCCCTTTCACTTTCTTGATATGGTGCTCTCTAGTGACTGGCTGAGAAAATATTCTGCATCTTTTTGTCCTAGTTCAGTTGGACCATGTCTCTCCAAAGGAAGAGAATTCAAAGAATTTGCACGGTGAGGTCTGGTGTTCTTCTATTTAGCTGGTTCTGAAATGGCCTGCTTTGACTCCAGGGAGTTCTCAACTTATGACCACAGTTGAGCCCAAAATTTATGTTGTTAAGTGAGGCATTTGTTATGTGAGTTTTGCCCCATTTCATGACTTTTCACATTTGTTAATCACTGCAGTTCTTAAACTAGTCACACGGCTGTTAAGTGAATTTGGTTTTCCCATTGACTTTCCTTGTTAGACGGTCACAAAAGGGGATCACATGACTCTGGGACATGGCAACCGTCATAAATGTGAGTCAGTTGCTAAGCATCTGAATGAAAATCACATGACCTTGGGGCTCCTACAACAGTTGTAAATGTGAAAAATGACCATAAGTCACTTTTTTCAGTGCCGTTGTAACATTGAATGGTCACTAAATGAACTGTTGTAAATCGAGGACTACCTGTATGTTGTTATTTTTTATATTTTCCTTCCCGTAGGTCCCTTTTTACTCCCTAATTTCTCATACTTAAGTCTTAAGAAAAGCCTCATGAGGGAATACTTCCAATGAGGCTTCATAAGACTGGGAAGGATAGACAGGGGTGGGGGAACCTTGGCTCTTTTATGACTTGTGGACTTCAACTCCCAGAATTCCTGAGCCAGCTGGCTCAGGAATTCTGGGAGTTGAAGTCCACAAGTCATAAAAGAGCCAAGGTTCCCCACCCCTGGGGTAGACAATCAGGGAGGCTTCAAGTACCAGAAGATAAGACATAACATCAGAGCTGAAGATACCCAACACTTATTTATTTATATCCCACCTTTATTATTTTTATAAATAACTTGAGGTGACAATACTCCTTCCTCCTCCTATTTTCCCCACAACAACAACCTTGTGAGGTCAGTCAGGATGAGAAAGAGTGACTGGCCCAAAGTCACCCAGCCGGCTTTCATGCCTAAGTGGGACTAGAACTCACAGTCTCCTGGTTTCTAGCTTGGCGCCTTCACCACTAGACCAAACTGTTAAACCAAAATATAATAAAAATAACTACAAGGTTGAAGCCTAAATGGCTGGGGGGAGGGTTTAGGAAAGCATAACTGCTGTAGTCACATAACATACTACATCCAGCAAATAAGACCATATTATGGAGTAACACAATAGTCTAGTCTGCTAAAACAGCAGCTGGATTCCCACAACGTACTCTATCCCAGGGCTTTTCAACCAGTGGTACGGGTACCACCTGTGGTACATTAGCACCTGGCAGGTGGTACGTGACCATCCTAGATAAGTGGTAGTGGGGGAAGGGAATGAGCTGAACCGGTGTCAGCACTGCACAAACCTGAGTGAGAGATGGCTGCAGCTGCAGGGCTGTCAGGGCTCAGCAGAAGTGCCAGGATCAGCGCCTGACTCCAGCTGGAGCTCGGCACTGATCCTGGTGCTTCTGAACCCAGAAGAAGCGCCAATCAGCTGGAATGTTGCAGCATCTCCAGGGTCTTGTGATTTACATTCAGATGCTTGCCAACTGATGCATATTTATGATGGTCACAGTGTCCCAGGGTCATGTGAAGTGACCAAAACCTGCTGCAACCACCCAGCAGAGGGGGGGGGGAGATAAAAACCAAACACCCACCCCACCCCTGCTGCCAATCCTTAACAGAAATGTTCACAACAATGAAAACCTTGGACAGGAGGAAGAGTGCCACTGGGCAGGCAGGCAGGTGTCTTGCTCAGCTGTGGCTTGGGGGGACACATTTTTCAGTGCCACTGTAACTTCGAACAGTCACTAAGTGAGCTATTGTAAGTTGAGGACATTTTTTTGGTCATCAACTTTTTGACACTTTACTAGGTGACTGGTGGTACTCAGATATTGCCATATCCTAAAAGTGGTACAATGGGTGAAAAAGTTGAAAAGCCCTGCTCTATCCCATTTCGGCTTAGACTAGCACGTTATGCCAAGTCAGCCCTTCACCACCTCCAAGATCAGAGCCTGCTCAAAAAAGCACTACAAAGAGAAATGTGGTAATAAGTTTCAAGCACCCTGAGAACAAGATTTTTTTTTTAACAGAATAACAGAATAAGAGAGGGATCTTGGAGGTCTTCTGGTCCAACCCCTTGCTCAGGCTGGAAACTCTGTACCCTTTTAGACAAATGGTTGTCCATCTCTTGTTAAAAAATCCCATTGTTGGAACATTCACATTTTCCACATGAAAGGAAGATATATTTTTTTAGAAATTGTAAGAATGAATTTAATATAGATGTTCCTCATCCTGTGTGTGTTGGAAGCACCGTTTAAGGCACTTCTGGGTTGAAAGATTAGCCAGTGACATCACCGTTACCTGGGGGATGCCTGTGAGGGCTCTTTCGTGTCTCTGTCAAGGAGCTGGAGCAAATAACAGGAGCTCACCCCGACATGCAGCAACACTCGGTTCTCGAACACAGGCTTGCTAACCTCCAACCCAGCATTCTAATCCCATGAGCCGCCATGCGGTCTTACGCTGTCTTATGCCGAAATTCAGAGTAAGGTTTGTTCTTGCTGTCAGTTTAGTGAAACCAACTGATAAAGCCCTTTCAAGTTGATATCTCTTCAGATTCCAGAACAGGGAGTCACATATTTGAAAATAGCACACCCACACTCATGAAAAAATGGAGCAGGCATATACTTATCTATTCACACATACACACATACATGCCCTAGGAGTAGATGGAAAGCTACATTAACTGCCAGTGAACTACCAGATGGCTTTATTCAGTTCTGCTATTCAGCCACTGAACAGAGTTATCTTGGGGTGTGTTTTTTGTTGTTGTTTGATAAACATCTTTTTTTTGCAAATCCAATAAGAGGAGTGAAATGTTGCAATGTGTAATCTGTAAGTCTTTTCTACTCTTCTGAAACAGAATAGAGCTGGAAGGGACCTTGGAGGTCTTCTAGTCCAGCCCCCTCCCCCCCCCGCTCAAGCCAGAAATTCTATATCATTTCAGACTGTCCAGAATGTCAGGCTGTCCAGTCTCTTCTAAAGGCAGGCTATTCCACTGGTTAATAATCCTCACTGTTAGGAAGTTTCTCCTTAATTCCAGGTTACTTCTCTCCTTGGTTAGTTTCCATCCATTATTTCTTGTCTTGCCTTCTGGTGCTTTGGAAAATAAGTTGACCCCTCAAATACTGGAATACTACTATCATATCACCCCTAGTCCTTCTTTTCTCTAGGCTGGCCATACACATATCCTGCAGCCGTTCTTCATATGTTTTACTCTCAAGACCTTTAATCATCTCAGTTGCTCTTCTTTGCACTTTTTGCAAAGTCTCAATATCTTTTTTTGTAATGTGTATTGACTGTTCTATGCCAGAGTTACCCAAACTACTATGTTCCAGCCCTGTTGAAACTACAGGTAATCCTTAACTAACAACCACTCATTTTAGCGACCATTCAAATGGCACTGAGAAAAATGACTTAAGCACTTACCACCATCACAGCATCCTCATGGTTGAGTGGTCAGAATCTGGATACTTGGCAACCAGCATGCATTTACAATGAGTGCAGCATCCTTGGGTCAAGCGACCTCTATTTATGACCTTTCCAGCTGGCTTCTGACAAGCAAAATCACGGGTTCACTTAACGACCAAAAAATTCACTTCAGATGCAGTGATCCACTTAACATCAATGGCTGAAAACAGTCTTAAAATCGGGCATAACTCGCTGAACAACCGTCTCGCTTAACAAAGGAAATTCTGGTTTTAACTGAAATCCTAAGTCAAGGACTACCTGTGTGCCTTCCAGGATTACCACCTGTGTTGCGATCCCAACATATATGGAGGATTCTGGACCAGAAATAAATGCTCTGCACCATCAATGATTCCATGAGGGATGTTGCACAGACCAGAAATTTCTCCTTCCCTGGAACTGAAGAAGCTAACAAGCCATTGGGAGTAATGCTAACAATGGGAGGTCATTGTTTGCTGGAGCTACAGGTGTTCCATGCACTGCTGAGAGCAATTCTTTAATGCTGGAGCATTGAAAGAATCCATTTAAACTTCACCTTGCTGAACTCAGCTGATTTTTTTTAAAGGTAAGCATGGTTGGCCCTACTTGCTTCTTATATAGGGGGAGGCAGCTAAGAAAACCAGAATTATCGTCTAGACTGGAAATCTGAAGAACATCCTTGGCAATTACAAATTACATTAGTTTGTTTGTTTATAAATTTTAAAGGCTGCCCCAATTACTTTTTAGAATTATCTTCATAAGGTTGTCAAAGAGACTGCGGTACATGCATGAAGACACCAACAATTCATATCCATTGGAAAGTGTCTTTAGACTTTTAAGACTGGGTTTATGCTATGAATAGTAGACCTGGTTTCAAGCAGCTTCTGTCTTTTGTGTGTAGAGAGCCAAGACATTAAGAGACCAATAGTAACCTTTTGTCCCTTAATGGGTTCTCTCTATGGCTTCAAATAACTCATCTGGGTGGAACTGAAGATATGTTCTCAAAATAGGAGTGCAATATCATAACATAGCATATGCCTTTGAGACTGACACCTATTGAACTTTCTATATTTATCTATATTAGATTATGGCCTATTTAGCCTATGAGGTGGCTCAGTGGGTTAGGACGCTGAGCTTGTCGATCAGAAGATCGGCAGTTTGGTGGGTCGAATCCCGAGTGCCGCGTAGCACAGTGAGCGCCTGTTACTCGTCCCAGCTTCTGCCAACCTAGCAGTTCGAAAGCACGTAAAAATGCAAGTAGAAAAATAGGGACCACTACGGTGGGAAGGTAACAGCATTCTGTGCGCCTTTGGCATCTAGTCATGCCGGCCACATGACCACGGAGACGTCCTCGGACAAACGCTGGCTCTTCAGCTTTGAAACCGAGATGAGCACCAGCCCCTAGAGTTGGAAACGACTAGCACGCATGTGCGGGGGAACCTTTACCTTTTTAGTAGGCCTAATTGGCCTATTTAGATCCAAATAAAATATTCGAAGAATGGATTTTACCCATTGGAGCTCTGTGTATCCTCCTCTGCTTCAGCAAGTGTTGACCTATAGATAGTCCTTGATTTGTGACCAGAATTTTCATTGCTAAACAAGATAGTTATTAAGCAAATTTTGCCCCATTTTAAGACCTTTCTTGCCACAATTGTTAAGTGAATCTCTGCAATTGTTAAGTTAGTAGCACTGTTGTTCCCCATTCACTTTGCTTGTCAGAAGGTCATAAAAGAGGATCACATGACCCCGGGACACTGAAACAGTCATAAATACAAGCCAGTTGCCAAGCCTCTGGCTTTTGATCATGTGACCATGGGGGGATGCTTGCAGCAATATGGAAAATGGTCATAAGTCACTTTTTTCAGTGCCATGTGAAAAAAGTGAAGTGAAGCGCCAGGTATGAAAAATGGTCATGTGTCACTTTTTTCAGTGCCGTTGTAACTTTGAACAGTCAATAAATGAATTGTTGTAAGTTGACAGCTACCTGTACTAGAACAGAGTTGGCGAGTAGAGAGTTACAAGCAATATAAAATGCAAGAAAAAAATCTCACTGTCACTCAGGTTTGAACTGTGGAGGCCTTGGTGCTCTCTGAGCTTGCAGACATTTCATTACCCAGCTAAGTAACATCATCAGTGGGTTATGAAACAACTGCCACTAACACCCAAGCTCAAAGGGCACCAAGGACTCTCACTGAGGGAACAATCTTCTTGCTGTATGGGACCAGCATGATCTAGAGCAGAGGTCCCCAACCTATGGGCTGCGGCCCATTACCGGGCTGTAGCCTCTTGGCTACCTGGCCACGTGAATGGCTGGCCAGTGTGTGTGTGTGTGTGTGTGTGTGTGTGTGTGCTAATCCCCCCTTGCACAAGCGTTAGCTTTGCCATGAGCCTTATGTCGGCACTAGCCTCGTTGCTAGTAGCCCCATTTGCAAAGTGTGCATGCTCAGGGCGCTGTTTGTGCACACATGCATGCAACCACATTTGCATGTGTGTGCATGCAGGCATAAAGGTGCCTGCCCCTCCCTTTCCCACTGGGCCACCAAGCCAGAAAGGTTGGGGACCCCTGAACTAGAGGCAGTGTCTAACTCAGGAAGGGTTCTTTGATTGGCTGATTTTTTCATTATAGATAAAGCTATGAAGGTATCCAAGAGAGTGGGAAAATATTTATTTAGTAGATTTATATGGCCCTCCCATCTCAAGTGCCTGAGTCTGAGAAACTATGACAGGGGTCTTCAAACTTGGCAACTTTAAGACTTGTGGACTTCAACTCCCAGAATTCCTCAGCCAGCTGGGAGGAACTCCCAGAATTCCTCAGCCAGTCCACAAGTCTTAAAGTTGCCAAGTTTGAAGACCCCTGGACTATGATATTAAAAATGATTAAAAAAAAGACATATACAAAAGACATAAAACACAGGAGCCTGGAAAAATTACAAAAACAACAATTAGTCATGTTGCACAACCAAGAAATAAGCTTCATCACATACCTGGGGTCCCAGGCTTCAACCCAAAGCCAAGTCTTCAAGGGCTTTACAGAAGGCCAACAGGGACAAAACCAGTCTGATTTCAGGAAAGATGACATTTCAAAGAGCAGTCGCAAAAGACCCCCCCTCTTCCCCCTCCCCTTTCTCTCTCCTCCGTCTCCCTTCTCTTCCCCCCCTTCCCCTCCTCTCTCTCCGCCCTCTTCCTCTCTCCCCCCTCCCTCTCTGTCCACCTCCGCACAATAAATAAAATGAGCTTTTTAAGAAGGACAGAATGTGATCAGGAGGAGATAAGAATCTGTTTGGATTTTCATGTTGAACTATGGTGTTTTTCCCTGCATTTTCAGGAAGGACTTTTTGCAGACACGCTAGTATTTATTTACCTTCCATTTCACCTGTTATTTTAGGCAGCTTACAAAGTAATTAAAGCAGTAATCCTTCTGCAATCCTGTGCATGCTAATTAGGAACTCAGTGGAACTCATTTCCTGGCCAGTGTATATAGGATAAATAAATGGGAGTACTTTCTCCAGACATTTGAAGTGGGGGTAGAACAGTGGTTATCGTTAGGATGCTGACTGAACGGTGTGCATGTGAGCAGTTGTGATAAAATCCATAAGTACAAGTTTACCACCTTCTCAAACATGTTGTGATTCAGGGTCAGCCTGTGGGTTCGGCAGTTGGGTCGGACGAATCAGAGGAGGAGGAGGGGGATGTTGAAGAGCTTGCTGAGGGGATTGGAGAGCTTGCTGATGAGAGCACTCAGCCAGGCCCCTCCCACCTGGTCACGACGGAGACCCAGCTGTGTGAGCCTGACAGCATGGATGAAGATGACCCACAGCTGGCCCTGTTCAAGGACGCCCGACGCAGGAGGCAGTCAATCAGGAGTAAACAGAGGAAGGCAATGGGGCACCTCGAAAGCAGGCAGAGAGAAGCCACGCCCTGAACTGTATATAAGGGGAATGTGTGGGAGAGCTGGTTTGCTGAAGGCAACCGCTTGAGTAATTCCTGTTTCATAGCTCCTGTTTCATGGTTGGTGTCTTGTTTTGCTCTGTTTTATGTTAATAAATTTGGCAGGCTTTATTCCAGCTTCTTGCCGTTTGTAAAGGGGTTGTCCCTGCTTTTTCTGCAGGGCCGGTAGCAGGCTGGTACAGAACAAAACATGTGACATATTCGCTATAACTGATCCCCACTTGTTTGGTGATCAAGTGGTGATGGCACTAAACAAATGATTGTAACTGGTTCTCATATTTATAGCCATTATAGCATCTCTGTAGTCACATGACTGCGGTCTATGGCCTTCCCTTCTAGCTTCCCACAAGCAAAGTCAGTGAGGAAGCCAGCAGGAAATCACAAGTCAGGGTCTTGCGAGGTCCTGAAGAAGGGATCCTAATGACAGGACTGCCAGAACTGGCAATGTGGTCATGTGATTTCAGCCTACAACTGCATGACTTAATGATGGGGATTCCAGTCCTAATTAGTTCCATTAAGCGAGAATGAATGCACAATCATGAACTAGACAATAAATGCAATTCTAAATAAAGCATTCCCAATTTAAGCAGAATGAGAAGCTAGAAAATAAACCTGCAATGTCATTTAAACTATAAACAACTAAAGCCGGGTTCACTTAACGACCAAAAATTCACTTCAGATGCAGTGTGGCTGTGCTAGCCGACTGTAGGGGGGGAATTGCTTTTCCCGCCAGGCGTGCATTGCCTCTCCCCTAGTGACTTTCATCTCCATCGGAGAAGCAGGATCCCACCTTCGTCGCCAGTGTTGTGTACTGGGTTCATTGCTCAATGACGAAGACGAGGTGAGTGAGTTCAGCAAAGATCATTGTTTATTGCTTGCAGGATGTGAACTGAGAAACAGGGCTGCGAATGCAGCAATTTATACCCTGGCCTCTAGGCAGCAGCCAATAGGTTTAAAGCAACCTATTGCTGCCCTAGCAGCAACCAATAGCAGCACTGGAGACGGGTTGTCTGAGGAGCTGGGAGCCGTTAGCCAGCTTCCCTGCTCAAGCAACCTTCCAGCAATTACCTACGTGGTGTTCCCTTAACAAAACAAGCCCAATACATTACAATTATTGTTATGGTTTGTAACTCAGTTAGTCTCAACCAGTTGTTTAGATTGGGTTTGGCATTTTTATCCACCTATCAAGTCCTTCCCAAGAATCTGGGAAAGGCAGATGTTGATGTCTGATGGTGTTAAGGGGATTGTTGCAGGATGTAGGCTGTTCCATGCAAAGCTGCCTTTTGCAATTGATTGATGTTGATTTTTGTCAATGCCAGTAGTGTTCAAGTGGTGCTCCAGTTGTTTGGGATTCTTATTATTTGTTTAGAAGTGGAGCATAGCATTAAAAAGAGTGCCAATCTACATCTGAATAGCAGAAGTCTTATTTTAGCAATGCATAGTTGCCTAAAATCTGGCCTGTTTTTGACAGGCCAGACTCTTCTTTAAAATTATCTTGAATTTATATATCTACTTCCTGCTGTTCTCCACCTCACCTTGCTTCTATGTTCAAATGCAAGTGAGAAGTGAGGCTATGAGTCAAATCTAAATAGTCTAAATTGGCTTTGTGCCACAGGAGTCAATAGCTTTTGTGCTTTTTCCATTATTCACGACAGCACCATAGTGGTGAGTGAAATTGGATGTCTGAGATGTCCTTGGATCTTAAAAGCATGAGTAATGCCCATTTTGGAAATCTGCAGTGAAGATCCAAGGGTTGTTTCTGATCTCAGAGTACAGCTTATTGTTTGAATGTTACTGTCTGGCATGTGGCCATCTTCCTGTGAATATAGCAAATTAAAGGTTCATTGCACAGAGCTTGCTTTACTCAACTGCAGATCTTTATTTCTCATAAGCAGGTGTGATTTCTCAACCATTATCTTACATGGCTGATAGTAGCTAAGAGTCCAGCCTTTGGGAATACAGAAAGCACCATGGTTTTCCCTGCACCAGGAAGAAACTAGACAAACAAAAAACCCAAAAGCTACCATCATCTCAAATAGATAGTCCGAAGAATGAATATGAATGAACTTGGAAAAAGAATGATCCATTATGTAGGGTCATGATAGTGTTTGAATGCAACGTCCCCAGAATCAATGGCCTTGCAAATAGAGTCTTGTTTTTCTAGGTAGTAGTAGATGTACAGTCTGCATTGTATACATTTTGGCTATTCTTTGCATTGGGATGCTTTAGACGTTACATGTCTACCATCCAACAAACATTAAAATAAGTAAACGAATAAATAAAAATGAATAAATAAAATAAAAAATTAGTATTAATACATCAATAAATTACAAAGAAAACAAAAACAAACAAATAAAAAGTCAAAGGGCAGACTGTTTTTTCTATACTCAACTCCCCAGGCCAGTATCTTCTTGTCTTCTGCATGCCCCCCACCCCTCTTTTTTTTTTTACAGCAGGCTAGGTAACCCCTTTTCTTATTATTTACAACCTGGAAATTGCAGGCAGGTTGTAGTAGAGGCATCACCAAAGTGGGAGTGGCTGAAATGTTTAGTCCTTTTCAAGTGTTAAAGCTGGGGAAGGAGATTCCCCCCCCCTTCCTCTCCCTGATTTAATAGCTTAAGCTGTAAAACAATAATGACGAGTTTGCCTGGAAGTGTCTCTTTGCTGCTAAACATCAACAGCACAATGAGGCATTCTGGAGGCCATAAAAACAGAGCTGGTGAGTTACATCTATCCAGGAGCTCAGACCTTCATTAAAAACTTCTGGAGGGGGCTTGACAAGGAGGAAATATATCTGCAGAAGAGACTGTAACTGGATTGAATGGGCCAAGAGTGTGCTCAATGAAAAGCAATTGTAGGGACTTACACACTTCATGGGTGCAGAATAATATTCAAGTTACACTGTCAAAGGGAATAAATCAGCGAAGGCTGCGGCAGCCAAGTTGTTTGACATGGAAATCTTTGTGTCCCTTAACCTCGCACTCATTCACCAGTAGGCACAGCTTGATCCATGGCAAAAGAAAGCTCAGCCAGGTCCCGAGATTATGGTCTGAGGATTTCCATGGCAGATGGCAGCGCTAACTGCTCAAAATTGCTCCTCAGTGCTTCACCACATACTCAAAAGATTTCTTTTGGAGTTCAACATGGCTTGGAAGACGTCATTAATGAAGGAGATGACCCCCACCACAAAAAAGGAACACGCTGGGGTTTTTCCAAAAGGAGGGACTGAAAAGAAAACACAAATCTCTGTTGCTTTATCAAGTATCTCTTGGAGAAATAAAACCTGGCTTTACTATTCCCTCTGTGATAAAACTCAGTGCAGCCAAAAGCTTCATTGTAATAAGAGAGAATAAATTGCTGGGAGACTAACTCACTTCACACTGGGACTGTGGACAGAACAACGGTTGTGGCAATGGGAAGTTACAGTTTAAGTTACAGTCCTGCTGTCCTGAGTGCAAATCTCAGTGAAATTATGCAAAAAAAGAGACAATTTCGGGAGATTGGATTCCATGACATAGCTAATTTCACCCTCTTTTCTTTTCTTCTCCCCCCCTCCCCATCCCAAGTCCTTGGATCAAATTAAGAGCTATTTCCTAAAGAATGCTTCTTAACAATGTCTTGGTGTTCATTAATGTCCTCTAAATGCAGAAGAAGCCATATGAACCAAGAAAGAGTCCTTCTGAATCAACAGAAAATAAAAATAAAAAAAGAACTGTAATTGTGATGTCTTGGCCTCTTTTCTTGAGAGTCCCTCTGTAAGCTCCATTGATCATTCATAGAATGTCAGGTGGCTTACAGATGGGAGTACAAGGCTATTGATTTTTACTAGCTTGCTAAAAATTGAAGGTGGGGGAGGAACTGCAAGAGCTTGGAACTCCAGCTTTGTTGTCAAAGAAGTAATTCTGCTTCTGAAACTTGGCCCGCAGGAAAGGCAACATCTTCACATTTGGAGAGTATGCCACGCAACCTTATTATTCACACAATCTGACTACAAATGTGAGGGATGGTGAGAGAGAGAAAGGCCAGCTGTCTAAAAAAACAAACAAAAAAAGTGTGTCTCAATCTTAGCAACTTTAAGATGGGTGGACTTCAATTCTCAGAATCTCCTAGCTCAGGGCTTTTCAACCTTTTCACCCATTGTACCACTTTTAGGATATGGCAACCTCCGAATACCACCAGTCGCTTAGCAAGGTGTCAAAAACTTGATGACCCCCCCCAAAAAAAGGAAAAAAGTGATGAAGTACAGGTAGTCCTTGACTTAACAACAGTTCGCTTAGTGACTGCTCAAAGTTACAATGGCACTGAAAAAAGTGCTCCCCAAGCCACAGCCGAGCAAGACGCCTGCCTGCCCACCCGGCGGTGCTCTTCCTCCTGTCCGAGGTTTTCGTTGCTGTGAGCATTTCAGTTGAGGATTGGCAGTGGGGGTTGGGTGGGGGGGAGTTTGGTTTTTATTCCCCTCCCCATCTGCTGGGTGGTTGCAGCAGGTTTTGGTCACTTCGCATGACCCTGGGACACTGTGACCATCATAAATATGAATCAGTTGCCAAGAATCTGAATGTAAAGCACAAGACCCTGGAGATGCTGAACATTCCAGCTGATTGGCATTTCTTCTGGGCTCAGCAGACGCACCGGGATCAGCACCGAGCGAGCTCCAGCTTGAGCCTGGCACTGATCCTGGTGCTTCCACTGAGCCCTGACAGCCCTGCAGCCCCAGCCATCTCTCGCTCAGGCTTGTGCGGTGCTACCACTAGTTCAGCTTATTCCCCTCCCCCACTACCACTTTTCTAGGATGGTCGTGTACCACCTGCAAGGTGCCAATGTACCACAGGTGGCACCCGTACCACTGGTTGACAAGCCCTGTCCTAGCTAGCAGGCTGGCTGAGGAATTCTGGGAGTTGAAGTCCACTCATCTTCAAGTTGCCAGGGTTGAGACACAGTGCTCTGAAAGCTCAGTAAATGCGATGAATTCAACCAACTCTAAATTGCAACAGTTCCACAACTGAGGATCTAAAACGTATGTAATCAAGGAGAGAGAGGCCTGATGAGTTCCCATCAAGTGCATTGAGTTGGAAAATGGGGAAAGTTTGGGGTCAGGCATATGTGATCCCAGGGGGATCCTTTCTTGATATGAAAAGCTAAAAGCCACCCCCTCCCCTTTCAAATCACCACTAGTGTGATTACTTATTACTATGTCACTTGTAGTGTATGTGCCTGTATACCTCTTTTCCTTTATTAAAAATATCTGCCTGTTTATTTCAGAGAAGGTACACAGCAGTGTAGCCAGGGTGAATGGGAGATAAATTATTACTGCCATCACTGGGATGACCACAAAGAAGGTTTCATCCAATGGTTAAGCAGAGGCATAGCACAAGGACCAAGGTTAGGTGTAGTTAAGCAATGTGTAACACCCTCCTTGTTATTGGTGTTTGAGAATGAGCATGCCAACTGACAAAATGGAATTAATTCAGCACAGATCCCTGTTCCAACTGAAGCCAGTATGTACTCTCAAATCACTTCTTAACTGGATCAGTGCCATAAAGATGCTTTGGCAATAAGTTAGGCAATAGCAACTAATATATTTGAAGATGCATAAAATCAGGAAGGAGTATATTTTGGATCTAACCACATGAGTTTGCTTTGTTTGGATAGGGGAAATCCTTATTCCAGAGTCTACTTAACCATTTGAATTTTATAACTTTTTCCCAACCAGACTTCATGAATGCCAGGAGGTCCATGACATTAATCAGTTTCAATGGCCCTTCTTGCCTTTATTTTAAGTTTCATTTCTCTAAATTATATTTATTTTGAAAAAGCGATGCTAAAATCCTATCATGAACCAACCATTTCCCATCTCCTTCAAACATATAGAGAATGGTTTCAGGAATTGGGTATCACCAGCATAGAGAAAAAGACTAGGGGTGACATGATAGCAGCATTCCAGTATTTGAAGGGCTGCCACAAAGAAGAGGGAGTCAGCTTATTTTCCAAGGCAAGACAAGAAACAATGGATGGAAAGTCATCAAGGAGAGAAGCAACCTATTAGTTCTGATCCTGCCTGAACCAATTCACCTTAACAGCTGCCCACACTTTGATTACAACATATTGGCTACTACAATCCACTTGATGTGGGCTACCTAGAACACTGTGCAAAAATTTCAGGAGGTGCAAAATACAGCATCCAACTGTTATTAGTGCAAGGCACCCAGACTATATAATGTCTATCCTGAAATTTCTGCACTAGCTATTAACTGGCTACTGTGCATAATTTAAGGAGCGGCTATTGAATGTCTATGGAGACTCTCTATCATCCAGGATATGGTTGTCCCAAAGGTACTTTTCAAAAGGACTTCCTTGGTTGTTGTTTTTTTTTGTTTAGTTTTGTTTTGCTTGAAAATGTTTCGCTTCTCATCCAAGAGGTTCCATCTTTGGTTATGGGAGGAGAGGTGTTGCCTCCCGTTGATAGGGCATGCAACTTAGGCATCCTCCTGGATACATGACTCAGTTTTGAAGATCATATAGGAGTTGTGGCCAGGGGGGCATTTGCCCAGGTTCGCCTGGTGCACCAGTTGCGCCCCTATCTGCACTGAGATGCCCTACGTACGGTCACTCACGCACTCGTTACTTCCCGTATAGATTACTGCAATGCTCTCTACATGCGGCTGCCCTTGAAGACCACCCGGAGGCTCCAGCTGGTACAGAATGCGGCCGCGCAGGTAGTGATGGGAGCATCCCGATACTCCCATATTACACCCCTCCTGCGTGCACTGCATTGGTTACCGGTTGCCCTCCGGGTGAGATTTAAGGTGCTGGTACTTACCTTTAAAGCCCTACATGGCCTAGGCCCGGGATATTTGCAGGACCGTCTGCTGCCGGGAACGACTTCCCATCGCCCAGTGCACTCACACAGGGAGGGCCTCCTCAGGGTGCCGTTGGCTAGACAATGTCGGCTGGCGACCCCCAGGGGCAGGGCCTTCTCTGTGGGAGCGCCAGCCCTGTGGAACCAACTTCCCCTTGAGCTCCGGATGGCCCCGGATCTCCGGTCCTTTCGCCGCAGCCTTAAAACATTCCTTTTCCATCAGGTTGACCTGGACTGACGACAGGGATTTTTAAAATGTTTTTAATTTTATTATTGGGGCTGCTAGTTTAATTCTTTTTTAACTTTTGTATTATTGTACTTTTTAATTGTTGTTAGCCGCCCTGAGTCCTTCAGGAGATAGGGCGGCATATAAGTCCCAAAAATAAATAAATAAATAAATAAATAAATAAATAAATAAATAAATAAATAAATAAATAAATAAATAAATAAATAAATAAATAAATAAATAAATAAATAAATAAGAAACTTCTTCAATTCTGCTATTGAACTTGAATGCCTCAAATGGCTTATGGCTTGTATCTGCTAGACAATGTCTCTTTCAGTGAACCCCATTATTTCAAACAACCAGAGAGGCCCTCTCGTCTAAAAGATGTCCCTCTGCCAGAAGATCAACTCTTCAGAGTCCAGGAAAAGTCCTTCTCCTGCATGATTAATGTATCATTGAGCAGGATCTCTAAGGAGTCTCTGTATCTTTGCTAAGTTTTAACTATGAATTATGCTGATTTCTGTTTTTGATTTTTTTTTAATTTTAATTGCCTTAATTATCTTCTCTGACACACATTGTCTTTTGTTGTTGTTGTTCTTGCAAGCCACCTTCAATGTTGGAGTAAAGAAGAAAGGCAGTGTATAAATTTAATACTAAATAGAAATTCCAAGAAAGCTTGGGGAAGAGTGACATAATCGATACCGAGCCAGACGGAGAAATGTGCTGATCTGTGAAAAGAAACTCTAAATGCTGCTGGCAATTCATTTGGTAGTCCAATTTCTTTCTCTTTCTCTTTCTCTTTCTTTCTTCTTTTTCCCTTCCTTCTGAGTATCTGATTATCTAGAGTGCCCTTAGAATTAAATGGAAATTTAGAAGGGATTTGGAAATGTGGCCATAATGATAATTCTACATTTCCATGGCCAACTGGCATGGCAAAGTTCTGAGGCTGCTGTTATTGCTGTGATCCAAGGGTGCTTTTCTCCCATCTGCACAATGGGAATAAAATTAACAAATTGCAAAAAAAAAAAAAAAAGACTGTCAGGAGGATTACAGAGATAATGTGTGTGGAGACTTCATTTTTTGCCTATCAATCTACTCTCATCTACTTTGCAGATGCTCCGTGTTTATATAATGTGCCAAGGACGATGGTCAAAAGATCAGTCAGAGCAACACATCTTAGGATGAAGTCCATTTAGAAGTAGACATTTAGGTATACATTCTCAAGTAATTCAGGCTTTGATTATCTTCTTTCTAGCCTGAGCAATATTAGATCTCCCAGGGAAGTGAAAACTCCACTCTGAGCTCAAATATCTCTTGATGAGTTATCACTCTCAGCAAGACCTTTGACCTCAGGTTGCATATCCCAGCCGTGACCTTCATCAAGAATACATAGAGGTGGAAAAGGTGAAACCGTGCTCTAGCCATCACTATAGCAACGATGGAGGAGGAGGAGGAGGAGGAGGAGGAGGAGGAGGAGGAGGAGGAGGAACTAAGTTTCCTCCAGTGGGAGACAATTCACAAGAGCCCTAAATCCCAAATACTGTGGAGAAACCACATTTCCCAACATTGCCTCTAAATTGTATGTGTGTACTTATGGATAACCTGTCTATGTACGCACTCTATTGGGGCACAATATAAGCTTGCTAACCTATATTCTTACACTTTATATATCCCACCTTTCCACAGGAACTGATAGTGGCACAGGTGAAGGAATTGCAGCCTGAGTCGGTCCCAAGTGATAGATGTTTCAGTGGGGCTCAAATATATATCTAAAAGCAAAGCGTAAATTAATTCTCTTTCTTGGACCATTCTGCTACTTTCTATGACAAGGTCATTTTTCCTAGCCAATTTACCGGCACTTTCATTTTGTCTCATTTGCTCTTCAAAAGAAAAATTAATGAAATAACCCAGTACTGTACATTTTGCTGAGATGCTTTGAGAGCAGCATTGAAAATTCGAAAGTGCCTGACTCCCTCCCTCCCTCCCTCCCTCCCTCCCTCCCTCCCTTCCTTCCTTCCTTCTTTCCTTCCTTCCTTCCTTCTTTCCTTGTTTTATTTTAAATGAAAACTCAATGCAATTTTAATGTTGACAAGTTGAAGTTTAGTTAGCTGTCTCTTTGGGGAAATGATTTCTTTACAGATGCAAGCATAACTGAAGACAGAATTAATAATTACATTTTCAGTTCAGCTATTTGAAGCCTCCAAGATACTTGTAGAAGCAAAAGAGAGGATTTTTTTTCATTTTATTGTCAGTTTTACCCTACTATCCTCCCTCCCTTCCTCTCTCCCTCCCTCCCTCCCTCCTTCCTTCCTTCCTTCCTCCCTCCCTCCCTCCTTCCCTCCTTCCTTCCTCCTTTCCTCCTTCCTTCCTCCCTCCCTCCCTGTCCCTCCCTCCCTTCCTTCCTTCCTTCCCTTTTTTATGGATGAGAACCCAATGTAATTTCAGTGTTGAGAAAATGAACTGAAATGAATTCAGGGACAAATAAAGCCACTTTGTTTTGCCTTTAAATGTGGGTTGCATCCATGCATACTTTATTTAAACACTATCGTTTATGACCACAGCATTTGACAGGCTACAAGACAACATATCAAGGATCTTATTACTAACAGATATGACATGAGAAACAACAGAGGGATGGGAAATTGGGGCAAATGTATTTTTGTTTCCATGGTAGAAGCTGAAGTCTTCTTGAGTTTCAGAAGGAACAAAGTCAGAGTCCTATGGAGAAGATATACGGTACTGTGGATTGCTGAGGGTCCTCTACATCCCACTGACTTCAAATAATCAGCCAGTGAAGAGACTGGTGAACTGCAGAGCACAGATTATATATATATTTGAAATGCATATCAGTCTCCCTTAATTCTTTGTTAGCAATTTAAAATTTACACAAATATGAGCTGTCACCGGTGTGACTACTGCCTGTCGATGGCCTTCAGGATAGGCTGACACAGGAAATAAAGTTTTGTCCCATGTTTGGGGCCTAGCAAGGTAATCTAAAAATAGTTAACAAGCATTTGTCATATATCTCCCCTTGCTTCTCTGCTAACAAAGCGAGAGAGATCCTGTGGCTTAGAGGTGAAAACAACTGCCTAATTTGTAATCAGCCCAGGTTCGAATCTCGGAAGGGTATGGCTGACTGATGAAAACTAAGTTTGAAATGCATATCAGTCTCCCTTAATTCTTTGTTAGCAATTTAAAATTTACACAAATATGAGCTGACACAGGAAATAAAGATTTGTCCCATGTTTGGGGCCTAGCAAGGTAATCTAAAAAATAGTTAACAAGCATTTGTCATATATATATATATATATATATATATATATATATATATATATATATATATATATATATATATATATATACACATACATACATACATACATACATACATACATACATACATACACATTACTGATAAATTGAGATGTTTCCATTAAGAGATCTCTAAACATTACCCCATTACCCAACTTTTCAGAGGGAAGGAAAACATCCTTTTGTTTTATACAATAGGACTGGGCAGCACTATAGAACTGATCTCCAAAAGATGCTCTGAAGCATGTAGAAATACAGATGTAGCATCTCCCTGGAACTGCAACTCATTAAAGTAACTGTGTGATCCTAGGTAAAGATGCAGCTGCTGTAAGGAGTTGCAGCCATGAGATACACTGCACCTTATGAAGCACCTTTTGGAAGCCAAAAAGATTGAAGACAAAGCTTCAGAGCTTCTTTTTGAGTGCTCCTTCAATATCTGTTCAACTGCTCCAATATTTATTAGAAGAGCAGACAAGAAACCATGGTTCTGTAGAACAAGAAAATAGACTTCAAGTGAACATTGAAAAGAAAAATCAAATATTAAGAGGTCTTCAACAATTGAAAGGTGGAAAAGTTTCATTGGAGATGTTTAATGAAGGCTGGAAGACCATCAAGCAGGGAAACTGTAGGAGTGGATTCCTGCATTGGATAGGATTGGATTAGTTGATTTTCCAGATTACTTCCTATGCTCACTATATGATTTTACCTTAATTTGCAAAGATAAGTTGTTTTTACCTAAATAGTTATTGAAGGTATTTCTGTCTCGTCTTTCTTCAAACTTAGTCTGGTAACTGGAAAACATTAAAAATCAAAGTAAATATAATAATAAGGTAAAGATTCCCCTGTCAGCTGTGTGTGACTCTCCGATTCTTAGCTGAGGGAGCCAGCATAGTCCGAAGACATTTCTGTGATCATGTGGCCAGCATGGCTATATGGCAAAGGTGCATGGAATGCTGTTACCTTCCCACTGAAGTGGTACCTATTTATCTACTTGCATTTTCATGCTTTTGAACTGCTAAGTGGGTAGGAGCTGGAGCAAGGAACAGGAGCTCATCCCATTGCGTGGAGCTCGAAGCTCAAACCTGGGCGGTCAACTCTCCAATTGACAAGCACAGCATCTTTAACTGCTCAGCCATCGTGCCCCCGAAACCTAGTAATAAAAGATCCCAAAATATAGCATCTTATTTGAGAACACCAAATCCCCAAATATTGATAAAAACAAATTAGTGATATTTTCTAGCAGAACTAAAGTAGGTTACATTCATAATCCTATCTGAAAGGAAGGGTTTTCACTGCATACCAGAAAGTCATCTGGGTATAATTCTGCCCCTTTAGAAGTTGTGTTTATTTATCATTAAATTTATTTATTAAATTCCATTGATACTGTTGTAATTAGTGTTGGGAACAGCCCCATCTCTTTTGAGAATGAATTCAATGTCTTAAAGAAACCACCAAGAAGGTCTTTTCCTCTTGAGCTCCAACAATAATTTCCTTCTACACACTTCCAAAAATGCCCAACTACCATCTCAGTTTCTTTCTTTTTTTATTGAAAAGTTTTACAGTACATTTTTTTAATAGAAAGAAAAAAACTCCCTCCCCCCTCCCCTCCCCCAACCCTCCCCTCCCCTCCCTTTCCCCCTCCCCGACTTTCCAGAGCTGAATACAGGGTATAAACTCACAAACGTAAGCTAAAATATGCTAACAACAAAAATAAAACATTAAATTCTATCGCACTTTAACTCTCCATAGTCATAACTATATTACTAACAAATAACAAATAACTAATAATATGTCATATAAAACCACTACTTATTCAAATGCTAAATGAAGCTTTTTAGTCCCATATTTATTCTGAATATATTCAATCCATCTTCTCCATTCCACAATATATCTCTGTTGCGATAGCTTCTTTATTTTCCATCAAAAGTCAAACATATATTTTTTTTACTATCTTGTTTACCCTGCTTTTTTTTTAAAAAAAATAATAATATTATCACTCTTGATTTCTTTATAAATCTCATTTGTAATTGTTAGTTCTTTGTGTGAAGGTTTGAAATTTGACCCAAAGAACAACTGTAATGCTGACCCTCAACTCAGATATTCAGTTGTTGAAGATGGTCAGCCCTAAATTTAAATTTTTGTCAGCCATTTTACATTATGGAGTTGGGGTGGGGAGGTGGTAGAAATTGGTGGGCTTTGTTTTGTTTTTGTTTCTTTTTTTTGTCTGTTGCATCAAATGTGGTTGTTCTAAAGATTTTGTGTGTCAGAAAAATGGGCTTCCTGCAATGCATTTCTGAAGAGATAATCACATCCTTCAAGGCTTACTCACACTTGACTGCATCCCTGGAGTGTGAATTATCTAACCGAAAGGGGGGGAAAACAGGCTTTCCATGTTGGGTTGTTCAAATCCAGCATTAAACTAAATCCTGCTTAACTGTTGCTGTACTGAATGTTATCCCTAACAATGCTCTATGATAGGAGATAGGAAGTTTCATCTACTTCTAGGATCCCATTATACAACTATGATTTTTTGGAAATCCCTACCAACATGTCTTCTTCTGACCTGGGAGAAGCTGGAAACTTTATCTAGACAGCACACTAAAAAGCAGAGACATCACCCTGTCAACAAAAGTGCGTATAGTGAAGGCTATGGTCTTCCCAGTTGCAATGTATGGCAGTGAAAGCTGGACCATAAGAAAGGCTGAGCGCCAAAGAATTGAAGCCTTTGAACTATGGTGCTGGAGAAGACTCCTGTGAGTCCCTTGGACTGCAAGGCGATCAAACCGGTCAGTCCTAGAGGAGATCAACCCTGACTGCTCTTTAGAAGGCCAGATCCTGAAGCTAAAACTCAAATACTTTGGCCACCTAATGAGAAGGAAGGACTCACTGGAGAAGAGCCTAATGCTGGGAAAGATTGAGGGCAATAGAAGAAGGGGACGACAGAGAATGAGGTGGCTGAATGGAGTCACTGAAGCAGTAGGCGTGAGCTTAAATGGACTCCAGAAGATGGTAGAGGACAGGAAGGCCTGGAGGAACATTGTCCATAGGGTCGCGATGGGTCGGACACGACTTCGCAACTAACAACAATATCTTGTTTTCTGTGCTATAGTTTGCAAAGGCACCAATTAAAAGACCAGAAGACAAGAAATTGGAAATTTTTCTACTTGTTGTCATGAAGACCAGCTGCTAGGAAAGTACTCCATATTGTGTTCATCGAGGGTAAGTCATCTGCAACCAGGAGGACCACATGTGGCCTCGGAATCCTCATGGAACTGCCCCTCAAATGGTAAACTGAAGATTGTCAAATATCAAAGGGAACCTTTCCAGTCAATTTCCAGAAATCAAGGGGCCAAAACCTTCATTAATACAATCTCATGGATCTTCTTTCATTCCTTGAAATTATTTAGACATATGATCACTGAAATGGAACCAATGTGGTTTGATGGGCCTAATTGTGTGGTTGAGTCCAATGGTTCAGGTTTCTATGAATGAAAGAAATAGAAGATAGGGACCTCGGTACTTTAGAGCTCTGATCTCCTAGAAAAGTGATCAGACTCTTGTCTGTTTAATCAGTAGCTTGTTGTGCACCATCTTTCATTAGTCATTGGAGTGCACTATATATGGAAAAGAACCTTTCTCATTTATAGAAAAAGAAAGAATCAGATTCATTATCTCAAGCCAACTGGAATCTAGATTTCTTCAATACTGCAATGACCCTTGAGATAAGGTCCTTATAAACTTCATGTGTTTGGCCCTGGAAGGGGAAAAAACACCCTCTCTTAACTCTCTCCACACTTCTCTTAATACACCATTTCTTAGATCTTCATTAGATCTCCTTCTATGGGAAGAATAAAATTCACAGGAACCATGTGGTATTCATGGAAAGCTGATGGCTTTTCCTGAAAATCCCATTGAAAAGTATATTTTTGGACCTGCTCTATAACTAACATTTACCGTATTTATTTGTAAACTTCTAGTTTAGAGCCTCAGGAAAATTCTGAGAGTTGATGGCTTTAGTCTACAACTAGGACTTGAAACAGAAAGCACTTTTCAGCATAGGATTAATAACCAGGGTGGCTGGACTTGGATCTTTTTCAACTTGGCCTGAATCCATTGCACAACCCTTCCATTTCCAAGTTGTTTCCAGCAGCATGAGATATTCAGTTATGAAAATGACCCTAGCTGGATATTTAGCATGTTCTTTCTCAGTCTGGGCACCCTTTAATGTGTGAACTATGGTTTTTAATCACCTTAAGTTGGTTTAGTGGATAAATAATATTGATTATTTAGTTTTATTTTAACACCACCCAAAGTTACATCTGTGGAGATGGACGGCTACATAAATTCATTCATTCAATCAATCAATCAATCAATCAATCAATCAATCAATCAATCAATCAATCAACTTACCTGAATTCTAAACAGATAAGAATTCCTGCCTAGAATTCCAAATTCCAGAAACCAATATCTGGAAGAGAACCAAATAAGAAAAAGTGGTTTAGCAAAACCATGGCGTGCTCTGAATGGAGCCATGCCATGCCCAAAACTTGCTTTTATCTATTTATTTAATAAATTTGTTTGCCACCTTTCTTAACACAGGGCAGCTCTTTTGATAACATTGCACCCTCAAAAATTGGTAGCCTGATTTTTTAAAAAATAAAAAAAGTAAAACATATGTCCTATAGATGCAACTTCCCAGAAAGTCATCCGTGCATCTATTTCCAAGAAATTTCTTTTCAGATGTTTAAGGAGCAGTGCTGAAATAAAATGTTCATGGTGCATAAATAAAAAGTTACTTCACCGATTAATGAAGTGATACTAGATCTAAACCAAATGCCAACAGTATATGTGACCCAAGTGTTTTTCCAGAGAGAGACAAGGCCGAAGTATATAGAAACCATGCCTGTGTTTGTCAAATATAAATTTGCTAGTCAGGGGCTTGTTTCATGCCATCTCCTGTTCCCATTAATATGCTGGGGAAATTATAAATTAGAAACATTAAAAGCTAAAATTCTGTGGGTGCAACATATCAAGGATCCTAAAGGAAATCAACCTTGACTCTTCTTTGGAAGGACCAATGCTGAAGCTGAATCTCAAATATTTTGGCCACCCAGTGAGAAGAGGACTCATTTGAAAAGACCATGATGTTGGGTAGATGGAAGGGAATAAGGAGAAGGGGTTGGCTTGAGATGGTTAGATAGTGTCATCAAAGCAGTGAATATGGGTTTGGGCAGATTCAGAGAGACAATAGAGGACAGAGAGATTGGCGTGCTATGGTCCTTGGGGTCACAAAGAGTCATACATGACTTAGCAAGTGAACAACAACAAATATATCAAGGCAAACATTTCTCTGTTTCTTGACTGTTCCCACCCTTCTGTTTTAAGCAGACAACTGTTACAGCATGGCTGGCTAGGGAATTCTGGGAGTTGAAGTCCATATATCTTCAAGTTGCCAAGATTGAGAAATACTGATTTAAAGAAAGAGAAAAAGAGAGGTAACTAACCAATGTAAAACATTTTTTTCCTCCCAGTTAGTTGCTATGACAGCTAACACAAGAGAAAGACAAGGCAGAAGTGGGCAAACAGGAAGTCTTGATGCTATAAAAATGACATGATTAATTTGTGAATGAAAAATGCGTGAACTTTCATCAGGGTACATTAGCAAGTCAACACAAATAATGTGTCACTTAACAGAAAATCAGTACAAGAAAAATAGATCAAATGTAAAGATTGCCCTCAAGTTGAACTGGACTTCACATTCTTGTTTTGTTGGCAACAATGAAAATACCGCCTTCTTCCTAGATTTTTTTTTTTTAGCTTCCCAGATTTCCTGATAATTTCCTATCTGAGTAAAAGGGGTCTAATCATGCTTTAAATCTCTAAATCTGAGTGCCAAGAAAACAAACCATTTAAAAATGAGAAAGATTAAAAACAGATGTAATTCAGCCTTTGCCAACCTGATGCTCATCAGTACAGATGTGAGAATATCCTTTAGAGACAGGATAAGGAGGAAGAGCCAGACTAAGCGATTGTCAGAAAAGAGGCAGATGAGCCCACAGCAGGAAAGGGGTGTGGCAAACATCTCAGATGGGATCCTTCCTAGTTTCTTGGACCATAAAGATGAGGAACAAGAGATGTAGCCTTAGACTTGCAAGATTCTGTTCCTATAACCTTACAATAAAAGTAGTGCTTAGTACTCATGGTTAGTGCTTCTTTTCTGGATTATCTTTAAGGGTTGACAATAAGCAACCAGTGTAGTGGTTAGAATGCTGAGTTGGCTCTATGAGATCCCCACAAAAATAGAATAGAATAGAATAGAATAGAATAGAATAGAATAGAATAGAATAGAATAGAATAGAATAGAATAGAATAGAATAGAATAGAATAGAATAGAATAGAATAGAATAGAATAGAATAGAATAGAATAGTTGGAAGAGACTTTGTAGATCATCTAGTCCAGGGGTAGGCAACCTTGGCTCTTTTATGACTTGTATACTTCAACTCCCAGAATTCCTGAGCCAGCATGGCTCAGCTTGGAACCCTCTCCCTTTCCCCTCAGCATGGCTGACTCAGGAATTCTGGGAGTTGAAGTCCACGAGTCATAAAAGAGCCAAGGTTGCCTACCCCTGATCTAATCCAACCCCCTGCCCAAACAGGAGACCCTACACCATTTCTGAAAGATGGCAGTCCAGTCTCTTCTTGAAAGCTTCCAGAGATGAAGCTTCCACAACTTCTGAAGGCAATCTGTTCCATTGGTTGATTGTTCTCACTCAGAAAATTTCTCCTTATTTCTAGGTTGAATCTCTCCTTGATCAGTTTCCATCTGTTATTCCTTGTCTGGCCTTCAGGTGCTTTGGAAAATAGATTGATCACCTCCTCTCTGTGACAGCCCCTCAAATATTGGAAGACTGCTATCATGTCTCCCCTGGTCCTTCTCTTCACTAGACTAGCCATGCCCAGTTCCTGTAACTGTTCTTCATATGTTTTAGCCTCCAGTCCCCTTATCACCTTTGTTGCTCTTCTCTGCACTTTTTCTAAAGTCTCAACCTCTTTGTTATAGTGTGGTGACTAAGAGCCTTGGTGGAGCAGTGGGCTAATGCCTCCTTAAGTAACACCAGCTGCCTGCAATTAGTGCAGGTTCGCATCCCACCAGGCTCAAGGTTGACTCAGCCTTTCATCCTTCCGAGGTAGGTAAAATGAGGACCCAGATTGTTGGGGGCAATAAGCTGACTTTGTAATAATGCTGCTGGGGGGGTGTGGTGAAAGCCCTAATAAGCAGGCATATACATAGAATGAAGGCTATTTATTTATTTATTTATTTATTTATTTATTTATTTATTTGATTTGATTTGATTTGTATACCGCCCTTCTCCCCAAGGAGTCAGGGCGGTGAACAGTGACATAAAGATCAAAATGCACAAATACAGAAATTGAAAACAAATTAAACCCTAATGCCCAAATGCAGAAGATAAATTGCTAAGCACATTGATTTGTGCTTAGATTGTAAGTCGCCCTGAGTCTTCGGAGAAGGGCGGGATATAAATGGGATTAAAATAAAATAAATAAATAAATAAATAAAACTGGTTGCAGGTTTAGGTGTGAAAAACTTATCTGAGGTGATCCATTTGCTACCAGTAACTGTACAATGTCATCTTGGAAGGACTAACTTTTTTTTTAATGATTTAAATACCCGAATCACATGGCTTGTTTTCATGCTTGTTTACATCCAATTTAAAATATTGCTATGTATTCTGCCTTTGAAATAAGTCCAGAAGTTGTAATTGGCCCAAGCTATTGCAGCTACATTTCTAACCTGTGCCGGTCATAGGGATCATGTGCTAGTTGTCAATGGCTTTCTAGGAACCAATTAAGCTATTGTGTAAATCTATAAATGGCTTAGAGCCTAAAGATCAGAGGAACAGCTTCACTGCTTATGAAGATCTGCAGAAAGGCTTCTTCAGAACATGCCTTGCATTCAGAGAGACATTTATGTGGCATGCAGGAGATACAAATAATAACATATCATCAAATAAGAATCTAAAACGTTACTGTTGTCATTCAGTTAAATTAACCTAAGACCAACAAAGTATTGGAAACTGAACATTGTTTTAGCTATTTTTGTGCTGAAAAAAACAGAAGCTGTAGAACTCCAATTTTTTTTAAAAAATCCCATTTATATCCCGCCCTTCTCCGAAGACTCAGGGTGGCTTACAATCTAAAGCACAAATCAATTTGCTTAGCAATAGCCTTCATTCTATGTATATGCCTGCTTATTAGGGCTTTCGCCGCCCCCCCCCCAGCGGCATTATTACAAAGTCAGTTTATTGCCCCCAACAATCTGGGTCCTCATTTTACCTACCTCGGAAGGATAGAAGGCTGAGTCAACCTTGAGCCTGGTGGGACTCGAACCTGCACTAATTGCAGGCAGCTGGTGTTACTTAAGGAGGCATTAGCCCACTGCTCCACCAAGGCTCTTTATTTTTATTTTTATTTTTTTTAATGGGATTTGTATGCCGCCCTATCTCCCAAAGGACTCAGGGTGGCTAACAATGATAAAAACACAAAATACAAACATTAAAAGGTATTAAATCAAATTATCCCATAAATAGTCCAATTAAAACACAATAAAACAAAATTAAGAAAACCTCCCTTCCATCAGTCCAGGTCAGCCTGTTGAAAAAGCCATGTGCCACCTTCTGTGATAAAACACCTTATCATAACACTTTTGAGCAGAAGAAGCAACTTTCTGTACCTACCTGAATACAGGTAGGCCTCAACTTTAGTGATCACTTACACAAGTTACAACGACAGTGAAAAAAGTGACTTATGACCATTTTTCATACATATGACCATCACAGCATCCTCATGGCCACATGATCAAAATTCAGAAGCTTGGCAACTGATTCATATTTATGATGGTTGCTGCACCCCTGGATCACGTGATCACCTTTTATGATCTTCTGACAAGCAAAGTCAATGGGGAAGCTAGATACACTTAACAACCACGTTACGAACAATTGCAGTGATTCGCTTAACAACTGTGGCAAAAATGTTGACAAAGGTTTCACTTAGCAACAGTAATTTTGGCCTCAACTGTGGTTGTAAGTCAGGGACTAGCTGTTTATGTATGGATGTCAAGTGGCAGCCTAGGAAGGAAACAAATATTGGGAAAGATAATAAATGAAATGATGATGATATCTGATCAACGATCTTTCAAATGCAGGTAGAAGTGGAACATCTATATAAAATCATCTTTCTCATCTCAATTTTTAACTATCACAAATAAAATAGATAAAATAGACAAAACCCCAAACCTTGTAAGTAAAGTAAAGTAAGTAAACAATTGAAACTATTAAAACAAAACTAAAAAAATCTAAAAAGAGCAAGCCAATGAACCAAGGTAACTATGAAAGAAATAAAATAAAAATAAAACAAGCTAGCATAAATATAAAGAAAAATAAAATAAAAAATAGAAAAATGAAAACAATAACATTTCTATTTATCCACAAGATAAAAAAAAGTAATTACATCATTATACAAATTATGAGAAACTCAGTTGTTTATCAAAAACATTCAGTCTTGCCAATGCAGATTGTCCAATTTTTCTTATCCATCAGTACAGACTACTCAAATGTTCAGAGCAGACAGATTTAACAGAATAACAGCATTGGGACGGACCTTGGAGGCCTTCTAATCTAACTCCCTGTTTAAGCAGGAGACCCTATATGATTCCAGACAAATGGTTGTCCAGTCTCTTCTTAAAAACTTTCAGTAATGGAGTGCCCACAACTTCTGGAGCCAAGCCATTCCACTGATTAATTGTTAACCTATAAAGTCACATGTATAAGGGACGTGGTGGCTCAGTGGGTTAGGACGCTGAGCTTGTCGATCAGAAGGTTGGCAGTTTGGCGGGTCAAATCCCGAGTGTCGCATAACAGAGTGAGTGCCTGTTACTTGTCCCAGCTTCTGCCAACCTAGCAGTTCGAAAGCACATAAAAATGCAAGTAGAAAAATAGGGACCACTCCGGTGGGAAGGTAACAGCGTTCCGTAAACCTTTGGCGTCTAGTCATGCCGGCCACATGACCATGGAGACGTCCTCGGACAAGCGCTGGCTCTTCGGCTTTGAAACGGAGATGAGCACCGGCCCCTAGAGTTGGAAATGACTAGCATGCATGTGCGGGGGAACCTTTACCTTTACCTTTAAAGTCACATGTACAGTATACACACCATTCCAGAAATACTTTAGTCTCTTTTTGCAACCATCCAGAAACTATATATCCAAGGACCTTCATGAATAAACAAATTTCAAATTTGAGGAATGTAGTTTAAAACCATATTAACTACTTTTAATCAAGACTCCTTCCCTGGAATCTGATTAATCCTAAACTAATATTCTAATATTTAATAGGTTTGGAAGTATATTAATATATATTCCATGGCCATCTTCCATTGGCCAAAAAACATGGCCAGTGAAGATGACCATGACATGCATGCTAATATATCTTCAAACCTATTAAAACTCTCAGGAAAACTGATAAGCAACTTTTTTAATTGTTGGGAAGTCCAATATATGTGGAAAATATGGTTTTTGTCATAACATTTACTGTACCTATTTTTAAAATAGTTTTTTTTTTTAAAAAAAACAACAACCTCAAACCTGTGTTTTTACAATATAGAATCCTTTCCCAATCTAGTTTTCTCTCATATCCAGGTAAAGTAAATGTAAATGTTTCCCCTGTCCAATTGTGTCCGACTTTAGGGACCAGTGCTCATCTATGTTTAGTAGCTGAGGAAGCCAACATTATCCTAAGACATTTCTCTGGTCATGTGGCCAGTGTGACTATATGCTGAGGCACATGGAACACTGTTACCTTACCACCAAAATGGTACCTATTTATCTACTCACATTTGCATGCTTTCAAACTGCTAGGTTTGTAGAATTGTCAACATCTCAATAGGCTTATCAAATTTCAAATACACTTGCTAATCAAAATGAGGAATCTGGCCAGAGAACATTAAGCAAAACTTTTAGCAGAGTTCAGGACCATGGACAGCTCCAAACACCTTTCAAAGAACTTCTGAATGGCTACGGACACCAGACAAGAGCAAAATCTGGTGTCTGGAGTCAAAAGGAAATTCAAAGCAGCCTGTTTTTCCATCTAGTGCTGTGCTGGAACTAACCATCTAGCATTGTTAAGGACTCTGGAGAGAATTGAATTGTGACTGTAGAGAGTTGGAATCCTATTGGACATTCTAGTGAGAGACACATAAACATCAGAAGTTAGGGACCTGGATGTGGTTTCTGACCAATTCTTGAAGCCCAGGCTGAACTGAAAACTTTCTAGGCAACACTGAGGTAGTCACAAGTTTCCAAAAACCATGTTGTTAATTTAACAACTGCAGTGTTTCACTTAATAACTATAGCAAAAAGGTCGTAAAATAGAGTAAAACTCACTTAATAACTGTCTTGTTTAGCAACAAACACTTTGGGCTCAATTGTGGTCATAAGTCAAGGACTATCTGTAGTTCAATTGGTGGGATTCTTCTAACCTGTCCCTTTCACCAGAATGAATCTTGTTGAAGAAAATGCCATGAAAATCTTGCTTGAAAAGGAATTACTTCTGGGTTTTAGGCAGCTGTCAAAGAAGCTAATAAAATCTCTCCATGGTGTCATATTTTTCCTCCAGATTGCATCAGTCTCATATGATTGGGGGTGTGGAGGGAGAGGAAGAATAACCTTATTTCTGCACAGATTCTTCTGTTGTATCTCAGCTTAGTTCTACAACTACATACAAAGTGTAGACCTTCTGTTTCTGTAGCCACAGATCAAGGAAGCTTCTGGTCACAATGAAAAGCAAAGCATGATAATAACAATGAATGATAGATGACATGGCCACTAGCCTATTGCCACCTGCAAAACTCGCATCCTGATATTCCATTTATTTCTCAGAATAAAAACAGTCACTTTGGAAGGATAGATTTTTCTCAGCCATCAACCATTCTTCTTTGAAAGCTTTGGAGAAAAATGAAATATCCCTGCAATAGAAGCTCTTTAGATGGGTTTGAGTGGCCACAACAACAACAAAAGAAAGTCACAATTGGGTCTGAATTGCTGTATAGAAACAGACAGTCTTGACAGTGGCTCTTTAGGAGTTTACTGGCAATCTGAAGCGGTCAGTCAGTCAAGGGTCAATCGTGCCATTTTGAAAATTGCTCCAGGCTTCTTTTATGATGAAAGTGGTTTGTTGCTCTACCATCTCAGCCCTGCCTTCCTTCTGCCCTGCACTTGCTCCTGAGGTGAGTTTCTATCTCCCTCATCTGCCTCTACAATAATGCAGTAATTCTAACTGAAACCCTCCTCTGTATTCCATTCTCTTGGCTAAAGAGACTCTACAGAACTAGAAAAGCTTTCAACTTTGCCTGTCAGGCTTAACACAGACACACACACACAAACACACTTAGTAACCCGGTAGCAAGAGAGAGAGAGAGAGAGAGAGAGAGAGAGAGAGAGAGAGAGAGAGAGAGAGAGAGAGAGAGAGAGAGTAAATAGCTTCTCATCTCTCTAGAGGAATTGCCTTCAAAAGAGGCCTCTCATCCTTGTATTTCTTCAAGGTGAATGCTCTTTTATGTACAAAATGGCATACCCCACGCATTTGCTCTCCAGAAGTCATTCATTGTTCGGCCCCAGCCTCGCTGAGAATCAAGGTTGCGGCTTACAAGAAACTCATTCTCTCTGACACACATATACCATCTTTCTCACACATAAAGCAACTGCCACAAAATTTTAAAGGAAGGGCGAGGTGTGATGGGATTTGCCGTTGAACCTGTCTGAAGGTTGTTAGATTTGCAGAAAGCTGGTTTAGGGGATGTCAGCAGGTAAAGGTTTCTTAACTCCCCTTTCTTCTGCCATTCAGGAGAGGGGCAGAGAGTATCCCTCTGTCATGTGGGGGAGAACCGCACCAGCTGTCCTCAAACGAAGTGGCGGCTCTTTCCCCTAGATTTTCTTTGTCTTCAGTCTCCTGCAGCTTTCATCGAGTTATGGATCTTATTCTTCTACAATTGTTCTTTTGATCATAGGCATTAAATGGAGCCATAAGTTACTACTTACAGTAGCTAAGGATGGGCAGGTAGGGAAGCCATTTTCACTCACTCATTCTTCCTTTCCTTCCACCTCTGTTCTGTTTCATTCCTTCTCTGTAGTTAGGATCAAGGTGGATAAGAGAAGGGGGTTCCTCAGGACAACTGACCATCTAAGTCATTCCTAAATAGTTACTTACATAATTGTGGCTAATTATAGCAATGGCAAAAATGTTAGTTTTCTGTTGATTTCCTTAGTAGCAGACATTCACTTTCCCTTTTAGGCACCGACTCCGTTTCCTACATGCATGTAGCCATTTCTGTGTTCATTACCACAGAAACGGTACAGTGAAATTTGTTTTGAAAATTCTCACAGTCTTCTCCCTTTGCAAGTCATCTGCTCATTATCTCAATAACGGTTCAGAATATGCTTTCCTGGTGGAGGTTACAGCAGAGTCCATAAAAGATAACATAAAAGTGTTGGCACATCTCTGATGAAGTTATATATTGGCATCAGCAATGCCGGCTGGCGACCCCCAGGGGGAGAGCCTTTTCTGTGCGTGCACCGACCCTCTGGAATGAACTGCCTCCATAGCTGCGGATGGCCCCTGACCTTCGGTCCTTCCGCCGTGACCTGAAGACATGGATGTTCCAACAAGCGGGCCTGGACTGACTATGGTTTTAAATTTGGCTTTTATTGGGTTAAATTGTCATTTATTTATTACATCCATTGTTTAATTCTTTATTAAATTTTGTACTTTATGTTTTTTAATTTTTATTGTTGTGAGCCGCCCTGAGTCCTTGGGGAGAAGGGCGGCATATAAATTTAATAAATCTAATCTAATCTAATCTAATCTGATATAAAAAAATAAGTCACAATATTGTGTCAGGTTGTAATTATCATCCTGCACATGAAGTAATTTGTCTTACTCATCCCACCCTATCCCCAGTAGTTGTCCATGGCCTTTTGGCTTCCTTGTCCAAATGCAAAAACACCACACTCTGCATCAATATAATCAACACAAAATGTTCTTCTCATTTGGATTATATATCCAAAGCAAATTCTCTTCCACTGAACTGAAGGAGAACCAGCCTTTATCCCTCAGTAATATTTCTAGGAGCAGCAAATGTCATTGTTGGCAGAAATAACAGGAATATCACATAGGAAGTAAGGCAACTTTAGAGACATTGGGGAACTGTAAGCATAAGCAACCACTTCAAAGCAATTCCCATCTGGCCTGTTGGAAGAGACAGCAGGAAATGGCTTGGCTCTTGGTTGAGTTATCAGTCTAGGAAAGTGGAGAAGTAACATATTTCTGGGAAGGTGAAATTCAGAAGTGTTTTATGTGCCAAAGAGCATTTGCAGTTTAAGCCAGATTTCCTTTTTTAATTGGCAATCCATTGATGCACATTTGTTACATGGTGTTCAGCTATCGCAGGAAGTATCTGGGGAACATGTCATGTTTCAAACAATCCCTTATAATGAGAAATGGACAGAGTCCTTTTGGCTGGTTGGCATCATTTCACATATATTCAATCAGACATTTATTCTGTCCAATTTCCCCATCAGTCTGCAAACAACAAGATCTACACATCTGCAGCAACTGCTTAAAACAGGCATGTACCATCTCTATATTACTAAAAATTTCATGAACAGAACAGAACAGAATACTTTATTGGCCAAGTGTAATTAGACAAGGAAGGCATTGTCTCTGGTGCATAAGATCTCAGTGTACATGCAAAACAACAAAATAATAATCATAATAATTATACCAATAAGAGAAGGTAGTGGAACAGATGAGAGGATAATACAGTAGTCATACAGCCATTTATACAGCCATTTATAACCATTAATTGGGTGAAATCATAAGGCAAAATGTTTTCAACTGTATTACCTCAAATGATTTAACTTGCAGAATGGATCCCAAATTGGGGGACCCATGACTCACATGGAATTGAAATTTGCCAAATTTTATAAAACATTTTATGACATATTACAAAATATTATGAAACAGGTGTCAAACTCACAACGTCACGTGATGTATCGCGACGTATTGTGACTTTTTTTTCATTGCTGGCAATGGGGTGGGCACGGTTTCGCTATGATGCATCCAGCCCACGGGCCAGCAGTTTGACACCCCTTCCCTATACTATCTTAGATAGGTGATTGTCTAGTCTCTTCTTAAAAATCTCCAGTGATAGAGTGCCCATAATTTCTGGGGGTAAGCTGTCCCACTGGTTAATGGTCCTCACTGTTAGGAAGTTTCTCCTTAATTCCAGGTTGCTTCTCTCTTTGATCAGTTTCCAACCATTGTTTCTTGTCCTGCCCTCTGGTGCTTTGGAGAATAGTTTGACCCCCTCTTCTTTGTGGCAGCCCCTCAAATAGTGGAATACTGCTATCATGTCTCTCCTATTTCTTATTTTCTTTAGACTAGCCAAACCCAAGTCCCGTAGCCGTTCTTCATATGTTTTAATCTCCAGGCCTTTGATCATCCTAGTTGCTCTTCTCTGAATTTTTTCCAAACTCTCAACATCTTTTTTGTGAGATGGTGACCAAAATTAGCTGCAGTATTCCAGATGTGGTCTTACTAGGGCTTTATAAAGTGGTAATAATACTTCACGTGATCTTGATTCTATGCCTCTGTTTATACAACCCAGGATTGTATTAGCTTTTTTGGTTGCTGCTGCACACTGCTGGCTCATAGTCAAGTGATCATCCACTAGGACAGGATAGGATAAAACATCTTGCTTCATACAGCCCTAATGTAATTTGGTTTGTGCTCAGTAAGATGTAAGAAACCAATAACTGTATGCTGCAAAACCATGATTTGTGACTTAACTGGCAATATAAACACAGCCAATTTTGATTTATTCATTAAATCAAGACTAGACAAGCCATGTATCATGAACTATGCCCTAGTCAAATCTAGCAAGTTTGAAAGTGATACATGAGACAAAATAATCAATTAAGTACTGAATAGGTATATATAAATTGGATAACTAAATAAATTTGGCTGATCTGGAAAAGAATATTGGGAAGAAACTGATTAATGTGCACCTTCCTGGTTGAGTGGTTTCATTCTAGGTAAAATAGACACAATCTGACTACTTTTAAATAAAAAATAAAATAATGAGAAATCCATCCAGAAAACTACTATATTACTTCCATTTTAGCCACAGTGTAGAATGATATACAAGTTGCTACAAAGCACTGAACTAAGTATGAATATTTTAGAGTTAAAAAGTCCAGGATTTGAACTTCATGTTTTTATTGGCCTTGATATTGGCTAAATTCAAATGTCACCCAGCCGTACTAAGCCTATTCCTTAACCATATTTATTATCTTTGGATTCATGCGTCGTGCTAAACCATGAACCTTAGTTTATAAATCACCATGGCTAAGTTCAATTATCATACTAAACCCAAACCAAACACCTCAAATCATGGTGTATGAGCTCAACCAAAGATTCTGTCCATCATGGCTGAGTGTTGATCAGAATATTAAGCCAGCCAGGAATCTAGTCCCTGGCTATGAAGTTCAAAGATTCCAGGTTGTTGACTTACATTCTTGCTCATCAGTGTCTCTTGGTGTGAGTTAAAGGAGATAGTACTTTATGGTTGAGCATCCTTATTAATAAAAATGCAGAATATAATGCATGTTGATGCATTTGAAGGGATTAGCTTTCTGCTTAGAAACTTTTTGACCATTAATGACAATGGATATAGTGACAGTTACAGAGAAACTCTGTGCTTTTGTCTCCTTTCCTTCCATAAAAAGTTTTCCCTTTTCTTGTCTCTACATAGAAGGTTTGTTATTGGTTAAAAATATTCTCCTATTGGAAAATATTCGTATTCTCGGGCCCATCTTCACTTCCAGTTCCTGCTTCTCTTCCCATACAATACAGAGCCTTCACTGACATGGATGGTTGTTTTAACAGCATCTCACTTGTACGATGACTTCATCCATGCTAGTCTAGAGATGCTGAATCTATCAAATATTTGCTGTTGTTATTTGTAACCTGGGTAAAAAAGCCAAAGAAATTCATTGCAAAAATTGAACAGAAGTATTCCCAGGTTACTCTAACAATAATCTCCTAGGTACCTGCTGAATAGATTTAATGTCAAAATTTCTACAGGATTTGCTATATCCTGAATGTTGCTGATTGTTTAAAATACACTATATTAACAAAATCAAAGCTGTTTAAACAGAAGATGGAAGTTAGTAACATTGCCTTCCTTCCTCCATCCCTCCCTCTCTTCCTTCCCACCCTTTCTCTTCTTTCTTTCTCTTTCTTTCTTTCTTTCTTTCTTTCTTTCTTTCTTTCTTTCTTTCTTTCTTTCTTTCTTTCTTTCTTTCTTCCTTTCTTTCTTTCTTTCTTTTTCTTTTTCTCTTTCTCTTTCTCTTTCTCTTTCTTTTGTTCTTTCACTTTCTTTCTTTCTTTCTTTCTTTCTTTCTTTCTCTTTTTCTCTTTTTCTCTTTTTCTCTTTCTCTCTTTCTCTTTCTCTTTCTTTTGTTCTTTCACTTTTTCTCTTTCTTTTCTTTTCTTTCTTTCTTTCTTTTCTCTTTCTCTTTCTCATAAATTCACTTTTACTTGGAGAGGAACATTTCAAAACAGAAGAGATTCATTATCATGCATGTACATTTCATAGCATGGCATTTCCTTAAACGATTCCACTCCATTGACGGGAGGGTCTTTCATCTGCAGAAAGGAAAAGGGCGAAATACCTCCCTTCAGGCCATTTGCACATCTTTAAAATCTGCTTCAGGGGATTTTGCCCATTATCCATAGCTTTTAAATAGTGACCCTTCAAGCTTCTCTTCTTTTCAGGTACAGAGCACCGTAAAAGAATATGAAGGCAAAGTGAAGCTCAGAGAATTCTCCTGTGTTGTGATCTCCTACCAAAGCAATGTCAACTATCAAGGAGAGAAAGCATGAGAGGCAGCTGTCCTGGAGAGAGCGAAAGCGGTGGAAGTGTGTAAAATAAAAAAAAAGGAGACGTGTCAGATCAAGTAATTTAAGCCGACAACGTAAAACTACAGGAAAAAAATAAAAGCAGAGCCAGAGTGAACCTAAAGGAGAAGGAAAAAAGCTAGGGAGGATTTTCCTGGAGAGTTTCAGCCCAAATGAGAGATTACGGATCCAGGAGTCTTGATGTCTTTTAGCATTCTGGCAGATCGGCTTTCTTTATAGCAAGACTAAAATGAAGTTTGAAGGGTTTTCAAAGAACAAAACATGCATTAATAATTCTCTTTTGCTTCTCTGCAAAACAAAGAGAGCATGGGAATTGTATTTTCTTATATGTTTTGCCTCATGTATCACTTGGCTATGTGGAAATGTTCAGTTTCATATGGCCAAATTTTTTTTTAGGGAACATGAGACAACCTATAATAAGGGGCACAATGGCTCAGTGGTTAAAGATACCGAGCTTGTCAGATGGAAAGCTGACAGCCCAGCTTTGAGTTCTGACCATCGTGTGACAGGGAGAGTTCCCATTACTTGCCCCAGTTCCTGCCCAACTAGCAGTTTGAAAGCATGCAAATGTGAGTAGATAAATAGGTACCACTTTGGTGGGAAGGCAACAATGTTCTGTGCTCCTTGGTGGATAATCATGCTGGCCACATGACCACAGAAAGTGTCTTTGGACAACGCTGGCTCCCTTGGCTAAGAAATGGAGATGAGCACCACCTCCTAGAGTTGGACAGGACTGGATAGGGGAAACCTTCACTTTTACCTTTGGATAACCTGTGACTCCTTGGGTCATCCTTTGAGAGAACCACATTGTTGATGGATTACAATGCTACCTTTTCTCCACAGGCAATGCTGGCTTGGCAAGTTGGGAGTTGATTTGCTATATAATCCCTGTTCCATTGTGATGGTGTCAGTTCATATTAGACTACATATACTATTGGGCCTTCCAATGTTTTTGCTGAAAGCAAGGGGGTGGGAAATGGTGTTTCCTTCCTATGTCTGGATATTCAACCTCCCCAAATGATAGAAACGTATGGGTGAAGAAACTCAAGGCAGACCCATGGGGATCCATAACTGCTGTTCTCTGTGCCTGCAGAGGTATTTGCCTCCCTCTGCCTAATGATAGGCCTGCTTTTAACTGCTCATATCAGAGGGAGGCCAAAGGCATTCTCACTTGAAAAATCTCCCTTACCCTGCCAAAGATAATCTTTTAGGAAAACAAAATTGTACACCATTACGTTTAATGTGTTGTCAACTGCATCAACCACAGTTTATAACTACTGCCTTTGTGTAGGGGTACAAATGTAGGATGCCCTGCTGTTGAACATGGAAAAGCTTATGCTTACAAATGACCTTGAAAACATCCAAACTGCTCTCATCCAGGTGGATGAGATACAAGATTAAAGCCAACCTCTCACCTCAAAGAATGATTAGGCCACACAGGGCTCGGAAGATCAGTGCTTTGGGGAGGTGAGATGACGTCCCACTGCCATTGTGTTTGTGTGGTTGTGTGTGTTTGTGTGTGTCTGTATGACAATACTGATGCTACAATAAATGATATTCTAAGGTGACAGCATTTCTCCCAACCTGGTGCCTTCTCTGTGGGAAGGAATCTCCCAGATATTCCCATCAGCATGAGGAACACAGCAAAAGGGTCAGATGTCAGATATTTTATATGTTCTTCATACGAAGCAGGCACACAACTACTTGAATTAATAATTAATTAACTATTAATTAATTAATTAATTGTTCCTGGAAGGACTGCTTACACATTGTTAAAGAAAAACACAGCACTTTTTTCTTAAAAAAACATTTAAAATATATACCCACAATTTTAGATATAGTAGATAAAATTTCCATAGAAAAGCAGAAATTCAGATGATAATATGGAGAAGGAGACTGGGAGTATATAGACGCAACCACTGAAGACATTATTCTTCCGTGTCAGGCAATGCAAAATCCACTTAGCTGCAGTTTTGCACCTTGTCAAAGGTGCATCTTGCTTAAGCACCTAATGTTGTCAAGGAAATGCATTAACATTTACGGGCATGCTATCAAAAGAGCTGTGTCTCTTCAGGCTTCTGAAGTGTCATTTGAAACTTCCAGAAGGCTTAGAAATAGATTTGCTGCAATTTAGATTTCTTTCTGAATTAACTCACTTACAGGTTTAGTTGGAATGGGATTAAAACTGAAATATGATCTCTGCCATACAGGGCAGAGAACAAATGTTGAGAAATATGGAAAGTAACCTAAGGAAGAAACCCTACCATAGAAGACTATGTTTCTTGGGGTCACAATTTTCTTTTTTCCCCCGGAGCCTTTTACATTCTGTTGTTAAGTACCTTTAAGTGTGTTATTAATTTATAACAGATGACACACACCCCAAGGAGGCAATAAAGGGAAATAAAAAATATATCATGAAAATAGGTAATGAAATGTCTAA
The DNA here is from genome assembly GCF_964194415.1 of Vipera berus. NCBI lineage: Eukaryota > Metazoa > Chordata > Lepidosauria > Squamata > Viperidae > Vipera > Vipera berus. The sequence continues at coordinate 15,498,539 of NC_138203.1, forward strand.
TTTGGGCAATGAAAGATTTGCAACAAATCAGCCAAGCTCCTTCCATTCCCCACCATCCAGTCAGAGCTGAAGAAGCTTCTTGGATGAGAAGCGAAATGTCTCCAAAGAAAACCAAGAAAGTCCAGTTTCCTCTTGAAAAAGCACCTTTGAGATAATTATGACCTGGATAGCTGAGAGTCTCCATAGACAACCAAGCTCAGAGAGCACTAAGGACCCCTCATTTCAACTCTGAGCTACAAATATTTCTTCTTTCTAAAATCTGTACCAAATGTTCTTTCCAATGGGTTCATCATGGTGATTTTCCACCAGACTCAATGAAAACGTAGCTGCCTTCCCGTATACGTGGGGATTTCAAGTATTTTCCCTGAGTCAAACTTAAAGCCAATACTGGACTGAGAAAGGTTAAGAGATGATCGCCTGCTTGTCAGAATTAGCACTAATGTCCTTCTCAAGAGTGCTTGAAATTTGCAAATCATAGCAACCATCCCCAACCATAGGAAAGGAGGATAAAGAAAAATGCATGGGTCCTCCGCAGCCCTCTCTTAGAAAAGCAGAGTGGGCTTCAGAGTGGAAATGGGTATGTGTGTGAATGGAGGTGGGGTGAAAAAGACACAGTACTGGCTGTGGCCAGAGGATAAACTGTTTTATGGTGACACTTGTGTCTGAGTGTCAATTGACAAAAGGGTTCGCTGTGAACTGTATGGAGGGAGGAAAAGCATGATTCAAAGAAACTGCCAGCTGAAGGAACCACGGCTTGGTACAAATGGCCCTGCAGTCACCCGCTTTAATAGAATGCACAAAGTGTTGTCACATCCCAGACGAGACAGGCTGCAAGCCAGCCTGCCACATCCTAGGACAATTGAATTGATTTGTGCATTGCTTCCTTGTTTGTTTTAAAATGATTCACATCCAGGAGCTGTACTTTCGCTCACAATCACCGAGATTGCCAAACTCTGCTGGGAGTGCTAGACTTTGAAACTTTGGGCATTGCTATTGAGCAGCATATCTATATAGGATACAACTCTTCAAGGCCAGCTTTGGAGGTGAAGCCAAGTGGGAGGTGGAGGAGGAGGAGGAGCAGGGTGCGATTTACTAATAGCAACAACAATAGCATCTAGACTTATATACCACCCCCATAGTGCTTTACTCTCTAAGCGGTTTACAGAGTCATCATATTACCCCCAACAATCTGAGTCTCCATTTTACCATCCTTGGGAAGATGGAAGGCTGAGTCAACCTTGAGCCCATCAGGCTGTGGGCAGAGTTTGCCTAATGATTTTTAAGATCTTTGGATATTGCCCTGTTCGATCTAAATATTTATATGTTACTTATATGTAAGGGTGTAGGTCTATACATATGTTGTATATAGCATGTTTAAATGTGTGTTTATGTATGTGTACACTTTGAGAGGAAGCAACTACATTTCATTTTTAATGTGTACCTTTGTGCCCACAGTAAAAAATGACAATAAAGGTTATCTATCTATCTACTGTATCTATCTATCTATCTATCTATCTATCTATCTATCTATCTATCTATCTATCTATCTATCTATCTATCTATCTATCTATCTATCTATCTATCTCTTTCCAGAGAAATGGTGAATAGTTTCAGCTCAGCCTCATGGCTCTGTAAATAATAGTATAGATTGGGACTATGATTTTCTTAGCTGACCCTTGGTAACACAAATGAATATTGAAAGAGGGCACAACAAACATTCTTGAAGGTTTGGCTGGCAAATTGCAAAGCAGAGGAACTTGTACTTATATTTTTATTGTTTTTTCTTTTCTTTTCTTTTTGCAGTGAGGATAATAATAATAACAGTGTGAAGGACACCATTCAAGATGGCCTGGAGAGCTATTCAGTATAGTCCTATTTATGGCCATTATGAAATGCCTGAGGATAGTTCAACGACCGATTTTCAAGAGTCTTTTTCTCCTGTTGGAAGGATCAGGAAAATCTATCAGCTGGAGAAATTAAGCTATTTTTCTTCAGAGGAAAGAGATGGAGCAGGGAAGCTTCATACATTAAAATGCTGGCTGCAGATTTGAGATGAATGAAAAATTGGTCTGCATATAAATGAATCTCAGAAATAGATTTTTAAAAGGTTGAAAACTAGCTTGTTGCAGATCTTGTTTACAAAGGGTGGAATTCCAGGCAACAAGAAGTTAGATTATAAATCCTTGATGGAAAAATTCTTCTTCTTTTGATTATTATTTGTCTACTTTCCCTCATCTCCTGTTTGAAAAAGGATAGTTTACTATAGCAGGGCTTGATAGATACCTTAAAATCACTTAAAATGTAATTTTGTGTCCAGAATGTGCAAGGCACTGTATAAAAGGGCATATTGGAGAGCTAAATCCCACTCTCACAAATTAGAAACCTTGCAATTACCTTTGATCTATATCGGTAGTTTTCAAACATGGCAACTTTAAATATGTGGACTCCAACTCCCAGAATTGCCCAGTCAGCATGAGAAAATAGAAATAGCACTTTCTATGGAGCAGTGGGCTAATGCCTCCTTAAGTAACACCAGCTGCCTGCAATTAGTGCAGGTTCGAGTCCCACCAGGCTCAAGGTTGACTCAGCTTTCCATCCTTCCGAGGTAGGTAAAATGAGGACCCAGATTGTTGGGGGCAATTAAGCTGACTTTGTAATAATGCCGCTTGGGGGAGTGTGTGTGAAAGCCCTAATAAGCAGGCATATACATAGAATGAAGGATACTGCTAAGCTTGTAAGCCGCCCTGAGTCTTCGGAGAAGGGCGGGATATAAATGGAATTTAAAAAAAAAACTTTACAGCTCTCTCTCAGCGGTTTAGAGTCAGCCTTTTGCCCCCACCAATCTGGGTCCTCATTAAGGATGGAACGCTGAGTCAACCTTGAGCCAGTCAGAATCGAACTGCTGGCAGTTGGCACAGTTACCCTGCAATACTGGCATTCTAACCACTGCACCACCATGTCTCAGTTTGAAAGTTTGTTCTTTCACAGAATCATAGAGCCTTGGAGTTGGAAGGAACCAGGTGTTTATTTTCTCCAGCCCAGTAGAATGTGGGAAAGAAATTATATAAAGGGGGTTGGATTCGGTCCATCTTTGTCCTAGGATACTTCTAGAAATTAAACAAAGTGGGATCTAAGTTCGATGTTTTTTTTTGGGGGGGGGGAAATAAAGATCAGGTTCAAAAATGGGCCAGATTCAGTTTGGGCTAAAAATAAAATAATAAAAAAAGATCTACCCCTTCCCCAACACATCTCTGTGGGAGAGCAGTTGGGCAGCAGTTGGCATAACTAATATTGTAGGGGCCTTAGTGCTCTCTGAACTTCGTTGTTTTCTTGCAGATGTTTCATTAACCAACTAAGTGCTATCACTGATGATGTTACCTAGTAGAGTAAAAAAAAAACACCCCACAAATCTGCAAGAAAACAGCCAAGCTCAGAGAGCACCAAAGACTCAAAGTAGAACAATTGAATATTCACTTGCGCTATGAATATTCCCTTCAATAATAATAATAATAATAATAATAATAATAATAATAATAATAATAATAATAATAATAATAATAATAATAATAATAATAAGTTGGAAGGGACCTTGGAGGTCATCTAGTCCAACCCCCTGCTAAGGCAGGAAACCTTATACCATTTCAGGCAAATGGCTGTCCAGTCTCTTCTTAAAAACTTCCAGTGTTGGAGCATTCACCACTTCTGGAGGCAGGTTGTTCCACTGGTTAGTTATTCTAACTGTCAGGAAGTTTCTCCTTAGTTCTAGGTTGCTTCTCTCCTTGACTAGTTTCCATCCGTTGCTTCTTGTCCTGCTTTCAGGTGCTTTGGAGAATAGCTTGGCTCCCTCTTCTTTGTGGCAGCCCTTGAGATATTGGAACACTGCTATCATGTCACCCCTCACCCTTCTCTTCATTAAACTACACATCCCCAATTCCAGCAACCGTTCCCTATATTGATAGCTGATCTCCCATTCTATCTTCCCCACTTTTCCCTTCCGCCTCTTGATCACATGACGCACAACAAAGTATGTGCAGCCTATCCTAGGCTTCTCATACACACATGCACAGACAGTTGCACAGGTGGAAGAAGATAGAAACACACACACACACACCCCTGTACAAACCTTACTTTGCTGCCCAGAAAAACTTACAGGCTACTTTCACAGCTACTGGTGGCAAAAAGTTGGAATTATTCTAGACGTCATCGTCTACATAACTTTTCTTACCTTGTTCTACTTTTCCTGAATGATTTCTCAAGCTTCTCTTTCATTTTTCCTATTGATGAAATAGTATGGAAAATTCTATCTAACAGGAAAGAATTTTTAGGCTTGTATAATTCTTTCCCCTTCTGCATTCTTTAATAAGCATGCTTTTCATTGGAGATAAGATTGTTCTCATCTTCTTACTCTGAATTATCTTCTCAACATTGTGACAAGCTTGGGACTATTTTATAAAATGGAGTATTTTCAAGTTAAGTGCTGGGCTTGAGTAATGTGTCTTAATTAGTTGCATTTAAGGAGAAAAAAAGAGTCAATCAATACTCTAAATAAATGGTTCAACTTGCTGTAATGGACTCCAGTTGCATTTTTTTGTTATAAAATTGTGTACTTTTGCCATCTTGCCTCTATAAATGGAAACCCATTTTCTTTTCTCCCAGTGCCTCCAGTTACATTTAATTGAGTGGGGTAAAAGCCTTTTTTTTGTAATCTAACAATGCCAACATCCTTCAGTAGATAACCACAAAAGCATCTTCTTCTATACCTCAGTCTTTGGCCTGGATCCACGATTTTGCTCTCTCGACAGATTTCAAGGTTTAGATTTCATGGTTTAGAACCGTGGTGGCGAACCTATGGCACGCATGCCGTTGCCCCAGTCCTAGGCCTTCAGCTGGGTTTTATAAAACCTTTTCGCTTTAGGCCTCCACTGCTGTGTGCAAAAAACAAAAAACAAAAAGGTTCAATCAATCAATTTCAACTTCTCATGGGTAAAAACATAGATCTCGCAAAGTTGGACTTGATTGATTGAACTTTTTACTCCTACCAGCCTGCTGTTACCATCACAGCCACGCCCACCCAATGGGCCACGCCCACCCAGCACCCGATGATACATAAGTGGGTTTTGGGTTGCAGTTTGGGCACTCGGTCTCTAAGAGGTTCGCCATCACTGGTTTAGAATGAGCTTTCTGAAGTGGAGGTAAACTTCAATTCATTCCAAATGTGACAGCAGGCATGGTTTGGTGCAAGTTTAGTTTTGCACACTTGCCACTTCTCTTGCAGGAGCTGCATTGGTTGCTGATTTGCTTCCAGGTCCAATTCAAGGTGCTGGTTGTCACCTTTAAAACCCTACATGGCCATGGGCCAATTTTTTTTAAAGGAACGTCTTTTCCCAGGTACATCTACCTGACACCCCTCTCCCCAGAGTGGGAAGTAAGGGAATGTTATGGGTCCCCTTTCCTAATGAGGTCCATTTAGTGAGACCAATAAGAAGGGTCTTCTCTGGAGTAGTTCCTTTCTCCCAGTGAAACATCATCTCTGTGGAAATAGGATTTGGCCCTCACTTTGATATTCTTCAGAAAGGCCCTAAAGAGATGGTTTTGCCAGCAGACCTGGGGATCCCAGTGTCACATGGAGCCTATCAAACAGTTGATTTTAATGTTGCTGCTGGAAGGGGTGAGGGTTTATTGAGTTTTGTAATTGGAGTCACCATGAGTTAGGCAGCCATATACATTTTCTAAATAAATAAAATAAATTGACTGAAGATAGCGCCTCTGATCTGGTGTCTCCACCCAGCCTTTTCTATCTGTCAAGAAGAAAACAACAATGTAGTAATGTATTTAGCTTTAAATGATCTAATAATGCTGCTCTGTGCCTTCCATTTCACTTTTATAGGGTAGCAGATCTCAGCTGATGGGAACGGATGTAACACTGTGGCTCCAAGTTATAAATCTGCAGCTTTATTATTAAATGTGGCTGTCCTATTGGTGTGCAGAAGTCTCTGCTGTACATTTTGCTTCTCGCATGGAAAATATATCTCAGAGCATTCAAGAGGCTGTTCAGCCATGCATGGCTGGAGGAAGTTCCGAAGTGCTGGCCACAAGTGAGTACTGTAGAAGCAAGTAGGAGTTGGACAACAAGCACCGGCTTGTTTCAAATCTGACTTTGTTTATTTAAATGTATTGGTCAACCAACTCCAGTAGCTAACATTGACTAACATTGGCTAAGGCAGGGATAGGCAACCTTGGCTTTTTTAATGACTCGTGGACTTCAACTCCCAGAATTCCTGAGCCAGCTATGCCAGCTATGCAGGCTCAGGAATTCTGGGAGTTGAAGTCCACGAGTCATAAAAGAGCCAAGGTTGCCTTGTTATTGTTGTTGTTAGCTGCGAAGTCGTGTCCGACCCATCGCGACCCTATGGACAACATTCCTCCAGGCCTTCCTGTCCTCTACCATCTTCTGGAGTCCATTTAAGCTCACGCCTACTGCTTCAGTGACTCCATCCAGCCACCTCATTCTCTGTCGTCCCCTTCTTCTATTGCCCTCGATCTTTCCCAGCATTAGGCTCTTCTCCAGTGAGTCCTTCCTTCTCATTAGGTGGCCAAAGTATTTGAGTTTTAGCTTCAGGATCTGGCCTTCTAAAGAGCAGTCAGGATTGATCTCCTCTAGGACTGACCGGTTTGAGCGCCTTGCAGTCCAAGGGACTCGCAGGAGTCTTCTCCAGCACCATAGTTCAAAGGCCTCAATTCTTTGGCGCTCAGCCTTTCTTATGGTCCAACTTTCACAGCCATACATTGCAACTGGGAAGACCATAGCCTTGACTATACGCACTTTTGTTGACAGGGTGATGTCTCTGCTTTTTAGTGTGCTGTCTAGATTTGCCATGGCTTTCCTCCCAAGGAGCAAGCGTCTTTTAATTTCTTGGCTACAGTCCCCATCTGCAGTGATCTTGGAGCCCAGGAAAATAAAATCTGTCACTACCTCCATTTCTTCCCCATCTATTTGCCAGGAATTGAGAGGGCCAGATGCCATGATCTTGGTTTTCTTAATGTTAAGTTTCAACCCAAGTTTTGCACTCTCCTTCTTCACCTGCAACAAGAGGCTCTTTAGTTCTTCTTCACTTTCTGCCATTAGAGTGGTATCATCTGCGTATCTTAGGTTGTTGATATTTCTTCCGGCAATCTTAATTCCAACTTTTGATTCATCTAGCCCTGCCTTTCTCATGATGTGCTCTGCATATAAGTTAAATAGGCAGGGCGACAGTATACAGCCTTGCCGGACTCCTTTCCCAATTTTGAACCAATCAGTGGTTCCGTGTCCAGTTCTCACTGTTGCTTCTTGACCTGCATATAGGTTTCTCAAGAGACAAATAAGATGGTCTGGTACTCCCATCTCTTTAAGAACTTGCCACAGTTTGTTATGATCCACACAATCAAAGGCTTTAGCATAGTCAATGAAGCAGAAGTAGATGTTTTTCTGGAACTCTCTAGCTTTCTCCATGATCCAGCGTATGTTGGCAATTTGATCTCTAGTTCCTCTGCCTCTTCGAAATCCTGCCTGTACTTCTGGTAGTTCTCGATCCACATACTGCTGAAGTCTAGCTTGTAGGATTTTAAGCATGACTTTGCTAGCATGAGAAATGAGTGCAATGGTGCGATAGTTTGAACATTCTTTGGCATTGCCTTTTTTTGGAATTGGAATGTAAACTGATCTTTTCCAATCCTGTGGCCACTGTTGAGTTTTCCAAATTTGCTGGCAAATTGAGTGTAGCACTTTTACTGCATTGTCTTTTAAGATTTTGAATAGCTCAGCTGGAATACTGTCACCTCCACTAGCTTTGTTGTTGCTCAGCTTTTCTAAGGCCCACTTCACTTCACATTCTAGGATGTCTGGCTCGAGGTCAGTGACCACCTCATTGTGATTATCAGGGACGTTAAGCTCATTCTTGTATAGTTCTTCTGTGTAATTTTGCCACCTCTTCTTAATCTCTTCTGCCTCTGTTAGGTCCCTGCCATTTTGGTCCTTTATCATGCCCATTTTTGCATTAAACGTTCCCTTCATCTCTCCAATTTTCTTGAAAAGATCTCTGGTCCTCCCTATTCTATTGTTTTCTTCTATTTCTTTGCACTGTTCATTTAAGAAGGCATTCTTATCTCTTCTAGCTATTCTCTGGAATTCTGCATTCAATTGGGCGTATCTTTCTTTTTCTCCCTTGCCTTTCGCTTCCCTCCTTTCCTCAGCTATTTGCAAAGCTTCCTCAGACAGCCATTTTGCTTTCTTGCATTTCTTTTTCTTTGGGATGGTTTTGGTTGCTACCTGTTGTACAATGTCGCGAACCTCTGTCCATAGTTCTTCAGGCACTCTGTCTATCAGATCTAATTCCTTAAATCTATTTGTCACCTCTACTGTATATTCGACAGGGATATGATTTAATTCATACCTGAGTGGCCTAGTGCTTTTCCCTACTTTCTTCAGTTTAAGCCTAAACTTTGCAAGGAGAAGCTCATGGTCTGAGCCACAGTCAGCTCCTGGTCTTGTTTTTACTGACTGTATAGAGCTTCTCCATCTTTGGCTGCAGAGCATATAGTCAATCTGATTTCTGTGTTGACCGTCTGGTGATGTCCATGTGTAGAGCCGTCTCTTGGGTTGTTGGAAAAGAGTGTTTGCTATGACCATTGTATTCTCTTGACAAAATTCTATCAGCCTGTGCCCTGCTTCATTTTGTACTCCAAGGCCAAACTTGCCTGTTATTCCAGTTATCTTTTGGCTTCCTACTTTAGCATTCCAATCCCCCATGATGATAAGGACATCGTTTTTTGGTGTTAGTTCTATAAGGTGCTGTAGGGCTTCATAGAACCGGTCAATTTCATCCTCTTCAGCACTGGTGGTTGGGGCATAGACTTGGACTACTGTGATATTGAATGGTTTGCCTTGGATTCGAACTGAGATCATTCTGTCATTTTGAGGATTGTATCCCAGTATTGCTTTTCCTACTCTTTTGTTGACTATGAAGGCTACTCCATTTCTTCTGAGGGATTCTTGCCCGCAGTAGTATACCTGATGGTCATCTGAATTAAATTCACCCATTCTTGTCCATTTTAGTTCACTGATGCCTAACATGTCGATGTTCAGTCTTGTCATCTCTTGTTTGACCACGTCCAGCTTTCCTTGATTCATGGATCTTACATTCCAGGTTCCTATGGAGAAAAAATCTTTACAGCATCGGACTTTCCTTTCACCACCAGACACATCCACAGCTGAGCGTCCTTTCGGCTTTGGCCCAGTCGCTTCATTCTTTCTGGCGCTACTAGTACTAGCCCTCTGCTCTTCCCCAGTAGCATATTGAACGCCTTCCGACCTGAGGGGCTCATCTTCCAGCGTCATATCGTTTTGCCTTTTGGTACTGTCCATAGGGTTTTCATGGCAAAGATACTGGAGTGGGTTGCCATTTCCTTCTCCAGTGGATCACGTTTTGTCAGAACTCTCTGCTATGACCTTTCCATCTTGGGTGGCCCTGCACGGCATAGCTCATAGCTTCATTGAATTACGCAAGCCCCTTCGCCACGACAAGGCAGTAATCCATGAAGGGGAAGGTTGCCTACCCCTGGGCTAAGGTATCCTTGAAGCTAACGTTCCAATTGTCCTGGAGACCAATGTTTGAAACAAATATATTTCATGTTCTTTACCCTTTCCTGTTCCAAATACTGTCGCTTTTGTTATACAGCATTCCCAATCTTCATTGGACTCTTGTGTGTAGGGGGGGGGGAAAGGGTTTCCTCTCATTTGCTAAAAAAAGAGAAAATAATATTGGAAAATAGCTTTTCCATAAACATTGGGTTTCCCCCATGCCTCTCCATATCTCGGTCTTTTCTATAGGTGAAGCTGTTTGGAATACAGATGTGGTGGGATCTCCCGCTAGATTTGAGGGAGGTCTTAAGAGGGGGCCAAATTTCAAATGTTTGCACTGCAGAAAGCAGCACAGTCCTGTCCTTCCCCACAATCCCTGACTGTTTTTTAGGGGGATGCGAGTCAGTCTGGCAAGATTCTTGTCACCTAGGGGGCTGACAATAAAGTTTCTGCTTGAGACTATTCACAAGTGATTCTGGTTGCTG